>NC_136773.1:5689107-6889107 GCF_947034865.1 Barbatula barbatula
CATGGAACCATGTACTCACTGTTACTTGTGTGGCAGCAGCGAGCATTTCTCAGCTGGCTGTAAGAGCAAGAGTGTCAGACCCCAGTCAGGAGCGGCGTTAAACAGGAGTGGGTTACCCCCGAGGGACAGGGTGTGACCCAAACAGTGAAAAGGTCCCAAGAACAAGGAAGTGGCCCAAATCAGCAGGTACAGCGTGATCTTGAGCCCCAGTCACTTAACAGTATTTTACCTAGTTCTTGTAACGTTAATTGTCATTCTGCTGTCACGTCTCTAGTAGGCAAACAATGTCTAGTGACCTGTTATCTGCAGGGACAGAGGACAGAAGCATTATGGGATACAGGTTCCCAAGTATCTATTATAGATGAACTGTGGAAAACAAAGTACGCACCTGATGTGACTCTTAAAAACATTTCCGAGGCAGCAGGCGCTCCAGATAATCTGCAGTTGGTGGCGGCAAATGGAACAAACATACCATACAGTGGCTGGGTGGAAATTACTTTCAAGTTGACATCCCCTGTAGCAAAGGGGAGAGAGTTAATCATTCCTGTGCTTGTCTTGAAGAACCAAGAGTTGTCTAGGCCAATCATAGGGTACAATGTAATCGAGCAACTAATACGGAAGTGCGATTCGGATGGATCTCATAATGCGACTGATGGAAATATGTACAACACTGTTCGGAATGCTTTCCCGGGCCTCAAGAAAAATAAAGTACACACCTTCATCAATCTAGTATCAGCAGATGACCCTGGTGTGTATGTGGTTAGAACAGTAAAGGGGCGGGTGAATGTACCAAAGCAAACTGTGATGCAGATTCAGTGTCAGGTAAGGGGGCCACTAGTGAAACAAGATACTGTGCTGCTGTTTGAACCACATGTTAATCCCCAACACCCTGACGGCCTTGAACTGTTTGATACACTATTTATGCTAAAAGAGGGTGCTTGCCCACAGATTACCATCAGTGTACAGAATGGAACAGATCATGACATCACGCTTATGGGGAGGACAGAGCTGGGGACAGTACAGTCAGTCAAGTCTATTTTGCCAACCCCACAAAGTACCACCTCTGCCTCTGTCACGCAGTCCCCACCAGAAACCACGGACGTGGATGGGGATAAGGATTCATGGGACCCTCCAGTCGATGTGGGCCATTTGACTCTGTCCCAGCAACAGCAAGTAAAACAGATGTTACATGAGGAATGCCATGCTTTCTCTAAATCAGATGATGACATTGGCTGTGTTCAAGGATTAGAGTTGAGTATTTCTCTGAATGACAACACACCGGTTACCCGCACATACACTTCAGTTCCTAAGCCTTTATATCAGGAAATGAAGGATTACCTGCGTGATTTGATCGCTCAAGGGTGGGTGGAAAAGTCTCATTCCCCATACTCGTCTCCCATTGTGTGTGTCCGTAAGAAGGATGGAAGCCTCAGATTGTGCATTGACTATAGGGACTTGAACCGTAAGACCGTTCCTGATCGCCAGCCTATACCGAGAGTGCAGGATATATTGGATGGCCTGGGAGGTAACAGCTGGTTCTCTCTATTAGATCAAGGGAAAGCGTACCACCAAGGCTTTATGTGTCCAGAGAGTAGACATCTAACGGCGTTCACTACACCGTGGGGCCTGTATCAATGGAACCGCATCCCATTTGGCCTAATGAATGCATCAGCGGCATTTCAACGATTTATGGAGGAATGTTTGGAAGGACTAAGGGATGACATTTGTATACCCTACCTTGACGACATACTGGTCTTTACTAAGTCTTTTTGTGAACAGGTGGAAGCGGTGAGGAGAGTCCTGCAACGGTTGAAAGCCCATGGAGTCAAGTTAAAGCCAAAAAAATTTGAGCTTTTCAAGAACAAGGTTCGCTATCTGGGGAGGATCGTTTCTGCGGAAGGCAGCCGCATGGACCCGGCAGACACAGTCGCTGTGACAGCACTCAAAGAAAAGAAATTGAACACTGTGGGGGACTTACGCAAGATTTTGGGCCTGCTCAGCTATTATAGACAGTATATCAAAGATTTCTCGCGGATTGCCAACCCCCTTTACGATCTGCTAAAGGGAAAGACTGACAATAAGAGGGACCAGAGGAAAGGAAAGCGAAAGAGGGAAACAGGCAGAATGACTCATGTGATGCCATCAAATCAACTGATCCAATGGACAGAAAATCATCAAGGGATCCTTGAAGAACTGATCGATTGTTTAGTTCAGCCTCCTGTGTTAGGATTTCCTGATTTCTCCCAGCCTTTCACACTTCACACAGATGCGTCCAACCAAGGTCTGGGAGCGGTCCTGTACCAGGAACAAAACGGGAAGCTAAGAGTTCTAGCCTACGGTTCCCGGACTTTAACAGCGGCAGAAAAAAACTATCATTTACACAGTGGGAAGTTGGAATTTCTTGCCCTCAAATGGGCTGTAACTGAAAAATTCAGAGACTACCTCTATTATGCCCCGACTTTTACGGTATTTAGTGACAACAATCCGTTAACATACGTTCTGACATCTGCCAAATTGAATGCCACTGGCTGCCGATGGGTTGCCGAGCTTGCAGATTTTCACTTTACAATTCGCTATTGCCCTGGCAAGGAAAACATTGATGCAGACTCACTTTCCAGGATGCCAGCCGATTTGGAGGAAATAATGGGAGAATGCACTGAGCAGCTTTCATCAGATTGTGTGGGATCTCTGATCCAGGCAGTGGAAGTCCAAAACGATCTGGATGTGCCCTCTGCTATAGCCTGTCAGTATATCTCTGCAAGTGTGGAGGAAAGTGGGAAAACTCTTCAACCCCTGTCAAGAGTGGGAGTAAGACAAGCTCAGGAAAATGACAAGGATATTGGAGTAGTCATTAAACACTTACAATCGGGAACCAGGCCTCCCCAGAGATGGAATTCACCAAAATCACAGTTGAAAGGCCTCCTAAGAGAATGGGACAAATTGAAATTGGATGAGGATGGAGTTCTATTTCGTAAAACGTCTCAGAGGACACAGCTGGTTTTACCAACCTCACTCAAAACAACTGTCTTACGAGAACTGCACGATGAAATGGGCCACCAGGGTCTGGACCGCACCAACAATCTCATCAGAGATCGTTTTTTCTGGCCCCACATGCAAAAAGACATCGAACATTATGTCCTGAGAACCTGTTCCTGCATAAAACAGAAAAAGCCCTGTCGGGAAACGAGGGCACCACTCAAAAGTATAACAACGACCCATCCGTTTGAACTGGTATCTATTGACTTCCTCCATGTGGACAAATGTAAGGGTGGTTATGAGTACATTTTGATAATCATTGACCATTTTACTCGATTTGCACAGGCCTATGCCACCACCTCAAAGTCAGGAAAGACAGTGGCCGACCAGTTGTTCAATGATTTTGCCCTCAAGTTTGGGTTTCCCACCCGAATTCACCATGATCAAGGGGGAGAGTTCGAAAATCAGCTGTTCACTCAACTCAGCAAGTACAGTGGCTTCGCCGGCTCCAGGACCACCCCCTACCATCCACAAGGGAATGGGCAGGTGGAAAGATTTAATCGAACTTTACTGCAAATGATGAAAACCCTCACCGAAAGACAAAAATCCAATTGGAAGCAGTCACTCAACAAATTAATATTTGCGTACAATTGCACCAAATGTGAAGTTACTGGCTTTTCACCATTCCAGCTTCTTTTTGGTCGCTCTCCAAGGCTTCCCATCGATGCTGCTTTCGGACTCGACTCGAACCCCAGCTCTGTGAGCCACAGTGAGTACGTGAAACGGTGGACCGAGGGGATGCAAGAAGCGTGTGAGATTGCAAGAGAACATGCTAAAAGGTGTGCTGACCGAAACAAGAGGAATTACGATCTCAAAGTGAGGTATACAAATCTAACTCCAGGGAGCAGGGTCCTGGTGAAAAATCTGACCCCGCGAGGCGGTACAGGAAAACTTCGAAGTTATTGGGAGAACGAAGTTCATGTCATCATACGTCAGGTTGCTGATGATATACCAGTCTACGAAGTGAAACCTGAACAGAGTAGAGGTCGCTCAAGAGTGTTGCACCACAACCTTCTCCTTCCCTGTGATCACTTACCCTTTGAAACTGCACCAAAACATACCCCCACATCAAAACCAAAGCACCAACAGATGAAAGGACGAGCCCAGCCTCCTGGGGAGAGAGAAAAACATTCAGAAAGTGAGAGTGAGGAAGAGGAATATCACCTTCGTGTAGGACCTAGTCAAATGAGAAGGGGAAGCAGTGATCATCTGAGAAAGAAAGAGATGTTACCACCTCAGTCAGTACCCTGCGAGGATGATTCCAGTCTTCCTGAGTTGATAGAGCCAATGCCCCAGTCGCACGTGAGAGAGTTAGAGATGGGACAACCAGAACCTACCGCCATATCTGAACCGAGACAAGAACCTCAGGCACACAAACAGATTGCTGAACAAGTAGACCGAGATTTACCTGTTGGAGAAGTAGCCGAGACACCTGAATTCAGAAATCTAAGACCAGAGCGAATAAATGAGTCCCAGCTTGTCATGAGGAAACGACGGCCCCCAAAAAGATTTACCTATGATCATTTTGGGACTCCATCATGTTACAATGTGCAAATAATGGGTAGTCCATACTATCCTCAAGTAATTGCCACTGGTGCAACAGCTTTAAACCCCTGGCTACCAATGCCACCTCATTATACTCAGCAACATGTGTCTTACTAATAATGAACTGTAGTTTCCTTGAACTTCATCCCTGAATAGCCATTCTATGGCCTGTGTACAGTGTGAACTGCCATCTCAATGCCTTAAAACCATTACACAGGGACTGTTTGTTGTTTCTTAGTAAGTGCATACTGCAAGAACTATAAACTTCTCACACTTAGAGGAAATAGACAAGCAATTGTTTCCCAAAGCAACTATTGTTGGTGATAAGTAACTGTTGAGAATGCTACATTGTTACAATTTAAAATTCCATGGGACTGTTTACTAACAATTGTTGAGATCTCTTTAGCATTTGCCCGTACTCTCATGTACTACCTACCTACAGGAACTGTTATAAACATATCCCAAAGAGTTCTTTAAATGGAACAGGAACAAAAACTTTGGAACTATGTGCCTTCACGACATTGTTCTACGGACTTTGAACTCTTTAATTGTTATTTTTTTTATATATGTATAGAGAGAGTGTCCCCTCGAGTTGTGCATCAGCCTGGATCCGAGGGTTTTTTCTTGGTGGTTTGACACTGAAATAGACTTGGTACTCTTAAGAAACATTGTGTACATTTCTACGGAGTAACGTATGTTAAGGAAATGTTTGTGACCATAAGTCAATTGTAAATAACTAGCTAGCGAACAAAACAAAATATTTTCGGTGATGTGTCATTGTTGCAGTATTATTACAGCTTTGTTCTATTGTTGGGTGTTTAATCCATTTTTATGTCTAGACAAGTAAAGATGTAACTATGCACGGAAATTTACCACTTCATGTGGCCTTCTACTGTTGTATAAGTGTAACGTGCCATAAAGAGAGAGATAAACAAAGTGTTGATGCTTTGGACTTTGTGTTTAGATGTCGGGGCGACATCTTATCTCGTGGGGGAGAGTGTGGTATACTGAGAGTTGACTGTCAATTTAAGTTCATGTAGTTCGTTAAAATAATGTTGTTATATATTTATTTGAGTATTTTGCGTAGAAAGTTGCGTACCTGCGCGATGACGTCACTGCACGTAATGGGGAAGAACGTCGCGACGCGCTTCATTTCCAGTAAGAACACTGATAAGGAAGCAACGCGTCCGTCTTGTTCTTTTATATAATCTTCTCCTCATTGCAGGTAATTGTAAATTTTATGTGTGACATATACATAGCGATGTAACGGTGTTTATTAAGTCATTAATCTCTTATTTTTATTTTAATGAACGATGTATAAAAGAGAGCATGGTTAGCACGTGCGTTTGTATCGCAATGGTGCTACTCCACAAGAGTTTAAGTATGTTTGTGAAAGTGAATGTAATCTTGTGTTGTAAATGTTAAGCGTTATTTTCTCTCTGTTATGAATTGTTATCTAAGCGTGATTGACGTTAACGATCTATGAGTACTGAATGCTATTATCAGAGTGGATGTTACGTCACTGATCATTTCTCTATGTTGGGTAAACATATGTTTGAATCATTCATGCTGTTCTTTTACATTTTAAATATATTCAATGTCATTACATTAAACATTTTCCAGTAAGAACACTGATAAGGAAGCAACGCGTCCGTCTTGTTCTTTTATATAATCTTCTCCTCATTGCAGGAGTACTACATATGCAGGTCATCTCTTCTGATGCACATGGATGTGTAGTAAAGCTCTCACATTAACGTGTGTCTCTTGTAGATGTACAAAAGAAACAAAAGCCGATGCTCGCCGACGGCATCAGCCCGTTGTCCGAGCGCAGAGACCCAGCGCGCCCTGACGAGCGACTCTAGTAGCATGTTGGCTTGGGCCAAGGCGATAGATCACCGTGGCAACTTGCTGGTGTCGCGACTGGTTTTATACGGCATATCGGCGACGCTCCAACCGACGACGGTTGGTGAGGAAATTTACATTCACGTTTAACGTTAAGAACACGAGTCAGACAGAGCGTTTTTATTGTACACACTTTTGTTGAAAACGGAACTCGAAACACAATGATATTTATAAACGAGTAGTCACAGAATGACATTTCCAGACCTAGCTCATTAATTATGCAAAACAACAGCCAATGGCGGTTCTCCAAGCAATATTTGAATCGGTCATTCACAGATTGTTTGCCTCCAAATAAAGAGCTTTTGCTTATATCATGTCGTCATTCTTTTCACCACCTAATCAATGAAATCAACGGGACTTGATGTACACATTTGAAAAAGCAAACTCTCTGTTCGATGTGAAACGGGGCTTTTAGGACATCTAGTGTAAGGATAACAACGTTGCATGATATTACCAATCCTGTTTCGGAGCTACAGTATATACTCGTTTATGCTCTTTCGCAAATGCAACGCTTGGGGGGTGATGTGAAATTGTCATGAGATATCTTCTTTTTGATAAACGCATGGCTTTTACCACAAGATGACCTCTACCACTAGACGTCGTCATCACTTCTTCGATCGTTCCTAACAATTATTTATTAATAAAAATTAAAATCATATTTATTACAGTCTCTTAATCATATTTATTACAGTCTGTTGTTCATACAACGCTAATCAATATTCGGTTATGTGTGTTTGTGTGGCACTTTTAGGAGTGTCATTCATCAATTCAGTAAGTACTTTTAAACTCTTTTTATACTGGCTTTTACTTCTGTAAAGAAAATGAGAATCTGATTTGTCTTCTCCTTTCAATTGAACGTTTGCACCCCTTCGCCAGTAGAGGGCGTTGTTTGATAACCGTTGACAGTTGTAAAGGTTTCCTAATGGGTTTTAGCTGCTGAATGAATTAATTCTTTAGGTTCGAGCACACAGGCTGATCTCAGACCACAGTTTCTTAGGGAGTGCCTTAAAGAAAGATTTATTCTGCATACTCACTTTGCCATCCAACTCTTGAAGTAACTTTCTTGAACTAATATACATACATATGTATATATATATATATATATTTAGCCTGTATATCGTGTACATATTGAACAAGATATTATTATGAAGGGATTGAGGGATTTAAGCAATAGTAACTCCAAAAATAAAGCTAGATAACACAATAAAACACAACAAAAACGTGATAACGTAATAAAAAACATGCCTTTAGAAATGTTTTATGAACGGAGTTATCTCATTTTGGAACCAAAGTCTTCATATAGGCTACTTTATAATGGCACTGATTGATGCAAGTAAACAGGCATGAAGCAAGGCACGAGAAGAAAATAAATGAAGTAGCAATACAAATAAGTGATGTGTTTTGAAGAAGAGAGAAAAAATCATGAAATGAGAAGGAAATGTTATTGGCAGGGGTCTACTCCTCAATCCTCATGAAGTCAACCTGATTCTCTTATTTCTAAAAGTAACATTAATATTTCAGCCAGTGATAGTAAAAAAGCGAGAGAAATCACCTTTAAATGAATTCACAGGTTTTACACAGGTCTAAATGCTTTCTCAAAAGACTTAAGAATGGCATTGATACCCTCTGTTCTTTCTGTTCAGAAAAACCTGAGTCCACTTTACATTTATTTTGGAACTGCTCTTTCACAGTTACATTTTGGTGTGACATTTGTGATTTTATCAATTGTTATGTAAATCCTAATGTTGATTTTAGGAGCACTTCCGGTGGGACGGGTTCACTTTCTGCCGTCGGTGTGGTGTCGCATATGCAGGTCATCTCTTCTGATGCACATGGATGTGTACACAAGTAAAGCTCTCACATTAACGTGTGTCTCTTGTAGACGTACAAAAGAAACAAAAGCTGATGCTCGCCGACGGCATCAGCCCGTTGTCCGAGCGCAGAGACCCAGCGCGCCCTGACGAGCGACTCTAGTAGCATGTTGGCTTGGGCAAGGCGATAGATCACCGTGGCAACCAACTGGTTTCGCGACTGCTTTTATACGGCATATCGGCGACGCTCCAACCGACGACGGTTGGTGAGGAAATTTACATTCACGTTTAACGTTAAGAACACGAGTCAGACAGAGCGTTTTTATTGTACACACTTTTGTTGAAAACGGAACTCGAAACACGATGATATTTATAAACGAGTAGTCACAGAATGACATTTCCAGACCTAGCTCATTAATTATGCAAAACAACAGCCAATGGCGGTTCTCCAAGCAATATTTGAATCGGTCATTCACAGATTGTTTGCCTCCAAATAAAGAGCTTTTGCTTATATGGTGTCGTCATTCTTTTCACCACCTAATCAATGAAATCAACGGGACTTGATGTACACATTTGAAAAAGCAAACTCTCTGTTCGATGTGAAACGGGGCTTTTAGGACATCTAGTGTAAGGAAAACAACGTTGCATGATATTACCAATCCTGTTTCGGAGCTACAGTATATACTCGTTTATGCTCTTTCGCAAATGCAACGCTTGGGGGGTGATGTGAAATTGTCATGAGATATCTTCTTTTTGATAAACGCATGGCTTTTACCACAAGATGACCTCTACCACTAGACGTCGTCATCACTTCTTCGATCGTTCCTAACAATTATTTATTAATAAAAATTAAAATCATATTTATTGCAGTCTCTTAATCATATTTATTACAGTCTGTTGTTCATACAACGCTAATCAATATTCGGTTATGTGTGTTTGTGTGGCACTTTTAGGAGTGTCATTCATCAATTCAGTAAGTACTTTTAAACTCTTTTTATACTGGCTTTTACTTCTGTAAAGAAAATGAGAATCTGATTTGTCTTCTCCTTTCAATTGAACGTTTGCACCCCTTCGCCAGTAGAGGGCGTTGTTTGATAACCGTTGACAGTTGTAAAGGTTTCCTAATGGGTTTTAGCTGCTGAATGAATGTATTCTTTAGGTTCGAGCACACAGGCTGATCTCAGACCACAGTTCCCTTTCTGTCGGTCTCTCGACGTTGTGTCGACAGAATGGGGTTTGACTTGAGAACCTACCTTCTCTGACTGACTTGAACAGGCCAATGAAAATTGGCGAATGAAATTTGCATGCCGGACTCCGCCCCCGGATATCCGGGTATAAAAGGGAGCCGGCGTGCCGCATTCATTCACCTTTTGTTCTTCGGAGCCTTCGCATCCTGATGCTGACGACTCTGCAGATACTATCTACGTGTTGCTGGTCTTACGACGTGGTGCAGCGGACTGTCCCTTTTCCTGTGACTTCCCCTGGGCGTCTCGGCAACTTCCAAGGCATCTCTCTAAAGAGCAAGCCCTTTTCAGGGCTCAATATTTCTTCAGCGCGGCATGTCCCGCTGTGCTCATGGGTGCGGCGCACTCATCGAGGAAGGGGACGGACACGATGTCTGCCTCGTGTGTCTGGGACTCCAGCACGCTGAGGCAGCGTTTGTGGATACATCTTGCCCGCACTGCGGGCGGATGGTAATTCAGACGTTGCGTTCACGGGTAGCTGCGTTCTTCCGAGAATCAGCCGCCACCTCGAGTGCTTCCCGTTCTGCGGCAGCAGTGGCATCAGCCCTGCCGTCCGCTTCGGCGAGCACCGAGGGTGATCGGGGAATTACCGTGAGCCTCAATCCGTCAGCCACCGGCTCGCGGACCGTTCACGCCCCGCCTCGCTCGTCTGGCCGTCCCGGAATAGGCGGTACGCCGCCTTGTTCCTCCGTCACGTACTCGGACTCGGGGCGTGACGACGATGAGATGTCGCTCGCAGCATCGGAGGGCGACCTCCTGGCATCCGACATCGACGATTCCTTGGAGCTTCCTCCCCCGGGGGGTCGAGCTCAGGATGAAGCGGACGTCGAGATGTCAGCCATGCTTTCCCGGGCCGCCGCGAGTGTTGGGCTGCAGTGCACCGCACTGCCAGGTAAGTCCGCCCAACGCTCGCGGTTGGACACGTGGTATCTGGGGACCGGCCGTGACTCTAAGCCACGGTCGGCACCGGTACCATTCTTCCCGGAAGTGCATGAGAAGCTCAGTCGGACCTGGAACGCCCCTTCTCGGCGCGTGCACGTCAGACTAGCTCGGTCGCCCTGACTTCCCTCGATGACGGGGCAGCTGAGGGCTACGTCGACATCCCTCAGGTGGAACGTGCAGTCGCGGTGCACCTGTGCCAGCAGACAGCTGCCACCTGGAGAGATCGACCAAGGCTCCCTTCCAAGGCTTGTAAGTTTTCGGCATCGCTGGTGTCGAGGGCTTACAACGCTGCGGGTCAAGCTGCCTTGGCTCTTCGCGCCATGGCCATCCTGCAGGAGGCCAGGGCGTTGGAGGAGTTGCACGAGGGAAAGTCCGACCCTGGGCTACTGCCGCACTGCCACTGACCTCGCTCTTCGGGCGACAAAGGTGGCGGCGCGAGCCCTGGGGTCGTACGATGTCCACACTGGTGGTCCAGGAGAGACACCTTTGGCTGAACCTTGCACAGATGCGGGACGCTGAGAAGGTTCGCTTTCTCGGCGCTCCCATCGCGCAGGGTGGGCTGTTTGGTGATACGGTCGAGGGCAGCAGTTCTCGACTGTACAGAAGCAGATGGAGGCGATTCTGCCCCGCCGCGACCCGGCCGCCTATCGTCCGTCGAGGTCCCGCGCGGCGTCTGCTTCCCAGCAGCCCCGCCCCTCTCCGACTCAGACTCCGGCTCCAGCGCCCCTGCACAGGCGGCCTCCCGGAGAAGGATGTCGAAGTGGCGAGCACCATCCCGTCACCAACCTCCGCGGAAGCAGAAGTGTTCTGACGGGGTGAACCCAGGGAGATCGAGTTCACCGGGCCCGACCCGAGCAACTACATCGCTAGAGGGTCGGACTGGGACGGTGCCTGCCCCGTCCCAGCAACACCAGCCGGGCCCCTATCAGGGCCTGGTGCCCACATTCTCGCAGAAAGAGCTTTCTCTCTCCCTGGGTCTTTCTCACAGCCGCTCTCACCCTCCGCAGGACGGTGCTCGGCAACCCCACGTTGTGTTTCGGCGAGACACACGGTTGGGTATACTCTCAGTGGCCACCAGCACCCTCAGTCAGACGGTGCGGTATGCCGCAATATCGCCCGACAGGCACCTCGGCAGAGCCGCTCTCCTCCCCGGGGTCCCCCCCGCGTCGAGGGACCCGTACTGCCAGCCATCGAACCACCCCCCACGGGGACAATGACTCTGATCGAACCTCTGGTCCCCCTGTCTCGGTACCTGGGAGCCTGGTTGGCTCTTCCCAGACCAGCACGGTGGCTAGAGCGAACGATCCGTCTCGGCTATGCGATTCAGTTCGCCAAGCGCAGGTTTCGGGGCGTCCTCTTCACCTCAGGGGAGGGGTAGATGCTCCCGTGCTTCGGGCCGAGGTCGCTACCCTTCTGGCGAAGGGGCCGATCGAGCTCGTCCCTCTGGCCGAGATGTACTCCGGGTTTTACAGCCCGTATTTCATTGTCCCCAAGAAAAGTGGCGGGCTGCGCCCCATCTTGGACCTGCGTACCCTGAACAGGCACCTACACAAGCTGCTGTTCAGGATGCTAACGCAGAAGCGCATTCTAACGTCCGTCAGGCGTCATGATTGGTTCATGGCGATCGACCTGAAGGACGCGTACTTCCATGTGTCCATCCTCCCTCGTCACCGGCCGTTCCTACGGTTCGCTTTCGAGGGACAGGCATATCAGTACCGCGTCCTCCCATTTGGTCTGTCCCTGTCTCCTCGAGTCTTTACGAAGGTCGGGGAGGCCGCCCTCACTCCCCTCAGGGAGCAGGGGGTGCGCATACTCAACTATCTCGACGACTGGCTCATCTTGGCGCACTCGCGAGATCTGTTGTGTACACACAGGGACCTGGTGCTCCGGCACCTAGACCATTTGGGGTTACAGGTCAACCGAGAGAAGAGCAGGCTCTCCCCTGTGCAGAGCATCCTTTTCCTCGGTATGGAACTCGACACTGTCTCCATGATGGCACATCTTTCTTCCGAGCATGCCCAGTCGGTGCTGACCTGCCTGAGGAGCTTCAGGCAGCAGCCAGCGGTCCCCCTGAAACGTTTTCAGAGGCTCCTGGGACACATGGCATCCTCGGCGGGGGTGGTCCCCCTCGGGTTGATGCACATGAGACCGCTACAGCACTGGCTACAGAGCAGAGTTCCTTGGAGTGCGTGGCACACCGGCAGCAGGCGCGTCCCGATCACGCCCTTCTGCCGGCGCACCCTAACCCCATGGTCTTCAATGACCTTTTTGCGGACAGGGGTCCCTCTTGGGCAGGTTTCGAGGCGCGTCGTGGTGACGACCGACGCCTCCCTGCAGGGTTGGGGTGCTGTGTGCAACGGGCACGCAGTGTCGGGTCTCTGGACGGGCCCCCGCCTGCGCTGGCATATCAATCGCCTAGAGTTGTTGGCGGTGCTGCTTGCACTGAGGAGGTTCCTTCCCCTCGTGCAGGACAAGCACGTGCTGGTCCGGTCGGACAGCACGACTGCTGTGGCGTATATCAACCGACAGGGTGGTATTCGTTCCCGGCAGCTATCGCAACTCGCCCGACGCCTCCTCCTGTGGAGCCAGCAGGTGACGAAGTCCCTGTTAGCCACTCACATCCCGGGCGACCTGAACCAGACAGCCGATGCGCTCTCTCGTCAGTCGACGCCCCGTGGAGAGTGGCGGCTCCACCCCCGCGCAGTCCAGCTCATTTGGGTGCAGTTCGGGCAGGCACAGGTGGACCTGTTCGCCTCCCTGGACACCACCCATTGCCCGCTTTGGTACTCCCTGACCGAGGCCCCCCTCGGCACGGATGCTTTGGCGCACAGCTGGCCGCGGGACAAGCGGAAGTACGCCTTCCCCCCAGTGAGCCTCATTGCACACGTCCTGTGCAAGGTCAGGGAAGAGGAGCATCAAGTGCTACTAGTTGCGCCTTACTGGCCCAACCGGGCTTGGTTCTCGGAGCTAATGTTCCTGACGACAACTCCCCCCTGGCAGATTCCCCTGACGAAGGACCTTCTTTCTCAGGGGAAGGGCACGTTGTGGCATCCGAGACCAGACCTCTGGAACCTCCATGTCTGGCCCCTGGACGGGACGAGGAGATCCTGAGTGGTCTACCCCCAGCGGTGGTAGAGACCATTGTTCAGGCTAGGGCCCTGGCCACGAGGCGGTTATACGCATTGAAGTGGCGCCTCTTCTCGTCCTGGTGTTCTTCTCGTGGAGAAGACCCACGGATATGCTCGATTGGGAGCGTGCTGTCCTTCCTGCAGTCGAGACTCGAGAGCAATCTCTCCCCTTCCACGCTGACGGTGTATGTAGCCGCTATTGCCGCTCATCACGGACCAGTTAGTGGGAAGTCTCTAGGACAGCACGACCTGGTCATTAGGTTCCTGAGGGGCGCGAGGAGGCTGAATTCAGCCCGTCCGTCGCCCCGTTCCCTCTTGGGACCTCAATGTGGTCCTGGCGGGCCCCCAGAGGCCCCCCGTCGAGCCCCTCGAAGATGCCGCTCTTTCTCATCTCTCGATGAAGACGGCTCTCCTAGTGGCGCTCGCCAAGAGGGTAGGGGACCTACATGCATTTTTCGTGGCCACGGATTGCCTAGAGTTCGGGCCTGGTCAATCTCACGTTATCCTGAGACCCCGGCCTGGCTACGTGCCCAAAGTTCCCACCACTCCCTTTCGGGACCAGGTGGTGAACCTGCAGGCGCTCCCTTCTGGGGAGGAAGACCCAACCCCTTCCGTGTTGTGTCCAGTGCGCGCGCTGCGCCTCTACCTGGACCGCACGCAGATTGTCTGGAGCTCTGAGCAGCTTTTTTGTCTGTTTTGGGAGGTCAGCACAAGGGGAGGGCTGTCTCCAAACAGAGGTTGGCGCACTGGATCGTGGACGCCATCAATGGCTTACCGATCACAGGATCTCCCGTGCCCGCTTGCAGTGAGGGCACACTCCACCAGGGGTGTGGCCTCCTCGTGGGCACTGGCGCAGGGCGCCCCTCTGGCAGACATATGTAGAGCTGCTGGTTGGGCTACGCCCAGCACCTTCGCGAGGTTCTACAGCCTCCGCGTGGAACCGGTATCAGCCGGAGTCTTACAAGACACCGCCAGGTAAGTCCGGCAGCCGGTGGGCGTACGCCTGCGATAGCACTCCTCCATAGGTGAGACGTGGTGCTATCCAGCCTCCCCTCTTCCCCCCACGTGGGCGAAGAGTAGGCATTCCATCCATCACTAAGCACTCCTCGGCGGCGGGCTCGGCGGAGCAGCCCTGCCTCCCTTGGCCTGTTTCTGAGCTCTAGCAGTGACTCAAACAAGGCCTAGTGCTCCACACGTAGTAACCCCCCCACAGGGCGGTTCCGTCTGATGTCTTCTCATGAATGGCTCTCAATCGATGGCCCATGACCTCTCCCAGGTGTACTTCACCTGCTCGCGACACCATCTCGTGTCTGCATGTCTCCCACGTGCTCTCCCCTATCCGGTGAGACCGTGTGTGAATCTCCACTAAAGCTCCTCCCTGCGGTAGGAAGTGGTCTCCGTAGCGCGTTCCCTCAGGGGGGAATGACGCTTCCCAGTGGCCTTACGGTGCCGGGCGGCTTCTCGCTGTTAAGAGAACTAGGCCGCCGTCCGTGACGGCCGGTGGAAGGGGCTCCCATCTTTTTTGAAAGCTCTGGACTCCTTCCGCTGGAAGGTTGCAATTCATGCTAAGCGCTCACGTCTGACACGCCCAGGCCAGTCAGCGTCGCTTCGCGAGGAATTGTGACGCGGCACAGCGCTGTGGCGTTTTCCGAGGAACCCCATTCTGTCGACACAACGTCGAGAGACCGACAGAAAGGGAACGTCTCGGTTACGTATGTAACCTCCGTTCCCTGATGGAGGGAACGAGACGTTGTGTCCTTCATGCCACAACACTGGCCGCCCGCTGCAGCAGTCGGGGCAAGATCCTCAGGCTCCTCAGCACAAAAGGTGAATGAATGCGGCACGCCGGCTCCCTTTTATACCCGGATATCCGGGGGCGGAGTCCGGCATGCAAATTTCATTCGCCAATTTTCATTGGCCTGTTCAAGTCAGTCAGAGAAGGTAGGTTCTCAAGTCAAACCCCATTCTGTCGACACAACGTCTCGTTCCCTCCATCAGGGAACGGAGGTTACATACGTAACCGAGACGTTTCTTAGGGAGTGCCTTAAAGAAAGATTTATTCTGCATACTCACTTTGCCATCCAACTCTTGAAGTAACTTTCTTGAACTAATATACATACATATGTATATATATATATATATATATATATATATATATATATATATTTAGCCTGTATATCGTGTACATATTGAACAAGATATTATTATGAAGGGATTGAGGGATTTAAGCAATAGTAACTCCAAAAATAAAGCTAGATAACACAATAAAACACAACAAAAACGTGATAACGTAATAAAAAACATGCCTTTAGAAATGTTTTATGAACGGAGTTATCTCATTTTGGAACCAAAGTCTTCATATAGGCTACTTTATAATGGCACTGATTGATGCAAGTAAACAGGCATGAAGCAAGGCACGAGAAGAAAATAAATGAAGTAGCAATACAAATAAGTGATGTGTTTTGAAGAAGAGAGAAAAAATCATGAAATGAGAAGGAAATGTTATTGGCAGGGGTCTACTCCTCAATCCTCATGAAGTCAACCTGATTCTCTTATTTCTAAAAGTAACATTAATATTTCAGCCAGTGATAGTAAAAAAGCGAGAGAAATCACCTTTAAATGAATTCACAGGTTTTACACAGGTCTAAATGCTTTCTCAAAAGACTTAAGAATGGCATTGATACCCTCTGTTCTTTCTGTTCAGAAAAACCTGAGTCCACTTTACATTTATTTTGGAACTGCTCTTTCACAGTTACATTTTGGTGTGACATTTGTGATTTTATCAATTGTTATGTAAATCCTAATGTTGATTTTAGGAGCACTTCCGGTGGGACGGGTTCACTTCCTGCCGTCGGTGTGGTGTCGCATATGCAGGTCATCTCTTCTGATGCACATGGATGTGTACACAAGTAAAGCTCTCACATTAACGTGTGTCTCTTGTAGACGTACAAAAGAAACAAAAGCTGATGCTCGCCGACGGCATCAGCCCGTTGTCCGAGCGCAGAGACCCAGCGCGCCCTGACGAGCGACTCTAGTAGCATGTTGGCTTGGGCAAGGCGATAGATCACCGTGGCAACCAGCTGGTGTCGCGACTGCTTTTATACGGCATACTGGCGACGCTCCAACCGACGACGGTTGGTGATGAAATTTACATTCACGTTTAACGTTAAGAACACGAGTCAGACAGAGCGTTTTTATTGTACACACTTTTGTTGAAAACGGAACTCGAAACACAATGATATTTATAAACGAGTAGTCACAGAATGACATTTCCAGACCTAGCTCATTAATTATGCAAAACAACAGCCAATGGCGGTTCTCCAAGCAATATTTGAATCGGTCATTCACAGATTGTTTGCCTCCAAATAAAGAGCTTTTGCTTATATCGTGTCGTCATTCTTTTCACCACCTAATCAATGAAATCAACGGGACTTGATGTACACATTTGAAAAAGCAAACTCTCTGTTCGATGTGAAACGGGGCTTTTAGGACATCTAGTGTAAGGAAAACAACGTTGCATGATATTACCAATCCTGTTTCGGAGCTACAGTATATACTCGTTTATGCTCTTTCGCAAATGCAACGCTTGGGGGGTGATGTGAAATTGTCATGAGATATCTTCTTTTTGATAAACGCATGGCTTTTACCACAAGATGACCTCTACCACTAGACGTCGTCATCACTTCTTCGATCGTTCCTAACAATTATTTATTAATAAAAATTAAAATCATATTTATTACAGTCTCTTATTCATATTTATTACAGTCTGTTGTTCATACAACGCTAATCAATATTCGGTAATGTGTGTTTGTGTGGCACTTTTAGGAGTGTCATTCATCAATTCAGTAAGTACTTTTAAACTCTTTTTATACTGGCTTTTACTTCTGTAAAGAAAATGAGAATCTGATTTGTCTTCTCCTTTCAATTGAACGTTTGCACCCCTTCGCCAGTAGAGGGCGTTGTTTGATAACCGTTGACAGTTGTAAAGGTTTCCTAATGGGTTTTAGCTGCTGAATGAATTAATTCTTTAGGTTCGAGCACACAGGCTGATCTCAGACCACAGTTTCTTAGGGAGTGCCTTAAAGAAAGATTTATTCTGCATACTCACTTTGCCATCCAACTCTTGAAATAACTTTCTTGAACTATACATACATATGTATATATATATATATATATATATATATATATATATATATATATATACATATGTATATATATATATTTAGCCTGTATATCGTGTACATATTGAACAAGATATTATTATGAAGGGATTGAGGGATTTAAGCAATAGTAACTCCAAAAATAAAGCTAGATAACACAATAAAACACAACAAAAACGTGATAACGTAATAAAAAACATGCCTTTAGAAATGTTTTATGAACGGAGTTATCTCATTTTGGAACCAAAGTCTTCATATAGGCTACTTTATAATGGCACTGATTGATGCAAGTAAACAGGCATGAAGCAAGGCACGAGAAGAAAATAAATGAAGTAGCAATACAAATAAGTGATGTGTTTTGAAGAAGAGAGAAAAAATCATGAAATGAGAAGGAAATGTTATTGGCAGGGGTCTACTCCTCAATCCTCATGAAGTCAACCTGATTCTTTTATTTCTAAAAGTAACATTAATATTTCAGCCAGTGATAGTAAAAAAGCGAGAGAAATCACCTTTAAATTAATTCACAGGTTTTACACAGGTCTAAATGCTTTCTCAAAAGACTTAAGAATGGCATTGATACCCTCTGTTCTTTCTGTTCAGAAAAACCTGAGTCCACTTTACATTTATTTTGGAACTGCTCTTTCACAGTTACATTTTGGTGTGACATTTGTGATTTTATCAATTGTTATGTAAATCCTAATGTTGATTTTAGGAGCACTTCCGGTGGGACGGGTTCACTTCCTGCCGTCGGTGTGGTGTCGCATATGCAGGTCATCTCTTCTGATGCACATGGATGTGTAGTAAAGCTCTCACATTAACGTGTGTCTCTTGTAGACGTACAAAAGAAACAAAAGCTGATGCTCGCCGACGGCATCAGCCCGTTGTCCGAGCGCAGAGACCCAGCGCGCCCTGACGAGCGACTCTAGTAGCATGTTGGCTTGGGCAAGGCGATAGATCACCGTGGCAACCAGCTGGTGTCGCGACTGCTTTTATACGGCATACTGGCGACGCTCCAACCGACGACGGTTGGTGATGAAATTTACATTCACGTTTAACGTTGAGAACACGAGTCAGACAGAGCGTTTTTATTGTACACACTTTTGTTGAACACGGAACTCGAAACACAATGATATTTATAAACGAGTAGTCACAGAATGACATTTCCAGACCTAGCTCATTAATTATGCAAAACAACAGCCAATGGCGGTGCTCCAAGCAATATTTGAATCGGTCATTCACAGATTGTTTGCCTCCAAATAAAGAGCTTTTGCTTATATCGTGTCGTCATTCTTTTCACCACCTAATCAATGAAATCAACGGGACTTGATGTACACATTTGTAAAAGCAAACTCTCTGTTCGATGTGAAACGGGGCTTTTAGGACATCTAGTGTAAGGAAAACAACGTTGCATGATATTACCAATCCTGTTTCGGAGCTACAGTATATACTCGTTTATGCTCTTTCGCAAATGCAACGCTTGGGGGGTGATGTGAAATTGTCATGAGATATCTTCTTTTTGATAAACGTATGGCTTTTACCACAAGATGACCTCTACCACTAGACGTCGTCATCACTTCTTCGATCGTTCCTAACAATTATTTATTAATAAAAATTAAAATCATATTTATTACAGTCTCTTATTCATATTTATTACAGTCTGTTGTTCATACAACGCTAATCAATATTCGGTTATGTGTGTTTGTGTGGCACTTTTAGGAGTGTCATTCATCAATTCAGTAAGTACTTTTAAACTCTTTTTATACTGGCTTTTACTTCTGTAAAGAAAATGAGAATCTGATTTGTCTTCTCCTTTCAATTGAACGTTTGCACCCCTTCGCCAGTAGAGGGCGTTGTTTGATAACCGTTGACACTTGTAAAGGTTTCCTAATGGGTTTTAGCTGCTGAATGAATTAATTCTTTAGGTTCGAGCACACAGGCTGATCTCAGACCACAGTTTCTTAGGGAGTGCCTTAAAGAAAGATTTATTCTGCATACTCACTTTGCCATCCAACTCTTGAAATAACTTTCTTGAACTAATATACATACATATGTATATATATATATATATATATATATATATATATATAATATATATATATATATATATATATAATATATATATATATATATATATATATATATATATATATATATATATATATATTTATATATATTTAGCCTGTATATCATGTACATATTGAACAAGATATTATTATGAAGGGATTGAGGGATTTAAGCAATAGTAACTCCAAAAATAAAGCTAGATAACACAATAAAACACAACAAAAACGTGATAACGTAATAAAAAACATGCCTTTAGAAATGTTTTATGAACGGAGTTATCTCATTTTGGAACCAAAGTCTTCATATAGGCTACTTTATAATGGCACTGATTGATGCAAGTAAACAGGCATGAAGCAAGGCACGAGAAGAAAATAAATGAAGTAGCAATACAAATAAGTGATGTGTTTTGAAGAAGAGAGAAAAAATCATGAAATGAGAAGGAAATGTTATTAGCAGGGGTCTACTCCTCAATCCTCATGAAGTCAACCAGATGCTCTTATTTGTAAAAGTAACGTTAATATTTCAGCCAGGGATAGTAATAAAACGAGAGAAATCACCTTTAAATGAATTCACAGGTTTTACACAGGTCTAAATGCTTTCTCAAAAGACTTAAGAATGGCATTGATACAACTCTGTTCTTTCTGTTCAGAAAAACCTGAGACCACTTTACATTTATTTTGGAACTGCTCTTTCACAGTTACATTTTGGTGTGACATTTGTGATTTTATCAATTGTTATGTAAATCCTAATGTTGATTTTACATACATTAAATGTAATTTTTGGTTTTCATGAATGTGAAAAGAAAAGTGATATTTATTTTATAAACCTTATTTTTCTGTTAGCTAAATTTCACATTCACAAATCTAAATTGTCTAAATGCACTCCTCTTTTTTTGAGGTTTAAATGCGAGTTGAAAATGTACTTTGAGTAGCCTGTTGAGTTCTCTAAAAACTTAAAAGCTACAAGAACAGTGACTGTGTTTAAGGACTTTGCACCTAATCTGGATTGGAAGACTGAAGGAATTTAGTCTGGACTGAGGGAATCTGGAGCTTGTATTGACAATGGTAATGGTTGTTGTAAATGTTTGTTTTTGTTATCTTCTACAAGCATTTAATTAAAAAAAAGATATATATAAATATATTTCAGGCAGGGATTCGAGCACTTCCGGTGGGACGGGTTCACTTCCTGCGGTTGGTGTAGCGTCGCATATGCAGGTCATCTCTTCTGATGCACATGGATGTGTAGTAAAGCTCTCACATTAACGTGTGTCTCTTGTAGACGTACAAAAGAAACAAAAGCCGATGCTCGCCGACGGCATCAGCCCGTTGTCCGAGCGCAGAGACCCAGCGTGCCCTGACGAGCGACTCTAGTAGCATGTTGGCTTGGGCCAAGGCGATAGATCACCGTGGCAACTTGCTGGTGTCGCGACTGCTTTTATACGGCATATCGGCGACGCTCCAACCGACGACGGTTGGTGAGGAAATTTACATTCACGTTTAACGTTAAGAACACGAGTCAGACAGAGCGTTTTTATTGTACACACTTTTGTTGAAAACGGAACTCGAAACACAATGATATTTATAAACGAGTAGTCACAGAATGACATTTCCAGACCTAGCTCATTAATTATGCAAAACAACAGCCAATGGCGGTTCTCCAAGCAATATTTGAATCGGTCATTCACAGATTGTTTGCCTCCAAATAAAGAGCTTTTGCTTATATCGTGTCGTCATTCTTTTCACCACCTAATCAATGAAATCAACGGGACTTGATGTACACATTTGAAAAAGCAAACTCTCTGTTCGATGTGAAACGGGGCTTTTAGGACATCTAGTGTAAGGAAAACAACGTTGCATGATATTACCAATCCTGTTTCGGAGCTACAGTATATACTCGTTTATGCTCTTTCGCAAATGCAACGCTTGGGGGGTGATGTGAAATTGTCATGAGATATCTTCTTTTTGATAAACGCATGGCTTTTACCACAAGATGACCTCTACCACTAGACGTCGTCATCACTTCTTCGATCGTTCCTAACAATTATTTATTAATAAAAATTAAAATCATATTTATTACAGTCTGTTGTTCATACAACGCTAATCAATATTCGGTTATGTGTGTTTGTGTGGCACTTTTAGGAGTGTCATTCATCAATTCAGTAAGTACATTTAAACTCTTTTTATACTGGCTTTTACTTCTGTAAAGAAAATGAGAATCTGATTTGTCTTCTCCTTTCAATTGAACGTTTGCACCCCTTCGCCAGTAGAGGGCGTTGTTTGATAACCGTTGACAGTTGTAAAGGTTTCCTAATGGGTTTTAGCTGCTGAATGAATTAATTCTTTAGGTTCGAGCACACAGGCTGATCTCAGACCACAGTTTCTTAGGGAGTGCCTTAAAGAAAGATTTATTCTGCATACTCACTTTGCCATCCAACTCTTGAAGTAACTTTCTTGAACTAATATACATACATATGTATATATATATATATATATATATATATATATATATTTAGCCTGTATATCGTGTACATATTGAACAAGATATTATTATGAAGGGATTGAGGGATTTAAGCAATAGTAACTCCAAAAATAAAGCTAGATAACACAATTGTTCCGCCCTTCGGCGTTTTAATTTGTTTCCTAGTCGGACCCGTTAGTACGGGCAAGCGTTCGAGCCGAGCAACAGTGCGGAAATCACCCTCGTGTCTGCGTCATCACAGAGTTTGGTTAAATCGTTGTCTGTAAGTCCTTTTTTCGTCAGAATTGTGGTTTCTGTATGATGTATGTTTACTTTAAGTAATGTGTGTTATTACGTTCGTGACTCTTTCAGTTTCATCGCGTATGCTCTAGTTTGAAGCTTTTTTGTTTTCTGACTCGCTGATTTATCTGCTCAGCAACGAGCCTCGACGTTTCGCCTTAGATTAAAGGCGGGCGTACACGGTGCGAATTCTGATGGTCGGAAGATCGTATGTCCACGCACACGTCACGAGTGAGTTTATCTGAAAATCATACGGACGAGGTGATATACGACACGATTTTACGACCTGCCGATTTCCGAAGCAATCGCACAAAGTTCCGCGCCAAAAACATGGAGTCAGAGGAAGATTTGCTTTTTTTGTGGCAGCAATGGCTTGCGAAAGAATAAAAAAGAAAAGAAAAAGAAGGGCATGGCAAAGAGTTTGGCTGAAGAGCAGAGAAAAGCATGGACTTTCAGTTCTTCAAAAACAGCCGTGTATCTGTGTGCGCATGCTTTGATGTGGTCGTGGAAGATATAGCAAAGTATATAACCATAGCGTGTCACGCAAGTTTGTGCATATAGCAACGTCGTTTTTATATATTTTTTGAACAAATGTTATTGCTGGATAGTCTAGGTATAATAATTGTATACATACTGTTTTTACAGGCCAAATGTTTGATATGGAATAGCCTACATATTGTATTGTGGGAGAAAAGTGATGCAGAGTCAGCATGATGCAAAAAACTGCCTTTAGGCCTTTTGTTATATGTTTAAATCCGCTGTAAAATATCATCACGGATGACCCTGTCATGGTACACGCTGCTGGAAACATCATACAGCGCTCGCTGTTCCTGCCAGAGTTCGGCGAGTTTATCCTCTTTTTCAATAGTCTATCTTCTTCTGTGGTTTCCTAGTTCGTGATTGGTCAACTTCAGATAGATCAACAAATCGGCTCGTTCAACCGCACACATGTCACGAATTCAAACCGATAGCTCACAAACTTTTTAGACATGTTTAAAAATGTTCGGGAGGTCGGGAAGTGCTCGTAAGGCACTCTGCTCGGATCGTAATTCCTCGCACTTGATACGAGCCGCGACCGTACGAGCATACACGATTTCCACACGATTGAAAAAAATCGCATGCGAACTCGTACGACAGCAAAAATCGCACCGTGTACGCCCGCCTTTAGTAGTTGATTTATTTACATCTGTTGATTCGTATATATATTATACATGTAACAGTCTAACAGGTAGTTTGGTGATATTGCGGATGTTTGTTTTATTACTATACATTAAGGACACCTGTAGTTTATTGTGTGAAAGTGTTGATATAGAGAATGCTGTATACTGTATAGAGAGTTACTGGGTAATTCATGTTTATTGTGTAAGAGACACTTCAGATGTTACACTTTTGTAATGTTATTTTCTGTTTATTATTTCATTCTTACAGACTTAAATGGAGAAAACACTAAGAAATAAAACTGAGGAAGAAAAGAGTTCAAAAGATAAAACATCATTCCTCAATAAGAAGTCTGGAGTTTCTCTTCATTGCTGTTAACTATCTGTCTAGCTGTACAAATCAGACGTCGTACATGCGAGGGCAGAATAACAATAAAACACAACAAAAACGTGATAACGTAATAAAAAACATGCCTTTAGAAATGTTTTATGAACGGAGTTATCTCATTTTGGAACCAAAGTCTTCATATAGGCTACTTTATAATGGCACTGATTGATGCAAGTAAACAGGCATGAAGCAAGGCACGAGAAGAAAATAAATGAAGTAGCAATACAAATAAGTGATGTGTTTTGAAGAAGAGAGAAAAAATCATGAAATGAGAAGGAAATGTTATTGGCAGGGGTCTACTCCTCAATCCTCATGAAGTCAACCTGATTCTCTTATTTCTAAAAGTAACATTAATATTTCAGCCAGTGATAGTAAAAAAGCGAGAGAAATCACCTTTAAATGAATTCACAGGTTTTACACAGGTCTAAATGCTTTCTCAAAAGACTTAAGAATGGCATTGATACCCTCTGTTCTTTCTGTTCAGAAAAACCTGAGTCCACTTTACATTTATTTTGGAACTGCTCTTTCACAGTTACATTTTGGTGTGACATTTGTGATTTTATCAATTGTTATGTAAATCCTAATGTTGATTTTAGGAGCACTTCCGGTGGGACGGGTTGACTTTCTGCCGTCGGTGTGGTGTCGCATATGCAGGTCATCTCTTCTGATGCACATGGATGTGTACACAAGTAAAGCTCTCACATTAACGTGTGTCTCTTGTAGACGTACAAAAGAAACAAAAGCCGATGCTCGCCGACAGCATCAGCCCGTTGTCCGAGCGCAGAGACCCAGCGCGCCCTGACGAGCGACTCTAGTAGCATGTTGGCTTGGGCCAAGGCGATAGATCACCGTGGCAACTTGCTGGTGTCGCGACTGGTTTTATACGGCATATCGGCGACGCTCCAACCGACGACGGTTGGTGAGGAAATTAACATTCACGTTTAACGTTAAGAACACGAGTCAGACAGAGCGTTTTTATTGTACACACTTTTGTTGAAAACGGAACTCGAAACACAATGATATTTATAAACGAGTAGTCACAGAATGACATTTCCAGACCTAGCTCATTAATTATGCAAAACAACAGCCAATGGCGGTTCTCCAAGCAATATTTGAATCGGTCATTCACAGATTGTTTGCCTCCAAATAAAGAGCTTTTGCTTATATCGTGTCGTCATTCTTTTCACCACCTAATCAATGAAATCAACGGGACTTGATGTACACATTTGAAAAAGCAAACTCTCTGTTCGATGTGAAACGGGGCTTTTAGGACATCTAGTGTAAGGAAAACAACGTTGCATGATATTACCAATCCTGTTTCGGAGCTACAGTATATACTCGTTTATGCTCTTTCGCAAATGCACCCCTTCGCCAGTCGAGGGCGTTGTTTGATAACCGTTGACAGTTGTAAAGGTTTCCTAATGGGTTTTAGCTGCTGAATGAATTAATTCTTTAGGTTCGAGCACACAGGCTGATCTCAGACCACAGTTTCTTAGGGAGTGCCTTAAAGAAAGGTTTATTCTGCATACTCACTTTGCCATCCAACTCTTGAAGTAACTTTCTTGAACTAATATACATACATATGTATATATATATATATATATATATATTTAGCCTGTATATCGTGTACATATTGAACAAGATATTATTATGAAGGGATTGAGGGATTTAAGCAATAGTAACTCAAAAAATAAAGCTAGATAACACAATAAAACACAACAAAAACGTGATAACGTAATAAAAAACATGCCTTTAGAAATGTTTTATGAACGGAGTTATCTCATTTTGGAACCAAAGTCTTCATATAGGCTACTTTATAATGGCACTGATTGATGCAAGTAAACAGGCATGAAGGAAGGCACGAGAAGAAAATAAATGAAGTAGCAATACAAATAAGTGATGTGTTTTGAAGAAGAGAGAAAAAATCATGAAATGAGAAGGAAATGTTATTGGCAGGGGTCTACTCCTCAATCCTCATGAAGTCAACCAGATGCTCTTATTTGTAAAAGTAACGTTAATATTTCAGCCAGGGATAGTAATAAAACGAGAGAAATCACCTTTAAATGAATTCACAGGTTTTACACAGGTCTAAATGCTTTCTCAAAAGAATTAAGAATGGCATTGATACAACTCTGTTCTTTCTGTTCAGAAAAACCTGAAACCACTTTACATTTATTTTGGAACTGCTCTTTCACAGTTACATTTTGGTGTGACATTTGTGATTTTATCAATTGTTATGTAAATCCTAATGTTGATTTTACATACATTAAATGTAATTTTTGGTTTTCATGAATGTGAAAAGAAAAGTGATATTTATTTTATAAACCTTATTTTTCTGTTAGCTAAATTTCACATTCACAAATCTAAATTGTCTAAATGCACTCCTCTTTTTTTGAGGTTTAAATGCGAGTTGAAAATGTACTTTGAGTAGCCTGTTGAGTTCTCTAAAAACTTAAAAGCTACAAGAACAGTGACTGTGTTTAAGGACTTTGCTGCACCTAATCTGGATTGGAAGACTGAAGGAATTTAGTCTGGACTGAGGGAATCTGGAGCTTGTATTGACAATGATAATGGTTGTTGTAAATGTTTGTTTTTTGTTATCTTCTACAAGCATTTAATTAAAAAAAAAGATATATATATAAATATATTTCAGGCAGGGATTCGAGCACTTCCGGTGGGACGGGTTCACTTCCTGCGGTTGGTGTAGCGTCGCATATGCAGGTCATATCTTCTGATGCACATGGATGTGTAGTAAAGCTCTCACATTAACGTGTGTCTCTTGTAGACGTACAAAAGAAACAAAAGTCGATGCTCGCCGACGGCATCAGCCCGTTGTCCGAGCGCAGAGACCCAGCGCGCCCTGACGAGCGACTCTAGTAGCATGTTGGCTTGGGCCAAGGCGATAGATCACCGTGGCAACTTGCTGGTGTCGCGACTGGTTTTATACGGCATATCGGCGACGCTCCAACCGACGACGGTTGGTGAGGAAATTTACATTCACGTTTAACGTTAAGAACACGAGTCAGACAGAGCGTTTTTATTGTACACACTTTTGTTGAAAACGGAACTCGAAACACAATGATATTTATAAACGAGTAGTCACAGAATGACATTTCCAGACCTAGCTCATTAATTATGCAAAACAGCCAATGGCGGTTCTCCAAGCAATATTTGAATCGGTCATTCACAGATTGTTTGCCTCCAAATAAAGAGCTTTTGCTTATATCGTGTCGTCATTCTTTTCACCACCTAATCAATGAAATCAACGGGACTTGATGTACACATTTGAAAAAGCAAACTCTCTGTTCGATGTGAAACGGGGCTTTTAGGACATCTAGTGTAAGGAAAACAACGTTGCATGATATTACCAATCCTGTTTCGGAGCTACAGTATATACTCGTTTATGCTCTTTCGCAAATGCAACGCTTGGGGGGTGATGTGAAATTGTCATGAGATATCTTCTTTTTGATAAACGCATGGCTTTTACCACAAGATGACCTCTACCACTAGACGTCGTCATCACTTCTTCGATCGTTCCTAACAATTATTTATTAATAAAAATTAAAATCATATTTATTACAGTCTCTTATTCATATTTATTACAGTCTGTTGTTCATACAACGCTAATCAATATTCGGTTATGTGTGTTTGTGTGGCACTTTTAGGAGTGTCATTCATCAATTCAGTAAGTACTTTTAAACTCTTTTTATACTGGCTTTTACTTCTGTAAAGAAAATGAGAATCTGATTTGTCTTCTCCTTTCAATTGAACGTTTGCACCCCTTCGCCAGTAGAGGGCGTTGTTTGATAACCGTTGACAGTTGTAAAGGTTTCCTAATGGGTTTTAGCTGCTGAATGAATTAATTCTTTAGGTTCGAGCACACAGGCTGATCTCAGACCACAGTTTCTTAGGGAGTGCCTTAAAGAAAGATTTATTCTGCATACTCACTTTGCCATCCAACTCTTGAAGTAACTTTCTTGAACAAATATACATACATATGTATATATATATATATATATATATATATATATATATATATATATATATATATATATATATATATATATATTTAGCCTGTATATCGTGTACATATTGAACAAGATATTATTATGAAGGGATTGAGG
This sequence comes from Barbatula barbatula, assembly GCF_947034865.1. Classification (NCBI taxonomy): domain Eukaryota; kingdom Metazoa; phylum Chordata; class Actinopteri; order Cypriniformes; family Nemacheilidae; genus Barbatula; species Barbatula barbatula. Next base: position 5,717,366 of record NC_136773.1, read on the forward strand.
GATTTAAGCAATAGTCACTCCAAAAATAAAGCTAGATAACACAATAAAACACAACAAAAACGTGATAACGTAATAAAAAACATGCCTTTAGAAATGTTTTATGAACGGAGTTATCTCATTTTGGAACCAAAGTCTTCATATAGGCTACTTTATAATGGCACTGATTGATGCAAGTAAACAGGCATGAAGCAAGGCACGAGAAGAAAATAAATGAAGTAGCAATACAAATAAGTGATGTGTTTTGAAGAAGAGAGAAAAAATCATGAAATGAGAAGGAAATGTTATTAGCAGGGGTCTACTCCTCAATCCTCATGAAGTCAACCTGATTCTCTTATTTCTAAAAGTAACATTAATATTTCAGCCAGTGATAGTAAAAAAGCGAGAGAAATCACCTTTAAATGAATTCACAGGTTTTACACAGGTCTAAATGCTTTCTCAAAAGACTTAAGAATGGCATTGATACAACTCTGTTCTTTCTGTTCAGAAAAACCTGAGTCCACTTTACATTTATTTTGGAACTGCTCTTTCACAGTTACATTTTGGTGTGACATTTGTGATTTTATCAATTGTTATGTAAATCCTAATGTTGATTTTACATACATTAAATGTAATTTTTGGTTTTCATGAATGTGAAAAGAAAAGTGATATTTATTTTATAAACCTTATTTTTCTGTTAGCTAAATTTCACATTCACAAATCTAAATTGTCTAAATGCACTCCTCTTTTTTTGAGGTTTAAATGCGAGTTGAAAATGTACTTTGAGTAGCCTGTTGAGTTCTCTAAAAACTTAAAAGCTACAAGAACAGTGACTGTGTTTAAGGACTTTGCACCTAATCTGGATTGGAAGACTGAAGGAATTTAGTCTGGACTGAGGGAATCTGGAGCTTGTATTGACAATGATAATGGTTGTTGTAAATGTTTGTTTTTGTTATCTTCTACAAGCATTTAATTAAAAAAAAAGATATATATATAAATATATTTCAGGCAGGGATTCGAGCACTTCCGGTGGGACGGGTTCACTTCCTGCGGTTGGTGTAGCGTCGCATATGCAGGTCATCTCTTCTGATGCACATGGATGTGTAGTAAAGCTCTCACATTAACGTGTGTCTCTTGTAGACGTACAAAAGAAATAAAAGCTGATGCTCGCCGACGGCATCAGCCCGTTGTCCGAGCGCAGAGACCCAGCGCGCCCTGACGAGCGACTCTAGTAGCATGTTGGCTTGGGCAAGGCGATAGATCACCGTGGCAACAAGCTGGTGTCGCGACTGCTTTTATACGGCATACTGGCGACGCTCCAACCGACGACGGTTGGTGATGAAATTTACATTCACGTTTAACGTTGAGAACACGAGTCAGACAGAGCGTTTTTATTGTACACACTTTTGTTGAAAACGGAACTCGAAACACAATGATATTTATAAACGAGTAGTCACAGAATGACATTTCCAGACCTAGCTCATTAATTATGCAAAACAACAGCCAATGGCGGTTCTCCAAGCAATATTTGAATCGGTCATTCACAGATTGTTTGCCTCCAAATAAAGAGCTTTTGCTTATATCGTGTCGTCATTCTTTTCACCACCTAATCAATGAAAACAACGGGACTTGATGTACACATTTGAAAAAGCAAACTCTCTGTTCGATGTGAAACGGGGCTTTTAGGACATCTAGTGTAAGGAAAACAACGTTGCATGATATTACCAATCCTGTTTCGGAGCTACAGTATATACTCGTTTATGCTCTTTCGCAAATGCAACGCTTGGGGGGTGATGTGAAATTGTCATGAGATATCTTCTTTTTGATAAACGCATGGCTTTTACCACAAGATGACCTCTACCACTAGACGTCGTCATCACTTCTTCGATCGTTCCTAACAATTATTTATTAATAAAAATTAAAATCATATTTATTACAGTCTCTTATTCATATTTATTACAGTCTGTTGTTCATACAACGCTAATCAATATTCGGTTATGTGTGTTTGTGTGGCACTTTTAGGAGTGTCATTCATCAATTCAGTAAGTACTTTTAAACTCTTTTTATACTGGCTTTTACTTCTGTAAAGAAAATGAGAATCTGATTTGTCTTCTCCTTTCAATTGAACGTTTGCACCCCTTCGCCAGTAGAGGGCGTTGTTTGATAACCGTTGACAGTTGTAAAGGTTTCCTAATGGGTTTTAGCTGCTGAATGAATTAATTCTTTAGGTTCGAGCACACAGGCTGATCTCAGACCACAGTTTCTTAGGGAGTGCCTTAAAGAAAGATTTATTCTGCATACTCACTTTGCCATCCAACTCTTGAAGTAACTTTCTTGAACAAATATACATACATATGTATATATATATATATATTTAGCCTGTATATCGTGTACATATTGAACAAGATATTATTATGAAGGGATTGAGGGATTTAAGCAATAGTCACTCCAAAAATAAAGCTAGATAACACAATAAAACACAACAAAAACGTGATAACGTAATAAAAAACATGCCTTTAGAAATGTTTTATGAACGGAGTTATCTCATTTTGGAACCAAAGTCTTCATATAGGCTACTTTATAATGGCACTGATTGATGCAAGTAAACAGGCATGAAGCAAGGCACGAGAAGAAAATAAATGAAGTAGCAATACAAATAAGTGATGTGTTTTGAAGAAGAGAGAAAAAATCATGAAATGAGAAGGAAATGTTATTGGCAGGGGTCTACTCCTCAATCCTCATGAAGTCAACCTGATTCTCTTATTTCTAAAAGTAACATTAATATTTCAGCCAGTGATAGTAAAAAAGCGAGAGAAATCACCTTTAAATGAATTCACAGGTTTTACACAGGTCTAAATGCTTTCTCAAAAGACTTAAGAATGGCATTGATACCCTCTGTTCTTTCTGTTCAGAAAAACCTGAGTCCACTTTACATTTATTTTGGAACTGCTCTTTCACAGTTACATTTTGGTGTGACATTTGTGATTTTATCAATTGTTATGTAAATCCTAATGTTGATTTTAGGAGCACTTCCGGTGGGACGGGTTCACTTCCTGCCGTCGGTGTGGTGTCGCATATGCAGGTCATCTCTTCTGATGCACATGGATGTGTACACAAGTAAAGCTCTCACATTAACGTGTGTCTCTTGTAGACGTACAAAAGAAACAAAAGCTGATGCTCGCCGACGGCATCAGCCCGTTGTCCGAGCGCAGAGACCCAGCGCGCCCTGACGAGCGACTCTAGTAGCATGTTGGCTTGGGCAAGGCGATAGATCACCGTGGCAACCAGCTGGTGTCGCGACTGCTTTTATACGGCATACTGGCGACGCTCCAACCGACGACGGTTGGTGATGAAATTTACATTCACGTTTAACGTTGAGAACACGAGTCAGACAGAGCGTTTTTATTGTACACACTTTTGTTGAAAACGGAACTCGAAACACAATGATATTTATAAACGAGTTGTCACAGAATGACATTTCCAGACCTAGCTCATTAATTATGCAAAACAACAGCCAATGGCGGTGCTCCAAGCAATATTTGAATCGGTCATTCACAGATTGTTTGCCTCCAAATAAAGAGCTTTTGCTTATATCGTGTTGTCATTCTTTTCACCACCTAATCAATGAAATCAACGGGACTTGATGTACACATTTGTAAAAGCAAACTCTCTGTTCGATGTGAAACGGGGCTTTTAGGACATCTAGTGTAAGGAAAACAACGTTGCATGATATTACCAATCCTGTTTCGGAGCTACAGTATATACTCGTTTATGCTCTTTCGCAAATGCAACGCTTGGGGGGTGATGTGAAATTGTCATGAGATCACTTCTTTTTGATAAACGCATGGCTTTTACCACAAGATGACCTCTACCACTAGAGGTCGTCATCACTTCTTCGATCGTTCCTAACAATTATTTATTAATAAAAATTAAAATCATATTTATTACAGTCTCTTAATCATATTTATTACAGTCTGTTGTTCATACAACGCTAATCAATATTCGGTTATGTGTGTTTGTGTGGCACTTTTAGGAGTGTCATTCATCAATTCAGTAAGTACATTTAAACTCTTTTTATACTGGCTTTTACTTCTGTAAAGAAAATGAGAATCTGATTTGTCTTCTCCTTTCAATTGAACGTTTGCACCCCTTCGCCAGTAGAGGGCTTTGTCTGATAACCGTTGACAGTTGTAAAGGTTTCCTAATGGGTTTTAGCTGCTGAATGATTGAATTCTTTAGGTTCGAGCACACAGGCTGATCTCAGACCACAGTTTCTTAGGGAGTGCCTTAAAGAAAGGTTTATTCTGCATACTCACTTTGCCATCCAACTCTTGAAGTAACTTTCTTGAACTAATATACATACATATATATATATATATATATATATAGAGAGAGAGAGAGAGAGAGAGAGAGAGAGAGAGCCTGTATATTGTGTACATATTGAACAAGATATTATTATGAAGGGATTGAGGGATTTAAGCCATAGTAACTCCAAAAATACAGCTAGATAACACAATAAAACACAACAAAAACATGATAACATAATAAAAAACATGCCTTTAGAAATGAGAGTTATCTCATATGCAGGTCATCTCTTCTGATGCACATGGATGTGTACACAAGTAAAGCGAGTCTCACATTAACGCGTGTCTCTTGTAGACGTACAAAAGAAACAAAAGCCGATGCACGCCGGCGATCCGACGGGCATCGGCCCGTTGTTTCCGAGCGCAGAGACCAAGCGCGCCCTGACGAGCGACTCTAGTAGCGTGTTGGCTTGGTGTCAAGGCGATAGGTCCCCGGCCCGAACAGATCTAGCAGGTGTCGCGACTGCTTTTATACGGCACATCGGCGACGCTACAGCCGACGACGGTTGGTGAGAAAATGTACATTCACGTTTAACGTTGAGAACACGAGTCATACAGAACAGAGCATTTTTATTGTACACACTTTTGTTGAAAACGGACCTCGAAACACAATGATATTTGTAAATGAGTAGTCACAGAATGACATTTCCAGACCTAGCTCATTAATTATGCAAAACAACAGCCAATGGCGGTTCTCCAACTGCACACAAAGCAATATTTGAGTCGGTCATTCACAGATTGTTTGAAGTATATAGACATGATATGACTTTGTTTGCTTAATAAGCAGTTTAGATCGTTGGATTACTCTGCAGTAATTGTGGCACATTACTGCAGAGCAATCAGGGTTACTGTGTGTTCACACCGAACGCGAATGAGGCGTCAAGCGCGAGTGATTTACATGTTAAGTCAATGTAAAGACGCGATAGACGCGCTTGCGGCGCGAATAGCGCGAATGAGGCGTCGCGAATGACGCGAATGACGCGAATTGCGCGAATGACGCGAATTGCGCGAATGACGCGAATTGCGCGAATCGCGCGAGTTGAAAAATCTGAACTTTGGCGGAAATTCGCGCCGCGTTAACCAATCAGGAGCCTGCTTGAGTAGTGACGTAGACAACGTAGCGAGCAGAGGCAGAAATAAAAAATGGAGGACACGCTCATCTCAGTGTGTGGACCCCCGGAGCTATATGATACGTGTTCATAAAAATAGGAATAAAAAGGATCTTGCTTGGAAGAAAGTGAGTGAGGAGGTCGGAGAATCCGGTAAATTGTAAAAACATTTTCGTGAAGCGAATTTCACTCGCGAATGACGCGAATAGCGCGAATGACGCGTTTTTCACCCGCGAATAGCGCGAATGACGCGAATGAAGCGAATGACGCGAATGAAGCGAGTAAACACAAAATGTTCAAGCGTCAAACTACTCGCGAATAGCGCGTTTTTGACGCCTCATTCGCGCTCTATGTGAACACACAGTTAAGGTGCCTTGCTCAAGGGCACTTCATCCATGACCCGTGCTGGCTGGCATTGAGATTTGAATCGTCGACCTTCTGAACACAAGCCCAGCGCTTTAACCACTAGGCCACAGCGGACCCCGAGCCGCCTTGGGCGGAATAGACTGGGTTCTGAAGGGTCAGTGCCAGAGGGTCAGCCGGGATTTGAGCAATAGTAACTCCAAAAATAAAGCTAGATAACACAATAATACACAACAAAAACGTGATAACGTAATAAAAAACATGCCTTTAGAAATGTTTTATGAACGGAGTTATCTCATTTTGGAACCAAAGTCTTCATATAGGCTACTTTATAATGGCACTGATTGATGCAAGTAAACAGGCATGAAGCAAGGCACGAGAAGAAAATAAATGAAGTAGCAATACAAATAAGTGATGTGTTTTGAAGAAGAGAGAAAAAATCATGAAATGAGAAGGAAATGTTATTAGCAGGGGTCTACTCCTCAATCCTCATGAAGTCAACCAGATGCTCTTATTTGTAAAAGTAACGTTAATATTTCAGCCAGGGATAGTAATAAAACGAGAGAAATCACCTTTAAATGAATTCACAGGTTTTACACAGGTCTAAATGCTTTCTCAAAAGACTTAAGAATGGCATTGATACAACTCTGTTCTTTCTGTTCAGAAAAACCTGAGACCACTTTACATTTATTTTGGAACTGCTCTTTCACAGTTACATTTTGGTGTGACATTTGTGATTTTATCAATTGTTATGTAAATCCTAATGTTGATTTTACATACATTAAATGTAATTTTTGGTTTTCATGAATGTGAAAAGAAAAGTGATATTTATTTTATAAACCTTATTTTTCTGTTAGCTAAATTTCACATTCACAAATCTAAATTGTCTAAATGCACTCCTCTTTTTTTGAGGTTTAAATGCGAGTTGAAAATGTACTTTGAGTAGCCTGTTGAGTTCTCTAAAAACTTAAAAGCTACAAGAACAGTGACTGTGTTTAAGGACTTTGCACCTAATCTGGATTGGAAGACTGAAGGAATTTAGTCTGGACTGAGGGAATCTGGAGCTTGTATTGACAATGGTAATGGTTGTTGTAAATGTTTGTTTTTGTTATCTTCTACAAGCATTTAATTAAAAAAAAGATATATATAAATATATTTCAGGCAGGGATTCGAGCACTTCCGGTGGGACGGGTTCACTTCCTGCGGTTGGTGTAGCGTCGCATATGCAGGTCATCTCTTCTGATGCACATGGATGTGTAGTAAAGCTCTCACATTAACGTGTGTCTCTTGTAGACGTACAAAAGAAACAAAAGCCGATGCTCTCCGACGGCATCAGCCCGTTGTCCGAGCGCAGAGACCCAGCGCGCCCTGACGAGCGACTCTAGTAGCATGTTGGCTTGGGCCAAGGCGATAGATCACCGTGGCAACTTGCTGGTGTCGCGACTGCTTTTATACGGCATATCGGCGACGCTCCAACCGACGACGGTTGGTGAGGAAATTTACATTCACGTTTAACGTTAAGAACACGAGTCAGACAGAGCGTTTTTATTGTACACACTTTTGTTGAAAACGGAACTCGAAACACAATGATATTTATAAACGAGTAGTCACAGAATGACATTTCCAGACCTAGCTCATTAATTATGCAAAACAACAGCCAATGGCGGTTCTCCAAGCAATATTTGAATCGGTCATTCACAGATTGTTTGCCTCCAAATAAAGAGCTTTTGCTTATATCGTGTCGTCATTCTTTTCACCACCTAATCAATGAAATCAACGGGACTTGATGTACACATTTGAAAAAGCAAACTCTCTGTTCGATGTGAAACGGGGCTTTTAGGACATCTAGTGTAAGGAAAACAACGTTGCATGATATTACCAATCCTGTTTCGGAGCTACAGTATATACTCGTTTATGCTCTTTCGCAAATGCAACGCTTGGGGGGTGATGTGAAATTGTCATGAGATATCTTCTTTTTGATAAACGCATGGCTTTTACCACAAGATGACCTCTACCACTAGACGTCGTCATCACTTCTTCGATCGTTCCTAACAATTATTTATTAATAAAAATTAAAATCATATTTATTACAGTCTCTTAATCATATTTATTACAGTCTGTTGTTCATACAACGCTAATCAATATTCGGTTATGTGTGTTTGTGTGGCACTTTTAGGAGTGTCATTCATCAATTCAGTAAGTACTTTTAAACTCTTTTTATACTGGCTTTTACTTCTGTAAAGAAAATGAGAATCTGATTTGTCTTCTCCTTTCAATTGAACGTTTGCACCCCTTCGCCAGTAGAGGGCGTTGTTTGATAACCGTTGACAGTTGTAAAGGTTTCCTAATGGGTTTTAGCTGCTGAATGAATGTATTCTTTAGGTTCGAGCACACAGGCTGATCTCAGACCACAGTTTCTTAGGGAGTGCCTTAAAGAAAGATTTATTCTGCATACTCACTTTGCCATCCAACTCTTGAAGTAACTTTCTTGAACTAATATACATACATATGTATATATATATATATATATATATATATTTAGCCTGTATATCGTGTACATATTGAACAAGATATTATTATGAAGGGATTGAGGGATTTAAGCAATAGTAACTCCAAAAATAAAGCTAGATAACACAATAAAACACAACAAAAACGTGATAACGTAATAAAAAACATGCCTTTAGAAATGTTTTATGAACGGAGTTATCTCATTTTGGAACCAAAGTCTTCATATAGGCTACTTTATAATGGCACTGATTGATGCAAGTAAACAGGCATGAAGCAAGGCACGAGAAGAAAATAAATGAAGTAGCAATACAAATAAGTGATGTGTTTTGAAGAAGAGAGAAAAAATCATGAAATGAGAAGGAAATGTTATTGGCAGGGGTCTACTCCTCAATCCTCATGAAGTCAACCTGATTCTCTTATTTCTAAAAGTAACATTAATATTTCAGCCAGTGATAGTAAAAAAGCGAGAGAAATCACCTTTAAATGAATTCACAGGTTTTACACAGGTCTAAATGCTTTCTCAAAAGACTTAAGAATGGCATTGATACCCTCTGTTCTTTCTGTTCAGAAAAACCTGAGTCCACTTTACATTTATTTTGGAACTGCTCTTTCACAGTTACATTTTGGTGTGACATTTGTGATTTTATCAATTGTTATGTAAATCCTAATGTTGATTTTAGGAGCACTTCCGGTGGGACGGGTTCACTTCCTGCCGTCGGTGTGGTGTCGCATATGCAGGTCATCTCTTCTGATGCACATGGATGTGTACACAAGTAAAGCTCTCACATTAACGTGTGTCTCTTGTAGACGTACAAAAGAAACAAAAGCTGATGCTCGCCGACGGCATCAGCCCGTTGTCCGAGCGCAGAGACCCAGCGCGCCCTGACGAGCGACTCTAGTAGCATGTTGGCTTGGGCAAGGCGATAGATCACCGTGGCAACCAGCTGGTGTCGCGACTGCTTTTATACGGCATACTGGCGACGCTCCAACCGACGACGGTTGGTGATGAAATTTACATTCACGTTTAACGTTGAGAACACGAGTCTGACAGAGCGTTTTTATTGTACACACTTTTGTTGAAAACGGAACTCGAAACACAATGATATTTATAAACGAGTAGTCACAGAATGACATTTCCAGACCTAGCTCATTAATTATGCAAAACAACAGCCAATGGCGGTGCTCCAAGCAATATTTGAATCGGTCATTCACAGATTGTTTGCCTCCAAATAAAGAGCTTTTGCTTATATCGTGTCGTCATTCTTTTCACCACCTAATCAATGAAATCAACGGGACTTGATGTACACATTTGTAAAAGCAAACTCTCTGTTCGATGTGAAACGGGGCTTTTAGGACATCTAGTGTAAGGAAAACAACGTTGCATGATATTACCAATCCTGTTTCGGAGCTACAGTATATACTCGTTTATGCTCTTTCGCAAATGCAACGCTTGGGGGGTGATGTGAAATTGTCATGAGATATCTTCTTTTTGATAAACGCATGGCTTTTACCACAAGATGACCTCTACCACTAGACGTCGTCATCACTTCTTCGATCGTTCCTAACAATTATTTATTAATAAAAATTAAAATCATATTTATTACAGTCTCTTATTCATATTTATTACAGTCTGTTGTTCATACAACGCTAATCAATATTCGGTTATGTGTGTTTGTGTGGCACTTTTAGGAGTGTCATTCATCAATTCAGTAAGTACTTTTAAACTCTTTTTATACTGGCTTTTACTTCTGTAAAGAAAATGAGAATCTGATTTGTCTTCTCCTTTCAATTGAACGTTTGCACCCCTTCGCCAGTAGAGGGCGTTGTTTGATAACCGTTGACAGTTGTAAAGGTTTCCTAATGGGTTTTAGCTGCTGAATGAATTAATTCTTTAGGTTCGAGCACACAGGCTGATCTCAGACCACAGTTTCTTAGGGAGTGCCTTAAAGAAAGATTTATTCTGCATACTCACTTTGCCATCCAACTCTTGAAATAACTTTCTTGAACTAATATACATACATATGTATATATATATATATATATATATATATATATATATATATATATATATATATATATTTAGCCTGTATATCGTGTACATATTGAACAAGATATTATTATGAAGGGATTGAGGGATTTAAGCAATAGTAACTCCAAAAATAAAGCTAGATAACACAATAAAACACAACAAAAACGTGATAACGTAATAAAAAACATGCCTTTAGAAATGTTTTATGAACGGAGTTATCTCATTTTGGAACCAAAGTCTTCATATAGGCTACTTTATAATGGCACTGATTGATGCAAGTAAACAGGCATGAAGCAAGGCACGAGAAGAAAATAAATGAAGTAGCAATACAAATAAGTGATGTGTTTTGAAGAAGAGAGAAAAAATCATGAAATGAGAAGGAAATGTTATTGGCAGGGGTCTACTCCTCAATCCTCATGAAGTCAACCTGATTCTCTTATTTCTAAAAGTAACATTAATATTTCAGCCAGTGATAGTAAAAAAGCGAGAGAAATCACCTTTAAATGAATTCACAGGTTTTACACAGGTCTAAATGCTTTCTCAAAAGACTTAAGAATGGCATTGATACCCTCTGTTCTTTCTGTTCAGAAAAACCTGAGTCCACTTTACATTTATTTTGGAACTGCTCTTTCACAGTTACATTTTGGTGTGACATTTGTGATTTTATCAATTGTTATGTAAATCCTAATGTTGATTTTAGGAGCACTTCCGGTGGGACGGGTTCACTTCCTGCCGTCGGTGTGGTGTCGCATATGCAGGTCATCTCTTCTGATGCACATGGATGTGTACACAAGTAAAGCTCTCACATTAACGTGTGTCTCTTGTAGACGTACAAAAGAAACAAAAGCTGATGCTCGCCGACGGCATCAGCCCGTTGTCCGAGCGCAGAGACCCAGCGCGCCCTGACGAGCGACTCTAGTAGCATGTTGGCTTGGGCAAGGCGATAGATCACCGTGGCAACCAGCTGGTGTCGCGACTGGTTTTATACGGCATACTGGCGACGCTCCAACCGACGACGGTTGGTGAGGAAATTTACATTCACGTTTAACGTTGAGAACACGAGTCAGACAGAGCGTTTTTATTGTACACACTTTTGTTGAAAACGGAACTCGAAACACAATGATATTTATAAACGAGTAGTCACAGAATGACATTTCCAGACCTAGCTCATTAATTATGCAAAACAACAGCCAATGGCGGTGCTCCAAGCAATATTTGAATCGGTCATTCACAGATTGTTTGCCTCCAAATAAAGAGCTTTTGCTTATATCGTGTCGTCATTCTTTTCACCACCTAATCAATGAAAACAACGGGACTTGATGTACACATTTGAAAAAGCAAACTCTCTGTTCGATGTGGAACGGGGCTTTTTTTACCACAAGATGACCTCTACCACTAGAGGTCGTCATCACTTCTTCGATCGTTCCTAACAATTATTTATTAATAAAAATTAAAATCATATTTATTACAGTCTCTTATTCATATTTATTACAGTCTGTTGTTCATACAACGCTAATCAATATTCGGTTATGTGTGTTTGTGTGGCACTTTTAGGAGTGTCATTCATCAATTCAGTAAGTACATTTAAACTCTTTTTATACTGGCTTTTACTTCTGTAAAGAAAATGAGAATCTGATTTGTCTTCTCCTTTCAATTGAACGTTTGCACCCCTTCGCCAGTAGAGGGCTTTGTCTGATAACCGTGGACAGTTGTAAAGGTTTCCTAATGGGTTTTAGCTGCTGAATGATTGAATTCTTTAGGTTCGAGCACACAGGCTGATCTCAGACCACAGTTTCTTAGGGAGTGCCTTAAAGAAAGGTTTATTCTGCATACTCACTTTGCCATCCAACTCTTGAAGTAACTTTCTTGAACTAATATACATACATATATATATATATATATATATAGAGAGAGAGAGAGAGAGAGAGAGAGAGAGAGAGAGAGCCTGTATATTGTGTACATATTGAACAAGATATTATTATGAAGGGATTGAGGGATTTAAGCCATAGTAACTCCAAAAATACAGCTAGATAACACAATAAAACACAACAAAAACATGATAACATAATAAAAAACATGCCTTTAGAAATGAGAGTTATCTCATATGCAGGTCATCTCTTCTGATGCACATGGATGTGTACACAAGTAAAGCGAGTCTCACATTAACGCGTGTCTCTTGTAGACGTACAAAAGAAACAAAAGCCGATGCACGCCGGCGATCCGACGGGCATCGGCCCGTTGTTTCCGAGTGCAGAGACCAAGCGCGCCCTGACGAGCGACTCTAGTAGCGTGTTGGCTTGGTGTCAAGGCGATAGGTCCCCGGCCCGAACAGACCTAGCAGGTGTCGCGACTGCTTTTATACGGCACATCGGCGACGCTACAGCCGACGACGGTTGGTGAGAAAATGTACATTCACGTTTAACGTTGAGAACACGAGTCAGACAGAACAGAGCATTTTTATTGTACACACTTTTGTTGAAAACGGAACTCGAAACACAATAATATTTGTAAACGAGTAGTCACAGAATGACATTTCCAGACCTAGCTCATTAATTATGCAAAACAACAGCCAATGGCGGTTCTCCAACTGCACACAAAGCAATATTTGAGTCGGTCATTCACAGATTGTTTGAAGTATATAGACATGATATGACTTTGTTTGCTTAATAAGCAGTTTAGATCGTTGGATTACTCTGCAGTAATTGTGGCACATTACTGCAGAGCAATCAGGGTTAAGGTGCCTTGCTCAAGGGCACTTTATCCATGACCCGTGCTGGCTGGCATTGAGATTTGAATCGTCGACCTTCTGATCACAAGCCCAGCGCTTTAACCACTAGGCCACAGCGGACCCCGAGCCGCCTTGGGCGGAATAGACTGGGTTCTAAAGGGTCAGTGCCAGAGGGTCAGCCGGGATTTAAGCAATAGTAACTCCAAAAATAAAGCTAGATAACACAATAATACACAACAAAAACGTGATAACGTAGTAAAAAACATGCCTTTAGAAATGTTTTATGAACGGAGTTATCTCATTTTGGAACCAAAGTCTTCATATAGGCTACTTTATAATGGCACTGATTGATGCAAGTAAACAGGCATGAAGCAAGGCACGAGAAGAAAATAAATGAAGTAGCAATACAAATAAGTGATGTGTTTTGAAGAAGAGAGAAAAAATCATGAAATGAGAAGGAAATGTTATTAGCAGGGGTCTACTCCTCAATCCTCATGAAGTCAACCAGATGCTCTTATTTGTAAAAGTAACGTTAATATTTCAGCCAGTGATAGTAATAAAACGAGAGAAATCACCTTTAAATGAATTCACAGGTTTTACACAGGTCTAAATGCTTTCTCAAAAGACTTAAGAATGGCATTGATACAACTCTGTTCTTTCTGTTCAGAAAAACCTGAGACCACTTTACATTTATTTTGGAACTGCTCTTTCACAGTTACATTTTGGTGTGACATTTGTGATTTTATCAATTGTTATGTAAATCCTAATGTTGATTTTACATACATTAAATGTAATTTTTGGTTTTCATGAATGTGAAAAGAAAAGTGATATTTATTTTATAAACCTTATTTTTCTGTTAGCTAAATTTCACATTCACAAATCTAAATTGTCTAAATGCACTCCTCTTTTTTGAGGTTTAAATGCGAGTTGAAAATGTACTTTGAGTAGCCTGTTGAGTTCTCTAAAAACTTAAAAGCTACAAGAACAGTGACTGTGTTTAAGGACTTTGCACCTAATCTGGATTGGAAGACTGAAGGAATTTAGTCTGGACTGAGGGAATCTGGAGCTTGTATTGACAATGATAATGGTTGTTGTAAATGTTTGTTTTTTGTTATCTTCTACAAGCATTTAATTAAAAAAAAAGATATATATATAAATAAAGCGTCACATATGTGTGGTATACTTAAAGTTGACTGTCAATTTAAGTTCATGTAGTTCGTTAAAATGATGTTGTTATATATTTATTTGAGTATTTTGCGTAGAAAGTTGCGTACCTGCGCGATGACGTCACTGCACGTAATGGGGAAGAACGTCGCGACGCGCTTCATTTCCAGTAAGAACACTGATAAGGAAGCAACGCGTCCGTCTTGTTCTTTTATATAATCTTCTCCTCATTGCAGGTAATTGTAAATTTTATGTGTGACATATACATAGCGATGTAACGGTGTTTATTAAGTCATTAATCTCTTATTTTTATTTTAATGAACGATGTATAAAAGAGAGCATGGTTAGCACGTGCGTTTATATCGCAATGGTGCTACTCCACAAGAGTTTAAGTATGTTTGTGAAAGTGAATGTAATCTTGTGTTGTAAATGTTAAGCGTTATTTTCTCTCTGTTTTGAATTGTTATCTAAGCGTGATTGACGTTAACGATCTATGAGTACTGAATGCTATTATCAGAGTGGATGTTACGTCACTGATCATTTCTCTATGTTGGGTAAACATATGTTTGAATCATTCATGCTGTTCTTTTACATTTTAAATATATTCAATGTCATTACATTAAACATTTTCCAGTAAGAACACTGATAAGGAAGCAACGCGTCCGTCTTGTTCTTTTATATAATCTTCTCCTCATTGCAGGAGTACTACAATTTTGGAGGCACCGCTGGGATGAATGTTGGGTGGATTAACTCCCTGGCCGGTAGAACCCATCTAGCAACACCATCCTGTTCACAGTGACGTTGAAACTGCAGTGTGAGGCAGCGAGGGCGAGTAGTGAGGTGATCTGGTCGAGCAATGCACTTGCTGAGGTTCAGCGATAACCAGCAGTAGCAACGTCGAGTCAGTGAGGTAAACACTACCCTCAACAACCCATACACGGCTGCTAATAATGGATGCGTTTAAAAGTCTCCAGGATGAAATCAGGGAGAAACTATGTAAACTTTCATGTGAAAAACTGACAGAACTCTGTGTCTTTCTTCACATTACAAAGGAGGGTGAAACAAATGCAACTCGTTTGTCTCTGTTAAACAGTCTGAGTAACCACATGCTAAGAGCTGAGTTAGGGGAGCTCGAGGATGGTGGGATGGCTGAGCTGCTGGAAATTAATGAACAATTGAGTCTGCTCACGGGGACTGATGTTGACAGTTCTGAACACAGGCTTGCGAGAGAGGAAAATACTTCTCGTGAGGGGGCTAACATGATGCGGGAAATAAGGGAAAATGAAAATGTGTCAGAGTCGTTTTCCACCATGCATATCAGTCATGCCATGCCTCACACTACGGAAGGCCAACAGGGACATAAGGACCGTAACTCAGTGAGCTCTGTAGATCTACCACAGCGACAGGTCACCTCAGTATGGCATAAAGACTTCAAAATATCAGGTCTGATAGGTGATCCGGGTCAAAAGGACCGACTTTCCTTTTCAAGTTTGGTACGGCAGATAGAAAGTGGAATAAACAAAGGTTACCCAGAACAGGAAATAATTGATTCGGTCATCAAGGCTATCACGCCAGGGTTTCAGCTGCGAAGTTATCTTGAGGGAAAGGCAGGGCTGACACTCCCAGTGCTAAGACACATATTGCGCTCTCACTACCAGGAAAAAAATGCAACTGAACTATATAAACAACTCACTACAGAAGCGCAGCGCCCAAAAGGAACCCCACAAAGCTTCCTGATCCGCGTCCTCGACCTTAGACAGAAAATCTTGTTCGCCTCTCAAGAAGATGACTCTGGGTTAAAATATGACCCGGCTCTGGTCCAAAACATGTTCTTACACACAGTTCTAACAGGGCTGCATAATGATCGCATCCAAAGTGACTTTTAACAATATCTGTCCATCCCCACTATAACCGACGAAGTGTTACTAGAGAAACTTAATGTCGCTTGTTCTAACGAATCGGAACGGCAAAGCAAACGGAAAGGTGAACGAACCGGCACTGTTCATGTTGTGCAGCTAGATGACCCTGAACCAAAATGCCAATCTAAACACCCTAAGTTTGATCTGATGGCGCAGCTGAAAAGTCTAAGTGAGGATGTCATGCAACTTAAAGAAACAATGCAGAAGCCCTTACCTGTTACTCAGCGATGCTGTGCAGTCCATAACCAGGAACCAGTAGCTACAGCTGCCCCCCAGCATCAGAGCCGCTCCCAAGGTTTCCAACCGGCCCCTGGATGGACGCCAATCCGAGAGAGTCAGGCCTGGGGAGCAGAGACAGTTAAATGCCAACAGGGGACGGGTCCATATTCGTCTTCACACCAGCTTGACCAAAGTCAAAAACATGTATCGGAACGATATATACCGCACACAAAGCCGGTTCAATACCCTTTTGTCACACAAGAGCATCCTGTGCAGTCACCCCAACAGTATGTAACCCATCATGCACAACCTTATGCGACTCAGCCTCTAAACGTTGGAGCAGCCCCATATTATGGCCAGCAGTATGTGGTGCCGCCACAACCATACCCTCATCAGTACCGACCACCTCGCCATCCACGAGCGAGACAATGTTTCCATTGCCAGCAATGCAAAACCATGGAACCATGTACTCACTGTTACTTGTGTGGCAGCAGCGAGCATTTCTCAGCTGGCTGTAAGAGCAAGAGTGTCAGACCCCAGTCAGGAGCGGCGTTAAACAGGAGTGGGTTACCCCCGAGGGACAGGGTGTGACCCAAACAGTGAAAAGGTCCCAAGAACAAGGAAGTGGCCCAAATCAGCAGGTACAGCGTGATCTTGAGCCCCAGTCACTTAACAGTATTTTACCTAGTTCTTGTAACGTTAATTGTCATTCTGCTGTCACGTCTCTAGTAGGCAAACAATGTCTAGTGACCTGTTATCTGCAGGGACAGAGGACAGAAGCATTATGGGATACAGGTTCCCAAGTATCTATTATAGATGAACTGTGGAAAACAAAGTACGCACCTGATGTGACTCTTAAAAACATTTCCGAGGCAGCAGGCGCTCCAGATAATCTGCAGTTGGTGGCGGCAAATGGAACAAACATACCATACAGTGGCTGGGTGGAAATTACTTTCAAGTTGACATCCCCTGTAGCAAAGGGGAGAGAGTTAATCATTCCTGTGCTTGTCTTGAAGAACCAAGAGTTGTCTAGGCCAATCATAGGGTACAATGTAATCGAGCAACTAATACGGAAGTGCGATTCGGATGGATCTCATAATGCGACTGATGGAAATATGTACAACACTGTTCGGAATGCTTTCCCGGGCCTCAAGAAAAATAAAGTACACACCTTCATCAATCTAGTATCAGCAGATGACCCTGGTGTGTATGTGGTTAGAACAGTAAAGGGGCGGGTGAATGTACCAAAGCAAACTGTGATGCAGATTCAGTGTCAGGTAAGGGGGCCACTAGTGAAACAAGATACTGTGCTGCTGTTTGAACCACATGTTAATCCCCAACACCCTGACGGCCTTGAACTGTTTGATACACTATTTATGCTAAAAGAGGGTGCTTGCCCACAGATTACCATCAGTGTACAGAATGGAACAGATCATGACATCACGCTTATGGGGAGGACAGAGCTGGGGACAGTACAGTCAGTCAAGTCTATTTTGCCAACCCCACAAAGTACCACCTCTGCCTCTGTCACGCAGTCCCCACCAGAAACCACGGACGTGGATGGGGATAAGGATTCATGGGACCCTCCAGTCGATGTGGGCCATTTGACTCTGTCCCAGCAACAGCAAGTAAAACAGATGTTACATGAGGAATGCCATGCTTTCTCTAAATCAGATGATGACATTGGCTGTGTTCAAGGATTAGAGTTGAGTATTTCTCTGAATGACAACACACCGGTTACCCGCACATACACTTCAGTTCCTAAGCCTTTATATCAGGAAATGAAGGATTACCTGCGTGATTTGATCGCTCAAGGGTGGGTGGAAAAGTCTCATTCCCCATACTCGTCTCCCATTGTGTGTGTCCGTAAGAAGGATGGAAGCCTCAGATTGTGCATTGACTATAGGGACTTGAACCGTAAGACCGTTCCTGATCGCCAGCCTATACCGAGAGTGCAGGATATATTGGATGGCCTGGGAGGTAACAGCTGGTTCTCTCTATTAGATCAAGGGAAAGCGTACCACCAAGGCTTTATGTGTCCAGAGAGTAGACATCTAACGGCGTTCACTACACCGTGGGGCCTGTATCAATGGAACCGCATCCCATTTGGCCTAATGAATGCACCAGCGGCATTTCAACGATTTATGGAGGAATGTTTGGAAGGACTAAGGGATGACATTTGTATACCCTACCTTGACGACATACTGGTCTTTACTAAGTCTTTTTGTGAACAGGTGGAAGCGGTGAGGAGAGTCCTGCAACGGTTGAAAGCCCATGGAGTCAAGTTAAAGCCAAAAAAATTTGAGCTTTTCAAGAACAAGGTTCGCTATCTGGGGAGGATCGTTTCTGCGGAAGGCAGCCGCATGGACCCGGCAGACACAGTCGCTGTGACAGCACTCAAAGAAAAGAAATTGAACACTGTGGGGGACTTACGCAAGATTTTGGGCCTGCTCAGCTATTATAGACAGTATATCAAAGATTTCTCGCGGATTGCCAACCCCCTTTACGATCTGCTAAAGGGAAAGACTGACAATAAGAGGGACCAGAGGAAAGGAAAGCGAAAGAGGGAAACAGGCAGAATGACTCATGTGATGCCATCAAATCAACTGATCCAATGGACAGAAATCATCAAGGGATCCTTGAAGAACTGATCGATTGTTTAGTTCAGCCTCCTGTGTTAGGATTTCCTGATTTCTCCCAGCCTTTCACACTTCACACAGATGCGTCCAACCAAGGTCTGGGAGCGGTCCTGTACCAGGAACAAAACGGGAAGCTAAGAGTTCTAGCCTACGGTTCCCGGACTTTAACAGCGGCAGAAAAAAACTATCATTTACACAGTGGGAAGTTGGAATTTCTTGCCCTCAAATGGGCTGTAACTGAAAAATTCAGAGACTACCTCTATTATGCCCCGACTTTTACGGTATTTAGTGACAACAATCCGTTAACATACGTTCTGACATCTGCCAAATTGAATGCCACTGGCTGCCGATGGGTTGCCGAGCTTGCAGATTTTCACTTTACAATTCGCTATTGCCCTGGCAAGGAAAACATTGATGCAGACTCACTTTCCAGGATGCCAGCCGATTTGGAGGAAATAATGGGAGAATGCACTGAGCAGCTTTCATCAGATTGTGTGGGATCTCTGATCCAGGCAGTGGAAGTCCAAAACGATCTGGATGTGCCCTCTGCTATAGCCTGTCAGTATATCTCTGCAAGTGTGGAGGAAAGTGGGAAAACTCTTCAACCCCTGTCAAGAGTGGGAGTAAGACAAGCTCAGGAAAATGACAAGGATATTGGAGTAGTCATTAAACACTTACAATCGGGAACCAGGCCTCCCCAGAGATGGAATTCACCAAAATCACAGTTGAAAGGCCTCCTAAGAGAATGGGACAAATTGAAATTGGATGAGGATGGAGTTCTATTTCGTAAAACGTCTCAGAGGACACAGCTGGTTTTACCAACCTCACTCAAAACAACTGTCTTACGAGAACTGCACGATGAAATGGGCCACCAGGGTCTGGACCGCACCAACAATCTCATCAGAGATCGTTTTTTCTGGCCCCACATGCAAAAAGACATCGAACATTATGTCCTGAGAACCTGTTCCTGCATAAAACAGAAAAAGCCCTGTCGGGAAACGAGGGCACCACTCAAAAGTATAACAACGACCCATCCGTTTGAACTGGTATCTATTGACTTCCTCCATGTGGACAAATGTAAGGGTGGTTATGAGTACATTTTGATAATCATTGACCATTTTACTCGATTTGCACAGGCCTATGCCACCACCTCAAAGTCAGGAAAGACAGTGGCCGACCAGTTGTTCAATGATTTTGCCCTCAAGTTTGGGTTTCCCACCCGAATTCACCATGATCAAGGGGGAGAGTTCGAAAATCAGCTGTTCACTCAACTCAGCAAGTACAGTGGCTTCGCCGGCTCCAGGACCACCCCCTACCATCCACAAGGGAATGGGCAGGTGGAAAGATTTAATCGAACTTTACTGCAAATGATGAAAACCCTCACCGAAAGACAAAAATCCAATTGGAAGCAGTCACTCAACAAATTAATATTTGCGTACAATTGCACCAAATGTGAAGTTACTGGCTTTTCACCATTCCAGCTTCTTTTTGGTCGCTCTCCAAGGCTTCCCATCGATGCTGCTTTCGGACTCGACTCGAACCCCAGCTCTGTGAGCCACAGTGAGTACGTGAAACGGTGGACCGAGGGGATGCAAGAAGCGTGTGAGATTGCAAGAGAACATGCTAAAAGGTGTGCTGACCGAAACAAGAGGAATTACGATCTCAAAGTGAGGTATACAAATCTAACTCCAGGGAGCAGGGTCCTGGTGAAAAATCTGACCCCGCGAGGCGGTACAGGAAAACTTCGAAGTTATTGGGAGAACGAAGTTCATGTCATCATACGTCAGGTTGCTGATGATATACCAGTCTACGAAGTGAAACCTGAACAGAGTAGAGGTCGCTCAAGAGTGTTGCACCACAACCTTCTCCTTCCCTGTGATCACTTACCCTTTGAAACTGCACCAAAACATACCCCCACATCAAAACCAAAGCACCAACAGATGAAAGGACGAGCCCAGCCTCCTGGGGAGAGAGAAAAACATTCAGAAAGTGAGAGTGAGGAAGAGGAATATCACCTTCGTGTAGGACCTAGTCAAATGAGAAGGGGAAGCAGTGATCATCTGAGAAAGAAAGAGATGTTACCACCTCAGTCAGTACCCTGCGAGGATGATTCCAGTCTTCCTGAGTTGATAGAGCCAATGCCCCAGTCGCACGTGAGAGAGTTAGAGATGGGACAACCAGAACCTACCGCCATATCTGAACCGAGACAAGAACCTCAGGCACACAAACAGATTGCTGAACAAGTAGACCGAGATTTACCTGTTGGAGAAGTAGCCGAGACACCTGAATTCAGAAATCTAAGACCAGAGCGAATAAATGAGTCCCAGCTTGTCATGAGGAAACGACGGCCCCCAAAAAGATTTACCTATGATCATTTTGGGACTCCATCATGTTACAATGTGCAAATAATGGGTAGTCCATACTATCCTCAAGTAATTGCCACTGGTGCAACAGCTTAAAACCCCTGGCTACCAATGCCACCTCATTATACTCAGCAACATGTGTCTTACTAATAATGAACTGTAGTTTCCTTGAACTTCATCCCTGAATAGCCATTCTATGGCCTGTGTACAGTGTGAACTGCCATCTCAATGCCTTAAAACCATTACACAGGGACTGTTTGTTGTTTCTTAGTAAGTGCATACTGCAAGAACTATAAACTTCTCACACTTAGAGGAAATAGACAAGCAATTGTTTCCCAAAGCAACTATTGTTGGTGATAAGTAACTGTTGAGAATGCTACATTGTTACAATTTAAAATTCCATGGGACTGTTTACTAACAATTGTTGAGATCTCTTTAGCATTTGCCCGTACTCTCATGTACTACCTACCTACAGGAACTGTTATAAACATATCCCAAAGAGTTCTTTAAATGGAACAGGAACAAAAACTTTGGAACTATGTGCCTTCACGACATTGTTCTACGGACTTTGAACTCTTTAATTGTTATTTTTTTTATATATGTATAGAGAGAGTGTCCCCTCGAGTTGTGCATCAGCCTGGATCCGAGGGTTTTTTCTTGGTGGTTTGACACTGAAATAGACTTGGTACTCTTAAGAAACATTGTGTACATTTCTACGGAGTAACGTATGTTAAGGAAATGTTTGTGACCATAAGTCAATTGTAAATAACTAGCTAGCGAACAAAACAAAATATTTTCGGTGATGTGTCATTGTTGCAGTATTATTACAGCTTTGTTCTATTGTTGGGTGTTTAATCCATTTTTATGTCTAGACAAGTAAAGATGTAACTATGCACGGAAATTTACCACTTCATGTGGCCTTCTACTGTTGTATAAGTGTAACGTGCCATAAAGAGAGAGATAAACAAAGTGTTGATGCTTTGGACTTTGTGTTTAGATGTCGGGGCGACATCTTATCTCGTGGGGGAGAGTGTGGTATACTGAGAGTTGACTGTCAATTTAAGTTCATGTAGTTCGTTAAAATAATGTTGTTATATATTTATTTGAGTATTTTGCGTAGAAAGTTGCGTACCTGCGCGATGACGTCACTGCACGTAATGGGGAAGAACGTCGCGACGCGCTTCATTTCCAGTAAGAACACTGATAAGGAAGCAACGCGTCCGTCTTGTTCTTTTATATAATCTTCTCCTCATTGCAGGTAATTGTAAATTTTATGTGTGACATATACATAGCGATGTAACGGTGTTTATTAAGTCATTAATCTCTTATTTTTATTTTAATGAACGATGTATAAAAGAGAGCATGGTTAGCACGTGCGTTTGTATCGCAATGGTGCTACTCCACAAGAGTTTAAGTATGTTTGTGAAAGTGAATGTAATCTTGTGTTGTAAATGTTAAGCGTTATTTTCTCTCTGTTATGAATTGTTATCTAAGCGTGATTGACGTTAACGATCTATGAGTACTGAATGCTATTATCAGAGTGGATGTTACGTCACTGATCATTTCTCTATGTTGGGTAAACATATGTTTGAATCATTCATGCTGTTCTTTTACATTTTAAATATATTCAATGTCATTACATTAAACATTTTCCAGGAAGAACACTGATAAGGAAGCAACGCGTCCGTCTTGTTCTTTTATATAATCTTCTCCTCATTGCAGGAGGCAAGGCAAGGCAAGTTTATTTGTATAGCACATTTCATACACAATGGCAATTCAAAGTGCTTTACATAGAAGAAATTAAAAATATCCATTTGATAAAACAGTTAAGAAATAAGAAAAATAAAAGTAACCAGTTAAGAATAAAAAAATAAAATAACATAGTTTAGAAGAAATAAGAAAAATAAAAATTAACCAGTTAATAAAATAAAATAAAATATAGTTTAGATTAGATAATCAATAAAATAAAGTACAGCGCAAACAGTCGGACGGTCAGAGGCACAGTGGCACATTAATCAAATGCAAAGTTAAACAGATGTGTTTTGAGTCTGGATTTGAATGTGACTACTGTAGGAGCACATCTGATCTCTTCTGGAAGCTGGTTCCAGCTGCGGCTCGCATAATAGCTAAATGCAGACTCTCCTTGCTTAGAGAGAACCCTTGGTATTTCTAGCTGATGCGATCCTAATGACCTGAGTGTTCTTTTGGGTCTGTATTCAATGAGCATATCTGCAATGTATTGAGGTCCTAGGCCATTGAACGATTTATATACCAGTAGTAAAACTTTAAAATCTATCCTATATGTAACTGGTAGCCAGTGTAAAGACCTGAGGACTGGTGTGATATGATCATATTTTCTGGTTCTGCTCAGAATCCTTGCCGCAGCGTTCTGTATGAGCTGCATCTGTCTTATGGTCTTTTTGGGAAGGCCAGTAAGGAGCCCATTACAATAATCCACCCTGCTGGTGATGAAAGCATGCACTAGTTTCTCTAAGTCTTGACTAGAAACAAAGCATCTACTTCTTGCAATATTTTTCAGATGATAGTATGCTGATTTAGTTATTGCTTTGACATGACTACTGAAGCTAAGGTCTGACTCTAGAGACACACCGAGATTCCTGACTTGATTTTTTGTTGTTTGACCTTTAGAGTGAAGGTACGCGTTCACCTTGAGAACTTCATCTTTATTTCCAAACGCAATGACTTCAGTTTTGTCTTTGTTTAACTGAAGAAAGTTTTGGCACATCCAACTATTTATTTCATCAATGCATTTGAGCAAGGAGTCAATGGGGCTGTAATCGTTAGGCGATAGGGCTAAGTATATCTGTGTGTCGTCTGCATAGCTGTGGTAAGCAATTTGGTTATTTCTCATTATTTGGCTCATTGGGAGCATGTACAGGTTGAATAGGAGAGGCGCAAGAATTGAGCCTTGGGGGACTCCGCATGTCATGGATGTCCACTCAGACTTATGGTCACCTATACTCACATAATAACCTCTTGCTTCTAGGTATGACCTGAACCATTTTAGGACTATCCCAGAAAGCCCCACCCAGTTTTCCAGCCTGTCTATAAGTATGTTGTGATCGACCGTGTCAAATGCAGCACTGAGGTCGAGTAGGACCAGCACGGATAATTTGCCTGAATCAGTACTTAAGCGAATGTCGTTTACTATCTTAATGAGTGCTGTCTCTGTGCTGTGATGTGGGCGGAACCCAGATTGAAAATTGTCAAAGTATCCGTTTGAGCTTAAGAATTTGTTCAGCTGGTTGAAGACAACTTTTTCAATGATCTTACCTATGAAGGGAAGATTTGAGATCGGTCTATAGTTGTTTAATATGGTCTTATCCAGATTGCTCTTTTTCAGGAGGGGTTTGACAACAGCAGTTTTCAGGGAGTTTGGGAAACTTCCAGAGAGAAGTGAGGCATTTACCACA
Organism: Barbatula barbatula; assembly: GCF_947034865.1. Taxonomy (NCBI): domain Eukaryota; kingdom Metazoa; phylum Chordata; class Actinopteri; order Cypriniformes; family Nemacheilidae; genus Barbatula; species Barbatula barbatula. The sequence continues at coordinate 5,742,181 of NC_136773.1, forward strand.
TCTAGGAGATCTGCTTCTAAACAGTTTAACACACTTTTGAAAAAAGATGTGGGAAGTGCGTCAAGGGCGCAGGTTGATGTTTTAAGGTGTTGAACGGTTTCTTCCAAATTTTTGCCATCAATTTCTTCAAAATCAGACATTGTAACTACTTTCTCAGGTTGTGGTGTGATCTGCCTGACCCCAGCGCTACTCAAGGATGTGCTGATCACCTTTCTAATATTATTGATTTTATCAGAGAAGAAAGAAGCAAACTCACTGCACTTGCTGTCTGAGAGCATTTCACTGGGAATCTGGCTTGGGGGGTTTGTCAGTCTGTCTACAGTAGCGAAAAGAGTCCGGGTGTTGTTTAAGTTGCTATTTATAATATTTGAGAAGAAAGTCTGCCTAGCTTTGCCTAGTTCCATATTGAAAGCATGGATGGTGTCTTTGTAGATGTTATAATGGACTACAAGTTTTGTCTTCCGCCACAAGCGCTCTGCTTTTCTGCATTGTCTTTTCATATTTTGCACCGCTGTTGAGTTTCTCCAAGGTGCTTTTTGTCTACCACTCTTCCTGATTTTCACAGGGGCAATATCATCAATTACACTTTTAACCTTCGAGTTAAAAGAATCAAGGAGAGAATCAACAGAGTCAGAAGATATGCTTGGTGTTAAGGATATGGCCTTCATAAATAGTACACTAGTGTTCTCATTTAAGCATCTCTTCTTGACAGACACAGATCTAACTTCAATGGCAGGGGAGATCAATACATCAAAGAAAATACAGAAATGATCAGATAGTGCTACATCCTTAATAACAATAGATGAAATGTTTAGACCCTTACTGATAAGTAAATCTAGAGTGTGTCCACGATTGTGTGTGGGTCCATGTACATGCTGAGTCAGGTCAAATGTTTTTAAAACAGTTTTGATTTCTTTTGCCATATTGTTTTCTGCATTATCTACGTGAATGTTAAAATCTCCGGCAATAGAGAAACAGTCAAACTCTGAGGAAATTGTTGATAACAGTTCTGTAAAGTCCTCAGCAAAGGATGAAGAGTATTTAGGAGGCCTGTAAATAGTGATTAGTAAAATGCGAGGAGCACCTTTTAACACAATACCCAGATATTCAAAAGACGTGTAATTTCCAAATGATATTTGCTTACATTGATAGACATCTTTAAAAAGAGCAGCTACTCCCCCACCTCTCCTAACTGATCTGCAGACACTTATAAAAGTAAAGTTAGGAGGGGATGCTTCATTTAGGACTGTTGCACTGCAGCTGTCTTCTAGCCAGGTTTCATTTAGAAACATAAAATCCAGGTTGTATGTGGTTATTAAGTCGTTGACTAGAAGTGATTTGTTTTTAAGTGAGCAGATGTTTAAAAGTGCTAACTTAACGGTCTTGCTTTTTGCCCCCATAGCAATCTTGGTTTGACGTGCAATTGGCACCAGATTCGTCTGGTTTGATCTACGACTATTGAAGGCTTTAGACTTTCTGTCGTGTGATAGCAGGAGTACTACATATGCAGGTCATCTCTTCTGATGCACATGGATGTGTAGTAAAGCTCTCACATTAACGTGTGTCTCTTGTAGACGTACAAAAGAAACAAAAGCCGATGCTCGCCGACGGCATCAGCCCGTTGTCCGAGCGCAGAGACCCAGCGCGCCCTGACGAGCGACTCTAGTAGCATGTTGGCTTGGGCCAAGGCGATAGATCACCGTGGCAACTTGCTGGTGTCGCGACTGGTTTTATACGGCATATCGGCGACGCTCCAACCGACGACGGTTGGTGAGGAAATTTACATTCACGTTTAACGTTAAGAACACGAGTCAGACAGAGCGTTTTTATTGTACACACTTTTGTTGAAAACGGAACTCGAAACACAATGATATTTATAAACGAGTAGTCACAGAATGACATTTCCAGACCTAGCTCATTAATTATGCAAAACAACAGCCAAGGGCGGTTCTCCAAGCAATATTTGAATCGGTCATTCACAGATTGTTTGCCTCCAAATAAAGAGCTTTTGCTTATATCGTGTCGTCATTCTTTTCACCACCTAATCAATGAAATCAACGGGACTTGATGTACACATTTGAAAAAGCAAACTCTCTGTTCGATGTGAAACGGGGCTTTTAGGACATCTAGTGTAAGGAAAACAACGTTGCATGATATTACCAATCCTGTTTCGGAGCTACAGTATATACTCGTTTATGCTCTTTCGCAAATGCAACGCTTGGGGGGTGATGTGAAATTGTCATGAGATATCTTCTTTTTGATAAACGCATGGCTTTTACCACAAGATGACCTCTACCACTAGACGTCGTCATGACTTCTTCGATCGTTCCTAACAATTATTTATTAATAAAAATTAAAATCATATTTATTACAGTCTCTTAATCATATTTATTACAGTCTGTTGTTCATACAACGCTAATCAATATTCGGTTATGTGTGTTTGTGTGGCACTTTTAGGAATGTCATTCATCAATTCAGTAAGTACTTTTAAACTCTTTTTATACTGGCTTTTACTTCTGTAAAGAAAATGAGAATCTGATTTGTCTTCTCCTTTCAATTGAACGTTTGCACCCCTTCGCCAGTAGAGGGCGTTGTTTGATAACCGTTGACAGTTGTAAAGGTTTCCTAATGGGTTTTAGCTGCTGAATGAATTAATTCTTTAGGTTCGAGCACACAGGCTGATCTCAGACCACAGTTTCTTAGGGAGTGCCTTAAAGAAAGATTTATTCTGCATACTCACTTTGCCATCCAACTCTTGAAGTAACTTTCTTGAACTAATATACATACATATGTATATATATATATATATATATATATATATTTAGCCTGTATATCGTGTACATATTGAACAAGATATTATTATGAAGGGATTGAGGGATTTAAGCAATAGTAACTCCAAAAATAAAGCTAGATAACACAATAAAACACAACAAAAACGTGATAACGTAATAAAAAACATGCCTTTAGAAATGTTTTATGAACGGAGTTATCTCATTTTGGAACCAAAGTCTTCATATAGGCTACTTTATAATGGCACTGATTGATGCAAGTAAACAGGCATGAAGCAAGGCACGAGAAGAAAATAAATGAAGTAGCAATACAAATAAGTGATGTGTTTTGAAGAAGAGAGAAAAAATCATGAAATGAGAAGGAAATGTTATTGGCAGGGGTCTACTCCTCAATCCTCATGAAGTCAACCTGATTCTCTTATTTCTAAAAGTAACATTAATATTTCAGCCAGTGATAGTAAAAAAGCGAGAGAAATCACCTTTAAATGAATTCACAGGTTTTACACAGGTCTAAATGCTTTCTCAAAAGACTTAAGAATGGCATTGATACCCTCTGTTCTTTCTGTTCAGAAAAACCTGAGTCCACTTTACATTTATTTTGGAACTGCTCTTTCACAGTTACATTTTGGTGTGACATTTGTGATTTTATCAATTGTTATGTAAATCCTAATGTTGATTTTAGGAGCACTTCCGGTGGGACGGGTTCACTTCCTGCCGTCGGTGTGGTGTCGCATATGCAGGTCATCTCTTCTGATGCACATGGATGTGTACACAAGTAAAGCTCTCACATTAACGTGTGTCTCTTGTAGACGTACAAAAGAAACAAAAGCTGATGCTCGCCGACGGCATCAGCCCGTTGTCCGAGCGCAGAGACCCAGCGCGCCCTGACGAGCGACTCTAGTAGCATGTTGGCTTGGGCAAGGCGATAGATCACCGTGGCAATCAGCTGGTGTCGCGACTGCTTTTATACGGCATACTGGCGACGCTCCAACCGACGACGGTTGGTGATGAAATTTACATTCACGTTTAACGTTGAGAACACGAGTCAGACAGAGCGTTTTTATTGTACACACTTTTGTTGAAAACGGAACTCGAAACACAATGATATTTATAAACGAGTAGTCACAGAATGACATTTCCAGACCTAGCTCATTAATTATGCAAAACAACAGCCAATGGCGGTGCTCCAAGCAATATTTGAATCGGTCATTCACAGATTGTTTGCCTCCAAATAAAGAGCTTTTGCTTATATCGTGTTGTCATTCTTTTCACCACCTAATCAATGAAATCAACGGGACTTAATGTACACATTTGTAAAAGCAAACTCTCTGTTCGATGTGAAACGGGGCTTTTAGGACATCTAGTGTAAGGAAAACAACGTTGCATGATATTACCAATCCTGTTTCGGAGCTACAGTATATACTCGTTTATGCTCTTTCGCAAATGCAACGCTTGGGGGGTGATGTGAAATTGTCATGAGATATCTTCTTTTTGATAAACGCATGGCTTTTACCACAAGATGACCTCTACCACTAGAGGTCGTCATCACTTCTTCGATCGTTCCTAACAATTATTTATTAATAAAAATTAAAATCATATTTATTACAGTCTCTTAATCATATTTATTACAGTCTGTTGTTCATACAACGCTAATCAATATTCGGTTATGTGTGTTTGTGTGGCACTTTTAGGAGTGTCATTCATCAATTCAGTAAGTACTTTTAAACTCTTTTTATACTGGCTTTTACTTCTGTAAAGAAAATGAGAATCTGATTTGTCTTCTCCTTTCAATTGAACGTTTGCACCCCTTCGCCAGTAGAGGGCGTTGTTTGATAACCGTTGACAGTTGTAAAGGTTTCCTAATGGGTTTTAGCTGCTGAATGAATTAATTCTTTAGGTTCGAGCACACAGGCTGATCTCAGACCACAGTTTCTTAGGGAGTGCCTTAAAGAAAGATTTATTCTGCATACTCACTTTGCCATCCAACTCTTGAAGTAACTTTCTTGAACTAATATACATACATATGTATATATATATATATATATATATATATATATATATATATTAGCCTGTATATCGTGTACATATTGAACAAGATATTATTATGAAGGGATTGAGGGATTTAAGCCATAGTAACTCCAAAAATACAGCTAGATAACACAATAAAACACAACAAAAACATGATAACATAATAAAAAACATGCCTTTAGAAATGAGAGTTATCTCATATGCAGGTCATCTCTTCTGATGCACATGGATGTGTACACAAGTAAAGCGAGTCTCACATTAACGCGTGTCTCTTGTAGACGTACAAAAGAAACAAAAGCCGATGCACGCCGACAATCCGACGGGCATCGGCCCGTTGTTTCCGAGCGCAGAGACCAAGCGCGCCCTGACGAGCGACTCTAGTAGCGTGTTGGCTTGGTGTCAAGGCGATAGGTCCCCGGCCCGAACAGATCTAGCAGGTGTCGCGACTGCTTTTATACGGCACATCGGCGACGCTACAGCCGACGACGGTTGGTGAGAAAATGTACATTCACGTTTAACGTTGAGAACACGAGTCAGACAGAACAGAGCATTTTTATTGTACACACTTTTGTTGAAAACGGACCTCGAAACACAATGATATTTGTAAATGAGTAGTCACAGAATGACATTTCCAGACCTAGCTCATTAATTATGCAAAACAACAGCCAATGGCGGTTCTCCAACTGCACACAAAGCAATATTTGAGTCGGTCATTCACAGATTGTTTGAAGTATATAGACATGATATGACTTTGTTTGCTTAATAAGCAGTTTAGATCGTTGGATTACTCTGCAGTAATTGTGGCACATTACTGCAGAGCAATCAGGGTTACTGTGTGTTCACACCGAACGCGAATGAGGCGTCAAGCGCGAGTGATTTACATGTTAAGTCAATGTAAAGACGCGATAGACGCGCTTGCGGCGCGAATAGCGCGAATGAAGCGTCGCGAATGACGCGAATGACGCGAATTGCGCGAATGACGCGAATTGCGCGAATTGCGCGAATGACGCGAATGACGCGAATTGCGCGAATCGCGCGAGTTGAAAAATCTGAACTTTGGCGGAAATTCGCGCCGCGTTAACCAATCAGGAGCCTGCTTGAGTAGTGACGTAGACAACGTAGCGAGCAGAGGCAGAAATAAAAAATGGAGGACACGCTCATCTCAGTGTGTGGACACCCGGAGCTATATGATACGTGTTCATAAAAATAGGAATAAAAAGGATCTTGCTTGGAAGAAAGTGAGTGAGGAGGTCGGAGAATCCGGTAAATTGTAAAAACATTTTCGTGAAGCGAATTTCACTCGCGAATGACGCGATTCACGAGTTCGCCCTCGCTAATAAACAGCTCCTTGTTGGGATAGATGGTAAAGCATGGGAATGAAGGTTATGCGTATTTGGCGTGTTGTGCAGGGAGTGGGCTCCGAGCCCGCCGGATCTATCCGAACCCGGAGCACTCTACCCTGCTCAGAGCAAGTGCTCCGGGCTCGGAACCGGCTCGAGCCCAGAACACACCCCCCCGGGGGTCCTGCGGGACTTTAGAAAAATGAGAGGAGCTGGGGTGGAGGAGGGATGCTTATCTGACAAGATGCAACAGGTAAGATTGTTTGTCTATTTATGATAGAGCTTGCAGGAGCTGATAGGGTAGATACGGTGATTGCTGATGGTGAACCAGCCTAGATCATTAAGTAGAGATTACGTGCTCGGCTGATAGGTGATTGCTGATGGTGAACCAGCCTAGATAATTAAGTAGAGATAGCGTGCTCGGCTGATAGGTGATTACTGCTGATGGAACATCGGGCTGATTTATATGCTTAGGTTCCTCCCGAACTTTGTTAATAAAACATCATTTCACGAGTTCGCCCTCGCTAATAAACAGCTCCTTGTTGGGATAGATGGTAAAGCATGGGAATGAAGGTTATGCGTATTTGGCGTGTTGTGCAGGGAGTGGGCTCCGAGCCCGCCGGATCTATCCGAACCCGGAGCACTCTACCCTGCTCAGAGCAAGTGCTCCGGGCTCGGAACCGGCTCGAGCCCAGAACACACCCCCCAAATGCAAATAAAGCTGGACAACCGCCGAAGTACGCATACACCCCCCCAAAAATGCCATGCTGTGCGTTACGGAGGTACAACCTGAAATTTAATAAACGAAAGGATGAGGGCCTGTTAGGGCTATCGCTGCTGCGATACTGGCCTCATGGCTAGTAGTGTCTGCTGCTACAGAGCTTTGTTGGAAGCTCGGGCCCCTGCGGGGGCAGTTGCTGCTGTGATACTAACCTCATTGCTAGTAGTGTCTGCTGCTACAGAGCGCTTGTTGGAAGCTCGGGCCCCTGCGGGGGCAGTTGCTGCTGTGATACTAACCTCATTTCTAGTAGTGTCTGCTGCTACAGAGCACTTGTTGGAAGCTCGGGCCCCTGCGGGGGCAGTTGCTGCTGTGATACTAACCTCATTGCTAGTAGTGTCTGCTGCTACAGAGCACTTGTTGGAAGCTCGGGCCCCTGCGGGGGCAGTTGCTGCTGTGATACTAACCTCATTGCTAGTAGTGTCTGCTGCTACAGAGCACTTGTTGAAAGCTCGGGCCCCTGCGGGGGCGGTCGACCCTTGTGCGACCCATGCGCTTGCGTGACCAATGCACGAGTGTGACTGGGAACCCTTGTGCGACCAATGCGCGTTGCGTGACCAATGCACGAGTGTGACCCTTGTGCGACCAATGCGCGTTTCGTGACCAATGCACGAGTGTGACCCTTGTGCGACCAATGCGCGTTGCGTGACCAATGCACGAGTGTGACCCTTGTGCGACCAATGCGCGTTTCGTGACCAATGCACGAGTGTGACCCTTGTGCGACCAATGCGCGTTTCGTGACCAATGCACGAGTGTGACCCTTGTGCGACCAATGCGCGTTTCGTGACCAATGCACGAGTGTGACCCTTGTGCGACCAATGCGCGTTTCGTGACCAATGCACGAGTGTGACCCTTGTGCGACCAATGCGCGTTTCGTGACCAATGCACGAGTGTGACCCTTGTGCGACCAATGCGCGTTTCGTGACCAATGCACGAGTGTGACCCTTGTGCGACCAATGCGCGTTGCGTGACCAATGCACGAGTGTGACCCTTGTGCGACCAATGCGCGTTTCGTGACCAATGCACGAGTGTGACCCTTGTGCGACCAATGCGCGTTGCGTGACCAATGCACGAGTGTGACCCTTGTGCGACCAATGCGCGTTTCGTGACCAATGCACGAGTGTGACCCTTGTGCGACCAATGCGCGTTGCGTGACCAATGCACGAGTGCTGCGGGGGCGGTCGCTGCTGCGATACTGGCTTCATTGCTGGTGGTGCCTGCTGCTACAGACCACTTGTTGGAAGCTCGGGCCCCTGCGGGGGCGGTCGCTGCTGCGATACTGGCTTCATTGCTGGTGGTGCCTGCTGCTACAGAGCACTTGTTGGAAGCTCGGGCCCCTGCGGGGGCGGTCGCTGCTGCGATACTGGCTTCATTGCTGGTGGTGCCTGCTGCTACAGAACACTTGTTGGAAGCTCGGGCCCCTGCGGGGGCGGTCGCTGCTGCGATACTGGCTTCATTGCTGGTGGTTCCTGCTGCTACAGACCACTTGTTGGAAGCTCGGGCCCCTGCGGGGGCGGTCGCTGCTGCGATACTGGCTTCATTGCTGGTGGTGCCTGCTGCTACAGAGCACTTGTTGGAAGCTCGGGCCCCTGCGGGGGCGGTCGCTGCTGCGATACTGGCTTCATTGCTGGTGGTGCCTGCTGCTACAGAACACTTGTTGGAAGCTCGGGCCCCTGCGGGGGCGGTCGCTGCTGCGATACTGGCTTCATTGCTGGTGGTGCCTGCTGCTACAGAGCACTTGTTGGAAGCTCGGGCCCCTGCGGGGGCGGTCGCTGCTGCGATACTGGCTTCATTGATGGTGGTGCCTGCTGCTACAGAGCACTTGTTGGAAGCTCGGGCCCCTGCGGGGGCGGTCGCTGCTGCGATACTGGCTTCATTGCTGGTGGTGCCTGCTGCTACAGAACACTTGTTGGAAGCTCGGGCCCCTGCGGGGGCGGTCGCTGCTGCGATACTGGCTTCATTGCTGGTGGTTCCTGCTGCTACAGACCACTTGTTGGAAGCTCGGGCCCCTGCGGGGGCGGTCGCTGCTGCGATACTGGCTTCATTGCTGGTGGTTCCTGCTGCTACAGACCACTTGTTGGAAGCTCGGGCCCCTGCGGGGGCGGTCGCTGCTGCGATACTGGCTTCATTGCTGGTGGTGCCTACTGCTACGGAGCACTTGTTGGAGGCTAGGACCCCTGCGGGGCCGGTTGGGCGAGTGGTGCAGTCTTCGAGACTTTGAGAACAACGTCGTGAGATGGAAGCGCTGGCTGCCTTGTTAACAAACTGTATTGTGGTGCCGCCTTCAGCAAAGAAGACTGGCTCAGCCGAGCCCCAGATGTGAGAACCATCTCCTCCGAAGGTGTTCCCGGGTGTCAAAGCTGGACAACTGGTAACTTGTGAATGCGACGCCTGCTTGAGTCGATTGGTCCGAAGGTGATGCGATCTTCAAGGAATCATGAGTCAAAGTGGCTGAGGTTTGAACTAACATCCGAGACTATCAGATGATACGGGCAAGGAGTGTTTGCTGGGCTTCCCTGAGGAGCGACAAGTCTGTCCGGATGTAGCTTCTAAAAGCCTCTGATGACCAACGGCCTAGGGCTTGGATCTGCGGCTGGGATAGGCCCTTTTGGGCGGCTGTGGTAGCTGCGCCTATGCGGAAGGAGTGACCGGAAAAGTTGTCTGCTGGGATGCCAGATTGGAGCAGGACGGCTTTGAGGTGCTTCTGAAACCAGAAGCGTGAGGCCGGGCGATTAGAGTCGTCGACGAAGAGGGGATCCGATAAGGCCGCTGACCGGGGTTGTCTGTAGCGAAGGTAGGCTAGGAGGGTTCGATATGGCTGAATCGGTGAATTGATGTTGAACACGTAGACGAAATGACCTCTCCTGGTCTGGTCAGTCTTACTTTGCTTAATCGAGTAAGAAATCGTCTCCGAATCCAGCACCTGGAGGTCATTCATGGTGGGGTGAACTGAAGGGTCGAATTTGGATGTGGTGGTGATCTCTGAGCATCGTAGAAAGCCGAAGAACGCCAATGTGAACATGGCCTCAAGTGTGCGGGCAACATGTGTGGAGTGATATCCCTTGCGGAGGGTGGAGATGCATTTGGTGAGAATCTCCAAGGTAATGGGCCTCCTAGCGTCCTGACGGGCGGGTTGGGATCTTCGTATGCCTTGGATAACCATTGATGTTTGGGAGCTTGCTATGGCCGGTGACGGGGAGTTGAAAATCAATTTATGGAAGAACTGGAGTCCGCTGAGGTAACCTCTGATGGAGCTGGCCTGAAGGTTTTTGCGGTGTTGAGAAATGAGATGTATGAGGTAATTGTGAGGAGAGAAAATTCTGGTAAGGGAATGCTGAAAGCCTGGTGAAATGATCTGAAGCTTCTCCACGCCGTGAGGTATGATTGCAGGGTCCTGGGGGAAACTGCCTTAGTTATGGAATTGAGAGAGGCATCGAGAAGCGTTTGCAGTGGGTGATTCACTGGAAGATCAACTCCGGATAAGGTTGTACAGGAATAGGCCTGGGGTCCGCTTCGAGCGCCAGCAGCCTGGACTTCTGCCAAAATCTGCGCTCTGATGTTGCTGGAGACTGGTGGAGGTTCCATCACATGCACGTGTGGAGGCGCTGGCATCGCAGTGGCTGTGGCCAATGAAAACGTGGGGCGTGCCTGTTGAAGAGAGAGAATGGCAGTCGTTTGCGCGTTGTGCGGCGACAAGCTCGTGCTAGCGTTGGCAGCGGCGCCGGAGATATGAGGCCCAGGGACTGAGGCCTGTGACTCTAACGGAGGCAGCCTCACCCCAGAAATCAATTCCGGCGCCGCGGGCCAAGATCCAGGGGCGGGAAAAGCGAATCTAATGGCGGCCGCTTGTGCGTCTAACAGAGATAGGCTCGGGGTAGCGGTGGTAGCGGTGTCAAGGAATTGTGGTACGGAGACCAGCGCTTGTGTCCCCAGCGGAGGCAGCCTCGCACTGGGGAGCCAAGAGCCCGGGGCGGGCAAGGCGAATCTAATGGCGTCCGCTTGTGCATCTAACGGAGACATGCTCGCGCTAGCGGCGGAAGCGAAGAACTGCGGTCCGGAGACCAGAGCTTGTGTCCCCAGCGGAGGCAGCCTCGCACTGGGGAGCCAAGAGCCCGGGGCGGGCAAGGCGAATCTAATGGCGTCCACTTGTGCATCTAACGGAGACATGCTCGCGCTAGCGGCGGAAGCGAAGAACTGCGGTCCGGAGACCAGCGCTTGTGTCCCCAGCGGAGGCAGGCTCGCACTGGGGAGCCAAGAGCCCGGGGCGGGCAAGGCGAATCTAATGTCGGGCGTTTGTATGTGTAACGGAGACAAGCTTGCGCTAGCGACGGCGCCAAAGAATAGTGGTCCAGAGACCAGCGGTTGTATTCCCACCGGAGGCAGCCTCACGCCTGAGACGTATGGGTGAGCCAGGGCTCCTGAGAGTTGCCGGCCAGCCTGTACGGGGCGGTCATCTACAGTCGCTGTGCTGTCCCACGCGTTGAGCTGATATGCCGCGGGCTGCCGGAGGTGCTCGATCGGGATATCCGTGGCTTCTAGCATGACCTGAACGCTTCCAAGACTTGCCGAAGGCTTGCTGCGTTGGCTCGAGTGAGGGAGGCCTAGCCGAGCCGCGGAGGTAGATTGCCCGTGCCTGGAATAGACGGGACCCCGAGCCGAGCCTGGCTCGTTATTGACAGCCGATCGTGCCAACCTCATCGAGGGGACGTCAGCCTGGGACGACACGTAAAGGGTGTAGAGCTCTAGTTTCGACATCCGCCTGCTGAATGGGACGTCCGCGTTGGCAAGGGCCAGACGAAGGCTCTGGATCGTCCACTTGCTGCATGCAGATATCTTGGGGAGCGCAGAGGCGTATGATGACGCCGGTGAATGAGGTGGAGATCGTGCCGGTGGGAGCGATGACGAACCCTTCCTCTTAGATGCACGCCGCTCAGAGCGGCGGGGATGGCGGCCCCGCGGCGAAGCTTGGAAATAGTCCGTATAATCCGACCCTGAGCTGGAAAGCTGGGGTGCGCATGATGGCACCGAAGGATCTGGAACGTTTGCTACTTTAGAGACCACGGGAGACTCTGACATAGTGGCGAAACTTGACGATGCTTATCTGACAAGATGCAACAGGTAAGATTGTTTGTCTATTTATGATAGAGCTTGCAGGAGCTGATAGGGTAGATACGGTGATTGCTGATGGTGAACCAGCCTAGATCATTAAGTAGAGATTACGTGCTCGGCTGATAGGTGATTGCTGATGGTGAACCAGCCTAGATAATTAAGTAGAGATAGCGTGCTCGGCTGATAGGTGATTACTGCTGATGGAACATCGGGCTGATTTATATGCTTAGGTTCCTCCCGAACTTTGTTAATAAAACATCATATAGCGCGAATGACGCGTTTTTCACGCGCGAATAGCGCGAATGACGCGAATGAAGCGAATGACGCGAATGAAGCGAGTAAACACAAAATGTTCAAGCGTCAAACTACTCGCGAATAGCGCGTTTTTGACGCCTCATTCGCGCTCTATGTGAACACACAGTTAAGGTGCCTTGCTCAAGGGCACTTCATCCATGACCCGTGCTGGCTGGCATTGAGATTTGAATCGTCGACCTTCTGAACACAAGCCCAGCGCTTTAACCACTAGGCCACAGCGGACCCCGAGCCGCCTTGGGCGTAATAGACTGGGTTCTAAAGGGTCAGTGCCAGAGGGTCAGCCGGGATTTGAGCAATAGTAACTCCAAAAATAAAGCTAGATAACACAATAATACACAACAAAAACGTGATAACGTAATAAAAAACATGCCTTTAGAAATGTTTTATGAACGGAGTTATCTCATTTTGGAACCAAAGTCTTCATATAGGCTACTTTATAATGGCACTGATTGATGCAAGTAAACAGGCATGAAGCAAGGCACGAGAAGAAAATAAATGAAGTAGCAATACAAATAAGTGATGTGTTTTGAAGAAGAGAGAAAAAATCATGAAATGAGAAGGAAATGTTATTAGCAGGGGTCTACTCCTCAATCCTCATGAAGTCAACCAGATGCTCTTATTTGTAAAAGTAACGTTAATATTTCAGCCAGGGATAGTAATAAAACGAGAGAAATCACCTTTAAATGAATTCACAGGTTTTACACAGGTCTAAATGCTTTCTCAAAAGACTTAAGAATGGCATTGATACAACTCTGTTCTTTCTGTTCAGAAAAACCTGAGACCACTTTACATTTATTTTGGAACTGCTTTTTCACAGTTACATTTTGGTGTGACATTTGTGATTTTATCAATTGTTATGTAAATCCTAATGTTGATTTTACATACATTAAATGTAATTTTTGGTTTTCATGAATGTGAAAAGAAAAGTGATATTTATTTTATAAACCTTATTTTTCTGTTAGCTAAATTTCAGATTCACAAATCTAAATTGTCTAAATGCACTCCTCTTTTTTTGAGGTTTAAATGCGAGTTGAAAATGTACTTTGAGTAGCCTGTTGAGTTCTCTAAAAACTTAAAAGCTACAAGAACAGTGACTGTGTTTAAGGACTTTGCACCTAATCTGGATTGGAAGACTGAAGGAATTTAGTCTGGACTGAGGGAATCTGGAGCTTGTATTGACAATGATAATGGTTGTTGTAAATGTTTGTTTTTTGTTATCTTCTACAAGCATTTAATTAAAAAAAAAAGATATATATATAAATATATTTCAGGCAGGGATTCGAGCACTTCCGGTGGGACGGGTTCACTTCCTGCGGTTGGTGTAGCGTCGCATATGCAGGTCATCTCTTCTGATGCACATGGATGTGTACACAAGTAAAGCTCTCACATTAACGTGTGTCTCTTGTAGACGTACAAAAGAAACAAAAGCTGATGCTCGCCGACGGCATCAGCCCGTTGTCCGAGCGCAGAGACCCAGCGCGCCCTGACGAGCGACTCTAGTAGCATGTTGGCTTGGGCAAGGCGATAGATCACCGTGGCAACCAGCTGGTGTCGCGACTGCTTTTATACGGCATACCGGCGACGCTCCAACCGACGACGGTTGGTGTTGAAATTTACATTCACGTTTAACGTTAAGAACACGAGTCAGACAGAGCGTTTTTATTGTACACACTTTTGTTGAAAACGGAACTCGAAACACAATGATATTTATAAACGAGTAGTCACAGAATGACATATCCAGACCTAGCTCATTAATTATGCAAAACAACAGCCAATGGCGGTTCTCCAAGCAATATTTGAATCGGTCATTCACAGATTGTTTGCCTCCAAATAAAGAGCTTTTGCTTATATCGTGTCGTCATTCTTTTCACCACCTAATCAATGAAATCAACGGTACTTGATGTACACATTTGAAAAAGCAAACTCTCTGTTCGATGTGAAACGGGGCTTTTAGGACATCTAGTGTAAGGAAAACAATGTTGCATGATATTACCAATCCTGTTTCGGAGCTACAGTATATACTCGTTTATGCTCTTTCGCAAATGCAACGCTTGGGGGGTGATGTGAAATTGTCATGAGATATCTTCTTTTTGATAAACGCATGGCTTTTACCACAAGATGACCTCTACCACTAGACGTCGTCATCACTTCTTCGATCGTTCCTAACAATTATTTATTAATAAAAATTAAAATCATATTTATTACAGTCTCTTATTCATATTTATTACAGTCTGTTGTTCATACAACGCTAATCAATATTCGGTTATGTGTGTTTGTGTGGCACTTTTAGGAGTGTCATTCATCAATTCAGTAAGTACTTTTAAACTCTTTTTATACTGGCTTTTACTTCTGTAAAGAAAATGAGAATCTGATTTGTCTTCTCCTTTCAATTGAACGTTTGCACCCCTTCGCCAGTCGAGGGCGTTGTTTGATAACCGTTGACAGTTGTAAAGGTTTCCTAATGGGTTTTAGCTGCTGAATGAATTAATTCTTTAGGTTCGAGCACACAGGCTGATCTCAGACCACAGTTTCTTAGGGAGTGCCTTAAAGAAAGATTTATTCTGCATACTCACTTTGCCATCCAACTCTTGAAGTAACTTTCTTGAACTAATATACATACATATGTATATATATATATATATATATATATATTTAGCCTGTATATCGTGTACATATTGAACAAGATATTATTATGAAGGGATTGAGGGATTTAAGCAATAGTAACTCCAAAAATAAAGCTAGATAACACAATAAAACACAACAAAAACGTGATAACGTAATAAAAAACATGCCTTTAGAAATGTTTTATGAACGGAGTTATCTCATTTTGGAACCAAAGTCTTCATATAGGCTACTTTATAATGGCACTGATTGATGCAAGTAAACAGGCATGAAGCAAGGCACGAGAAGAAAATAAATGAAGTAGCAATACAAATAAGTGATGTGTTTTGAAGAAGAGAGAAAAAATCATGAAATGAGAAGGAAATGTTATTGGCAGGGGTCTACTCCTCAATCCTCATGAAGTCAACCTGATTCTCTTATTTCTAAAAGTAACATTAATATTTCAGCCAGTGATAGTAAAAAAGCGAGAGAAATCACCTTTAAATGAATTCACAGGTTTTACACAGGTCTAAATGCTTTCTCAAAAGACTTAAGAATGGCATTGATACCCTCTGTTCTTTCTGTTCAGAAAAACCTGAGTCCACTTTACATTTATTTTGGAACTGCTCTTTCACAGTTACATTTTGGTGTGACATTTGTGATTTTATCAATTGTTATGTAAATCCTAATGTTGATTTTAGGAGCACTTCCGGTGGGACGGGTTCACTTCCTGCCGTCGGTGTGGTGTCGCATATGCAGGTCATCTCTTCTGATGCACATGGATGTGTACACAAGTAAAGCTCTCACATTAACGTGTGTCTCTTGTAGACGTACAAAAGAAACAAAAGCTGATGCTCGCCGACGGCATCAGCCCGTTGTCCGAGCGCAGAGACCCAGCGCGCCCTGACGAGCGACTCTAGTAGCATGTTGGCTTGGGCAAGGCGATAGATCACCGTGGCAACCAGCTGGTGTCGCGACTGCTTTTATAAGGCATACTGGCGACGCTCCAACCGACGACGGTTGGTGATGAAATTTACATTCACGTTTAACGTTGAGAACACGAGTCAGACAGAGCGTTTTTATTGTACACACTTTTGTTGAAAACGGAACTCGAAACACAATGATATTTATAAACGAGTAGTCACAGAATGACATTTCCAGACCTAGCTCATTAATTATGCAAAACAACAGCCAATGGCGGTGCTCCAAGCAATATTTGAATCGGTCATTCACAGATTGTTTGCCTCCAAATAAAGAGCTTTTGCTTATATCGTGTTGTCATTCTTTTCACCACCTAATCAATGAAATCAACGGGACTTGATGTACACATTTGTAAAAGCAAACTCTCTGTTCGATGTGAAACGGGGCTTTTAGGACATCTAGTGTAAGGAAAACAACGTTGCATGATATTACCAATCCTGTTTCGGAGCTACAGTATATACTCGTTTATGCTCTTTCGCAAATGCAACGCTTGGGGGGTGATGTGAAATTGTCATGAGATCACTTCTTTTTGATAAACGCATGGCTTTTACCAAAAGATGACCTCTACCACTAGAGGTCGTCATCACTTCTTCGATCGTTCCTAACAATTATTTATTAATAAAAATTAAAATCATATTTATTACAGTCTCTTAATCATATTTATTACAGTCTGTTGTTCATACAACGCTAATCAATATTCGGTTATGTGTGTTTGTGTGGCACTTTTAGGAGTGTCATTCATCAATTCAGTAAGTACATTTAAACTCTTTTTATACTGGCTTTTACTTCTGTAAAGAAAATGAGAATCTGATTTGTCTTCTCCTTTCAATTGAACGTTTGCACCCCTTCGCCAGTAGAGGGCGTTGTTTGATAACCGTGGACAGTTGTAAAGGTTTCCTAATGGGTTTTAGCTGCTGAATGATTGAATTCTTTAGGTTCGAGCACACAGGCTGATCTCAGACCACAGTTTCTTAGGGAGTGCCTTAAAGAAAGGTTTATTCTGCATACTCACTTTGCCATCCAACTCTTGAAGTAACTTTCTTGAACTAATATACATACATATATATATATATATATATATATATAGAGAGAGAGAGAGAGAGAGAGAGAGAGAGAGAGCCTGTATATTGTGTACATATTGAACAAGATATTATTATGAAGGGATTAAGGGGTTTAATCCATAGTAACTCCAAAAATACAGCTAGATAACACAATAAAACACAACAAAAACATGATAACATAATAAAAAACATGCCTTTAGAAATGAGAGTTATCTCATATGCAGGTCATCTCTTCTGATGCACATGGATGTGTACACAAGTAAAGCGAGTCTCACATTAACGCGTGTCTCTTGTAGACGTACAAAAGAAACAAAAGCCGATGCACGCCGGCGATCCGACGGGCATCGGCCCGTTGTTTCCGAGCGCAGAGACCAAGCGCGCCCTGACGAGCGACTCTAGTAGCGTGTTGGCTTGGTGTCAAGGCGATAGGTCCCCGGCCCGAACAGATCTAGCAGGTGTCGCGACTGCTTTTATACGGCACATCGGCGACGCTACAGCCGACGACGGTTGGTGAGAAAATGTACATTCACGTTTAACGTTGAGAACACGAGTCATACAGAACAGAGCATTTTTATTGTACACACTTTTGTTGAAAACGGACCTCGAAACACAATGATATTTGTAAATGAGTAGTCACAGAATGACATTTCCAGACCTAGCTCATTAATTATGCAAAACAACAGCCAATGGCGGTTCTCCAACTGCACACAAAGCAATATTTGAGTCGGTCATTCACAGATTGTTTGAAGTATATAGACATGATATGACTTTGTTTGCTTAATAAGCAGTTTAGATCGTTGGATTACTCTGCAGTAATTGTGGCACATTACTGCAGAGCAATCAGGGTTAAAGTGCCTTGCTCAAGGGCACTTCATCCATGACCCGTGCTGGCTGGCATTGAGATTTGAATCGTCGACCTTCTGATCACAAGCCCAGCGCTTTAACCACTAGGCCACAGCGGACCCCGAGCCGCCTTGGGCGTAATAGACTGGGTTCTAAAGGGTCAGTGCCAGAGGGTCAGCCGGGATTTAAGCAATAGTAACTCCAAAAATAAAGCTAGATAACACAATAATACACAACAAAAACGTGATAACGTAATAAAAAACATGCCTTTAGAAATGTTTTATGAACGGAGTTATCTCATTTTGGAACCAAAGTCTTCATATAGGCTACTTTATAATGGCACTGATTGATGCAAGTAAACAGGCATGAAGCAAGGCACGAGAAGAAAATAAATGAAGTAGCAATACAAATAAGTGATGTGTTTTGAAGAAGAGAGAAAAAATCATGAAATGAGAAGGAAATGTTATTAGCAGGGGTCTACTCCTCAATCCTCATGAAGTCAACCTGATTCTCTTATTTGTAAAAGTAACGTTAATATTTCAGCCAGGGATAGTAATAAAACGAGAGAAATCACCTTTAAATGAATTCACAGGTTTTACACAGGTCTAAATGCTTTCTCAAAAGACTTAAGAATGGCATTGATACAACTCTGTTCTTTCTGTTCAGAAAAACCTGAGACCACTTTACATTTATTTTGGAACTGCTCTTTCACAGTTACATTTTGGTGTGACATTTGTGATTTTATCAATTGTTATGTAAATCCTAATGTTGATTTTACATACATTAAATGTAATTTTTGGTTTTCATGAATGTGAAAAGAAAAGTGATATTTATTTTATAAACCTTATTTTTCTGTTAGCTAAATTTCACATTCACAAATCTAAATTGTCTAAATGCACTCCTCTTTTTTTGAGGTTTAAATGCGAGTTGAAAATGTACTTTGAGTAGCCTGTTGAGTTCTCTAAAAACTTAAAAGCTACAAGAACAGTGACTGTGTTTAAGGACTTTGCACCTAATCTGGATTGGAAGACTGAAGGAATTTAGTCTGGACTGAGGGAATCTGGAGCTTGTATTGACAATGATAATGGTTGTTGTAAATGTTTGTTTTTTGTTATCTTCTACAAGCATTTAATTAAAAAAAAAGATATATATATAAATATATTTCAGGCAGGGATTCGAGCACTTCCGGTGGGACGGGTTCACTTCCTGCGGTTGGTGTAGCGTCGCATATGCAGGTCATCTCTTCTGATGCACATGGATGTGTAGTAAAGCTCTCACATTAACGTGTGTCTCTTGTAGACGTACAAAAGAAACAAAAGCCGATGCTCGCCGACGGCATCAGCCCGTTGTCCGAGCGCAGAGACCCAGCGCGCCCTGACGAGCGACTCTAGTAGCATGTTGGCTTGGGCCAAGGCGATAGATCACCGTGGCAACTTGCTGGTGTCGCGACTGGTTTTATACGGCATATCGGCGACGCTCCAACCGACGACGGTTGGTGAGGAAATTTACATTCACGTTTAACGTTAAGAACACGAGTCAGACAGAGCGTTTTTATTGTACACACTTTTGTTGAAAACGGAACTCGAAACACAATGATATTTATAAACGAGTAGTCACAGAATGACATTTCCAGACCTAGCTCATTAATTATGCAAAACAACAGCCAATGGCGGTTCTCCAAGCAATATTTGAATCGGTCATTCACAGATTGTTTGCCTCCAAATAAAGAGCTTTTGCTTATATGGTGTCGTCATTCTTTTCACCACCTAATCAATGAAATCAACGGGACTTGATGTACACATTTGAAAAAGCAAACTCTCTGTTCGATGTGAAACGGGGCTTTTAGGACATCTAGTGTAAGGAAAACAACGTTGCATGATATTACCAATCCTGTTTCGGAGCTACAGTATATACTCGTTTATGCTCTTTCGCAAATGCAACGCTTGGGGGGTGATGTGAAATTGTCATGAGATATCTTCTTTTTGATAAACGCATGGCTTTTACCACAAGATGACCTCTACCACTAGACGTCGTCATCACTTCTTCGATCGTTCCTAACAATTATTTATTAATAAAAATTAAAATCATATTTATTACAGTCTCTTATTCATATTTATTACAGTCTGTTGTTCATACAACGCTAATCAATATTCGGTTATGTGTGTTTGTGTGGCACTTTTAGGAGTGTCATTCATCAATTCAGTAAGTACTTTTAAACTCTTTTTATACTGGCTTTTACTTCTGTAAAGAAAATGAGAATCTGATTTGTCTTCTCCTTTCAATTGAACGTTTGCACCCCTTCGCCAATAGAGGGCGTTGTTTGATAACCGTTGACAGTTGTAAAGGTTTCCTAATGGGTTTTAGCTGCTGAATGAATTAATTCTTTAGGTTCGAGCACACAGGCTGATCTCAGACCACAGTTTCTTAGGGAGTGCCTTAAAGAAAGATTTATTCTGCATACTCACTTTGCCATCCAACTCTTGAAATAACTTTCTTGAACTAATATACATACATATGTATATATATATATATATATATGAGGGATTTAAGCAATAGTAACTCCAAAAATAAAGCTAGATAACACAATAAAACACAACAAAAACGTGATAACGTAATAAAAAACATGCCTTTAGAAATGTTTTATGAACGGAGTTATCTCATTTTGGAACCAAAGTCTTCATATAGGCTACTTTATAATGGCACTGATTGATGCAAGTAAACAGGCATGAAGCAAGGCACGAGAAGAAAATAAATGAAGTAGCAATACAAATAAGTGATGTGTTTTGAAGAAGAGAGAAAAAATCATGAAATGAGAAGGAAATGTTATTGGCAGGGGTCTACTCCTCAATCCTCATGAAGTCAACCTGATTCTCTTATTTCTAAAAGTAACATTAATATTTCAGCCAGTGATAGTAAAAAAGCGAGAGAAATCACCTTTAAATGAATTCACAGGTTTTACACAGGTCTAAATGCTTTCTCAAAAGACTTAAGAATGGCATTGATACCCTCTGTTCTTTCTGTTCAGAAAAACCTGAGTCCACTTTACATTTATTTTGGAACTGCTCTTTCACAGTTACATTTTGGTGTGACATTTGTGATTTTATCAATTGTTATGTAAATCCTAATGTTGATTTTAGGAGCACTTCCGGTGGGACGGGTTCACTTCCTGCCGTCGGTGTGGTGTCGCATATGCAGGTCATCTCTTCTGATGCACATGGATGTGTACACAAGTAAAGCTCTCACATTAACGTGTGTCTCTTGTAGACGTACAAAAGAAACAAAAGCTGATGCTCGCCGACGGCATCAGCCCGTTGTCCGAGCGCAGAGACCCAGCGCGCCCTGACGAGCGACTCTAGTAGCATGTTGGCTTGGGCAAGGCGATAGATCACCGTGGCAACCAGCTGGTGTCGCGACTGCTTTTATACGGCATACTGGCGACGCTCCAACCGACGACGGTTGGTGATGAAATTTACATTCACGTTTAATGTTGAGAACACGAGTCAGACAGAGCGTTTTTATTGTACACACTTTTGTTGAAAACGGAACTCGAAACACAATGATATTTATAAACGAGTAGTCACAGAATGACATTTCCAGACCTAGCTCATTAATTATGCAAAACAACAGCCAATGGCGGTGCTCCAAGCAATATTTGAATCGGTCATTCACAGATTGTTTGCCTCCAAATAAAGAGCTTTTGCTTATATCGTGTCGTCATTCTTTTCACCACCTAATCAATGAAATCAACGGGACTTGATGTACACATTTGAAAAAGCAAACTCTCTGTTCGATGTGGAACGGGGCTTTTAGGACATCTAGTGTAAGGAAAACAACGTTGCATGATATTACCAATCCTGTTTCGGAGCTACAGTATATACTCGTTTATGCTCTTTCGCAAATGCAACGCTTGGGGGGTGATGTGAAATTGTCATGAGATATCTTCTTTTTGATAAACGCATGGCTTTTACCACAAGATGACCTCTACCACTAGACGTCGTCATCACTTCTTCGATCGTTCCTAACAATTATTTATTAATAAAAATTAAAATCATATTTATTACAGTCTCTTATTCATATTTATTACAGTCTGTTGTTCATACAACGCTAATCAATATTCGGTTATGTGTGTTTGTGTGGCACTTTTAGGAGTGTCATTCATCAATTCAGTAAGTACATTTAAACTCTTTTTATACTGGCTTTTACTTCTGTAAAGAAAATGAGAATCTGATTTGTCTTCTCCTTTCAATTGAACGTTTGCACCCCTTCGCCAGTAGAGGGCGTTGTTTGATAACCGTTGACAGTTGTAAAGGTTTCCTAATGGGTTTTAGCTGCTGAATGATTGAATTCTTTAGGTTCGAGCACACAGGCTGATCTCAGACCACAGTTTCTTAGGGAGTGCCTTAAAGAAAGATTTATTCTGCATACTCACTTTGCCATCCAACTCTTGAAGTAACTTTCTTGAACTAATATACATACATATGTATATATATATATATATATATATATATTTAGCCTGTATATCGTGTACATATTGAACAAGATATTATTATGAAGGGATTGAGGGATTTAAGCAATAGTAACTCCAAAAATAAAGCTAGATAACACAATAAAACACAACAAAAACGTGATAACGTAATAAAAAACATGCCTTTAGAAATGTTTTATGAACGGAGTTATCTCATTTTGGAACCAAAGTCTTCATATAGGCTACTTTATAATGGCACTGATTGATGCAAGTAAACAGGCATGAAGCAAGGCACGAGAAGAAAATAAATGAAGTAGCAATACAAATAAGTGATGTGTTTTGAAGAAGAGAGAAAAAATCATGAAATGAGAAGGAAATGTTATTAGCAGGGGTCTACTCCTCAATCCTCATGAAGTCAACCAGATGCTCTTATTTGTAAAAGTAACGTTAATATTTCAGCCAGGGATAGTAATAAAACGAGAGAAATCACCTTTAAATGAATTCACAGGTTTTACACAGGTCTAAATGCTTTCTCAAAAGACTTAAGAATGGCATTGATACAACTCTGTTCTTTCTGTTCAGAAAAACCTGAGACCACTTTACATTTATTTTGGAACTGCTCTTTCACAATTACATTTTGGTGTGACATTTGTGATTTTATCAATTGTTATGTAAATCCTAATGTTGATTTTACATACATTAAATGTAATTTTTGGTTTTAATGAATGTGAAAAGAAAAGTGATATTTATTTTATAAACCTTATTTTTCTGTTAGCTAAATTTCACATTCACAAATCTAAATTGTCTAAATGCACTCCTCTTTTTTTGAGGTTTAAATGCGAGTTGAAAATGTACTTTGAGTAGCCTGTTGAGTTCTCTAAAAACTTAAAAGCTACAAGAACAGTGACTGTGTTTAAGGACTTTGCACCTAATCTGGATTGGAAGACTGAAGGAATTTAGTCTGGACTGAGGGAATCTGGAGCTTGTATTGACAATGATAATGGTTGTTGTAAATGTTTGTTTTTTGTTATCTTCTACAAGCATTTAATTAAAAAAAAGATATATATATAAATATATTTCAGGCAGGGATTCGAGCACTTCCGGTGGGACGGGTTCACTTCCTGCGGTTGGTATAGCGTCGCATATGCAGGTCATCTCTTCTGATGCACATGGATGTGTAGTAAAGCTCTCACATTAACGTGTGTCTCTTGTAGACGTACAAAAGAAACAAAAGCCGATGCTCGCCGACGGCATCAGCCCGTTGTCCGAGCGCAGAGACCCAGCGCGCCCTGACGAGCGACTCTAGTAGCATGTTGGCTTGGGCCAAGGCGATAGATCACCGTGGCAACTTGCTGGTGTCGCGACTGGTTTTATACGGCATATCGGCGACGCTCCAACCGACGACGGTTGGTGAGGAAATTTACATTCACGTTTAACGTTAAGAACACGAGTCAGACAGAGCGTTTTTATTGTACACACTTTTGTTGAAAACGGAACTCGAAACACAATGATATTTATAAACGAGTAGTCACAGAATGACATTTCCAGACCTAGCTCATTAATTATGCAAAACAACAGCCAATGGCGGTTCTCCAAGCAATATTTGAATCTGTCATTCACAGATTGTTTGCCTCCAAATAAAGAGCTTTTGCTTAATTCGTGTCGTCATTCTTTTCACCACCTAATCAATGAAATCAACGGGACTTGATGTACACATTTGAAAAAGCAAACTCTCTGTTCGATGTGGAACGGGGCTTTTAGGACATCTAGTGTAAGGAAAACAACGTTGCATGATATTACCAATCCTGTTTCGGAGCTACAGTATATACTCGTTTATGCTCTTTCGCAAATGCAACGCTTGGGGGGTGATGTGAAATTGTCATGAGATATCTTCTTTTTGATAAACGCATGGCTTTTACCACAAGATGACCTCTACCACTAGAGGTCGTCATCACTTCTTCGATCGTTCCTAACAATTATTTATTAATAAAAATTAAAATCATATTTATTACAGTCTCTTAATCATATTTATTACAGTCTGTTGTTCATACAACGCTAATCAATATTCGGTTATGTGTGTTTGTGTGGCACTTTTAGGAGTGTCATTCATCAATTCAGTAAGTACATTTAAACTCTTTTTATACTGGCTTTTACTTCTGTAAAGAAAATGAGAATCTGATTTGTCTTCTCCTTTCAATTGAACGTTTGCACCCCTTCGCCAGTAGAGGGCTTTGTCTGATAACCGTGGACAGTTGTAAAGGTTTCCTAATGGGTATGGGATCAGTTACCCGCCACAAGTATTGTGGTCATGGTTTGAAAAATAATGAGCGTAAATAAAAAAATTGAAAACACGTGTAAAATAATAGCGCAAAAAACTAAAAAACAAATGCAAACAACAAACAACGCGGTCACGGATCGAAAAGTAATAAGCGTGAATCCAAAATGTTAACACGTTTACAATAGTTCTGCATAAAACTTGAAACATGAATTAAACATTTTCCAAATCACAAACAAAATCAGGTTTCGCTCATATTTCTTTTTTTGTCCGTGCTTACGGTCTTTTCCCCTTTGCTCTCGTTTCCACTTTCTGCGCTTGCTTTTCTAAATGCTGCAGTTCAAGTTTCATGGTAATTAGGGCGGGCTTCGGCGTCACCATTGGTCCACTAGTTCTAGATTGACAGCTCCTCCTCTAGCCAATCAGTCAACGAGGGTGTTGACGTCACCATCTAGCCAATCAGTCAACGAGGGTGTTGACATCACCACAAACGCGACTCGCTCGCGGCATACCTCTCTGAAGGTGGATTATATCCATCAGCTGCAAATCGCGGACAACCACAGGTAATTAAACATCATTATATCATTACTGAGTGTCAGATACACTTCTTATATCTGTAATGAGTTCGCTCTGCCAGGCTTGTTGTGTCCAGTTAGCTGGGTTTAGTCAGCGGTACTATAGTTTACAGTTACTCTTATTAAATTATTTAAGATTGTTGTGTATTTAGAAATAATGACTGTATTGTTGTAAATGTGTGATGTCGTAGCTCATGAGAATGATAATACCATGTATATCTTAATTTAGACGAGCACATCATGCAGCGTCTTTGTATTAGCACCTATTTTATTATTGCTCCTGTATGACATATTGTTAATTGCTCCCTGAAACTCTTTGTAAGTCACTTTGGATAAAAGCGTCTTCTAAATGTAAATGTCTTTTCTCACAGTAGTGCATTAATTCAGTAATAAGTGCTAATTGAACGTATTGTTACCAGGGAACAGATTTGTTTTGGTAATTTTTCTCGGATGCAAGGAATTACATAAAACAGCATGATATTACACTTGTGTGTACCTAGGAAACAGTTACAACATTTAAAACATTTATTTCTTTTATCCTAGGACCTTTAGGAGCAAGACAGCGCTTGAGGACTCATTGGGGAGCAAAACACTGGAGTAACAGTCCCTCATGTGGATGAGTGTATGCCGTCAGCTCAGTTCAGAACTAATAAGCAAATCTCAGATATTTATTTAGTGTTCAATTTTGTGACACAGCCTGTTGATACTTGAATCTTAAAGCCCCAGACTATAATTGTTATAATTTCTGTCATTTAACGCCATTATAAATGTGATTATGCTTAGCACAAAGAAAATAAAAACTGTATACACAAATTTTTGTATACTCCATTTCTCCATAATATATTAGGAAGTGATGTATAAATTAACACCTTTTGCCTGAAAATAAAATAAAAGCAGTCACTTTCAGAAGGCTAAATTAATGCAAAAGACTTACAGTATTGGTTAACAAAGAGTGACCAATAATAATGGAAAATACAATTTTAGGAAATTTCCACACGACAGCAATGATATCTATATTAAATCAAAAGTAACTCAAATTTTAAATAAAATGGAAAAAATAATATAATGCAAATATAACAGTCTTTAAGAGAGTGAGGTGAGACAACCAAGTCTACTACTTCAAAAAAAGCAAACAGTGTATAATTTAGCAAACATTTAGTATATAATACAATATAGAAACATTAATAAATGAAAGACAAGTATTAAATCGGCAAGATAATTGTCTTTTGGTGGTTCTAAATTTCACATTTGTCCAATAAATGCTTGTAAAAAGCTTTCAACTTTATCGGTTAGCTTTCTGAAACTCTTGGTCATGACATAACAACTTTGATCGGAGTTCAAGTTTAGTTAGCAGCTTGTTTTTACTGAAATTTATAGATTCGCTTTAGATGAAATTCACAGATCCACTGCACTCAATAAATGCTAAAATAGCGTTTGAGTTAGCGAATTTTAAATATAGTATACAATGCAAAGCCCAGTTCTACGTTTCTTGATGTTAATATAATTAAAAGTAGCTCATGATCTTCCTCTTTACCAAAGTTGTGGAACTCTCTCTTGCACTGATTTCAGGAGAAATGTGGCTGAGGAGGTTGTCAACATCTTCTGGAAAAAATGCAAGTCGACAGAATTATAAACTGCTGTTAAAAAAACATTGCTGGTAAAGAAATGTAACTTACTGTGTTGTTTCTTGCAGAGATCCTTTCCATAATCGTGTCCAGCAATCCATACAGGCCACGCACTGATGCAACTCAGAATGTTGCATAGGGAATAACTGCTTTGTAAACAATTTTAGCACAAGGTTGCAACGTAAAATAAAATGGGTCTATTTATGAAAGCATTGCAATAACATTTATTTAGTATTTAAAGGACAGTTAACCTGGATAATGTTTATTAATGATAGATGGTTACCAGACAGAATTTCTCAACAGTAGTCAACTAATGTAAACTTCACCCGTTAGAAAAGATGCTAATGTTACATTACGTGCAAATCTAAATTAGTTAAGATATGCATGGTATTATCATTCTCATGAGCTAGCAACATCACGCATTTACACCAATTCAGTCTTTTTCTAAATATACAGCCAATAATCTTAAATAACTCAATAGAATAACTAAACGATAGCACTGCTGACTAAACCCAGCTGGGCACATGTCAATTTAACGGACATATGGTCGAATCGGACAACAAGCCTGGCAGAGCGAACTCATTACAGATATAAGAAGTGTATCTGACACTCAGTAATGATATAATGATGTTTAATTACCTGTGGTTGTCCGCGATTTGCAGCTGATGGATATAATCCACCTTCAGAGAGGTATGCCGCGAGCGAGTCGCGTTTGTGGTGATGTCAACACCCTCGTTGACTGATTGGCTAGATGGTGACGTCAACACCCTCGTTGACTGATTGGCTAGAGGAGGAGCTGTCAATCTAGAACTAGTGGACCAATGGTGACGCCGAAGCCCGCCCTAATTACCATGAAACTTGAACTGCAGCATTTAGAAAAGCAAGCGCAGAAAGTGGAAACGAGAGCAAAGGGGAAAAGACCGTAAGCACGGACAAAAAAAGAAATATGAGCGAAACCTGATTTTGTTTGTGATTTGGAAAATGTTTAATTCATGTTTCAAGTTTTATGCAGAACTATTGTAAACGTGTTAACATTTTGGATTCACGCTTATTACTTTTCGATCCGTGACCGCGTTGTTTGTTGTTTGCATTTGTTTTTTAGTTTTTTGCGCTATTATTTTACACGTGTTTTCAATTTTTTTATTTACGCTCATTATTTTTCAAACCATGACCACAATACTTGCGGCGGGTAACTGATCCCATAAATGGGTTTTAGCTGCTGAATGATTGAATTCTTTAGGTTCGAGCACACAGGCTGATCTCAGACCACAGTTTCTTAGGGAGTGCCTTAAAGAAAGATTTATTCTGCATACTCACTTTGCCATCCAACTCTTGAAGTAACTTTCTTGAACTAATATACATACATATATAAATATATATATATATATATAGAGAGAGAGAGAGAGAGCCTGTATATTGTGTACATATTGAACAAGATATTATTATGAAGGGATTGAGGGATTTAAGCCATAGTAACTCCAAAAATACAGCTAGATAACACAATAAAACACAACAAAAACATGATAACATAATAAAAAACATGCCTTTAGAAATGAGAGTTATCTCATATGCAGGTCATCTCTTCTGATGCACATGGATGTGTACACAAGTAAAGCGAGTCTCACATTAACGCGTGTCTCTTGTAGACGTACAAAAGAAACAAAAGCCGATGCGCCCGTTGTTTCCGAGCGCAGAGACCAAGCGCGCCCTGACGAGCGACTCTAGTAGCGTGTTGGCTTGGTGTCAAGGCGATAGGTCCCCGGCCCGAACAGATCTAGCAGGTTTCGCGACTGCTTTTATACGGCACATCGGCGACGCTACAGCCGACGACGGTTGGTGAGAAAATGTACATTCACGTTTAACGTTGAGAACACGAGTCAGACAGAACAGAGCATTTTTATTGTACACACTTTTGTTGAAAACGGAACTCGAAACACAATGATATTTGTAAATGAGTAGTCACAGAATGACATTTCCAGACCTAGCTCATTAATTATGCAAAACAACAGCCAATGGCGGTTCTCCAACTGCACACAAAGCAATATTTGAGTCGGTCATTCACAGATTGTTTGAAGTATATAGACATGATATGACTTTGTTTGCTTAATAAGCAGTTTAGATCGTTGGATTACTCTGCAGTAATTGTGGCACATTACTGCAGAGCAATCAGGGTTAAGGTCACTTCATCCATGACCCGTGCTGGCTGGCATTGAGATTTGAATCGTCGACCTTCTGAACACAAGCCCAGCGCTTTAACCACTAGGCCACAGCGGACCCCGAGCCGCCTTGTGCGTAATAGACTGGGTTCTAAAGGGTCAGTGCCAGAGGGTCAGCCGGGATTTGAGCAATAGTAACTCCAAAAATAAAGCTAGATAACACAATAATACACAACAAAAACGTGATAACGTAATAAAAAACATGCCTTTAGAAATGTTTTATGAACGGAGTTATCTCATTTTGGAACCAAAGTCTTCATATAGGCTACTTTATAATGGCACTGATTGATGCAAGTAAACAGGCATGAAGCAAGGCACGAGAAGAAAATAAATGAAGTAGCAATACAAATAAGTGATGTGTTTTGAAGAAGAGAGAAAAAATCATGAAATGAGAAGGAAATGTTATTAGCAGGGGTCTACTCCTCAATCCTCATGAAGTCAACCTGATTCTCTTATTTGTAAAAGTAACGTTAATATTTCAGCCAGGGATAGTAATAAAACGAGAGAAATCACCTTTAAATGAATTCACAGGTTTTACACAGGTCTAAATGCTTTCTCAAAAGACTTAAGAATGGCATTGATACAACTCTGTTCTTTCTGTTCAGAAAAACCTGAGACCACTTTACATTTATTTTGGAACTGCTCTTTCACAGTTACATTTTGGTGTGACATTTGTGATTTTATCAATTGTTATGTAAATCCTAATGTTGATTTTACATACATTAAATGTAATTTTTGGTTTTCATGAATGTGAAAAGAAAAGTGATATTTATTTTATAAACCTTATTTTTCTGTTAGCTAAATTTCACATTCACAAATCTAAATTGTCTAAATGCACTCCTCTTTTTTTGAGGTTTAAATGCGAGTTGAAAATGTACTTTGAGTAGCCTGTTGAGTTCTCTAAAAACTTAAAAGCTACAAGAACAGTGACTGTGTTTAAGGACTTTGCACCTAATCTGGATTGGAAGACTGAAGGAATTTAGTCTGGACTGAGGGAATCTGGAGCTTGTATTGACAATGATAATGGTTGTTGTAAATGTTTGTTTTTTGTTATCTTCTACAAGCATTTAATTAAAAAAAAAGATATATATATAAAT
Organism: Barbatula barbatula; assembly: GCF_947034865.1. Classification (NCBI taxonomy): domain Eukaryota; kingdom Metazoa; phylum Chordata; class Actinopteri; order Cypriniformes; family Nemacheilidae; genus Barbatula; species Barbatula barbatula. Next base: position 5,772,279 of record NC_136773.1, read on the forward strand.
ATATTTCAGGCAGGGATTCGAGCACTTCCGGTGGGACGGGTTCACTTCCTGCGGTTGGTGTAGCGTCGCATATGCAGGTCATCTCTTCTGATGCACATGGATGTGTAGTAAAGCTCTCACATTAACGTGTGTCTCTTGTAGACGTACAAAAGAAACAAAAGCCGATGCTCGCCGACGGCATCAGCCCGTTGTCCGAGCGCAGAGACCCAGCGCGCCCTTACGAGCGACTCTAGTAGCATGTTGGCTTGGGCCAAGGCGATAGATCACCGTGGCAACTTGCTGGTGTCGCGACTGCTTTTATACGGCATATCGGCGACGCTCCAACCGACGACGGTTGGTGAGGAAATTTACATTCACGTTTAACGTTAAGAACACGAGTCAGACAGAGCGTTTTTATTGTACACACTTTTGTTGAAAACGGAACTCGAAACACAATGATATTTATAAACGAGTAGTCACAGAATGACATTTCCAGACCTAGCTCATTAATTATGCAAAACAACAGCCAATGGCGGTTCTCCAAACAATATTTGAATCGGTCATTCACAGATTGTTTGCCTCCAAATAAAGAGCTTTTGCTTATATCGTGTCGTCATTCTTTTCACCACCTAATCAATGAAAACAACGGGACTTGATGTACACATTTGAAAAAGCAAACTCTCTGTTCGATGTGAAACGGGGCTTTTAGGACATCTAGTGTAAGGAAAACAACGTTGCATGATATTACCAATCCTGTTTCGGAGCTACAGTATATACTCGTTTATGCTCTTTCGCAAATGCAACGCTTGGGGGGTGATGTGAAATTGTCATGAGATATCTTCTTTTTGATAAACGCATGGCTTTTACCACAAGATGACCTCTACCACTAGACGTCGTCATCACTTCTTCGATCGTTCCTAACAATTATTTATTAATAAAAATTAAAATCATATTTATTACAGTCTCTTAATCATATTTATTACAGTCTGTTGTTCATACAACGCTAATCAATATTCGGTTATGTGTGTTTGTGTGGCACTTTTAGGAGTGTCATTCATCAATTCAGTAAGTACTTTTAAACTCTTTTTATACTGGCTTTTACTTCTGTAAAGAAAATGAGAATCTGATTTGTCTTCTCCTTTCAATTGAACGTTTGCACCCCTTCGCCAGTCGAGGGCGTTGTTTGATAACCGTTGACAGTTGTAAAGGTTTCCTAATGGGTTTTAGCTGCTGAATGAATTAATTCTTTAGGTTCGAGCACACAGGCTGATCTCAGACCACAGTTTCTTAGGGAGTGCCTTAAAGAAAGATTTATTCTGCATACTCACTTTGCCATCCAACTCTTGAAGTAACTTTCTTGAACTAATATACATACATATGTATATATATATATTAGGGCTGGGAATCGATTAAAAAAAATTAACTAATTAATTGCACATTTTCTGTAATTAATTGCAATTAATTGTGTTTTCCCCAAAGCTTGTTATCATCAATATTTAAATGTAGAATCACCTAATTAAATTAAACAACACAAAGTTTTTAATGACATAACATTTTAATGACATTTGAACTGTAAACAGACTCTCCACAGAACCACAGAGTAGCTGTTCATATAAAGCCATCAAATAAAATGTGTGCAGTAACATTATAAACAAAGTGAAAGTTGAATATTAAAACCATCAAGGTCATCAAAAAGTCTAGATCAGTTTAGAACTTAAGCCAATTGGCCAAAAGAAATAATTTCTTTATGCACCAACAATATATTTAAAAAAAAATGTTTAAGTGCCAGTTGAATTTCAAAAAGGAACATAAGTCTTTGCAATATGAATAACAAAAGGAGAATGTTTATTTTTTTTCACCCAAAGATTTTGCCTACTCTTTTACATTAAGCCAGCAACTGAGACAGACCAGTCGGTTTACATTTGTTCACATTCACAATAAGCAATAGGAAGTCATGGAAACGATCGAGGCAAAAAAAAAAAAAGTGCTGCGTCAATTGCGTTATTTTTTTTTAACGCGTTAAACATCTAAAATTAATCGCAAAGATTAACGCGTTAATTCCCCCATCCCTAATATATATATATATATATATATATATTTAGCCTGTATATCGTGTACATATTGAACAAGATATTATTATGAAGGGATTGAGGGATTTAAGCAATAGTAACTCCAAAAATAAAGCTAGATAACACAATAAAACACAACAAAAACGTGATAACGTAATAAAAAACATGCCTTTAGAAATGTTTTATGAACGGAGTTATCTCATTTTGGAACCAAAGTCTTCATAGGCTACTTTATAATGGCACTGATTGATGCAAGTAAACAGGCATGAAGCAAGGCACGAGAAGAAAATAAATGAAGTAGCAATACAAATAAGTGATGTGTTTTGAAGAAGAGAGAAAAAATCATGAAATGAGAAGGAAATGTTATTGGCAGGGGTCTACTCCTCAATCCTCATGAAGTCAACCTGATTCTCTTATTTCTAAAAGTAACATTAATATTTCAGCCAGTGATAGTAAAAAAGCGAGAGAAATCACCTTTAAATGAATTCACAGGTTTTACACAGGTCTAAATGCTTTCTCAAAAGACTTAAGAATGGCATTGATACCCTCTGTTCTTTCTGTTCAGAAAAACCTGAGTCCACTTTACATTTATTTTGGAACTGCTCTTTCACAGTTACGTTTTGGTGTGACATTTGTGATTTTATCAATTGTTATGTAAATCCTAATGTTGATTTTAGGAGCACTTCCGGTGGGACGGGTTCACTTCCTGCCGTCGGTGTGGTGTCGCATATGCAGGTCATCTCTTCTGATGCACATGGATGTGTACACAAGTAAAGCTCTCACATTAACGTGTGTCTCTTGTAGACGTACAAAAGAAACAAAAGCTGATGCTCGCCGACGGCATCAGCCCGTTGTCCGAGCGCAGAGACCCAGCGCACCCTGACGAGCGACTCTAGTAGCATGTTGGCTTGGGCAAGGCGATAGATCACCGTGGCAACCAGCTGGTGTCGCGACTGCTTTTATACGGCATACTGGCGACGCTCCAACCGACGACGGTTGGTGATGAAATTTACATTCACGTTTAACGTTGAGAACACGAGTCAGACAGAGCGTTTTTATTGTACACACTTTTGTTGAAAACGGAACTCGAAACACAATGATATTTATAAACGAGTAGTCACAGAATGACATTTCCAGACCTAGCTCATTAATTATGCAAAACAACAGCCAATGGCGGTGCTCCAAGCAATATTTGAATCGGTCATTCACAGATTGTTTGCCTCCAAATAAAGAGCTTTTGCTTATATCGTGTCGTCATTCTTTTCACCACCTAATCAATGAAATCAACGGGACTTGATGTACACATTTGTAAAAGCAAACTCTCTGTTCGATGTGAAACGGGGCTTTTAGGACATCTAGTGTAAGGAAAACAACGTTGCATGATATTACCAATCCTGTTTCGGAGCTACAGTATATACTCGTTTATGCTCTTTCGCAAATGCAACGCTTGGGGGGTGATGTGAAATTGTCATGAGATATCTTCTTTTTGATAAACGCATGGCTTTTACCACAAGATGACCTCTACCACTAGACGTCGTCATCACTTCTTCGATCGTTCCTAACAATTATTTATTAATAAAAATTAAAATCATATTTATTACAGTCTCTTATTCATATTTATTACAGTCTGTTGTTCATACAACGCTAATCAATATTCGGTTATGTGTGTTTGTGTGGCACTTTTAGGAGTGTCATTCATCAATTCAGTAAGTACTTTTAAACTCTTTTTATACTGGCTTTTACTTCTGTAAAGAAAATGAGAATCTGATTTGTCTTCTCCTTTCAATTGAACGTTTGCACCCCTTCGCCAGTAGAGGGCGTTGTTTGATAACCGTTGACAGTTGTAAAGGTTTCCTAATGGGTTTTAGCTGCTGAATGAATTAATTCTTTAGGTTCGAGCACACAGGCTGATCTCAGACCACAGTTTCTTAGGGAGTGCCTTAAAGAAAGATTTATTCTGCATACTCACTTTGCCATCCAACTCTTGAAGTAACTTTCTTGAACTAATATACATACATATGTATATATATATATATATTTAGCCTGTATATCGTGTACATATTAAACAAGATATTATTATGAAGGGATTGAGGGATTTAAGCAATAGTAACTCCAAAAATAAAGCTAGATAACACAATAATACACAACAAAAACGTGATAACGTAATAAAAAACATGCCTTTAGAAATGTTTTATGAACGGAGTTATCTCATTTTGGAACCAAAGTCTTCATATAGGCTACTTTATAATGGCACTGATTGATGCAAGTAAACAGGCATGAAGCAAGGCACGAGAAGAAAATAAATGAAGTAGCAATACAAATAAGTGATGTGTTTTGAAGAAGAGAGAAAAAATCATGAAATGAGAAGGAAATGTTATTAGCAGGGGTCTACTCCTCAATCCTCATGAAGTCAACCAGATGCTCTTATTTGTAAAAGTAACGTTAATATTTCAGCCAGGGATAGTAATAAAACGAGAGAAATCACCTTTAAATTAATTCACAGGTTTTACACAGGTCTAAATGCTTTCTCAAAAGACTTAAGAATGGCATTGATACAACTCTGTTCTTTCTGTTCAGAAAAACCTGAGACCACTTTACATGTATTTTGGAACTGCTCTTCCACAGTTACATTTTGGTGTGACATTTGTGATTTTATCAATTGTTATGTAAATCCTAATGTTGATTTTACATACATTAAATGTAATTTTTGGTTTTCATGAATGTGAAAATAAAAGTGATATTTATTTTATAAACCTTATTTTTCTGTTAGCTAAATTTCACATTCACAAATCTAAATTGTCTAAATGCACTCCTCTTTTTTTGAGGTTTAAATGCGAGTTGAAAATGTACTTTGAGTAGCCTGTTGAGTTCTCTAAAAACTTAAAAGCTACAAGAACAGTGACTGTGTTTAAGGACTTTGCACCTAATCTGGATTGGAAGACTGAAGGAATTTAGTCTGGACTGAGGGAATCTGGAGCTTGTATTGACAATGATAATGGTTGTTGTAAATGTTTGTTTTTTGTTATCTTCTACAAGCATTTAATTAAAAAAAAAGATATATATATAAATATATTTCAGGCAGGGATTCGAGCACTTCCGGTGGGACGGGTTCACTTCCTGCGGTTGGTGTAGCGTCGCATATGCAGGTCATCTCTTCTGATGCACATGGATGTGTAGTAAAGCTCTCACATTAACGTGTGTCTCTTGTAGACGTACAAAAGAAACAAAAGCCGATGCTCGCCGACGGCATCAGCCCGTTGTCCGAGCGCAGAGACCCAGCGCGCCCTGACGAGCGACTCTAGTAGCATGTTGGCTTGGGCAAGGCGATAGATCACCGTGGCAACAAGCTGGTGTCGCGACTGCTTTTATACGGCATACTGGCGACGCTCCAACCGACGACGGTTGGTGATGAAATTTACATTCACGTTTAACGTTGAGAACACGAGTCAGACAGAGCGTTTTTATTGTACACACTTTTGTTGAAAACGGAACTCGAAACACAATGATATTTATAAACGAGTAGTCACAGAATGACATTTCCAGACCTAGCTCATTAATTATGCAAAACAACAGCCAATGGCGGTGCTCCAAGCAATATTTGAATCGGTCATTCACAGATTGTTTGCCTCCAAATAAATAGCTTTTGCTTATATCGTGTCGTCATTCTTTTCACCACCTAATCAATGAAAACAACGGGACTTGATGTACACATTTGAAAAAGCAAACTCTCTGTTCGATGTGGAACGGGGCTTTTAGGACATCTAGTGTAAGGAAAACAACGTTGCATGATATTACCAATCCTGTTTCGGAGCTACAGTATATACTCGTTTATGCTCTTTCGCAAATGCAACGCTTGGGGGGTGATGTGAAATTGTCATGAGATATCTTCTTTTTGATAAACGCATGGCTTTGACCACAAGATGACCTCTACCACTAGACGTCGTCATCACTTCTTCGATCGTTCCTAACAATTATTTATTAATAAAAATTAAAATCATATTTATTACAGTCTCTTATTCATATTTATTACAGTCTGTTGTTCATACAACGCTAATCAATATTCGGTTATGTGTGTTTGTGTGGCACTTTTAGGAGTGTCATTCATCAATTCAGTAAGTACTTTTAAACTCTTTTTATACTGGCTTTTACTTCTGTAAAGAAAATGAGAATCTGATTTGTCTTCTCCTTTCAATTGAACGTTTGCACCCCTTCGCCAGTAGAGGGCGTTGTTTGATAACCGTTGACAGTTGTAAAGGTTTCCTAATGGGTTTTAGCTGCTGAATGAATTAATTCTTTAGGTTCGAGCACACAGGCTGATCTCAGACCACAGTTTCTTAGGGAGTGCCTTAAAGAAAGATTTATTCTGCATACTCACTTTGCCATCCAACTCTTGAAGTAACTTTCTTGAACAAATATACATACATATGTATATATATATATATATATATATATATATATATATATATATATATATATATGTATATATATATATATATATATATATATATATATATATATATATATATATATAGCCTGTATATCGTGTACATATTGAACAAGATATTATTATGAAGGGATTGAGGGATTTAAGCAATAGTCACTCCAAAAATAAAGCTAGATAACACAATAAAACACAACAAAAACGTGATAACGTAATAAAAAACATGCCTTTAGAAATGTTTTATGAACGGAGTTATCTCATTTTGGAACCAAAGTCTTCATATAGGCTACTTTATAATGGCACTGATTGATGCAAGTAAACAGGCATGAAGCAAGGCACGAGAAGAAAATAAATGAAGTAGCAATACAAATAAGTGATGTGTTTTGAAGAAGAGAGAAAAAATCATGAAATGAGAAGGAAATGTTATTGGCAGGGGTCTACTCCTCAATCCTCATGAAGTCAACCTGATTCTCTTATTTCTAAAAGTAACATTAATATTTCAGCCAGTGATAGTAAAAAAGCGAGAGAAATCACCTTTAAATGAATTCACAGGTTTTACACAGGTCTAAATGCTTTCTCAAAAGACTTAAGAATGGCATTGATACCCTCTGTTCTTTCTGTTCAGAAAAACCTGAGTCCACTTTACATTTATTTTGGAACTGCTCTTTCACAGTTACATTTTGGTGTGACATTTGTGATTTTATCAATTGTTATGTAAATCCTAATGTTGATTTTAGGAGCACTTCCGGTGGGACGGGTTCACTTCCTGCCGTCGGTGTGGTGTCGCATATGCAGGTCATCTCTTCTGATGCACATGGATGTGTACACAAGTAAAGCTCTCACATTAACGTGTGTCTCTTGTAGACGTACAAAAGAAACAAAAGCTGATGCTCGCCGACGGCATCAGCCCGTTGTCCGAGCGCAGAGACCCAGCGCGCCCTGACGAGCGACTCTAGTAGCATGTTGGCTTGGGCAAGGCGATAGATCACCGTGGCAACCAGCTGGTGTCGCGACTGCTTTTATACGGCATACTGGCGACGCTCCAACCGACGACGGTTGGTGATGAAATTTACATTCACGTTTAACGTTGAGAACACGAGTCAGACAGAGCGTTTTTATTGTACACACTTTTGTTGAAAACGGAACTCGAAACACAATGATATTTATAAACGAGTAGTCACAGAATGACATTTCCAGACCTAGCTCATTAATTATGCAAAACAACAGCCAATGGCGGTGCTCCAAGCAATATTTGAATCGGTCATTCACAGATTGTTTGCCTCCAAATAAAGAGCTTTTGCTTATATCGTGTTGTCATTCTTTTCACCACCTAATCAATGAAATCAACGGGACTTGATGTACACATTTGTAAAAGCAAACTCTCTGTTCGATGTGAAACGGGGCTTTTAGGACATCTAGTGTAAGGAAAACAACGTTGCATGATATTACCAATCCTGTTTCGGAGCTACAGTATATACTCGTTTATGCTCTTTCGCAAATGCAACGCTTGGGGGGTGATGTGAAATTGTCATGAGATATCTTCTTTTTGATAAACGCATGGCTTTTACCACAAGATGACCTCTACCACTAGAGGTCGTCATCAATTCTTCGATCGTTCCTAACAATTATTTATTAATAAAAATTAAAATCATATTTATTACAGTCTCTTAATCATATTTATTACAGTCTGTTGTTCATACAACGCTAATCAATATTCGGTTATGTGTGTTTGTGTGGCACTTTTAGGAGTGTCATTCATCAATTCAGTAAGTACATTTAAACTCTTTTTATACTGGCTTTTACTTCTGTAAAGAAAATGAGAATCTGATTTGTCTTCTCCTTTCAATTGAACGTTTGCACCCCTTCGCCAGTAGAGGGCTTTGTCTGATAACCGTGGACAGTTGTAAAGGTTTCCTAATGGGTTTTAGCTGCTGAATGATTGAATTCTTTAGGTTCGAGCACACAGGCTGATCTCAGACCACAGTTTCTTAGGGAGTGCCTTAAAGAAAGGTTTATTCTGCATACTCACTTTGCCATCCAACTCTTGAAGTAACTTTCTTGAACTAATATACATACATATATATATATATATATATATATAGAGAGAGAGAGAGAGAGAGAGAGAGAGAGAGAGAGAGCCTGTATATTGTGTACATATTGAACAAGATATTATTATGAAGGGATTGAGGGATTTAAGCCATAGTAACTCCAAAAATACAGCTAGATAACACAATAAAACACAACAAAAACATGATAACATAATAAAAAACATGCCTTTAGAAATGAGAGTTATCTCATATGCAGGTCATCTCTTCTGATGCACATGGATGTGTACACAAGTAAAGCGAGTCTCACATTAACGCGTGTCTCTTGTAGACGTACAAAAGAAACAAAAGCCTATGCACGCCGGCGATCCGACGGGCATCGGGCCGTTGTTTCCGAGCGCAGAGACCAAGCGCGCCCTGACGAGCGACTCTAGTAGCGTGTTGGCTTGGTGTCAAGGCGATAGGTCCCCGGCCCGAACAGATCTAGCAGGTGTCGCGACTGCTTTTATACGGCACATCGGCGACGCTACAGCCGACGACGGTTGGTGAGAAAATGTACATTCACGTTTAACGTTGAGAACACGAGTCAGACAGAACAGAGCATTTTTATTGTACACACTTTTGTTGAAAACGGAACTCGAAACACAATGATATTTGTAAATGAGTAGTCACAGAATGACATTTCCAGACCTAGCTCATTAATTATGCAAAACAACAGCCAATGGCGGTTCTCCAACTGCACACAAAGCAATATTTGAGTCGGTCATTCACAGATTGTTTGAAGTATATAGACATGATATGACTTTGTTTGCTTAATAAGCAGTTTAGATCGTTGGATTACTCTGCAGTAATTGTGGCACATTACTGCAGAGCAATCAGGGTTAAGGTGCCTTGCTCAAGGGCACTTCATCCATGACCCGTGCTGGCTGGCATTGAGATTTGAATCGTCGACCTTCTGAACACAAGCCCAGCGCTTTAACCACTAGGCCACAGCGGACCCCGAGCCGCCTTGGGCGTAATAGACTGGGTTCTAAAGGGTCAGTGCCAGAGGGTCAGCCGGGATTTGAGCAATAGTAACTCCAAAAATAAAGCTAGATAACACAATAATACACAACAAAAACGTGATAACGTAATAAAAAACATGCCTTTAGAAATGTTTTATGAACGGAGTTATCTCATTTTGGAACCAAAGTCTTCATATAGGCTACTTTATAATGGCACTGATTGATGCAAGTAAACAGGCATGAAGCAAGGCACGAGAAGAAAATAAATGAAGTAGCAATACAAATAAGTGATGTGTTTTGAAGAAGAGAGAAAAAATCATGAAATGAGAAGGAAATGTTATTAGCAGGGGTCTACTCCTCAATCCTCATGAAGTCAACCAGATGCTCTTATTTGTAAAAGTAACATTAATATTTCAGCCAGGGATAGTAATAAAACGAGAGAAATCACCTTTAAATGAATTCACAGGTTTTACACAGGTCTAAATGCTTTCTCAAAAGACTTAAGAATGGCATTGATACAACTCTGTTCTTTCTGTTCAGAAAAACCTGAGACACATTTTACATTTATTTTGGAACTGCTCTTTCACAGTTACATTTTGGTGTGACATTTGTGATTTTATCAATTGTTATGTAAATCCTAATGTTGATTTTACATACATTAAATGTAATTTTTGGTTTTCATGAATGTGAAGAGAAAAGTGATATTTATTTTATAAACCTTATTTTTCTGTTAGCTAAATTTCACATTCACAAATCTAAATTGTCTAAATGCACTCCTCTTTTTTTGAGGTTTAAATGCGAGTTGAAAATGTACTTTGAGTAGCCTGTTGAGTTCTCTAAAAACTTAAAAGCTACAAGAACAGTGACTGTGTTTAAGGACTTTGCACCTAATCTGGATTGGAAGACTGAAGGAATTTAGTCTGGACTGAGGGAATCTGGAGCTTGTATTGACAATGGTAATGGTTGTTGTAAATGTTTGTTTTTTGTTATCTTCTACAAGCATTTAATTAAAAAAATATATATATATATAAATATATTTCAGTCAGGGATTCGAGCACTTCCGGTGGGACGGGTTCACTTCCTGCGGTTGGTGTAGCGTCGCATATGCAGGTCATCTCTTCTGATGCACATGGATGTGTAGTAAAGCTCTCACATTAACGTGTGTCTCTTGTAGACGTACAAAAGAAACAAAAGCTGATGCTCGCCGACGGCATCAGCCCGTTGTCCGAGCGCAGAGACCCAGCGCGCCCTGACGAGCGACTCTAGTAGCATGTTGGCTTGGGCAAGGCGATAGATCACCGTGGCAACCAGCTGGTGTCGCGACTGCTTTTATACGGCATACTGGCGACGCTCCAACCGACGACGGTTGGTGATGAAATTTACATTCACGTTTAACGTTGAGAACACGAGTCAGACAGAGCGTTTTTATTGTACACACTTTTGTTGAAAACGGAACTCGAAACACAATGATATTTATAAACGAGTAGTCACAGAATGACATTTCCAGACCTAGCTCATTAATTATGCAAAACAACAGCCAATGGCGGTTCTCCAAGCAATATTTGAATCGGTCATTCACAGATTGTTTGCCTCCAAATAAAGAGCTTTTGCTTATATCGTGTTGTCATTCTTTTCACCACCTAATCAATGAAATCAACGGGACTTGATGTACACATTTGTAAAAGCAAACTCTCTGTTCGATGTGAAACGGGGCTTTTAGGACATCTAGTGTAAGGAAAACAACGTTGCATGATATTACCAATCCTGTTTCGGAGCTACAGTATATACTCGTTTATGCTCTTTCGCAAATGCAACGCTTGGGGGGTGATGTGAAATTGTCATGAGATCACTTCTTTTTGATAAACGCATGGCTTTTACCAAAAGATGACCTCTACCACTAGAGGTCGTCATCACTTCTTCGATCGTTCCTAACAATTATTTATTAATAAAAATTAAAATCATATTTATTACAGTCTCTTAATCATATTTATTACAGTCTGTTGTTCATACAACGCTAATCAATATTCGGTTATGTGTGTTTGTGTGGCACTTTTAGGAGTGTCATTCATCAATTCAGTAAGTACATTTAAACTCTTTTTATACTGGCTTTTACTTCTGTAAAGAAAATGAGAATCTGATTTGTCTTCTCCTTTCAATTGAACGTTTGCACCCCTTCGCCAGTAGAGGGCGTTGTTTGATAACCGTGGACAGTTGTAAAGGTTTCCTAATGGGTTTTAGCTGCTGAATGATTGAATTCTTTAGGTTCGAGCACACAGGCTGATCTCAGACCACAGTTTCTTAGGGAGTGCCTTAAAGAAAGGTTTATTCTGCATACTCACTTTGCCATCCAACTCTTGAAGTAACTTTCTTGAACTAATATACATACATATATATATATATATATATATATATATATATAGAGAGAGAGAGAGAGAGAGAGAGAGAGAGAGAGAGCCTGTATATTGTGTACATATTGAACAAGATATTATTATGAAGGGATTAAGGGGTTTAATCCATAGTAACTCCAAAAATACAGCTAGATAACACAATAAAACACAACAAAAACATGATAACATAATAAAAAACATGCCTTTAGAAATGAGAGTTATCTCATATGCAGGTCATCTCTTCTGATGCACATGGATGTGTACACAAGTAAAGCGAGTCTCACATTAACGCGTGTCTCTTGTAGACGTACAAAAGAAACAAAAGCCGATGCACGCCGGCGATCCGACGGGCATCGGCCCGTTGTTTCCGAGCGCAGAGACCAAGCGCGCCCTGACGAGCGACTCTAGTAGCGTGTTGGCTTGGTGTCAAGGCGATAGGTCCCCGGCCCGAACAGATCTAGCAGGTGTCGCGACTGCTTTTATACGGCACATCGGCGACGCTACAGCCGACGACGGTTGGTGAGAAAATGTACATTCACGTTTAACGTTGAGAACACGAGTCAGACAGAACAGAGCATTTTTATTGTACACACTTTTGTTGAAAACGGAACTCGAAACACAATGATATTTGTAAATGAGTAGTCACAGAATGACATTTCCAGACCTAGCTCATTAATTATGCAAAACAACAGCCAATGGCGGTTCTCCAACTGCACACAAAGCAATATTTGAGTCGGTCATTCACAGATTGTTTGAAGTATATGTAACCCCCTCGCTCTATGCGTGCTCGCTAGCCTCTAGCACCGCCGCTGTTACTCTGCGCTGTGTGTGTGTTCGTGGGTGGTGGTAGAGAGAGGCGCGGACACAGAGGGGTTCCGGATCGTGGCTTGGCCTGTTTATTTCACAGCACGGCATCTGTAGCGTTGACAAGAATAACTCAACTTAAGTTTATCCATTAAAGTAAATTCGATGCACATTAAATTTCACAACAACCTCTCGTTGTTACACAATCATACCTAGCTTAGCATCAACCACCCCGTATTAATCAAACTCAAAAGATAAGACAAAAAACAAACATTTTAACTCCCCACATTACTCCGCTTTTAGTTTAGAACACAAAATATCTAAATAGACAGAACCTAAGAGTGATAACAAAGATTCTTTAAATATAAATTTCCGCTACTATTAACACATCTTACCTGTAGCGTTGACAAGAATAACTGAAGAAAAATCAACGCTACGGTACATCAAGAGGCTCAAAAACATTACTAAGAGAAAAACACACTTGTATCTGCCGTAACACAACAGTGTCATAGCGACATCTTGTGGGCAATCCAGAACACTGCCCTACATCCACCCCTTCTTTAAGTGATGGTGTCCCAGCCATCAAATTAACAAAAACTCAAGCGTGGTCTGATCTATGACAATCAAAACAATAAATGTATAGTGCAAAGTGTGTGTAAATTGTGTGTGTGTGGTAGCTAACTGTTATCAGGGTGCATGCAGCATGGCTCTGCGAATGTTCTTCAGTTCCTTTTATTTTTAGCCTTTAGCCACACCTTTCTCCCTCTTTCTATCTTTTGGAGGTCACTCTCCAGCTCCAGAACTTGGGATTCGAGTGAGAGTTTAATCGGGGGATGCCGGTTTCTTTTTGGGTTTCTCCTTAGAGGGATGGGCACTTGAGTGGAGGTGGTCCCCTTTCCGGTCATAACCACTCCCTCTCTGTCACCCGTTTCTTCTTTCCACATGTCAGCCCCTTCTGTGCTTATTTGCTCCCCCTCTTCATCGTCTGCTCCAACCAGGGCTCTGTCCACAGCCTCCTCTATACCATCGCTCTCTGTTACCTCTTCGCCTTTCCATTCAGTTCCTGCCCCACTTATCTCATCCTCTGACTCTCCATCTTTTACGATATCTCCTTCCTCCCGCTCCACTGGAAGAAACATACACTGTGTCAAGAGGTTTCTATGCAACACTCTCTCTGGTCCTCCATTCTCTGGCCGCACCACATACACAGGCAAACCTGGTTGCTTCTTGACCACAACATATGGGCGTGCCTCCCAACGATCTCTCAACTTCTGCTTCCCCTCCACATGACAGACCTTGACTAAGACTCTATCTCCTGGACTGAAGTCTTCACTCTTAGCTCTTTTGTCATAATACTTTTTCTGTTGTCCTTTCGCCAGCTGAGATGTCTGATTAGCCAGGGCATAGGCCTGCATCAGGGAGTCATACAGGGTCTGGACGTATTCGCTGTATTCACTCGGCTGGTCCGTTTTGGGGGACCCGAAGACGAGGTCCACTGGAAGCCTTGGATGCCTGCCGAACATGAGGTAGTAAGGGCTGTATCCAGTAGAGTCATGTCGCGAGCAGTTGTATGCATGTGTCATGGCATCCACATACTCATGCCACCGGGGCTTCAGGCGCGGCTCCAGTGTTCCCAGCATGTTCATCAGGGTACGGTTGAATCTTTCAGTGGTCCCGTTGCCCTGTGGGTGGTAGGGCGTGGTGTGGGTTTTAGTGATCCCAGTGCACTTGCATAACTCCTTTACAATTGCGCTTTCAAAATTACGACCTTGATCGGCGTGTAACCTTGCAGGGAATCCAAACCGACAGAAGAAATTCTTCCATAAGACCCTGGCTACTGTTCCTGCCTTCTGGTCCCTGGTGGGGTAGGCCTGCGCATAGCGAGAAAAGTGGTCTGTAACAATGAGCACATTCTCTATACCACCCTTGGATTTCTCCAGCATCAAGATGTCCACACAGACCAGATCCATAGGGGCACTGGTATGGATACTGACAAGGGGGGCCCTGACGTTGGCTGTGGGAGTTTTCCTAAGGCAGCACCTTTCACACTGTTCACACCAAGCCTTGATCTCCTGGAACATTCTTGGCCAGTAAAATCTTTCTCTTATCATCTGCAGTGTCCTCTCGAATCCCAGATGCCCTGAATCATTGTGAAGGGCTATTTTGATGGTTTCACGCAGCTTTTCAGGCAGTATTAGTTGCTCCACCAACCCTTTTTTAAAGTCTCTGATGCTACGGTACAGGATTCCTTCTTTTACTACAAGCCTCCTCCACTCTTTTAAGAGGAGACCCCCCGTGGCTCCCACTTTTATCCTCTCGCTGTGGCTTGGTTTGTGGTTTCTGCTTTTAAAGTGGAGGATGGGACCGATTACTCTGTCTTCCTTCTGCCCCGCTCGAAGCTCCTGTATGGTCATAGCAGGCAGTGCCTCCATCCCCACATCCACATACACTTCACTGGCCTCCTGACCACTTTCAGGTTCCTCTTTGCCAGCTGTATCCTCGCCTGAGAGCTCCTCAGGCTCCTGGGTGATTTGTGCCTCCTCATGTCTCAGTCCACCAGTCCTCAACTGCTGCGGGCATGACTGCAGGGTCTCCGCCACCACCTGGTTGGACATACGTGATAGAGCATCAGCGTTAGAGTTATCCTGCCCCCTCCGATACTGGATGTCAAAGTCAAATATGGACAGATGAGAAACCCAACGCTGACCTGTGGCGTCTAGTTTGGCTGAGGTCATTACATACTTCAGAGGGTTGTTGTCCGTCAGAACAGAGAACTTGCGCCCATAGAGGTGGTCATGGAACTTATCCGTCACGGCCCACTTGAGAGCAAGGAACTCAAGCTTGTGTGCTGGATATCTTGTCTCAGGTGGGCTTAGGCCTCTGCTCGCATACGCAATGACCCTTTCCACCCCATCTTGGACCTGTACTAACACCGCACCAAGCCCTACTCCTGAGGCATCAGTCTGCAGCATAAAGGGCTGACTGTAGTCCGGATACCCTAGCACTGGAGCGTTTATCAGTTTTTCTTTTAGAGACTGAAAGGCCTCTTCGCATTCAGCAGTCCACAGAAATGGCTGGTCAGGCCCCGGGCTTTTCTGGGTCCCTCTTTTCTTCTTTTTAGGGTCACCAGAGGTAAGGCGGTATAACGGAGCAGCCATGTTCGAGTAGCTCTTCACGTACCTCCTATAATAACCCGAAAAACCCAAAAACCGCAGCACCTCCATACGATTAGTAGGCCTCACCCAATCCTTGACCTTGTTGATCTTCTCTGGGTCTGTCCTGATGCCCTGTGCAGACACCAAGTGACCCAAGTATTGCACTTCCTTCCTCACAAGCTGACACTTGGACGGCTTTAGTTTCAAGCCATGCTCCCTAAGCCTATCGAAAGTCAGCTGCAGCCTCTCCAAATGTTCAGTAAAGGACTTAGAGAAAATGATGATGTCGTCCAGGTAAATAAGGAGATGGGTGAAATTTAAGTCTCCAAAACAGGACGTCATTAGTCTTTGAAATGTGGAGGGTGCGTTTTGTAGCCCAAACGGCATCCTATTGGCCTCAAACAGCCCCATGGGAGTGCTGAATGCTGTCTTGTGCTTGTCTTGTTCCGCAACCTCCACCTGCCAGTATCCAGATGTTAGGTCAAGGGTGGAGAAGTATTTTGCTTGTCCTAAAGCCTCCAGAGCCTCCTCTATCCTTGGCAGTGGGAATGCATCTCTGGTGCCACAGGAGTTGAGCTTCCTGTAGTCAATACACAATCGGAGTGACCCATCTTTCTTGGTCACGACCACCACAGGAGATGCATACGGACTTTTACTGGGTCGAATTACTCCTGCTGTCTCCATTTCCATCAATAACCGCCTCACATCTTGCCACTGGGAAGGGGGTATTTTGCGGTATGGCAGTCGGAAAGGCCTCGGGTCAACCAGGGGAATCTCATGGTGTACTGTTGTGGTGTGACCATAGTCCATACGATGTTGGGAGAACACATCTGCATTCTGGTCCAGCATTTCCCGAAGCAGCGCACGTTGGTCCTCACTTTCCACCGCTGCTTCACTAAGGTCAACCCCACAGCTAGTCACTACTTGGTCCAGACTGAGACATGCCCCTCTGCTCCCAGCTTCGCTATACTTTTTATCTGGAAACTCTACCACCTTGTCCACCAGGACTGCATTGGCCAGACTTGTGTGTCGTCTGATCGTAATGACTCGCTGGGAAAGATTCATCACTCTAACTGGAGCACAACCTCTTTTTACATTAGCAAGCACTTTGGCCACCAAGACCTCCTGGGGGAGTTGCGAGGGGTGATGGGCTTCAATCAAGGCTGTATAAATCTTCCTTTGAGGACCAGCTTTAATCCTACACATTAAGTCCATCTCTTTCCCACTAGGGAGGCGTATTGTACGACCAGTGTATACAGCAGGACCCACAACATCATGCATTTCACTTTGCTTGGCGCTTCCCACCTTCAGTAAAGCCGTGTACCACTCTGGATGCTTCTCCTTGACCTGGTGTAGATACTCTGAACCATAAGCTGCTTGAAGGTGGGTTTGCGAGGCTCGAATGACATTGGTTCCCACCAGCAGGGGGACTGAAGAACGATAGTCAGAATCAGGAACAACAAAGGTAGGTACTGCTTTGAATTCTTTCCCCAGCACTTTCAGGTCGATGTGCAGAACACCACGGTAGGGTACGATCTGACCTGCTGCACCCTCTATTGGTATCTTAGAAGACTGTAACTTCTGCTTCAGTAAAGCTGGGTGGCTCTGCCAGTAGTTGTGCGTAATACTGGTGATCTGCGATCCAGAGTCAATGAGAGCCTTGCATGTCTTCCCATTGACTTCCACTTCCCCTTCGTTCCTAGGGCCTACTAGGGGTGTTTCCCCTAGTTCAGTGTGAATCCTCTTCACAGGTGGGTGGGGTCCTTGCTGCGTACCCATGGATGCCCCGGCTGCTATGGGCACTAAGCGTTTAAATTTTGAGCAGAGTGCTTGCGTCCTTCAGCAGGGGTCTTAGGCCGCTGGGCTTCAGCTTGGCTTGGATCCAGAAGCACTGCCCTGCACACTCTGGCTGTGTGGCCTGGCTCTCCACACCGGTAACAGACAAAGCTTATACCCTGGCTTGCTGTTCCCTTTGCTGGCTGAACTGCTAATGGGGAGGCAAGGAGTGGAGAGGCCATTCTCATTTCTAGTTGGGATAGCTTAGTCATTTGTTCTTCCTGAATGAGGGCTAGTTTCTTTACCATTTCTGTCAACTCTGACATTTCCGATGTGTGGTTTGGCCTATCCAGTTTGCTGTGTCCACCCCCTCCTGATGTTACGTGCACCTGAGCATACGTTTTCTTTGCTTTACTCTGCGTCTGGAACTTCTTAGTTTCTCTGGCGTAATTTCGGAGCTCCGCCTGCAGCTCTCTGAAGCTCAAGAGCCTGGGGACCATTGGTGCGATTCTAGTGTACACCTCCTCATCAGTAAGGCCCCTCATGAACTGCCGGCTTAGTTTGCAATCTCGGTCCAGGAAGGGCTTGCCTCCTCTTTGCTTCTCCTCCACCGTCCGCAACTTAGCCTCCAGTGCTATAGCATAAGAACAGGCAGACTCCCCTGAATTCTGGCTCCGCTCATAGAAGTCAGCCAGAGGGTCTAGGGAGCCTCGTGTATCACCGTATTCAGCCCTCAGTTCCTCAAAAGCTTTCTCAGGGGTTTGATCATGTGGAGGTAAGTTAAGAATGAGATTTCGGGCTTCACCACCCAGGTGTCGCACAACAGTGGAGAAGCGAAGGTGCATTGGGAGCTCTATTGCCTCCAAGAGGTACTGCAAGTCGCGAATCCAGTCTTCCACCAGTATCCTACAGTCTGGATTTCCCGTGAAAACTTGAACATTCTTCACCTGATGAGTTTGCATGAAACCGCCATGGGCTGCTATGGGAAGGCACTGGCCGGTGACTGCAGGGGGCCTGAATTGAGCCACATGTGAGTGGGCCGTTCGGCTGGCAGTCGTAGGTGGATGGGCAACTTGAGAGAGAGCATCGACATGCACATTAAGGTGGGAGTGGGGATTCTGTGTCTGTTGAGATGACCATTCAAGAGGAGCATCAGCGGTTGTCTTGTTTGACGCTGTCTGAGGGCCATGTAAAGTCATGCTGGGAACCCATGCATTAGCAGATGGGGCCAATGAGGTGGGTCCACTATAGACTGGAACTTGAGCGGCTTGAAATGTGGCCTGCCCAGTGGTTACGTGCTTAACTGTAATGTTAGCACCTGGCGACCTCGGACATGGTGCAGGCTCAAAAGGGGGATACGAATAACCAGAGTAAGCCTGGAGGCCGGGTCTAATCGGCTGGGCTGGATATGGTGATGTAACTGGAATGGGCCCGGGTGGCTGCTGTTCATCTGGCACCTCAACAAAACTATGATGTGTAGGGCTTTGCCAAAGCGTGGCTCCTGATGGCCCAAGACCACTGCGTTTGCGAACAGAGGCATCCACTGACCTTTCCACCAGGCCACCTGTTCTTGCATCTGGGCTGTCTTCGAAACAGAGTGGCGGTACCTGCCCTGAGGCCCCAGTGCCTGGCGGCCTTGTTGCATGGGCTGGTGTCATGTACTGGCCAGCATAGAGCAGGTTCATTGGGGGTGGTGGAGCATGGCGTTCAAAGGGCAATGGTAGGTTATTTGAGGGATGCTCAGCTGGCGGTAGGAGGTTGGGTTCGTTACATGAGGAACTATGCAAGTTTTTAGTTGAGTTTGCATAGGTTTGCGCCATTGTAGGATGTAAAATTGTATTTATTATGTGCAAGTAGGTTAAATGGCAGTGTATTTGGATTGTAAGAAGATGTAATGTCAAAAGTTTCAATCTCGTACAAAAAACAAGAAAAAAAATATATATATATTACTAATAAACCATCACATATTTCTTACATAACAGCAAGTCACTTCAATTATAACAACAAAACATGTTCAGATTCCCATCAGGCTGTAAAGGATATAGCAGTGACTGCGAGGCATACGCAAGATCACCAGTTTGGTTAAGAACTCAGTCTGTCTATTATAGAGTTCAGCACACAAACTCCTGGCTGTAGAAATCTTTTCGGCTTCAGTCTAGTGGTGCCACAATCCGGGTCACGGCACCAAAGATGTAACCCCCTCGCTCTATGCGTGCTCGCTAGCCTCTAGCACCGCCGCTGTTACTCTGCGCTGTGTGTGTGTTCGTGGGTGGTGGTAGAGAGAGACGCGGACACAGAGGGGTTCCGGATCGTGGCTTGGCCTGTTTATTTCACAGCACGGCATCTGTAGCGTTGACAAGAATAACTCAACTTAAGTTTATCCATTAAAGTAAATTCGATGCACATTAAATTTCACAACAACCTCTCGTTGTTACACAATCATACCTAGCTTAGCATCAACCACCCCGTATTAATCAAACTCAAAAGATAAGACAAAAAACAAACATTTTAACTCCCCACATTACTCCGCTTTTAGTTTAGAACACAAAATATCTAAATAGACAGAACCTAAGAGTGATAACAAAGATTCTTTAAATATAAATTTCCGCTACTATTAACACATCTTACCTGTAGCGTTGACAAGAATAACTGAAGAAAAATCAACGCTACGGTACATCAAGAGGCTCAAAAACATTACTAAGAGAAAAACACACTTGTATCTGCCGTAACACAACAGTGTCATAGCGACATCTTGTGGGCAATCCAGAACACTGCCCTACATCCACCCCTTCTTTAAGTGATGGTGTCCCAGCCATCAAATTAACAAAAACTCAAGCGTGGTCTGATCTATGACAATCAAAACAATAAATGTATAGTGCAAAGTGTGTGTAAATTGTGTGTGTGTGGTAGCTAACTGTTATCAGGGTGCATGCAGCATGGCTCTGCGAATGTTCTTCAGTTCCTTTTATTTTTAGCCTTTAGCCACACCTTTCTCCCTCTTTCTATCTTTTGGAGGTCACTCTCCAGCTCCAGAACTTGGGATTCGAGTGAGAGTTTAATCGGGGGATGCCGGTTTCTTTTTGGGTTTCTCCTTAGAGGGATGGGCACTTGAGTGGAGGTGGTCCCCTTTCCGGTCATAACCACTCCCTCTCTGTCACCCGTTTCTTCTTTCCACATGTCAGCCCCTTCTGTGCTTATTTGCTCCCCCTCTTCATCGTCTGCTCCAACCAGGGCTCTGTCCACAGCCTCCTCTATACCATCGCTCTCTGTTACCTCTTCGCCTTTCCATTCAGTTCCTGCCCCACTTATCTCATCCTCTGACTCTCCATCTTTTACGATATCTCCTTCCTCCCGCTCCACTGGAAGAAACATACACTGTGTCAAGAGGTTTCTATGCAACACTCTCTCTGGTCCTCCATTCTCTGGCCGCACCACATACACAGGCAAACCTGGTTGCTTCTTGACCACAACATATGGGCGTGCCTCCCAACGATCTCTCAACTTCTGCTTCCCCTCCACATGACAGACCTTGACTAAGACTCTATCTCCTGGACTGAAGTCTTCACTCTTAGCTCTTTTGTCATAATACTTTTTCTGTTGTCCTTTCGCCAGCTGAGATGTCTGATTAGCCAGGGCATAGGCCTGCATCAGGGAGTCATACAGGGTCTGGACGTATTCGCTGTATTCACTCGGCTGGTCCGTTTTGGGGGACCCGAAGACGAGGTCCACTGGAAGCCTTGGATGCCTGCCGAACATGAGGTAGTAAGGGCTGTATCCAGTAGAGTCATGTCGCGAGCAGTTGTATGCATGTGTCATGGCATCCACATACTCATGCCACCGGGGCTTCAGGCGCGGCTCCAGTGTTCCCAGCATGTTCATCAGGGTACGGTTGAATCTTTCAGTGGTCCCGTTGCCCTGTGGGTGGTAGGGCGTGGTGTGGGTTTTAGTGATCCCAGTGCACTTGCATAACTCCTTTACAATTGCGCTTTCAAAATTACGACCTTGATCGGCGTGTAACCTTGCAGGGAATCCAAACCGACAGAAGAAATTCTTCCATAAGACCCTGGCTACTGTTCCTGCCTTCTGGTCCCTGGTGGGGTAGGCCTGCGCATAGCGAGAAAAGTGGTCTGTAACAATGAGCACATTCTCTATACCACCCTTGGATTTCTCCAGCATCAAGATGTCCACACAGACCAGATCCATAGGGGCACTGGTATGGATACTGACAAGGGGGGCCCTGACGTTGGCTGTGGGAGTTTTCCTAAGGCAGCACCTTTCACACTGTTCACACCAAGCCTTGATCTCCTGGAACATTCTTGGCCAGTAAAATCTTTCTCTTATCATCTGCAGTGTCCTCTCCAATCCCAGATGCCCTGAATCATTGTGAAGGGCTATTTTGATGGTTTCACGCAGCTTTTCAGGCAGTATTAGTTGCTCCACCAACCCTTTTTTAAAGTCTCTGATGCTACGGTACAGGATTCCTTCTTTTACTACAAGCCTCCTCCACTCTTTTAAGAGGAGACCCCCCGTGGCTCCCACTTTTATCCTCTCGCTGTGGCTTGGTTTGTGGTTTCTGCTTTTAAAGTGGAGGATGGGACCGATTACTCTGTCTTCCTTCTGCCCCGCTCGAAGCTCCTGTATGGTCATAGCAGGCAGTGCCTCCATCCCCACATCCACATACACTTCACTGGCCTCCTGACCACTTTCAGGTTCCTCTTTGCCAGCTGTATCCTCGCCTGAGAGCTCCTCAGGCTCCTGGGTGATTTGTGCCTCCTCATGTCTCAGTCCACCAGTCCTCAACTGCTGCGGGCATGACTGCAGGGTCTCCGCCACCACCTGGTTGGACATACGTGATAGAGCATCAGCGTTAGAGTTATCCTGCCCCCTCTGATACTGGATGTCAAAGTCAAATATGGACAGATGAGAAACCCAACGCTGACCTGTGGCGTCTAGTTTGGCTGAGGTCATTACATACTTCAGAGGGTTGTTGTCCGTCAGAACAGAGAACTTGCGCCCATAGAGGTGGTCATGGAACTTATCCGTCACGGCCCACTTGAGAGCAAGGAACTCAAGCTTGTGTGCTGGATATCTTGTCTCAGGTGGGCTTAGGCCTCTGCTCGCATACGCAATGACCCTTTCCACCCCATCTTGGACCTGTACTAACACCGCACCAAGCCCTACTCCTGAGGCATCAGTCTGCAGCATAAAGGGCTGACTGTAGTCCGGATACCCTAGCACTGGAGCGTTTATCAGTTTTTCTTTTAGAGACTGAAAGGCCTCTTCGCATTCAGCAGTCCACAGAAATGGCTGGTCAGGCCCCGGGCTTTTCTGGGTCCCTCTTTTCTTCTTTTTAGGGTCACCAGAGGTAAGGCGGTATAACGGAGCAGCCATGTTCGAGTAGCTCTTCACGTACCTCCTATAATAACCCGAAAAACCCAAAAACCGCAGCACCTCCATACGATTAGTAGGCCTCACCCAATCCTTGACCTTGTTGATCTTCTCTGGGTCTGTCCTGATGCCCTGTGCAGACACCAAGTGACCCAAGTATTGCACTTCCTTCCTCACAAGCTGACACTTGGACGGCTTTAGTTTCAAGCCATGCTCCCTAAGCCTATCGAAAGTCAGCTGCAGCCTCTCCAAATGTTCAGTAAAGGACTTAGAGAAAATGATGATGTCGTCCAGGTAAATAAGGAGATGGGTGAAATTTAAGTCTCCAAAACAGGACGTCATTAGTCTTTGAAATGTGGAGGGTGCGTTTTGTAGCCCAAACGGCATCCTATTGGCCTCAAACAGCCCCATGGGAGTGCTGAATGCTGTCTTGTGCTTGTCTTGTTCCGCAACCTCCACCTGCCAGTATCCAGATGTTAGGTCAAGGGTGGAGAAGTATTTTGCTTGTCCTAAAGCCTCCAGAGCCTCCTCTATCCTTGGCAGTGGGAATGCATCTCTGGTGCCGCAGGAGTTGAGCTTCCTGTAGTCAATACACAATCGGAGTGACCCATCTTTCTTGGTCACGACCACCACAGGAGATGCATACGGACTTTTACTGGGTCGAATTACTCCTGCTGTCTCCATTTCCATCAATAACCGCCTCACATCTTGCCACTGGGAAGGGGGTATTTTGCGGTATGGCAGTCGGAAAGGCCTCGGGTCAACCAGGGGAATCTCATGGTGTACTGTTGTGGTGTGACCATAGTCCATACGATGTTGGGAGAACACATCTGCATTCTGGTCCAGCATTTCCCGAAGCAGCGCACGTTGGTCCTCACTTTCCACCGCTGCTTCACTAAGGTCAACCCCACAGCTAGTCACTACTTGGTCCAGACTGAGACATGCCCCTCTGCTCCCAGCTTCGCTATACTTTTTATCTGGAAACTCTACCACCTTGTCCACCAGGACTGCATTGGCCAGACTTGTGTGTCGTCTGATCGTAATGACTCGCTGGGAAAGATTCATCACTCTAACTGGAGCACAACCTCTTTTTACATTAGCAAGCACTTTGGCCACCAAGACCTCCTGGGGGAGTTGCGAGGGGTGATGGGCTTCAATCAAGGCTGTATAAATCTTCCTTTGAGGACCAGCTTTAATCCTACACATTAAGTCCATCTCTTTCCCACTAGGGAGGCGTATTGTACGACCAGTGTATACAGCAGGACCCACAACATCATGCATTTCACTTTGCTTGGCGCTTCCCACCTTCAGTAAAGCCGTGTACCACTCTGGATGCTTCTCCTTGACCTGGTGTAGATACTCTGAACCATAAGCTGCTTGAAGGTGGGTTTGCGAGGCTCGAATGACATTGGTTCCCACCAGCAGGGGGACTGAAGAACGATAGTCAGAATCAGGAACAACAAAGGTAGGTACTGCTTTGAATTCTTTCCCCAGCACTTTCAGGTCGATGTGCAGAACACCACGGTAGGGTACGATCTGACCTGCTGCACCCTCTATTGGTATCTTAGAAGACTGTAACTTCTGCTTCAGTAAAGCTGGGTGGCTCTGCCAGTAGTTGTGCGTAATACTGGTGATCTGCGATCCAGAGTCAATGAGAGCCTTGCATGTCTTCCCATTGACTTCCACTTCCCCTTCGTTCCTAGGGCCTACTAGGGGTGTTTCCCCTAGTTCAGTGTGAATCCTCTTCACAGGTGGGTGGGGTCCTTGCTGCGTACCCATGGATGCCCCGGCTGCCATGGGCACTAAGCGTTTAAATTTTGAGCAGAGTGCTTGCGTCCTTCAGCAGGGGTCTTAGGCCGCTGGGCTTCAGCTTGGCTTGGATCCAGAAGCACTGCCCTGCACACTCTGGCTGTGTGGCCTGGCTCTCCACACCGGTAACAGACAAAGCTTATACCCTGGCTTGCTGTTCCCTTTGCTGGCTGAACTGCTAATGGGGAGGCAAGGAGTGGAGAGGCCATTCTCATTTCTAGTTGGGATAGCTTAGTCATTTGTTCTTCCTGAATGAGGGCTAGTTTCTTTACCATTTCTGTCAACTCTGACATTTCCGATGTGTGGTTTGGCCTATCCAGTTTGCTGTGTCCACCCCCTCCTGATGTTACGTGCACCTGAGCATACGTTTTCTTTGCTTTACTCTGCGTCTGGAACTTCTTAGTTTCTCTGGCGTAATTTCGGAGCTCCGCCTGCAGCTCTCTGAAGCTCAAGAGCCTGGGGACCATTGGTGCGATTCTAGTGTACACCTCCTCATCAGTAAGGCCCCTCATGAACTGCCGGCTTAGTTTGCAATCTCGGTCCAGGAAGGGCTTGCCTCCTCTTTGCTTCTCCTCCACCGTCCGCAACTTAGCCTCCAGTGCTATAGCATAAGAACAGGCAGACTCCCCTGAATTCTGGCTCCGCTCATAGAAGTCAGCCAGAGGGTCTAGGGAGCCTCGTGTATCACCGTATTCAGCCCTCAGTTCCTCAAAAGCTTTCTCAGGGGTTTGATCATGTGGAGGTAAGTTAAGAATGAGATTTCGGGCTTCACCACCCAGGTGTCGCACAACAGTGGAGAAGCGAAGGTGCATTGGGAGCTCTATTGCCTCCAAGAGGTACTGCAAGTCGCGAATCCAGTCTTCCACCAGTATCCTACAGTCTGGATTTCCCGTGAAAACTTGAACATTCTTCACCTGATGAGTTTGCATGAAACCGCCATGGGCTGCTATGGGAAGGCACTGGCCGGTGACTGCAGGGGGCCTGAATTGAGCCACATGTGAGTGGGCCGTTCGGCTGGCAGTCGTAGGTGGATGGGCAACTTGAGAGAGAGCATCGACATGCACATTAAGGTGGGAGTGGGGATTCTGTGTCTGTTGAGATGACCATTCAAGAGGAGCATCAGCGGTTGTCTTGTTTGACGCTGTCTGAGGGCCATGTAAAGTCATGCTGGGAACCCATGCATTAGCAGATGGGGCCAATGAGGTGGGTCCACTATAGACTGGAACTTGAGCGGCTTGAAATGTGGCCTGCCCAGTGGTTACGTGCTTAACTGTAATGTTAGCACCTGGCGACCTCGGACATGGTGCAGGCTCAAAAGGGGGATACGAATAACCAGAGTAAGCCTGGAGGCCGGGTCTAATCGGCTGGGCTGGATATGGTGATGTAACTGGAATGGGCCCGGGTGGCTGCTGTTCATCTGGCACCTCAACAAAACTATGATGTGTAGGGCTTTGCCAAAGCGTGGCTCCTGATGGCCCAAGACCACTGCGTTTGCGAACAGAGGCATCCACTGACCTTTCCACCAGGCCACCTGTTCTTGCATCTGGGCTGTCTTCGAAACAGAGTGGCGGTACCTGCCCTGAGGCCCCAGTGCCTGGCGGCCTTGTTGCATGGGCTGGTGTCATGTACTGGCCAGCATAGAGCAGGTTCATTGGGGGTGGTGGAGCATGGCGTTCAAAGGGCAATGGTAGGTTATTTGAGGGATGCTCAGCTGGCGGTAGGAGGTTGGGTTCGTTACATGAGGAACTATGCAAGTTTTTAGTTGAGTTTGCATAGGTTTGCGCCATTGTAGGATGTAAAATTGTATTTATTATGTGCAAGTAGGTTAAATGGCAGTGTATTTGGATTGTAAGAAGATGTAATGTCAAAAGTTTCAATCTCGTACAAAAAACAAGAAAAAAAATATATATATATATTACTAATAAACCATCACATATTTCTTACATAACAGCAAGTCACTTCAATTATAACAACAAAACATGTTCAGATTCCCATCAGGCTGTAAAGGATATAGCAGTGACTGCGAGGCATACGCAAGATCACCAGTTTGGTTAAGAACTCAGTCTGTCTATTATAGAGTTCAGCACACAAACTCCTGGCTGTAGAAATCTTTTCGGCTTCAGTCTAGTGGTGCCACAATCCGGGTCACGGCACCAAAGATGTAACCCCATCGCTCTATGCGTGCTCGCTAGCCTCTAGCACCGCCGCTGTTACTCTGCGCTGTGTGTGTGTTCGTGGGTGGTGGTAGAGAGAGACGCGGACACAGAGGGGTTCCGGATCGTGGCTTGGCCTGTTTATTTCACAGCACGGCATCTGTAGCGTTGACAAGAATAACTCAACTTAAGTTTATCCATTAAAGTAAATTCGATGCACATTAAATTTCACAACAACCTCTCGTTGTTACACAATCATACCTAGCTTAGCATCAACCACCCCGTATTAATCAAACTCAAAAGATAAGACAAAAAACAAACATTTTAACTCCCCACATTACTCCGCTTTTAGTTTAGAACACAAAATATCTAAATAGACAGAACCTAAGAGTGATAACAAAGATTCTTTAAATATAAATTTCCGCTACTATTAACACATCTTACCTGTAGCGTTGACAAGAATAACTGAAGAAAAATCAACGCTACGGTACATCAAGAGGCTCAAAAACATTACTAAGAGAAAAACACACTTGTATCTGCCGTAACACAACAGTGTCATAGCGACATCTTGTGGGCAATCCAGAACACTGCCCTACATATATAGACATGATATGACTTTGTTTGCTTAATAAGCAGTTTAGATCGTTGGATTACTCTGCAGTAATTGTGGCACATTACTGCAGAGCAATCAGGGTTAAGGTGCCTTGCTCAAGGGCACTTCATCCATGACCCGTGCTGGCTGGCATTGAGATTTGAATCGTCGACCTTCTGATCACAAGCCCAGCGCTTTAACCACTAGGCCACAGCGGACCCCGAGCCGCCTTGGGCGTAATAGACTGGGTTCTAAAGGGTCAGTGCCAGAGGGTCAGCCGGGATTTAAGCAATAGTAACTCCAAAAATAAAGCTAGATAACACAATAATACACAACAAAAACGTGATAACGTAATAAAAAACATGCCTTTAGAAATGTTTTATGAACGGAGTTATCTCATTTTGGAACCAAAGTCTTCATATAGGCTACTTTATAATGGCACTGATTGATGCAAGTAAACAGGCATGAAGCAAGGCACGAGAAGAAAATAAATGAAGTAGCAATACAAATAAGTGATGTGTTTTGAAGAAGAGAGAAAAAATCATGAAATGAGAAGGAAATGTTATTAGCAGGGGTCTACTCCTCAATCCTCATGAAGTCAACCTGATTCTCTTATTTGTAAAAGTAACGTTAATATTTCAGCCAGGGATAGTAATAAAACGAGAGAAATCACCTTTAAATGAATTCACAGGTTTTACACAGGTCTAAATGCTTTCTCAAAAGACTTAAGAATGGCATTGATACCCTCTGTTCTTTCTGTTCAGAAAAACCTGAGACCACTTTACATTTATTTTGGAACTGCTCTTTCACAGTTACATTTTGGTGTGACATTTGTGATTTTATCAATTGTTATGTAAATCCTAATGTTGATTTTACATACATTAAATGTAATTTTTGGTTTTCATGAATGTGAAAAGAAAAGTGATATTTATTTTATAAACCTTATTTTTCTGTTAGCTAAATTTCACATTCACAAATCTAAATTGTCTAAATGCACTCCTCTTTTTTTGAGGTTTAAATGCGAGTTGAAAATGTACTTTGAGTAGCCTGTTGAGTTCTCTAAAAACTTAAAAGCTACAAGAACAGTGACTGTGTTTAAGGACTTTGCACCTAATCTGGATTGGAAGACTGAAGGAATTTAGTCTGGACTGAGGGAATCTGGAGCTTGTATTGACAATGATAATGGTTGTTGTAAATGTTTGTTTTTTGTTATCTTCTACAAGCATTTAATTAAAAAAAAAGATATATATATAAATATATTTCAGGCAGGGATTCGAGCACTTCCGGTGGGACGGGTTCACTTCCTGCGGTTGGTGTAGCGTCGCATATGCAGGTCATCTCTTCTGATGCACATGGATGTGTACACAAGTAAAGCTCTCACATTAACGTGTGTCTCTTGTAGACGTACAAAAGAAACAAAAGCTGATGCTCGCCGACGGCATCAGCCCGTTGTCCGAGCGCAGAGACCCAGCGCGCCCTGACGAGTGACTCTAGTAGCATGTTGGCTTGGGCAAGGCGATAGATCACCGTGGCAACCAGCTGGTGTCGCGACTGCTTTTATACGGCATACTGGCGACGCTCCAACCGACGACGGTTGGTGTTGAAATTTACATTCACGTTTAACGTTAAGAACACGAGTCAGACAGAGCGTTTTTATTGTACACACTTTTGTTGAAAACGGAACTCGAAACACAATGATATTTATAAACGAGTAGTCACAGAATGACATTTCCAGACCTAGCTCATTAATTATGCAAAACAACAGCCAATGGCGGTTCTCCAAGCAATATTTGAATCGGTCATTCACAGATTGTTTGCCTCCAAATAAAGAGCTTTTGCTTATATCGTGTCGTCATTCTTTTCACCACCTAATCAATGAAATCAACGGTACTTGATGTACACATTTGAAAAAGCAAACTCTCTGTTCGATGTGAAACGGGGCTTTTAGGACATCTAGTGTAAGGAAAACAACGTTGCATGATATTACCAATCCTGTTTCGGAGCTACAGTATATACTCGTTTATGCTCTTTCGCAAATGCAACGCTTGGGGGGTGATGTGAAATTGTCATGAGATATCTTCTTTTTGATAAACGCATGGCTTTTACCACAAGATGACCTCTACCACTAGACGTCGTCATCACTTCTTCGATCGTTCCTAACAATTATTTATTAATAAAAATTAAAATCATATTTATTACAGTCTCTTATTCATATTTATTACAGTCTGTTGTTCATACAACGCTAATCAATATTCGGTTATGTGTGTTTGTGTGGCACTTTTAGGAGTGTCATTCATCAATTCAGTAAGTACTTTTAAACTCTTTTTATACTGGCTTTTACTTCTGTAAAGAAAATGAGAATCTGATTTGTCTTCTCCTTTCAATTGAACGTTTGCACCCCTTCGCCAGTAGAGGGCGTTGTTTGATAACCGTTGACAGTTGTAAAGGTTTCCTAATGGGTTTTAGCTGCTGAATGAATTAATTCTTTAGGTTCGAGCACACAGGCTGATCTCAGACCACAGTTTCTTAGGGAGTGCCTTAAAGAAAGATTTATTCTGCATACTCACTTTGCCATCCAACTCTTGAAGTAACTTTCTTGAACTAATATACATACATATGTATATATATATATATATATATATATATATTTAGCCTGTATATCGTGTACATATTGAACAAGATATTATTATGAAGGGATTGAGGGATTTAAGCAATAGTAACTCCAAAAATAAAGCTAGATAACACAATAAAACACAACAAAAACGTGATAACGTAATAAAAAACATGCCTTTAGAAATGTTTTATGAACGGAGTTATCTCATTTTGGAACCAAAGTCTTCATATAGGCTACTTTATAATGGCACTGATTGATGCAAGTAAACAGGCATGAAGCAAGGCACGAGAAGAAAATAAATGAAGTAGCAATACAAATAAGTGATGTGTTTTGAAGAAGAGAGAAAAAATCATGAAATGAGAAGGAAATGTTATTAGCAGGGGTCTACTCCTCAATCCTCATGAAGTCAACCAGATTCTCTTATTTCTAAAAGTAACATTAATATTTCAGCCAGTGATAGTAAAAAAGCGAGAGAAATCACCTTTAAATGAATTCACAGGTTTTACACAGGTCTAAATGCTTTCTCAAAAGACTTAAGAATGGCATTGATACCCTCTGTTCTTTCTGTTCAGAAAAACCTGAGTCCACTTTACATTTATTTTGGAACTGCTCTTTCACGGTTACATTTTGGTGTGACATTTGTGATTTTATCAATTGTTATGTAAATCCTAATGTTGATTTTAGGAGCACTTCCGGTGGGACGGGTTCACTTCCTGTGGTCGGTGTGGTGTCGCATATGCAGGTCATCTCTTCTGATGCACATGCATGTGTACACAAGTAAAGCTCTCACATTAACGTGTGTCTCTTGTAGACGTACAAAAGAAACAAAAGCTGATGCTCGCCGACGGCATCAGCCCGTTGTCCGAGCGCAGAGACCCAGCGCACCCTGACGAGCGACTCTAGTAGCATGTTGGCTTGGGCAAGGCGATAGATCACCGTGGCAACCAGCTGGTGTCGCGACTGCTTTTATACGGCATACTGGCGACGCTCCAACCGACGACGGTTGGTGATGAAATTTACATTCACGTTTAACGTTGAGAACACGAGTCAGACAGAGCGTTTTTATTGTA
Organism: Barbatula barbatula; assembly: GCF_947034865.1. Lineage (NCBI taxonomy): Eukaryota > Metazoa > Chordata > Actinopteri > Cypriniformes > Nemacheilidae > Barbatula > Barbatula barbatula. Next base: position 5,803,565 of record NC_136773.1, read on the forward strand.
GACACTTTTGTTGAAAACGGAACTCGAAACACAATGATATTTATAAACGAGTAGTCACAGAATGACATTTCCAGACCTAGCTCATTAATTATGCAAAACAACAGCCAATGGCGGTGCTCCAAGCAATATTTGAATCGGTCATTCACAGATTGTTTGCCTCCAAATAAAGAGCTTTTGCTTATATCGTGTCGTCATTCTTTTCACCACCTAATCAATGAAATCAACGGGACTTGATGTACACATTTGTAAAAGCAAACTCTCTGTTCGATGTGAAACGGGGCTTTTAGGACATCTAGTGTAAGGAAAACAACGTTGCATGATATTACCAATCCTGTTTCGGAGCTACAGTATATACTCGTTTATGCTCTTTCGCAAATGCAACGCTTGGGGGGTGATGTGAAATTGTCATGAGATCACTTCTTTTTGATAAACGCATGGCTTTTACCACAAGATGACCTCTACCACTAGACGTCGTCATCACTTCTTCGATCGTTCCTAACAATTATTTATTAATAAAAATTAAAATCATATTTATTACAGTCTCTTATTCATATTTATTACAGTCTGTTGTTCATACAACGCTAATCAATATTCGGTTATGTGTGTTTGTGTGGCACTTTTAGGAGTGTCATTCATCAATTCAGTAAGTACTTTTAAACTCTTTTTATACTGGCTTTTACTTCTGTAAAGAAAATGAGAATCTGATTTGTCTTCTCCTTTCAATTGAACGTTTGCACCCCTTCGCCAGTAGAGGGCGTTGTTTGATAACCGTTGACAGTTGTAAAGGTTTCCTAATGGGTTTTAGCTGCTGAATGAATTAATTCTTTAGGTTCGAGCACACAGGCTGATCTCAGACCACAGTTTCTTAGGGAGTGCCTTAAAGAAAGATTTATTCTGCATACTCACTTTGCCATCCAACTCTTGAAATAACTTTCTTGAACTAATATACATACATATGTATATATATATATATATATATATATATATATATATATATATATATATATATATATAATATATATATATATATATATATATATATATATATATATTTATATTTAGCCTGTATATCATGTACATATTGAACAAGATATTATTATGAAGGGATTGAGGGATTTAAGCAATAGTAACTCCAAAAATAAAGCTAGATAACACAATAAAACACAACAAAAACGTGATAACGTAATAAAAAACATGCCTTTAGAAATGTTTTATGAACGGAGTTATCTCATTTTGGAACCAAAGTCTTCATATAGGCTACTTTATAATGGCACTGATTGATGCAAGTAAACAGGCATGAAGCAAGGCACGAGAAGAAAATAAATGAAGTAGCAATACAAATAAGTGATGTGTTTTGAAGAAGAGAGAAAAAATCATGAAATGAGAAGGAAATGTTATTGGCAGGGGTCTACTCCTCAATCCTCATGAAGTCAACCTGATTCTTTTATTTCTAAAAGTAACATTAATATTTCAGCCAGTGATAGTAAAAAAGCGAGAGAAATCACCTTTAAATGAATTCACAGGTTTTACACAGGTCTAAATGCTTTCTCAAAAGACTTAAGAATGGCATTGATACCCTCTGTTCTTTCTGTTCAGAAAAACCTGAGTCCACTTTACATTTATTTTGGAACTGCTCTTTCACAGTTACATTTTGGTGTGACATTTGTGATTTTATCAATTGTTATGTAAATCCTAATGTTGATTTTAGGAGCACTTCCGGTGGGACGGGTTCACTTCCTGCCGTCGGTGTGGTGTCGCATATGCAGGTCATCTCTTCTGATGCACATGGATGTGTACACAAGTAAAGCTCTCACATTAACGTGTGTCTCTTGTAGACGTACAAAAGAAACAAAAGCTGATGCTCGCCGACGGCATCAGCCCGTTGTCCGAGCGCAGAGACCCAGCGCGCCCTGACGAGCGACTCTAGTAGCATGTTGGCTTGGGCAAGGCGATAGATCACCGTGGCAACCAGCTGGTGTCGCGACTGCTTTTATACGGCATACTGGCGACGCTCCAACCGACGACGGTTGGTGATGAAATTTACATTCACGTTTAACGTTGAGAACACGAGTCAGACAGAGCGTTTTTATTGTACACACTTTTGTTGAAAACGGAACTCGAAACACAATGATATTTATAAACGAGTAGTCACAGAATGACATTTCCAGACCTAGCTCATTAATTATGCAAAACAACAGCCAATGGCGGTGCTCCAAGCAATATTTGAATCGGTCATTCACAGATTGTTTGCCTCCAAATAAAGAGCTTTTGCTTATATCGTGTCGTCATTCTTTTCACCACCTAATCAATGAAATCAACGGGACTTGATGTACACATTTGTAAAAGCAAACTCTCTGTTCGATGTGAAACGGGGCTTTTAGGACATCTAGTGTAAGGAAAACAACGTTGCATGATATTACCAATCCTGTTTCGGAGCTACAGTATATACTCGTTTATGCTCTTTCGCAAATGCAACGCTTGGGGGGTGATGTGAAATTGTCATGAGATATCTTCTTTTTGATAAACGCATGGCTTTTACCACAAGATGACCTCTACCACTAGACGTCGTCATCACTTCTTCGATCGTTCCTAACAATTATTTATTAATAAAAATTAAAATCATATTTATTACAGTCTCTTATTCATATTTATTACAGTCTGTTGTTCATACAACACTAATGAATATTCGGTTATGTGTGTTTGTGTGGCACTTTTAGGAGTGTCATTCATCAATTCAGTAAGTACTTTTAAACTCTTTTTATACTGGCTTTTACTTCTGTAAAGAAAATGAGAATCTGATTTGTCTTCTCCTTTCAATTGAACGTTTGCACCCCTTCGCCAGTAGAGGGCGTTGTTTGATAACCGTTGACAGTTGTAAAGGTTTCCTAATGGGTTTTAGCTGCTGAATGAATTAATTCTTTAGGTTCGAGCACACAGGCTGATCTCAGACCACAGTTTCTTAGGGAGTGCCTTAAAGAAAGATTTATTCTGCATACTCACTTTGCCATCCAACTCTTGAAATAACTTTCTTGAACTAATATATATACATATGTATATATATATATATATATATATATTTAGCCTGTATATCGTGTACATATTGAACAAGATATTATTATGAAGGGATTGAGGGATTTAAGCAATAGTAACTCCAAAAATAAAGCTAGATAACACAATAAAACACAACAAAAACGTGATAACGTAATAAAAAACATGCCTTTAGAAATGTTTTATGAACGGAGTTATCTCATTTTGGAACCAAAGTCTTCATATAGGCTACTTTATAATGGCACTGATTGATGCAAGTAAACAGGCATGAAGCAAGGCACGAGAAGAAAATAAATGAAGTAGCAATACAAATAAGTGATGTGTTTTGAAGAAGAGAGAAAAAATCATGAAATGAGAAGGAAATGTTATTAGCAGGGGTCTACTCCTCAATCCTCATGAAGTCAACCTGATTCTTTTATTTCTAAAAGTAACATTAATATTTCAGCCAGTGATAGTAAAAAAGCGAGAGAAATCACCTTTAAATGAATTCACAGGTTTTACACAGGTCTAAATGCTTTCTCAAAAGACTTAAGAATGGCATTGATACCCTCTGTTCTTTCTGTTCAGAAAAACCTGAGTCCACTTTACATTTATTTTGGAACTGCTCTTTCACAGTTACATTTTGGTGTGACATTTGTGATTTTATCAATTGTTATGTAAATCCTAATGTTGATTTTAGGAGCACTTCCGGTGGGACGGGTTCACTTCCTGCCGTCGGTGTGGTGTCGCATATGCAGGTCATCTCTTCTGATGCACATGGATGTGTACACAAGTAAAGCTCTCACATTAACGTGTGTCTCTTGTAGACGTACAAAAGAAACAAAAGCTGATGCTCGCCGACGGCATCAGCCCGTTGTCCGAGCGCAGAGACCCAGCGCGCCCTGACGAGCGACTCTAGTAGCATGTTGGCTTGGGCAAGGCGATAGATCACCGTGGCAACCAGCTGGTGTCGCGACTGCTTTTATACGGCATACTGGCGACGCTCCAACCGACGACGGTTGGTGATGAAATTTACATTCACGTTTAACGTTGAGAACACGAGTCTGACAGAGCGTTTTTATTGTACACACTTTTGTTGAAAACGGAACTCGAAACACAATGATATTTATAAACGAGTAGTCACAGAATGACATTTCCAGACCTAGCTCATTAATTATGCAAAACAACAGCCAATGGCGGTGCTCCAAGCAATATTTGAATCGGTCATTCACAGATTGTTTGCCTCCAAATAAAGAGCTTTTGCTTATATCGTGTCGTCATTCTTTTCACCACCACCGTGTGTGCTCCCTGCCTTTTCTCCTCTGTCTGAAGCTGATGTCTCAAAGATCATTGGCTCCAACCACCCTACCACCTGCCCACTGGATCCCATCCCCACCCATCTCCTCCAGGCCATCTCTCCAACGGTTGTGCCTGCTCTGACCCACATCATCAACTCTTCGCTCACCACTGGGACATTTCCCACAGCTTTCAAAGAGGCCCGCATCACACCGCTTCTAAAGAAACCCACCCTGGACCCTACACTGCTAGAAAACTACAGGCCTGTCTCCCTTCTTCCCTTCATCGCCAAAGCCCTGGAGCGAGTTGTGTTCAATCAGCTCTCCTCCTTTCTCATGCAAAACAACCTCCTGGACAGCAATCAGTCTGGGTTCAAGACCGGTCATTCCACAGAGACTGCACTGCTCTCAGTCATCGAAGCCCTGAGACTGGCAAAAGCATCATCCATGTCTTCTGTGCTCATCCTACTGGATCTGTCTGCTGCCTTTGACACTGTCAATCATCACATCCTCCTGGCTTCTCTCAGTGCTATGGGTGTCTCTGGAATGGCGTTGCAATGGTTTGAGTCCTACCTCTCGGGTAGGTCATTCAGAGTATCCTGGAGAGATGAGGTCTCCGCGTCCCAACAGCTCAACACGGGGGTGCCACAGGGCTCAGTGCTTGGACCGCTACTCTTCTCCATTTACATGACATCCCTCGGCTCGGTCATTCAGAAGCATGGCTTCTCCTATCACTGCTATGCGGACGACACACAACTCTACTTGTCATTTCAACCGGACGATCCGACGGTCGCTGCTCGCATCGCGGCATGCCTTAGTGACATCTCGCTTTGGATGAAGGATCATCACCTGCAGCTAAACCTTGCAAAAACGGAACTGCTTGTGATCCCGGGCAACCCAAAGATTCACCACAACCTTGCCATTCAACTAGGCTCATCAACGATTACACCGTCCAGCACAGCCAGAAACCTGGGAGTGGTAATCGATGATCGGCTTAACCTCACAAGTCATGTTGCCAGCACCACCCGGTCCTGTAGATTCATCCTCTACAACATTAGGAAAATTAGACCATTCCTATCGGAGCACTCTACGCAAGTCCTAGTCCAGGCTCTTGTCCTGTCCAAACTGGATTATTGCAATGCGCTTCTGGCTGGACTTCCTGCTTGCACAATCAAACCTCTCCAGATGATCCAGAATGCGGCGGCAAGAGTGGTCTTCAATGAACCGAAGAGAGCGCATGTAACTCCGCTCTTCATCAGGTTACACTGGCTCCCTGTTGCCGCCCGCATAAAGTTCAAGGCTTTGCTCCTGGCCTACAAGACCAACACCGGATCTGCACCATCGTATCTCCACTCGCTAATGCAGATCTATGTTCCTGCCAGATCACTGCGGTCTGCAAAGGAACAACGACTAGTGGTACCATCCCAAAAAGGAAAAAAGTCACTCTCCCGTACCTTCACTGGATCTGTTCCACATTGGTGGAATGATCTACCAGCTGCTACAAGATCAGCAGACTCGGTTGCCATCTTTAAAAAACACCTAAAAACGCATCTCTTCCGTCGACACGTTGCTGATTGAGTTTTTCCTAATTCTCTTCCCTTTCCTTCTTAAAAAAAAAAAAAAAAAAAAAAAACATTACTAACCTCACTATTCTTAGCTTTTATACTGTGCTAGGCTTTAATGGACTAGTTTGATGCACTTATGTATTTTTCGTTGCCTATGTTGTTATAATTGCTTCCAATGTTTCCTCATCTGTAAGTCGCTTTGGATAAAAGCGTCTGCTAAATGACTAAATGTAAATGTAAATGTAATCAATGAAAACAACGGGACTTGATGTACACATTTGAAAAAGCAAACTCTCTGTTCGATGTGAAACGGGGCTTTTAGGACATCTAGTGTAAGGAAAACAACGTTGCATGATATTACCAATCCTGTTTCGGAGCTACAGTATATACTCGTTTATGCTCTTTCGCAAATGCAACGCTTGGGGGGTGATGTGAAATTGTCATGAGATATCTTCTTTTTGATAAACGCATGGCTTTTACCACAAGATGACCTCTACCACTAGACGTCGTCATCACTTCTTCGATCGTTCCTAACAATTATTTATTAATAAAAATTAAAATCATATTTATTACAGTCTCTTATTCATATTTATTACAGTCTGTTGTTCATACAACGCTAATCAATATTCGGTTATGTGTGTTTGTGTGGCACTTTTAGGAGTGTCATTCATCAATTCAGTAAGTACTTTTAAACTCTTTTTATACTGGCTTTTACTTCTGTAAAGAAAATGAGAATCTGATTTGTCTTCTCCTTTCAATTGAACGTTTGCACCCCTTCGCCAGTCGAGGGCGTTGTTTGATAACCGTTGACAGTTGTAAAGGTTTCCTAATGGGTTTTAGCTGCTGAATGAATTAATTCTTTAGGTTCGAGCACACAGGCTGATCTCAGACCACAGTTTCTTAGGGAGTGCCTTAAAGAAAGATTTATTCTGCATACTCACTTTGCCATCCAACTCTTGAAGTAACTTTCTTGAACTAATATACATACATATGTATATATATATATATATATATATATATATATATATATATATATATATATATATATATATATATATATATATATATATATATATTTAGCCTGTATATCGTGTACATATTGAACAAGATATTATTATGAAGGGATTGAGGGATTTAAGCAATAGTAACTCCAAAAATAAAGCTAGATAACACAATAAAACACAACAAAAACGTGATAACGTAATAAAAAACATGCCTTTAGAAATGTTTTATGAACGGAGTTATCTCATTTTGGAACCAAAGTCTTCATATAGGCTACTTTATAATGGCACTGATTGATGCAAGTAAACAGGCATGAAGCAAGGCACGAGAAGAAAATAAATGAAGTAGCAATACAAATAAGTGATGTGTTTTGAAGAAGAGAGAAAAAATCATGAAATGAGAAGGAAATGTTATTAGCAGGGGTCTACTCCTCAATCCTCATGAAGTCAACCTGATTCTCTTATTTCTAAAAGTAACATTAATATTTCAGCCAGTGATAGTAAAAAAGCGAGAGAAATCACCTTTAAATGAATTCACAGGTTTTACACAGGTCTAAATGCTTTCTCAAAAGACTTAAGAATGGCATTGATACCCTCTGTTCTTTCTGTTCAGAAAAACCTGAGTCCACTTTACATTTATTTTGGAACTGCTCTTTCACAGTTACATTTTGGTGTGACATTTGTGATTTTATCAATTGTTATGTAAATCCTAATGTTGATTTTAGGAGCACTTCCGGTGGGACGGGTTCACTTCCTGCCGTCGGTGTGGTGTCGCATATGCAGGTCATCTCTTCTGATGCACATGGATGTGTACACAAGTAAAGCTCTCACATTAACGTGTGTCTCTTGTAGACGTACAAAAGAAACAAAAGCTGATGCTCGCCGACGGCATCAGCCCGTTGTCCGAGCGCAGAGACCCAGCGCGCCCTGACGAGCGACTGTAGCATGTTGGCTTGGGCAAGGCGATAGATCACCATGGCAACCAGCTGGTGTCGCGACTGCTTTTATACGGCATACTGGCGACGCTCCAACTGACGACGGTTGGTGATGAAATTTACATTCACGTTTAACGTTGAGAACACGAGTCAGACAGAGCGTTTTTATTGTACACACTTTTGTTGAAAACGGAACTCGAAACACAATGATATTTATAAACGAGTAGTCACAGAATGACATTTCCAGACCTAGCTCATTAATTATGCAAAACAACAGCCAATGGCGGTGCTCCAAGCAATATTTGAATCGGTCATTCACAGATTGTTTGCCTCCAAATAAAGAGCTTTTGCTTATATCGTGTCGTCATTCTTTTCACCACCTAATCAATGAAAACAACGGGACTTGATGTACACATTTGAAAAAGCAAACTCTCTGTTCGATGTGGAACGGGGCTTTTAGGACATCTAGTGTAAGGAAAACAACGTTGCATGATATTACCAATCCTGTTTCGGAGCTACAGTATATACTCGTTTATGCTCTTTCGCAAATGCAACGCTTGGGGGGTGATGTGAAATTGTCATGAGATCACTTCTTTTTGATAAACGCATGGCTTTTACCACAAGATGACCTCTACCACTAGAGGTCGTCATCACTTCTTCGATCGTTCCTAACAATTATTTATTAATAAAAATTAAAATCATATTTATTACAGTCTCTTAATCATATTTATTACAGTCTGTTGTTCATACAACGCTAATCAATATTCGGTTATGTGTGTTTGTGTGGCACTTTTAGGAGTGTCATTCATCAATTCAGTAAGTACATTTAAACTCTTTTTATACTGGCTTTTACTTCTGTAAAGAAAATGAGAATCTGATTTGTCTTCTCCTTTCAATTGAACGTTTGCACCCCTTCGCCAGTAGAGGGCTTTGTCTGATAACCGTGGACAGTTGTAAAGGTTTCCTAATGGGTTTTAGCTGCTGAATGATTGAATTCTTTAGGTTCGAGCACACAGGCTGATCTCAGACCACAGTTTCTTAGGGAGTGCCTTAAAGAAAGGTTTATTCTGCATACTCACTTTGCCATCCAAATCTTGAAGTAACTTTCTTGAACTAATATACATACATATATAAATATATATATATATATAGAGAGAGAGAGAGAGAGCCTGTATATTGTGTACATATTGAACAAGATATTATTATGAAGGGATTGAGGGATTTAAGCCATAGTAACTCCAAAAATACAGCTAGATAACACAATAAAACACAACAAAAACATGATAACATAATAAAAAACATGCCTTTAGAAATGAGAGTTATCTCATATGCAGGTCATCTCTTCTGATGCACATGGATGTGTACACAAGTAAAGCGAGTCTCACATTAACGCGTGTCTCTTGTAGACGTACAAAAGAAACAAAAGCCGATGCGCCCGTTGTTTCCGAGCGCAGAGACCAAGCGCGCCCTGACGAGCGACTCTAGTAGCGTGTTGGCTTGGTGTCAAGGCGATAGGTCCCCGGCCCGAACAGATCTAGCAGGTTTCGCGACTGCTTTTATACGGCACATCGGCGACGCTACAGCCGACGACGGTTGGTGAGAAAATGTACATTCACGTTTAACGTTGAGAACACGAGTCAGACAGAACAGAGCATTTTTATTGTACACACTTTTGTTGAAAACGGAACTCGAAACACAATGATATTTGTAAATGAGTAGTCACAGAATGACATTTCCAGACCTAGCTCATTAATTATGCAAAACAACAGCCAATGGCGGTTCTCCAACTGCACACAAAGCAATATTTGAGTCGGTCATTCACAGATTGTTTGAAGTATATAGACATGATATGACTTTGTTTGCTTAATAAGCAGTTTAGATCGTTGGATTACTCTGCAGTAATTGTGGCACATTACTGCAGAGCAATCAGGGTTAAGGTGCCTTGCTCAAGGGCACTTCATCCATGACCCGTGCTGGCTGGCATTGAGATTTGAATCGTCGACCTTCTGAACACAAGCCCAGCGCTTTAACCACTAGGCCACAGCGGACCCCGAGCCGCCTTGGGCGTAATAGACTGGGTTCTAAAGGGTCAGTGCCAGAGGGTCAGCCGGGATTTGAGCAATAGTAACTCCAAAAATAAAGCTAGATAACACAATAATACACAACAAAAACGTGATAACGTAATAAAAAACATGCCTTTAGAAATGTTTTATGAACGGAGTTATCTCATTTTGGAACCAAAGTCTTCATATAGGCTACTTTATAATGGCACTGATTGATGCAAGTAAACAGGCATGAAGCAAGGCACGAGAAGAAAATAAATGAAGTAGCAATACAAATAAGTGATGTGTTTTGAAGAAGAGAGAAAAAATCATGAAATGAGAAGGAAATGTTATTGGCAGGGGTCTACTCCTCAATCCTCATGAAGTCAACCAGATGCTCTTATTTGTAAAAGTAACGTTAATATTTCAGCCAGGGATAGTAATAAAACGAGAGAAATCACCTTTAAATGAATTCACAGGTTTTACACAGGTCTAAATGCTTTCTCAAAAGACTTAAGAATGGCATTGATACAACTCTGTTCTTTCTGTTCAGAAAAACCTGAGTCCACTTTACATTTATTTTGGAACTGCTCTTTCACAGTTACATTTTGGTGTGACATTTGTGATTTTATCAATTGTTATGTAAATCCTAATGTTGATTTTACATACATTAAATGTAATTTTTGGTTTTCATGAATGTGAAAAGAAAAGTGATATTTATTTTATAAACCTTATTTTTCTGTTAGCTAAATTTCACATTCACAAATCTAAATTGTCTAAATGCACTCCTCTTTTTTTGAGGTTTAAATGCGAGTTGAAAATGTACTTTGAGTAGCCTGTTGAGTTCTCTAAAAACTTAAAAGCTACAAGAACAGTGACTGTGTTTAAGGACTTTGCACCTAATCTGGATTGGAAGACTGAAGGAATTTAGTCTGGACTGAGGGAATCTGGAGCTTGTATTGACAATGATAATGGTTGTTGTAAATGTTTGTTTTTTGTTATCTTCTACAAGCATTTAATTAAAAAAAAGATATATATATAAATATATTTCAGGCAGGGATTCGAGCACTTCCGGTGGGACGGGTTCACTTCCTGCGGTTGGTGTAGCGTCGCATATGCAGGTCATCTCTTCTGATGCACATGGATGTGTACACAAGTAAAGCTCTCACATTAACGTGTGTCTCTTGTAGACGTACAAAAGAAACAAAAGCTGATGCTCGCCGAAGGCATCAGCCCGTTGTCCGAGCGCAGAGACCCAGCGCGCCCTGACGAGCGACTCTAGTAGCATGTTGGCTTGGGCAAGGCGATAGATCACCGTGGCAACCAGCTGGTGTCGCGACTGCTTTTATACGGCATACTGGCGACGCTCCAACCGACGACGGTTGGTGTTGAAATTTACATTCACGTTTAACGTTAAGAACACGAGTCAGACAGAGCGTTTTTATTGTACACACTTTTGTTGAAAACGGAACTCGAAACACAATGATATTTATAAACGAGTAGTCACAGAATGACATTTCCAGACCTAGCTCATTAATTATGCAAAACAACAGCCAATGGCGGTTCTCCAAGCAATATTTGAATCGGTCATTCACAGATTGTTTGCCTCCAAATAAAGAGCTTTTGCTTATATCGTGTCGTCATTCTTTTCACCACCTAATCAATGAAATCAACGGTACTTGATGTACACATTTGAAAAAGCAAACTCTCTGTTCGATGTGAAACGGGGCTTTTAGGACATCTAGTGTAAGGAAAACAACGTTGCATGATATTACCAATCCTGTTTCGGAGCTACAGTATATACTCGTTTATGCTCTTTCGCAAATGCAACGCTTGGGGGGTGATGTGAAATTGTCATGAGATATCTTCTTTTTGATAAACGCATGGCTTTTACCACAAGATGACCTCTACCACTAGACGTCGTCATCACTTCTTCGATCGTTCCTAACAATTATTTATTAATAAAAATTAAAATCATATTTATTACAGTCTCTTATTCATATTTATTACAGTCTGTTGTTCATACAACGCTAATCAATATTCGGTTATGTGTGTTTGTGTGGCACTTTTAGGAGTGTCATTCATCAATTCAGTAAGTACTTTTAAACTCTTTTTATACTGGCTTTTACTTCTGTAAAGAAAATGAGAATCTGATTTGTCTTCTCCTTTCAATTGAACGTTTGCACCCCTTCGCCAGTAGAGGGCGTTGTTTGATAACCGTTGACAGTTGTAAAGGTTTCCTAATGGGTTTTAGCTGCTGAATGAATTAATTCTTTAGGTTCGAGCACACAGGCTGATCTCAGACCACAGTTTCTTAGGGAGTGCCTTAAAGAAAGATTTATTCTGCATACTCACTTTGCCATCCAACTCTTGAAGTAACTTTCTTGAACTAATATACATACATATGTATATATATATATATATATATATTTAGCCTGTATATCGTGTACATATTGAACAAGATATTATTATGAAGGGATTGAGGGATTTAAGCAATAGTAACTCCAAAAATAAAGCTAGATAACACAATAAAACACAACAAAAACGTGATAACGTAATAAAAACATGCCTTTAGAAATGTTTTATGAACGGAGTTATCTCATTTTGGAACCAAAGTCTTCATATAGGCTACTTTATAATGGCACTGATTGATGCAAGTAAACAGGCATGAAGCAAGGCACGAGAAGAAAATAAATGAAGTAGCAATACAAATAAGTGATGTGTTTTGAAGAAGAGAGAAAAAATCATGAAATGAGAAGGAAATGTTATTGGCAGGGGTCTACTCCTCAATCCTCATGAAGTCAACCTGATTCTCTTATTTCTAAAAGTAACATTAATATTTCAGCCAGTGATAGTAAAAAAGCGAGAGAAATCACCTTTAAATGAATTCACAGGTTTTACACAGGTCTAAATGCTTTCTCAAAAGACTTAAGAATGGCATTGATACCCTATGTTCTTTCTGTTCAGAAAAACCTGAGTCCACTTTACATTTATTTTGGAACTGCTCTTTCACGGTTACATTTTGGTGTGACATTTGTGATTTTATCAATTGGTATGTAAATCCTAATGTTGATTTTAGGAGCACTTCCGGTGGGACGGGTTCACTTCCTGCCGTCGGTGTGGTGTCGCATATGCAGGTCATCTCTTCTGATGCACATGGATGTGTACACAAGTAAAGCTCTCACATTAACGTGTGTCTCTTGTAGACGTACAAAAGAAACAAAAGCTGATGCTCGCCGCAAGCTCTCACATTAACGTGTGTCTCTTGTAGACGTACAAAAGAAACAAAAGCTGATGCTCGCCGACGGCATCAGCCCGTTGTCCGAGCGCAGAGACCCAGCGCACCCTGACGAGCGACTCTAGTAGCATGTTGGCTTGGGCAAGGCGATAGATCACCGTGGCAACCAGCTGGTGTCGCGACTGCTTTTATACGGCATACTGGCGACGCTCCAACCGACGACGGTTGGTGATGAAATTTACATTCACGTTTAACGTTGAGAACACGAGTCAGACAGAGCGTTTTTATTGTAGACACTTTTGTTGAAAACGGAACTCGAAACACAATGATATTTATAAACGAGTAGTCACAGAATGACATTTCCAGACCTAGCTCATTAATTATGCAAAACAACAGCCAATGGCGGTGCTCCAAGCAATAATTGAATCGGTCATTCACAGATTGTTTGCCTCCAAATAAAGAGCTTTTGCTTATATCGTGTCGTCATTCTTTTCACCACCTAATCAATGAAATCAACGGGACTTGATGTACACATTTGTAAAAGCAAACTCTCTGTTCGATGTGAAACGGGGCTTTTAGGACATCTAGTGTAAGGAAAACAACGTTGCATGATATTACCAATCCTGTTTCGGAGCTACAGTATATACTCGTTTATGCTCTTTCGCAAATGCAACGCTTGGGGGGTGATGTGAAATTGTCATGAGATCACTTCTTTTTGATAAACGCATGGCTTTTACCACAAGATGACCTCTACCACTAGACGTCGTCATCACTTCTTCGATCGTTCCTAACAATTATTTATTAATAAAAATTAAAATCATATTTATTACAGTCTCTTATTCATATTTATTACAGTCTGTTGTTCATACAACGCTAATCAATATTCGGTTATGTGTGTTTGTGTGGCACTTTTAGGAGTGTCATTCATCAATTCAGTAAGTACTTTTAAACTCTTTTTATACTGGCTTTTACTTCTGTAAAGAAAATGAGAATCTGATTTGTCTTCTCCTTTCAATTGAACGTTTGCACCCCTTCGCCAATAGAGGGCGTTGTTTGATAACCGTTGACAGTTGTAAAGGTTTCCTAATGGGTTTTAGCTGCTGAATGAATTAATTCTTTAGGTTCGAGCACACAGGCTGATCTCAGACCACAGTTTCTTAGGGAGTGCCTTAAAGAAAGATTTATTCTGCATACTCACTTTGCCATCCAACTCTTGAAATAACTTTCTTGAACTAATATACATACATATGTATATATATATATATATATATATATATATATATATATATTTAGCCTGTATATCGTGTACATATTGAACAAGATATTATTATGAAGGGATTGAGGGATTTAAGCAATAGTAACTCCAAAAATAAAGCTAGATAACACAATAAAACACAACAAAAACGTGATAACGTAATAAAAAACATGCCTTTAGAAATGTTTTATGAACGGAGTTATCTCATTTTGGAACCAAAGTCTTCATATAGGCTACTTTATAATGGCACTGATTGATGCAAGTAAACAGGCATGAAGCAAGGCACGAGAAGAAAATAAATGAAGTAGCAATACAAATAAGTGATGTGTTTTGAAGAAGATAGAAAAAATCATGAAATGAGAAGGAAATGTTATTGGCAGGGGTCTACTCCTCAATCCTCATGAAGTCAACCTGATTCTTTTATTTCTAAAAGTAACATTAATATTTCAGCCAGTGATAGTAAAAAAGCGAGAGAAATCACCTTTAAATGAATTCACAGGTTTTACACAGGTCTAAATGCTTTCTCAAAAGACTTAAGAATGGCATTGATACCCTCTGTTCTTTCTGTTCAGAAAAACCTGAGTCCACTTTACATTTATTTTGGAACTGCTCTTTCACAGTTACATTTTGGTGTGACATTTGTGATTTTATCAATTGTTATGTAAATCCTAATGTTGATTTTACATACATTAAATGTAATTTTTGGTTTTTCATGAGTGTGAAAAGAAAAGTGATATTTATTTTATAAACCTTATTTTTCTGTTAGCTAAATTTCACATTCACAAATCTAAATTGTCTAAATGCACTCCTCTTTTTTTGAGGTTTAAATGCGAGTTGAAAATGTACTTTGAGTAGCCTGTTGAGTTCTCTAAAAACTTAAAAGCTACAAGAACAGTGACTGTGTTTAAGGACTTTGCATCTAATCTGGATTGGAAGACTAAAGGAATTTAGTCTGGACTGAGGGAATCTGGAGCTTGTATTGACAATGATAATGGTTGTTGTAAATGTTTGTTTTTTGTTATCTTCTACAAGCATTTAATAAAAAAAAAAGATATATATATAAATATATTTCAGGCAGGGATTCGAGCACTTCCGGTGGGACGGGTTCACTTCCTGCGGTTGGTGTAGCGTCGCATATGCAGGTCATCTCTTCTGATGCACATGGATGTGTAGTAAAGCTCTCACATTAACGTGTGTCTCTTGTAGACGTACAAAAGAAATAAAAGCTGATGCTCGCCGACGGCATCAGCCCGTTGTCCGAGCGCAGAGACCCAGCGCGCCCTGACGAGCGACTCTAGTAGCATGTTGGCTTGGGCAAGGCGATAGATCACCGTGGCAACCAGCTGGTGTCGCGACTGCTTTTATACGGCATACTGGCGACGCTCCAACCGACGACGGTTGGTGATGAAATTTACATTCACGTTTAACGTTGAGAACACGAGTCAGACAGAGCGTTTTTATTGTACACACTTTTGTTGAAAACGGAACTCGAAACACAATGATATTTATAAACGAGTAGTCACAGAATGACATTTCCAGACCTAGCTCATTAATTATGCAAAACAACAGCCAATGGCGGTGCTCCAAGCAATATTTGAATCGGTCATTCACAGATTGTTTGCCTCCAAATAAAGAGCTTTTGCTTATATCGTGTCGTCATTCTTTTCACCACCTAATCAATGAAAACAACGGGACTTGATGTACACATTTGAAAAAGCAAACTCTCTGTTCGATGTGGAACGGGGCTTTTAGGACATCTAGTGTAAGGAAAACAACGTTGCATGATATTACCAATCCTGTTTCGGAGCTACAGTATATACTCGTTTATGCTCTTTCGCAAATGCAACGCTTGGGGGGTGATGTGAAATTGTCATGAGATATCTTCTTTTTGATAAACGCATGGCTTTTACCACAAGATGACCTCTACCACTAGACGTCGTCATCACTTCTTCGATCGTTCCTAACAATTATTTATTAATAAAAATTAAAATCATATTTATTACAGTCTCTTATTCATATTTATTACAGTCTGTTGTTCATACAACGCTAATCAATATTCGGTTATGTGTGTTTGTGTGGCACTTTTAGGAGTGTCATTCATCAATTCAGTAAGTACTTTTAAACTCTTTTTATACTGGCTTTTACTTCTGTAAAGAAAATGAGAATCTGATTTGTCTTCTCCTTTCAATTGAACGTTTGCACCCCTTCGCCAGTAGAGGGCGTTGTTTGATAACCGTTGACAGTTGTAAAGGTTTCCTAATGGGTTTTAGCTGCTGAATGAATTAATTCTTTAGGTTCGAGCACACAGGCTGATCTCAGACCACAGTTTCTTAGGGAGTGCCTTAAAGAAAGATTTATTCTGCATACTCACTTTGCCATCCAACTCTTGAAGTAACTTTCTTGAACAAATATACATACATATGTATATATATATATATATATATATATATATATATTTAGCCTGTATATCGTGTACATATTGAACAAGATATTATTATGAAGGGATTGAGGGATTTAAGCAATAGTCACTCCAAAAATAAAGCTAGATAACACAATAAAACACAACAAAAACGTGATAACGTAATAAAAAACATGCCTTTAGAAATGTTTTATGAACGGAGTTATCTCATTTTGGAACCAAAGTCTTCATATAGGCTACTTTATAATGGCACTGATTGATGCAAGTAAACAGGCATGAAGCAAGGCACGAGAAGAAAATAAATGAAGTAGCAATACAAATAAGTGATGTGTTTTGAAGAAGAGAGAAAAAATCATGAAATGAGAAGGAAATGTTATTAGCAGGGGTCTACTCCTCAATCCTCATGAAGTCAACCTGATTCTCTTATTTCTAAAAGTAACATTAATATTTCAGCCAGTGATAGTAAAAAAGCGAGAGAAATCACCTTTAAATGAATTCACAGGTTTTACACAGGTCTAAATGCTTTCTCAAAAGACTTAAGAATGGCATTGATACCCTCTGTTCTTTCTGTTCAGAAAAACCTGAGACCACTTTACATTTATTTTGGAACTGCTCTTTCACAGTTACATTTTGGTGTGACATTTGTGATTTTATCAATTGTTATGTAAATCCTAATGTTGATTTTACATACATTAAATGTAATTTTTGGTTTTCATGAATGTGAAAAGAAAAGTGATATTTATTTTATAAACCTTATTTTTCTGTTAGCTAAATTTCACATTCACAAATCTAAATTGTCTAAATGCACTCCTCTTTTTTTGAGGTTTAAATGCGAGTTGAAAATGTACTTTGAGTAGCCTGTTGAGTTCTCTAAAAACTTAAAAGCTACAAGAACAGTGACTGTGTTTAAGGACTTTGCACCTAATCTGGATTGGAAGACTGAAGGAATTTAGTCTGGACTGAGGGAATCTGGAGCTTGTATTGACAATGGTAATGGTTGTTGTAAATGTTTGTTTTTGTTATCTTCTACAAGCATTTAATTAAAAAAAAGATATATATAAATATATTTCAGGCAGGGATTCGAGCACTTCCGGTGGGACGGGTTCACTTCCTGCGGTTGGTGTAGCGTCGCATATGCAGGTCATCTCTTCTGATGCACATGGATGTGTAGTAAAGCTCTCAAATTAACGTGTGTCTCTTGTAGACGTACAAAAGAAACAAAAGCCGATGCTCGCCGACGGCATCAGCCCGTTGTCCGAGCGCAGAGACCCAGCGCGCCCTGACGAGCGACTCTAGTAGCATGTTGGCTTGGGCCAAGGCGATAGATCACCGTGGCAACTTGCTGGTGTCGCGACTGGTTTTATACGGCATATCGGCGACGCTCCAACCGACGACGGTTGGTGAGGAAATTTACATTCACGTTTAACGTTAAGAACACGAGTCAGACAGAGCGTTTTTATTGTACACACTTTTGTTGAAAACGGAACTCGAAACACAATGATATTTATAAACGAGTAGTCACAGAATGACATTTCCAGACCTAGCTCATTAATTATGCAAAACAACAGCCAATGGCGGTTCTCCAAGCAATATTTGAATCGGTCATTCACAGATTGTTTGCCTCCAAATAAAGAGCTTTTGCTTATATCGTGTCGTCATTCTTTTCACCACCTAATCAATGAAATCAACGGGACTTGATGTACACATTTGAAAAAGCAAACTCTCTGTTCGATGTGAAACGGGGCTTTTAGGACATCTAGTGTAAGGAAAACAACGTTGCATGATATTACCAATCCTGTTTCGGAGCTACAGTATATACTCGTTTATGCTCTTTCGCAAATGCAACGCTTGGGGGGTGATGTGAAATTGTCATGAGATATCTTCTTTTTGATAAACGCATGGCTTTTACCACAAGATGACCTCTACCACTAGACGTCGTCATCACTTCTTCGATCGTTCCTAACAATTATTTATTAATAAAAATTAAAATCATATTTATTACAGTCTCTTAATCATATTTATTACAGTCTGTTGTTCATACAACGCTAATCAATATTCGGTTATGTGTGTTTGTGTGGCACTTTTAGGAGTGTCATTCATCAATTCAGTAAGTACATTTAAACTCTTTTTATACTGGCTTTTACTTCTGTAAAGAAAATGAGAATCTGATTTGTCTTCTCCTTTCAATTGAACGTTTGCACCCCTTCGCCAGTAGAGGGCGTTGTTTGATAACCGTTGACAGTTGTAAAGGTTTCCTAATGGGTTTTAGCTGCTGAATGAATTAATTCTTTAGGTTCGAGCACACAGGCTGATCTCAGACCACAGTTTCTTAGGGAGTGCCTTAAAGAAAGATTTATTCTGCATACTCACTTTGCCATCCAACTCTTGAAGTAACTTTCTTGAACTAATATACATACATATGTATATATATATATATATATATTTAGCCTGTATATCGTGTACATATTGAACAAGATATTATTATGAAGGGATTGAGGGATTTAAGCAATAGTAACTCCAAAAATAAAGCTAGATAACACAATAAAACACAACAAAAACGTGATAAAGTAATAAAAAACATGCCTTTAGAAATGTTTTATGAACGGAGTTATCTCATTTTGGAACCAAAGTCTTCATATAGGCTACTTTATAATGGCACTGATTGATGCAAGTAAACAGGCATGAAGCAAGGCACGAGAAGAAAATAAATGAAGTAGCAATACAAATAAGTGATGTGTTTTGAAGAAGAGAGAAAAAATCATGAAATGAGAAGGAAATGTTATTAGCAGGGGTCTACTCCTCAATCCTCATGAAGTCAACCAGATGCTCTTATTTGTAAAAGTAACGTTAATATTTCAGCCAGGGATAGTAATAAAACGAGAGAAATCACCTTTAAATGAATTCACAGGTTTTACACAGGTCTAAATGCTTTCTCAAAAGACTTAAGAATGGCATTGATACAACTCTGTTCTTTCTGTTCAGAAAAACCTGAGACCACTTTACATTTATTTTGGAACTGCTCTTTCACAATTACATTTTGGTGTGACATTTGTGATTTTATCAATTGTTATGTAAATCCTAATGTTGATTTTACATACATTAAATGTAATTTTTGGTTTTAATGAATGTGAAAAGAAAAGTGATATTTATTTTATAAACCTTATTTTTCTGTTAGCTAAATTTCACATTCACAAATCTAAATTGTCTAAATGCACTCCTCTTTTTTTGAGGTTTAAATGCGAGTTGAAAATGTACTTTGAGTAGCCTGTTGAGTTCTCTAAAAACTTAAAAGCTACAAGAACAGTGACTGTGTTTAAGGACTTTGCACCTAATCTGGATTGGAAGACTGAAGGAATTTAGTCTGGACTGAGCGAATCTGGAGCTTGTATTGACAATGATAATGGTTGTTGTAAATGTTTGTTTTTTGTTATCTTCTACAAGCATTTAATTAAAAAAAAGATATATATATAAATATATTTCAGGCAGGGATTCGAGCACTTCCGGTGGGACGGGTTCACTTCCTGCGGTTGGTGTAGCGTCGCATATGCAGGTCATCTCTTCTGATGCACATGGATGTGTAGTAAAGCTCTCACATTAACGTGTGTCTCTTGTAGACGTACAAAAGAAACAAAAGCCGATGCTCGCCGACGGCATCAGCCCGTTGTCCGAGCGCAGAGACCCAGCGCGCCCTGACGAGCGACTCTAGTAGCATGTTGGCTTGGGCCAAGGCGATAGATCACCGTGGCAACTTGCTGGTGTCGCGACTGGTTTTATACGGCATATCGGCGACGCTCCAACCGACGACGGTTGGTGAGGAAATTTACATTCACGTTTAACGTTAAGAACACGAGTCAGACAGAGCGTTTTTATTGTACACACTTTTGTTGAAAACGGAACTCGAAACACAATGATATTTATAAACGAGTAGTCACAGAATGACATTTCCAGACCTAGCTCATTAATTATGCAAAACAACAGCCAATGGCGGTTCTCCAAGCAATATTTGAATCGGTCATTCACAGATTGTTTGCCTCCAAATAAAGAGCTTTTGCTTAATTCGTGTCGTCATTCTTTTCACCACCTAATCAATGAAATCAACGGGACTTGATGTACACATTTGAAAAAGCAAACTCTCTGTTCGATGTGAAACGGGGCTTTTAGGACATCTAGTGTAAGGAAAACAACGTTGCATGATATTACCAATCCTGTTTCGGAGCTACAGTATATACTCGTTTATGCTCTTTCGCAAATGCAACGCTTGGGGGGTGATGTGAAATTGTCATGAGATATCTTCTTTTTGATAAACGCATGGCTTTTACCACAAGATGACCTCTACCACTAGACGTCGTCATCACTTCTTCGATCGTTCCTAACAATTATTTATTAATAAAAATTAAAATCATATTTATTACAGTCTCTTAATCATATTTATTACAGTCTGTTGTTCATACAACGCTAATCAATATTCGGTTATGTGTGTTTGTGTGGCACTTTTAGGAGTGTCATTCATCAATTCAGTAAGTACTTTTAAACTCTTTTTATACTGGCTTTTACTTCTGTAAAGAAAATGAGAATCTGATTTGTCTTCTCCTTTCAATTGAACGTTTGCACCCCTTCGCCAGTAGAGGGCGTTGTTTGATAACCATTGACAGTTGTAAAGGTTTCCTAATGGGTTTTAGCTGCTGAATGAATTAATTCTTTAGGTTCGAGCACACAGGCTGATCTCAGACCACAGTTTCTTAGGGAGTGCCTTAAAGAAAGATTTATTCTGCATACTCACTTTGCCATCCAACTCTTGAAGTAACTTTCTTGAACTAATATACATACATATGTATATATATATATATATTTAGCCTGTATATCGTGTACATATTGAACAAGATATTATTATGAAGGGATTGAGGGATTTAAGCAATAGTAACTCCAAAAATAAAGCTAGATAACACAATAAAACACAACAAAAACGTGATAACGTAATAAAAAACATGCCTTTAGAAATGTTTTATGAACGGAGTTATCTCATTTTGGAACCAAAGTCTTCATATAGGCTACTTTATAATGGCACTGATTGATGCAAGTAAACAGGCATGAAGCAAGGCACGAGAAGAAAATAAATGAAGTAGCAATACAAATAAGTGATGTGTTTTGAAGAAGAGAGAAAAAATCATGAAATGAGAAGGAAATGTTATTAGCAGGGGTCTACTCCTCAATCCTCATGAAGTCAACCTGATTCTCTTATTTCTAAAAGTAACATTAATATTTCAGCCAGTGATAGTAAAAAAGCGAGAGAAATCACCTTTAAATGAATTCACAGGTTTTACACAGGTCTAAATGCTTTCTCAAAAGACTTAAGAATGGCATTGATACCCTCTGTTCTTTCTGTTCAGAAAAACCTGAGTCCACTTTACATTTATTTTGGAACTGCTCTTTCACAGTTACATTTTGGTGTGACATTTGTGATTTTATCAATTGTTATGTAAATCCTAATGTTGATTTTAGGAGCACTTCCGGTGGGACGGGTTCACTTCCTGCCGTCGGTGTGGTGTCGCATATGCAGGTCATCTCTTCTGATGCACATGGATGTGTACACAAGTAAAGCTCTCACATTAACGTGTGTCTCTTGTAGACGTACAAAAGAAACAAAAGCTGATGCTCGCCGACGGCATCAGCCCGTTGTCCGAGCGCAGAGACCCAGCGCGCCCTGACGAGCGACTCTAGTAGCATGTTGGCTTGGGCAAGGCGATAGATCACCGTGGCAACCAGCTGGTGTCGCGACTGCTTTTATACGGCATACTGGCGACGCTCCAACCGACGACGGTTGGTGATGAAATTTACATTCACGTTTAACGTTGAGAACACGAGTCAGACAGAGCGTTTTTATTGTACACACTTTTGTTGAAAACGGAACTCGAAACTATCGGACTTTTTAAACTAGAGTCCTGCGTGTTCAAAATTTGAAGAAAAGTCAAAGAGATCGTTTTCCCAATAAGTTTAAGTAGAATTTATTATCAGATGTAAAAGCTTCTTCCAGCTGGGGCTGTCACTCAAACATATATAATGAGCCGAACAACTGAATACACACTTCTGGGTTACAAGTATTTATAAAATATGTGACGTCGATTCTCTCTTCGGGCTCCTCCCCTTCATCGGGCGGGCGTTGAATCCTCCGGAACCAATCAACTCGGGACATGTAAATCTGACTCCATTCTCCCCCAACTATTGGCTCCTGCAAAACATTTTGAAAATAGCCGGTCCTGCCGGGAGATGCGATTGACGCACACACACATACACTCACACACTTGTTATCTGAGACCCTGCTTCTGCATTCCTCAGAGCTCGTGTTACACACTTCTGCCAACTAGCTTTCAAGACAAAGAACCCAGCACAGCATGGACATACTCATATCATTATATTTAACAGTAAAACAACAGTAAACATGAATTTATAATACATAAAACATCATAATCCCAATAATCCCTCTCTTGACCTCGACAGAGGTCAAAATTCTTGGTCCTCTGGGTCGTCTGTATAGCTGGATAACAACGGCATATTAAATGGTTTGGGGCTTTCCGGTCTCTCAATAGCTGAAACTATTAAACGATTACACAGTGATCTAAGGCAAGGAATGCAACAACAACCACACGTAATCAAAATTGCTATGAATACCCCTATAGACATCACAATAGACATTACTATTGCTTTCCATCTTCCCAATGTTTTGTCTAGCCAATCTCCTATAGGATTATTTACTCCTGAATGTTCCTTCATTTCTATAGACAAAGTTTTCAAACCTTCCAATGCCCTCGTCACTGATCCATCTGGGGCAGTATTATTGGGAATGTACGTACAACAAAGATCACCAAACATTACACATACTCCTCCCTTCTCTGCCAACAGCATGTCCAGAGCCATACGGTTCTGTATAGCCATCAGTGAAGTTGGTGCTAGCTGCTCCGCTAAACCATCTACGGCATCCCTTGTCATATTTGCTAACCTCATCACATTATAATGCACATAATTAATCCTATCTACATTCTTGTTTGGGGTGACTGGAAAAAGGGCAGCTATTATGGGTATATTCTCAAAACCTGCTGCCACTTGGTTTGCTAGTTTATATTCATCCGGCACACCTCGTGGAATGCCTATCGCATCAATGTATGTCGGGCTATTTAATGATAAATCTACACTTGAACCTATTGCTCTCTGTTTTATGATGTGTCTCCTACGTCTTCTTGTCAATGTTGCTGAATTTATGGTTTCCGTTCTGACTGCTCTGTCACCTATCAGAGTTATTGGGGCTCCCAGTCTTACCAAAGCACACACTCCCTTTGCCTTCTCAGGTATCCTAGTAAACAATCTTCGATCTCCACAATAATAATACAAACCTGCTCTAGCCCACGTACCTATTTCAGTCCCATTATCCACTATGATGTGATCACACCACTCCTTATTTATCTCCCCCAGGTTGCTGGTTGGTGATAGACGTTTAATATCAAAACAGGTATAATTTGCTTTCTTCGGTGTAAATGGACCTGCCCGTGAAAGGTTGGTTATTGGTGGGAATATTGCTGCCAATGTGGTACAATTTTTTGGACTGGCCATCCGTGTCAATGCCAGCATACACTCATAGCCCCACGTATCATTTTGGTACAACGGGGCTGGTTCAATATATAAATGTGGTCTTGCATTAGCACATCCAACACAATCGTCTAACCTCTGTTCTCTGGCTGTGGTAATTATCCATTCCAGCCACAAATTATTTTCCCCATATCCTGTAGCTCTCTCTATCATATCTTCTGGTTTTAACATGGTGTAATCTATTTCCACCACTCCATTCTTTTGTCCTACCGATAATGGCTCAGCTACTGTCTCATTTCTTTCCTCCTCAGGTGAACTGTCTATAACAAATTTTATTACTGCTTTTTTATCTGTTCCTGGGCTGTGCACCCCCATTATAAGGAAAAACTCCCCTGTATAATTGGCTGATCCCGTTCTGGTGGATATTGAAAGGGTGAGTGGATTTTGACTTGCACTGTAATCTCTCTGCATTTTTAAATAAAATTTTGCCGAGGTACGGGTCCAAAGGCTAGGTTGTTCCGGAGTCCAAGCACCTGTATATGCGATTACCTTATTCCATGATGGACACCATTCACCCCTATAGGTTTGCCTAGACTGGGACACCTTACAAACACTGTCCATATTCCCATCCATACATATATATATATTGTACCCCCTCCATGAGCTATTTTTTCCCCCACAATTTATGACAGCGCATAGGTCGAAAGTAAATGATGTAGTCTTACCCCAAACATAGTTAATTACGAGTTGTTCACATGGTAACCTCGTATCGGCTATGGCTTTTTTGTGTCTCGATTTTGATATGGTGTTGTTGCTTTCCTGACCCTTAGTTAGGCTAAAAATTATTCCTACTATAACTCCTGAAATTATTAATAGGATCCCCGACAGCTTACAGTTTTCCCACAGCTTCATCTTGTTGCCCTCTCTTGGACTTTAAAGGAATAATAAACACACTCTTGGAAATTAAAATGGTTAAACACACAATATACTTAATGGGAATATGCAATTAAGGAAAAATATATATGGTTAAAATCACACAAAATAAAATAGTAAGGAATGACAATATAAAAATCACAATAGTAATATAAAGGTATAAAAAATAGTAAATATTAAAAAAATATGGAAAACAATAAGTATGAAAATAATAAATATGAAAATCACAATATGAACAATATATAATATGGTTATAAAGAATATATGGTAATACGTATTTCCACCTCCGTGAGTATTCACTCAAAATTTATTGCACTGGAAAATGATTCTACTGTCCTTCTCTTTGGTCACAGCACATTCACCTGGAACACCTGTCTTGTGAACGATTTGCAATTGTTATTGTACTGGTGGTGTTGTGATTTCACCTGTGGCTTCTTCAGCCTCTGATTCTCCTTCCCTCTCTTGGACCTGTCTACGCAGGTCCACCCGTGTCTCTGCAAGATCCCTTGAGGGGGGGTCACAAGCTACACATGAGGTTAAATGAAACCAAGTGTCACCCTTGCCCTGCAATCGAACACAGTGTGATGTCCTTGCTGTCACCCTATGGGGTTTCGACCACCTCGGCTCATTCCACTTTCTCCTGAACGTCCTCAGCCTCACCCACTGTACCGTCGTTGGAGGGGGGTCTGCTGCTGGAGATGGATTGACCTGGCATGAAAAAGTCTTAATGAGAGCAGTCAGTTTATCAAAATAGACAGCGTGAGATAATGGTGTCACAATGGCATCCGACAGTGCATTCCGTGGCCCTGGAAACTGCCGACCTGTAAACAATTCAAAAGGGGTGAATCCTGTGATTCGGTTAACAGATGATCTTACTGACATTAAGGCCAATGGCAAAGCTGACAACCAATTTAGTTTTGTCTGTGCACAGATTTTAGCCAATTTGAGTTTTAGGGTGAGATTCATTCGTTCAACCTTACCTTGGCTGGCAGGATGCCAGACTGCACCAAATGCATGTTTGAGGCCTAGGGCCTTTTCGACGACTCGCAAATGTTCATTCTTGAAATGACTGCCATTATCCGATCGTAAACGCCGGGCGAAGCCATAACGAGGTATATAATGATTTATTAAACATTTTATCACCGCCGTACTGTCTTCTCTGCCTACAGGATAAGCTTCAGGCCATCCAGTGAAATAGTCTACGATTACCAGAAGATAACGCTTACCCTGTATCCTCGTGATCATGTCTGTGAAATCAATCACGACTTCGTCCCCCGGACCACCGGTCAAAGGAAACGAACCCCTTGTTGGTTTAATCGTGGGTTTAACGTTATATCCCTGACAAACTTCACACGTGCTCACATGTGCTGAGACCATAGCTTTTAAAAAAGGATGCCACCAATATTCAAGCGCTCTCATCATCTGTTTGTCCCCGACATGGCTCACTCCATGAACCTCTACCATGATGGAATGACACAGACTCGCTGGGAGCGCCGGACGTCCATCCGGAGCTTGCCACAGTCCGTCAGAGGCACGAACAGCTCCATGTTGTGCCCACACAGAGACTTCTTCAGGGGTACAGCGCTGATGCTCTTTACAAAGGTATTCCCTTGTGAATCTCGGCAATAAATCATTAGATGTTCTTTCTGATGTGCACATCATCTGCGAGGACACATAACCAGCAGCAGCTTTTGCCGCCAAGTCTGCTGCGTCATTGCCTCTGCTCAAAGAGCTATCCACCTTAGAGTGACCAGCGCATTTAATCACTGCCACCTCTGAGGGGATCATCAGAGCCTCTAAAAGGTCTCTGGCTTCACATGCATGTGTTATTGGTCGACCTGACGAAGTGATAAAGCCACAACGTTTCCACAACGGCATTTCTACGTGTACAGCTGTAACAACATAAGCAGAGTCAGTATAGATGTTTACACGGTGTCCACCAGTATGTCGCAAGGCTTTGATCACTGCTATCATTTCTGCCCTCTGTGCTGACTGCTTCCCCTCTAACCTTGCTGCATCCCTCGTAATCATCTCCTGTCCTACCTGCTCTACCACTGCATAAGCCGCTTTCAAACTTCCGTCCTCCGCCCTGAAACAGCACCCGTCAGTGAACAAAATCATGACTGGCTCGGGGCCAGTCAATGGTTTTGCAAACAAACCTGGTCTGACCACTGATGCCCTCTCTGTGATCGGTGCACAGTCGTGTGGTTCTCCCTCCTCCACCAAATTTGCCATGTTAATGCCCTCATGCGTGTATATGATATGGTCGGCGAGCAAAATTGCTGCAATGCGTCGCTGTCGTAAAGGGGAAAATGTGAATGATTCAGAATTAACAAAAGATGCGATTGAATGCGTTGTTAAAACAATTAGGTGATGGCCCATAACGATGTGAGACGTTTTCTTCACTATCTTTGCCAATCCTGCGACAAACCTGCTGCATGGTGGCTGTCTTTGTTCTACACTGTCCAACAACATGCTAACATACATCAACACTTTTCTGCCCCCCTGGTCTTTTTGATAAAGTACCCCATGTGCACTTGACCCTGTCTCAGAGACGTCTAAGTGAAATGGTGATCTGTAATCGGCACTGCTGAGATTAGCTGCATGTGCCATCTGTTGTTTCAGGTTAATGAACGTCCGTTCAGCTTCCTGTGTCCACTCAATGTCTGCTCTCAAATTCTTCATACCTTGTTGTTTTACAAGATCTCTCAAAGGGGCTGTTAATGAAACATACATTGGAATATAGTGTCTACTATACCCTGTTAGGCCTAGAAATGACAACATCTCTTTAACCGTGGTTGGTTTTGGATGACTCAAAATTCCTCGTCTATGGGCTACAGTTAGCGTGGAGCCCTCTGGGGTGATCATGCGACCTAGAAATGTAACACAAGGTCTGCAAAATTGCAGCTTTTCCTTGCTTACCTTGAAGCCACTTTTGTGTAATTGTCTTAACACAGCTTCGCTCCCCTCCAGGCATCCTTGCTCTGTTTTGGCTGCTAAAAGGAGGTCATCAACATACATGATCAACACACAGTCTCCAGGCAAACTACAGTCCTGTAATTGTTGTTTTAATGCATGGTTAAAAATTCCTGGTGATAAAACAAACCCCTGGGGTAATCTGTTGTAAGAATATTGACAACCTTTGTATGTAAAAGCCACACACGCCTTGCATTCCTCTGCTAAAGGGATACAGAAAAATGCGTTAGCCAAATCAATACATGTAAACCACTTGTGCTCAGGTGTTATCACAGAGAGTGCAGTATACGGATTAGGCACTGTTAACGATGGTGTAGCCACAACAGCATTGATTGCTCTCAAATCATGTACCAACCTGTACTTATTCGTGCCTGGTTTTGGCACCGGAAAAATAGGTGTGTTCCACCTAGATTTGTATGGTGTAATAACACCCCTCTCTAGGAGACCTTTTACTGTTGCGGCCACACCCTCGTCCGCCTCAGGTTTGTTGCGGTATTGTGGAATCCAGATGGGGTCAGGTGTGCTTAACTGAAAGTAAACTGGAGACATGTTACAAAAACCTACATCTGTTGGGCCCCCAGACCAAAGATCCTCAGGTAAATTTTTTATGATGTCTGGTGCTCCTACACTATCTGACAGCTCCCTGCCATGGAATCTAGAAACCTGCACATGCTCTAGAGCTCCAGTGTCTCGTGTGGCACCTTCTATCCAATAGGCTTTGTGTTTAGGTGAATATTTAACATCTGTTTTTTCCGTGGGCTCCCAATCCTGGGTGGCCAACAGTGTTTTTGTAATCTTACCTAGCTCCCTGGCTTCATGGCTTGGGTGTAAGGCTAACGATATGTGAGGTGCTGCTGTGTCTGCCATCTCATACCATTTTAACTGCTCTTCTGTCAGCTTCACTGGAGCCATCACTCCTTCTTTACTCACAAAAATTCCAGCTCCCTCCAACACCCATCTGTCTCCCTCCACTTCCTGAAACATGTCTTCATAAATGGTTATGTCATTTCTGTCATAAAACAATGTACAATGCAATGGGTCTATGGGGGGTAAATAGATATCTAAATTTGAAATCCATGAACGGTATTTGTTATACAGTTCCATTGTGGTGCCCCACTGTGCGTCATCATCTAATTTTACCCAGTAAAGATCAGCTGCCTCCTCCTCCCCACACGAGGTCAGCATCCACTGGCTGTCTGTCGTATTACCTGATAGGGAACAGTTAATGGTTGTACCATCTGGAAATGTAACTATTACCCCTTCTGCTGAGCACAAAATGCTAGCCCCTAATTTTATTAATAAATCTCTACCCAAAAGAGGAATGGGAGCATTGCTGGAGAAAAGGAACGAGTGTGATAAACATTGATTTGCCACTTCTACTTTGAATGGTTGTGTCATTTTCAAGCTTTCACTTCCCCCAGAGAACCCGATTATTGTCACAGTTTTGTCACTCAGATCAGATTGTTTTATGCCGCCTGTGACAGTCGAATAGGTGGCTCCGGTGTCCACCAGAGCTTTTAATGGTTTGTTGTTTACCATTAACGAAATGAGAGGTTCGGCCCTAGCCCTCATTTCAGTTCTCTGGGGGCCCCTTCAATAAACGCTCGCGCCACCCTCGGGGCCCGATGGCGGGAACATCGGCACCTGTAGGTTGGAGGGTGGTGGAGGGTATTGCCCCGGGTTGTATGGGGTTTGTGGTTCCCTGCCGCGACCACCGGCACCACCTCTTCGAGGACCCCATCCCTCCGCAGGTGGTCCGTTAAACTGACCTGAAAGCTGTGGACACTCTCTCATCCAGTGGCCTGCCTCACCACACACGTAACAATTTCCCTCGCCCTGCTGCCTCCCTCCATAAGACCCCCTCCCTCTATTACTACCCCTCCAATTGCTCCTTTGTCTATTTCCCCTCCCACCTGCTGCATGGGCGTCTGTACCATAGGGTGGGCCGTTATATTGGTAAGGGGGTGGCTGATAGGATTGTTGTGGCATCTGCTTACTCTTTTTTGTCCCTCCCTCATTTTTTGCTTGTTCTAACTGTAGTTTTAACAACTCTATTTTTATCTTTTCTAATTGTTCTTCCTCTTTTCCTGTTTTCTCTACAGCCCTATCTGTGTGGTGGACTAAATGCCTTTCCCATATTTCGTTACTAGCAATTGGAATGTCAGGGTTATTTTCCATTATTTGTTTAACACCACTAGGGGCACCTGCCATGACTGCTGCTCTGAATATGTCTCGTGTAATTGGGTTGGTTAAACTATTTTCTTCCACCATCTGTTCCCACTCAGCAGCGCACCTGAAATAATATGCTGCACCTGTCTCACCTGGTTTTATGCGAAACTTTATGTTTTGGTATACGGTGGGTGGCAATGGGTACAATCGACCGAGTGCCCTGCCCACCATTGTGATTACTTTTGAAAAATCAAGATCATTTGGATATTGTAATGTTTGGGCTTCGAGTTCAAAACTCCCCATCTGAGAGGCTGTCAAAATCTGACCCAACAGACACCTTATGTCACCCAAAGCCAAAACGGTACCATGACTCAAGGCCGTTAATTTACTCAACCACTTAGAGCCCCCTGATGTAATTGGAGGAAGTTTACTGGAAATAGCAGTCATGTCACTGTGTGACCAGGGCTGGTACTGCACCCCAGTGCTCTTTGCTAACAATGGGGCTTGTACGCCTGGATATAATTGATTAGTATGATGACTCATTGCCTGCTCTCTCTGCTCTGGTACGTTAGGGGGGCAATGATCAATTGGAAAATTAGACAGCTGCTGTTCTTTTTCCCTTCCCCTAGTTCGTTTTGCTATTGGCTCCTCATCCATTACCATCGTTCCCTTAATACATACTGTATGCATCGTGCCCTGGGCCTGACCTGTTGTTTCTATAGGGCCAGCTGCTCTACAACTTCCCCTTTCATCTTCACTTCCTACTCCGTTCTCACTACCATCACTTCCCTCTGGAAGTTCCATATTTTCTGCCATGTGGCGCATTGTCTCATTCACCTGAGCTCGTGCCGCATGTACCTGTTCTGTCACTACCTTGCCCAGATGTTGTACCTCCTGTCGAAGTTCTTCTAATTCTTTTAAATTACAGTCTAAAACTCCCTCTCGTACCTCAAGCATGACCTGTTGTTTGCTGTGAGTCGTATTTGGTGAGATGTAGGGTGGGGGCTGAGCAAGAGGCGGAGCAAGAGGCGGATACAATGGGCGGTACTGTTCAGGGGGCGGTGCTAGTGACTGGGTCTCTCTGTTTCCATCCTTCACTTTCAGTCTAACATCATCGTCTGTAGCTTTCCCTTCTTTCCTATGTCTAATAGGTGATAAAGCTGTCGCCACGAGGGCAAGACGACTCCATTTTCTTAAATGTTTTTCTAAGTCACACCCTTTACTTTTATATCTACTTGCATTATACCATTTAATCGTTTTTTCATCACCTTTATGTCTGACTAACCTACAATGAGCCTTTTTCTCCATATTTCTTATTTTCGGGGCCAGGGGCACTTTAAATGTCTCTGCCTCTTTCGTCCATGCATAATTATCACACAATTCTATCCAACATTCCTCAACTTCTCTTTGTCTCGCTTTCCTGGATTTTGGTTCAGCCTGTGCTATCATCATCTCAGCGATACTCTGCCATTGCGCTAATACGGTCGGACATTCGTGTTCATCACACTCCTTTTGAAACTCTGCCATTCTTATTATATTTATTTACTTGTATATATATATATATGTATTCAATATAACTTTCCTACTAGTTTCTTTACGATCGTCTCCTTACCCCAACTTAAATTATACACATACACAAAGCCCACACACACCACGTGCAAATTTTCCGTTCACTTATGCATTCAACTAAACACCACGTCTAAATACTTTCATCCCCAATACCATTCATACAAATAAAATCAAACTAGTAAATAATTTACGGATCTCTTCTCCGAAGGACATTAACCTAAATGAATTTGTGATACGCCGATCACGGGATTTCTTTCCCAACAGACTTTAACTGTTTTAATTTCAGGGACTCTAACCCTTATTAGACAAGATTCCAACTTGTTTTAATTCCAGGGACTCTAACCCTTATTAAGAAGCTTTTAAATCTGATTTTCCTTACTTCAATTTTACTCGTCTATTCATCGAGATGTTCATCAAATTTAACACAGAAATTTAGTATATCCAATAGCAGAATTCGAAATAACAGGTTTTCTGCTTACCTTATGTATTTTAGGCCAGCCTTGTGTTAAATCTGAATCCGTCTCGATATCTTTTCCCTCCCCCACAGGGTCCGCCGAAATGTGGCGCCAAAACTTCTCTTTGTCCTCAAATCACGTCGGGGTCACCAACTATCGGACTTTTTAAACTAGAGTCCTGCGTGTTCAAAATTTGAAGAAAAGTCAAAGAGATCGTTTTCCCAATAAGTTTAAGTAGAATTTATTATCAGATGTAAAAGCTTCTTCCAGCTGGGGCTGTCACTCAAACATATATAATGAGCCGAACAACTGAATACACACTTCTGGGTTACAAGTATTTATAAAATATGTGACGTCGATTCTCTCTTCGGGCTCCTCCCCTTCATCGGGCGGGCGTTGAATCCTCCGGAACCAATCAACTCGGGACATGTAAATCTGACTCCATTCTCCCCCAACTATTGGCTCCTGCAAAACATTTTGAAAATAGCCGGTCCTGCCGGGAGATGCGATTGACGCACACACACATACACTCACACACTTGTTATCTGAGACCCTGCTTCTGCATTCCTCAGAGCTCGTGTTACACACTTCTGCCAACTAGCTTTCAAGACAAAGAACCCAGCACAGCATGGACATACTCATATCATTATATTTAACAGTAAAACAACAGTAAACATGAATTTATAATACATAAAACATCATAATCCCAATAAAACACAATGATATTTATAAACGAGTAGTCACAGAATGACATTTCCAGACCTAGCTCATTAATTATGCAAAACAACAGCCAATGGCGGTGCTCCAAGCAATATTTGAATCGGTCATTCACAGATTGTTTGCCTCCAAATAAAGAGCTTTTGCTTATATCGTGTCGTCATTCTTTTCACCACCTAATCAATGAAATCAACGGGACTTGATGTACACATTTGTAAAAGCAAACTCTCTGTTCGATGTGAAACGGGGCTTTTAGGACATCTAGTGTAAGGAAAACAACGTTGCATGATATTACCAATCCTGTTTCGGAGCTACAGTATATACTCGTTTATGCTCTTTCGCAAATGCAACGCTTGGGGGGTGATGTGAAATTGTCATGAGATATCTTCTTTTTGATAAACGCATGGCTTTTACCACAAGATGACCTCTACCACTAGACGTCGTCATCACTTCTTCGATCGTTCCTAACAATTATTTATTAATAAAAATTAAAATCATATTTATTACAGTCTCTTATTCATATTTATTACAGTCTGTTGTTCATACAACGCTAATCAATATTCGGTTATGTGTGTTTGTGTGGCACTTTTAGGAGTGTCATTCATCAATTCAGTAAGTACTTTTAAACTCTTTTTATACTGGCTTTTACTTCTGTAAAGAAAATGAGAATCTGATTTGTCTTCTCCTTTCAATTGAACGTTTGCACCCCTTCGCCAGTAGAGGGCGTTGTTTGATAACCGTTGACAGTTGTAAAGGTTTCCTAATGGGTTTTAGCTGCTGAATGAATTAATTCTTTAGGTTCGAGCACACAGGCTGATCTCAGACCACAGTTTCTTAGGGAGTGCCTTAAAGAAAGATTTAGTCTGCATACTCACTTTGCCATCCAACTCTTGAAGTAACTTTCTTGAACTAATATACATACATATGTATATATATATATATATATATATATATATATATATATATATATTTAGCCTGTATATCGTGTACATATTGAACAAGATATTATTATGAAGGGATTGAGGGATTTAAGCCATAGTAACTCCAAAAATACAGCTAGATAACACAATAAAACACAACAAAAACATGATAACATAATAAAAAACATGCCTTTAGAAATGAGAGTTATCTCATATGCAGGTCATCTCTTCTGATGCACATGGATGTGTACACAAGTAAAGCGAGTCTCACATTAACGCGTGTCTCTTGTAGACGTACAAAAGAAACAAAAGCCGATGCACGCCGGCGATCCGACGGGCATCGGCCCGTTGTTTCCGAGCGCAGAGACCAAGCGCGCCCTGACGAGCGACTCTAGTAGCGTGTTGGCTTGGTGTCAAGGCGTTAGGTCCCCGGCCCGAACAGATCTAGCAGGTGTCGCGACTGCTTTTATACGGCACATCGGCGACGCTACAGCCGACGACGGTTGGTGAGAAAATGTACATTCACGTTTAACGTTGAGAACACGAGTCAGACAGAACAGAGCATTTTTATTGTACACACTTTTGTTGAAAACGGAACTCGAAACACAATGATATTTGTAAACGAGTAGTCACAGAATGACATTTCCAGACCTAGCTCATTAATTATGCAAAACAACAGCCAATGGCGGTTCTCCAACTGCACACAAAGCAATATTTGAGTCGGTCATTCACAGATTGTTTGAAGTATATAGACATGATATGACTTTGTTTGCTTAATAAGCAGTTTAGATCGTTGGATTACTCTGCAGTAATTGTGGCACATTACTGCAGAGCAATCAGGGTTACTGTGTGTTCACACCGAACGCGAATGAGGCGTCAAGCGCGAGTGATTTACATGTTAAGTCAATGTAAAGACGCGATAGACGCGCTTGCGGCGCGAATAGCGCGAATGAGGCGTCGCGAATGACGCGAATGACGCGAATTGCGCGAATGGCGCGAATTGCGCGAATGACGCGAATGATGCGAATTGCGCGAATCGCGCGAGTTGAAAAATCTGAACTTTGGCGGAAATTCGCGCCGCGTTAACCAATCAGGAGCCTGCTTGAGTAGTGACGTAGACAACGTAGCGAGCAGAGGCAGAAATAAAAAATGGAGGACACGCTCATCTCAGTGTGTGGACACCCGGAGCTATATGATACGTGTTCATAAAAATAGGAATAAAAAGGATCTTGCTTGGAAGAAAGTGAGTGAGGAGGTCGGAGAATCCGGTGAATTGTAAAAACATTTTCGTGAAGCGAATTTCACTCGCGAATGACGCGAATAGCGCGAATGACGCGTTTTTCACGCGCGAATAGCGCGAATGACGCGAATGAAGCGAATGACGCGAATGAAGCGAGTAAACACAAAATGTTCAAGCGTCAAACTACTCGCGAATAGCGCGTTTTTGACGCCTCATTCGCGCTCTATGTGAACACACAGTTAAGGTGCCTTGCTCAAGGGCACTTCATCCATGACCCGTGCTGGCTGGCATTGAGATTTGAATCGTCGACCTTCTGAACACAAGCCCAGCGCTTTAACCACTAGGCCACAGCGGACCCCGAGCCGCCTTGGGCGTAATAGACTGGGTTCTAAAGGGTCAGTGCCAGAGGGTCAGCCGGGATTTGAGCAATAGTAACTCCAAAAATAAAGCTAGATAACACAATAATACACAACAAAAACGTGATAACGTAATAAAAAACATGCCTTTAGAAATGTTTTATGAACGGAGTTATCTCATTTTGGAACCAAAGTCTTCATATAGGCTACTTTATAATGGCACTGATTGATGCAAGTAAACAGGCATGAAGCAAGGCACGAGAAGAAAATAAATGAAGTAGCAATACAAATAAGTGATGTGTTTTGAAGAAGAGAGAAAAAATCATGAAATGAGAAGGAAATGTTATTAGCAGGGGTCTACTCCTCAATCCTCATGAAGTCAACCAGATGCTCTTATTTGTAAAAGTAACGTTAATATTTCAGCCAGGGATAGTAATAAAACGAGAGAAATCACCTTTAAATGAATTCACAGGTTTTACACAGGTCTAAATGCTTTCTCAAAAGACTTAAGAATGGCATTGATACAACTCTGTTCTTTCTGTTCAGAAAAACCTGAGACCACTTTACATTTATTTTGGAACTGCTCTTTCACAGTTACATTTTGGTGTGACATTTGTGATTTTATCAATTGTTATGTAAATCCTAATGTTGATTTTACATACATTAAATGTAATTTTTGGTTTTCATGAATGTGAAAAGAAAAGTGATATTTATTTTATAAACCTTATTTTTCTGTTAGCTAAATTTCACATTCACAAATCTAAATTGTCTAAATGCACTCCTCTTTTTTTGAGGTTTAAATGCGAGTTGAAAATGTACTTTGAGTAGCCTGTTGAGTTCTCTAAAAACTTAAAAGCTACAAGAACAGTGACTGTGTTTAAGGACTTTGCACCTAATCTGGATTGGAAGACTGAAGGAATTTAGTCTGGACTGAGGGAATCTGGAGCTTGTATTGACAATGATAATGGTTGTTGTAAATGTTTGTTTTTTGTTATCTTCTACAAGCATTTAATAAAAAAAAAAGATATATATATAAATATATTTCAGGCAGGGATTCGAGCACTTCCGGTGGGACGGGTTCACTTCCTGCGGTTGGTGTAGCGTCGCATATGCAGGTCATCTCTTCTGATGCACATGGATGTGTAGTAAAGCTCTCACATTAACGTGTGTCTCTTGTAGACGTACAAAAGAAACAAAAGCCGATGCTCGCCGACGGCATCAGCCCGTTGTCCGAGCGCAGAGACCCAGCGCGCCCTGACGAGCGACTCTAGTAGCATGTTGGCTTGGGCCAAGGCGATAGATCACCGTGGCAACTTGCTGGTGTCGCGACTGGTTTTATACGGCATATCGGCGACGCTCCAACCGACGACGGTTGGTGAGGAAATTTACATTCACGTTTAACGTTAAGAACACGAGTCAGACAGAGCGTTTTTATTGTACACACTTTTGTTGAAAACGGAACTCGAAACACAATGATATTTATAAACGAGTAGTCACAGAATGACATTTCCAGACCTAGCTCATTAATTATGCAAAACAACAGCCAATGGCGGTTCTCCAAGCAATATTTGAATCGGTCATTCACAGATTGTTTGCCTCCAAATAAAGAGCTTTTGCTTATATCGTGTCGTCATTCTTTTCACCACCTAATCAATGAAATCAACGGGACTTGATGTACACATTTGAAAAAGCAAACTCTCTGTTCGATGTGAAACGGGGCTTTTAGGACATCTAGTGTAAGGAAAACAACGTTGCATGATATTACCAATCCTGTTTCGGAGCTACAGTATATACTCGTTTATGCTCTTTCGCAAATGCAACGCTTGGGGGGTGATGTGAAATTGTCATGAGATATCTTCTTTTTGATAAACGCATGGCTTTTACCACAAGATGACCTCTACCACTAGACGTCGTCATCACTTCTTCGATCGTTCCTAACAATTATTTATTAATAAAAATTAAAATCATATTTATTACAGTCTCTTAATCATATTTATTACAGTCTGTTGTTCATACAACGCTAATCAATATTCGGTTATGTGTGTTTGTGTGGCACTTTTAGGAGTGTCATTCATCAATTCAGTAAGTACTTTTAAACTCTTTTTATACTGGCTTTTACTTCTGTAAAGAAAATGAGAATCTGATTTGTCTTCTCCTTTCAATTGAACGTTTGCACCCCTTCGCCAGTAGAGGGCGTTGTTTGATAACCGTTGACAGTTGTAAAGGTTTCCTAATGGGTTTTAGCTGCTGAATGAATTAATTCTTTAGGTTCGAGCACACAGGCTGATCTCAGACCACAGTTTCTTAGGGAGTGCCTTAAAGAAAGATTTATTCTGCATACTCACTTTGCCATCCAACTCTTGAAGTAACTTTCTTGAACTAATATACATACATATGTATATATATATATATATATATATATTTAGCCTGTATATCGTGTACATATTGAACAAGATATTATTATGAAGGGATTGAGGGATTTAAGCAATAGTAACTCCAAAAATAAAGCTAGATAACACAATAAAACACAACAAAAACGTGATAACGTAATAAAAAACATGCCTTTAGAAATGTTTTATGAACGGAGTTATCTCATTTTGGAACCAAAGTCTTCATATAGGCTACTTTATAATGGCACTGATTGATGCAAGTAAACAGGCATGAAGCAAGGCACGAGAAGAAAATAAATGAAGTAGCAATACAAATAAGTGATGTGTTTTGAAGAAGAGAGAAAAAATCATGAAATGAGAAGGAAATGTTATTGGCAGGGGTCTACTCCTCAATCCTCATGAAGTCAACCTGATTCTCTTATTTCTAAAAGTAACATTAATATTTCAGCCAGTGATTGTAAAAAAGCGAGAGAAATCACCTTTAAATGAACTCACAGGTTTTACACAGGTCTAAATGCTTTCTCAAAAGACTTAAGAATGGCATTGATACAACTCTGTTCTTTCTGTTCAGAAAAA
Source organism: Barbatula barbatula (assembly GCF_947034865.1). Classification (NCBI taxonomy): domain Eukaryota; kingdom Metazoa; phylum Chordata; class Actinopteri; order Cypriniformes; family Nemacheilidae; genus Barbatula; species Barbatula barbatula. The sequence continues at coordinate 5,842,221 of NC_136773.1, forward strand.
CCTGAGTCCACTTTACATTTATTTTGGAACTGCTCTTTCACAGTTACATTTTGGTGTGACATTTGTGATTTTATCAATTGTTTTGTAAATCCTAATGTTGATTTTAGGAGCACTTCCGGTGGGACGGGTTCACTTCCTGCCGTCGGTGTGGTGTCGCATATGCAGGTCATCTCTTCTGATGCACATGGATGTGTACACAAGTAAAGCTCTCACATTAACGTGTGTCTCTTGTAGACGTACAAAAGAAACAAAAGCCGATGCTCGCCGACGGCATCAGCCCGTTGTCCGAGCGCAGAGACCCAGCGCGCCCTGACGAGCGACTCTAGTAGCATGTTGGCTTGGGCAAGGCGATAGATCACCGTGGCAACCAGCTGGTGTCGCGAATGCTTTTATACGGCATACTGGCGACGCTCCAACCGACGACGGTTGGTGATGAAATTTACATTCACGTGTAACGTTGAGAACACGAGTCAGACAGAGCGTTTTTATTGTACACACTTTTGTTGAAAACGGAACTCGAAACACAATGATATTTATAAACGAGTAGTCACAGAATGACATTTCCAGACCTAGCTCATTAATTATGCAAAACAACAGCCAATGGCGGTGCTCCAAGCAATATTTGAATCGGTCATTCACAGATTGTTTGCCTCCAAATAGAGAGCTTTTGCTTATATCGTGTCGTCATTCTTTTCACCACCTAATCAATGAAATCAACGGGACTTGATGTACACATTTGAAAAAGCAAACTCTCTGTTCGATGTGGAACGGGGCTTTTAGGACATCTAGTGTAAGGAAAACAACGTTGCATGATATTACCAATCCTGTTTCGGAGCTACAGTATATACTCGTTTATGCTCTTTCGCAAATGCAACGCTTGGGGGGTGATGTGAAATTATCATGAGATCACTTCTTTTTGATAAACGCATGGCTTTTACCACAAGATGACCTCTACCACTAGAGGTCGTCATCACTTCTTCGATCGTTCCTAACAATTATTTATTAATAAAAATTAAAATCATATTTATTACAGTCTCTTAATCATATTTATTACAGTCTGTTGTTCATACAACGCTAATCAATATTCGGTTATGTGTGTTTGTGTGGCACTTTTAGGAGTGTCATTCATCAATTCAGTAAGTACATTTAAACTCTTTTTATACTGGCTTTTACTTCTGTAAAGAAAATGAGAATCTGATTTGTCTTCTCCTTTCAATTGAACGTTTGCACCCCTTCGCCAGTAGAGGGCTTTGTCTGATAACCGTGGACAGTTGTAAAGGTTTCCTAATGGGTTTTAGCTGCTGAATGATTGAATTCTTTAGGTTCGAGCACACAGGCTGATCTCAGACCACAGTTTCTTAGGGAGTGCCTTAAAGAAAGGTTTATTCTGCATACTCACTTTGCCATCCAACTCTTGAAGTAACTTTCTTGAACTAATATACATACATATGTATATATATATATATATATATATATTTAGCCTGTATATCGTGTACATATTGAACAAGATATTATTATGAAGGGATTGAGGGATTTAAGCAATAGTAACTCCAAAAATAAAGCTAGATAACACAATAAAACACAACAAAAACGTGATAACGTAATAAAAAACATGCCTTTAGAAATGTTTTATGAACGGAGTTATCTCATTTTGGAACCAAAGTCTTCATATAGGCTACTTTATAATGGCACTGATTGATGCAAGTAAACAGGCATGAAGCAAGGCACGAGAAGAAAATAAATGAAGTAGCAATACAAATAAGTGATGTGTTTTGAAGAAGAGAGAAAAAATCATGAAATGAGAAGGAAATGTTATTAGCGGGGGTCTACTCCTCAATCCTCATGAAGTCAACCAGATGCTCTTATTTGTAAAAGTAACGTTAATATTTCAGCCAGGGATAGTAATAAAACGAGAGAAATCACCTTTAAATGAATTCACAGGTTTTACACAGGTCTAAATGCTTTCTCAAAAGACTTAAGAATGGCATTGATACCCTCTGTTCTTTCTGTTCAGTAAAACCTGAGACCACTTTACATTTATTTTGGAACTGCTCTTTCACAGTTACATTTTGGTGTGACATTTGTGATTTTATCAATTGTTATGTAAATCCTAATGTTGATTTTACATACATTAAATGTAATTTTTGGTTTTCATGAATGTGAAAAGAAAAGTGATATTTATTTTATAAACCTTATTTTTCTGTTAGCTAAATTTCACATTCACAAATCTAAATTGTCTAAATGCACTCCTCTTTTTTTGAGGTTTAAATGCGAGTTGAAAATGTACTTTGAGTAGCCTGTTGAGTTCTCTAAAAACTTAAAAGCTACAAGAACAGTGACTGTGTTTAAGGACTTTGCACCTAATCTGGATTGGAAGACTGAAGGAATTTAGTCTGGACTGAGGGAATCTGGAGCTTGTACTGACAATGATAATGGTTGTTGTAAATGTTTGTTTTTTGTTATCTTCTACAAGCATTTAATTAAAAAAAAAGATATATATATAAATATATTTCAGGCAGGGATTCGAGCACTTCCGGTGGGACGGGTTCACTTCCTGCGGTTGGTGTAGCGTCGCATATGCAGGTCATCTCTTCTGATGCACATGGATGTGTAGTAAAGCTCTCACATTAACGTGTGTCTCTTGTAGACGTACAAAAGAAACAAAAGCCGATGCTCGCCGACGGCATCAGCCCGTTGTCCGAGCGCAGAGACCCAGCGCGCCCTGACGAGCGACTCTAGTAGCATGTTGGCTTGGGCCAAGGCGATAGATCACCGTGGCAACTTGCTGGTGTCGCGACTGGTTTTATACGGCATATCGGCGACGCTCCAACCGACGACGGTTGGTGAGGAAATTTACATTCACGTTTAACGTTAAGAACACGAGTCAGACAGAGCGTTTTTATTGTACACACTTTTGTTGAAAACGGAACTCGAAACACAATGATATTTATAAACGAGTAGTCACAGAATGACATTTCCAGACCTAGCTCATTAATTATGCAAAACAACAGCCAATGGCGGTTCTCCAAGCAATATTTGAATCGGTCATTCACAGATTGTTTGCCTCCAAATAAAGAGCTTTTGCTTATATCGTGTCGTCATTCTTTTCACCACCTAATCAATGAAATCAACGGGACTTGATGTACACATTTGTAAAAGCAAACTCTCTGTTCGATGTGAAACGGGGCTTTTAGGACATCTAGTGTAAGGAAAACAACGTTGCATGATATTACCAATCCTGTTTCGGAGCTACAGTATATACTCGTTTATGCTCTTTCGCAAATGCAACGCTTGGGGGGTGATGTGAAATTGTCATGAGATATCTTCTTTTTGATAAACGCATGGCTTTTACCACAAGATGACCTCTACCACTAGACGTCGTCATCACTTCTTCGATCGTTCCTAACAATTATTTATTAATAAAAATTAAAATCATATTTATTACAGTCTCTTATTCATATTTATTACAGTCTGTTGTTCATACAACGCTAATCAATATTCGGTTATGTGTGTTTGTGTGGCACTTTTAGGAGTGTCATTCATCAATTCAGTAAGTACTTTTAAACTCTTTTTATACTGGCTTTTACTTCTGTAAAGAAAATGAGAATCTGATTTGTCTTCTCCTTTCAATTGAACGTTTGCACCCCTTCGCCAGTAGAGGGCGTTGTTTGATAACCGTTGACAGTTGTAAAGGTTTCCTAATGGGTTTTAGCTGCTGAATTAATTAATTCTTTAGGTTCGAGCACACAGGCTGATCTCAGACCACAGTTTCTTAGGGAGTGCCTTAAAGAAAGATTTATTCTGCATACTCACTTTGCCATCCAACTCTTGAAGTAACTTTCTTGAACTAATATACATACATATGTATATATATATATATATATTTAGCCTGTATATCGTGTACATATTGAACAAGATATTATTATGAAGGGATTGAGGGATTTAAGCAATAGTAACTCCAAAAATAAAGCTAGATAACACAATAAAACACAACAAAAACGTGATAACGTAATAAAAAACATGCCTTTAGAAATGTTTTATGAACAGAGTTATCTCATTTTGGAACCAAAGTCTTCATATAGGCTACTTTATAATGGCACTGATTGATGCAAGTAAACAGGCATGAAGCAAGGCACGAGAAGAAAATAAATGAAGTAGCAATACAAATAAGTGATGTGTTTTGAAGAAGAGAGAAAAAATCATGAAATGAGAAGGAAATGTTATTGGCAGGGGTCTACTCCTCAATCCTCATGAAGTCAACCTGATTCTCTTATTTCTAAAAGTAACATTAATATTTCAGCCAGTGATAGTAAAAAAGCGAGAGAAATCACCTTTAAATGAATTCACAGGTTTTACACAGGTCTAAATGCTTTCTCAAAAGACTTAAGAATGGCATTGATACCCTCTGTTCTTTCTGTTCAGAAAAACCTGAGTCCACTTTACATTTATTTTGGAACTGCTCTTTCACAGTTACATTTTGGTGTGACATTTGTGATTTTATCAATTGTTATGTAAATCCTAATGTTGATTTTAGGAGCACTTCCGGTGGGACGGGTTCACTTCCTGCCGTCGGTGTGGTGTCGCATATGCAGGTCATCTCTTCTGATGCACATGGATGTGTACACAAGTAAAGCTCTCACATTAACGTGTGTCTCTTGTAGACGTACAAAAGAAACAAAAGCTGATGCTCGCCGACGGCATCAGCCCGTTGTCCGAGCGCAGAGACCCAGCGCGCCCTGACGAGCGACTCTAGTAGCATGTTGGCTTGGGCAAGGCGATAGATCACCGTGGCAACCAGCTGGTGTCGCGACTGCTTTTATACGGCATACTGGCGACGCTCCAACCGACGACGGTTGGTGATGAAATTTACATTCACGTTTAACGTTGAGAACACGAGTCAGACAGAGCGTTTTTATTGTACACACTTTTGTTGAAAACGGAACTCGAAACACAATGATATTTATAAACGAGTAGTCACAGAATGACATTTCCAGACCTAGCTCATTAATTATGCAAAACAACAGCCAATGGCGGTGCTCCAAGCAATATTTGAATCGGTCATTCACAGATTGTTTGCCTCCAAATAAAGAGCTTTTGCTTATGTCGTGTCGTCATTCTTTTCACCACCTAATCAATGAAAACAACGGGACTTGATGTACACATTTGAAAAAGCAAACTCTCTGTTCGATGTGAAACGGGGCTTTTAGGACATCTAGTGTAAGGAAAACAACGTTGCATGATATTACCAATCCTGTTTCGGAGCTACAGTATATACTCGTTTATGCTCTTTCGCAAATGCAACGCTTGGGGGGTGATGTGAAATTGTCATGAGATCACTTCTTTTTGATAAACGCATGGCTTTTACCACAAGATGACCTCTACCACTAGAGGTCGTCATCACTTCTTCGATCGTTCCTAACAATTATTTATTAATAAAAATTAAAATCATATTTATTACAGTCTCTTAATCATATTTATTACAGTCTGTTGTTCATACAACGCTAATCAATATTCGGTTATGTGTGTTTGTGTGGCACTTTTAGGAGTGTCATTCATCAATTCAGTAAGTACATTTAAACTCTTTTTATACTGGCTTTTACTTCTGTAAAGAAAATGAGAATCTGATTTGTCTTCTCCTTTCAATTGAACGTTTGCACCCCTTCGCCAGTAGAGGGCTTTGTCTGATAAACGTGGACAGTTGTAAAGGTTTCCTAATGGGTTTTAGCTGCTGAATGATTGAATTCTTTAGGTTCGAGCACACAGGCTGATCTCAGACCACAGTTTCTTAGGGAGTGCCTTAAAGAAAGGTTTATTCTGCATACTCACTTTGCCATCCAACTCTTGAAGTAACTTTCTTGAACTAATATACATACATATGTATATATATATATATATATATATATATTTATATATATGTATATATATATATATATATATATATTTAGCCTGTATATCGTGTACATATTGAACAAGATATTATTATGAAGGGATTGAGGGATTTAAGCAATAGTAACTCCAAAAATAAAGCTAGATAACACAATAAAACACAACAAAAACGTGATAACGTAATAAAAAACATGCCTTTAGAAATGTTTTATGAACGGAGTTATCTCATTTTGGAACCAAAGTCTTCATATAGGCTACTTTATAATGGCACTGATTGATGCAAGTAAACAGGCATGAAGCAAGGCACGAGAAGAAAATAAATGAAGTAGCAATACAAATAAGTGATGTGTTTTGAAGAAGAGAGAAAAAATCATGAAATGAGAAGGAAATGTTATTAGCAGGGGTCTACTCCTCAATCCTCATGAAGTCAACCTGATTCTCTTATTTCTAAAAGTAACATTAATATTTCAGCCAGTGATAGTAAAAAAGCGAGAGAAATCACCTTTAAATGAATTCACAGGTTTTACACAGGTCTAAATGCTTTCTCAAAAGACTTAAGAATGGCATTGATACCCTCTGTTCTTTCTGTTCAGAAAAACCTGAGTCCACTTTACATTTATTTTGGAACTGCTCTTTCACAGTTACATTTTGGTGTGACATTTGTGATTTTATCAATTGTTATGTAAATCCTAATGTTGATTTTAGGAGCACTTCCGGTGGGACGGGTTCACTTTCTGCCGTCGGTGTGGTGTCGCATATGCAGGTCATCTCTTCTGATGCACATGGATGTGTACACAAGTAAAGCTCTCACATTAACGTGTGTCTCTTGTAGACGTACAAAAGAAACAAAAGCTGATGCTCGCCGACGGCATCAGCCCGTTGTCCGAGCGCAGAGACCCAGCGCGCCCTGACGAGCGACTCTAGTAGCATGTTGGCTTGGGCAAGGCGATAGATCACCGTGGCAACCAACTGGTTTCGCGACTGCTTTTATACGGCATACTGGCGACGCTCCAACCGACGACGGTTGGTGATGAAATTTACATTCACGTTTAACGTTGAGAACACGAGTCAGACAGAGCGTTTTTATTATACACACTTTTGTTGAAAACGGAACTCGAAACACAATGATATTTATAAACGAGTAGTCACAGAATGACATTTCCAGACCTAGCTCATTAATTATGCAAAACAACAGCCAATGGCGGTGCTCCAAGCAATATTTGAATCGGTCATTCACAGATTGTTTGCCTCCAAATAAAGAGCTTTTGCTTATATCGTGTCGTCATTCTTTTCACCACCTAATCAATGAAATCAACGGGACTTGATGTACACATTTGAAAAAGCAAACTCTCTGTTCGATGTGAAACGGGGCTTTTAGGACATCTAGTGTAAGGAAAACAACGTTGCATGATATTACCAATCCTGTTTCGGAGCTACAGTATATACTCGTTTATGCTCTTTCGCAAATGCAACGCTTGGGGGGTGATGTGAAATTGTCATGAGATATCTTCTTTTTGATAAACGCATGGCTTTTACCACAAGATGACCTCTACCACTAGACGTCGTCATCACTTCTTCGATCGTTCCTAACAATTATTTATTAATAAAAATTAAAATCATATTTATTACAGTCTCTTATTCATATTTATTACAGTCTGTTGTTCATACAACGCTAATCAATATTCGGTTATGTGTGTTTGTGTGGCACTTTTAGGAGTGTCATTCATCAATTCAGTAAGTACTTTTAAACTCTTTTTATACTGGCTTTTACTTCTGTAAAGAAAATGAGAATCTGATTTGTCTTCTCCTTTCAATTGAACGTTTGCACCCCTTCGCCAGTAGAGGGCGTTGTTTGATAACCGTTGACAGTTGTAAAGGTTTCCTAATGGGTTTTAGCTGCTGAATGAATTAATTCTTTAGGTTCGAGCACACAGTCTGATCTCAGAACACAGTTTCTTAGGGAGTGCCTTAAAGAAAGATTTATTCTGCATACTCACTTTGCCATCCAACTCTTGAAGTAACTTTCTTGAACTAATATACATACATATGTATATATATATATATATATATATATATATATATATATATATATATATTTAGCCTGTATATCGTGTACATATTGAACAAGATATTATTATGAAGGGATTGAGGGATTTAAGCAATAGTAACTCCAAAAATAAAGCTAGATAACACAATAATACACAAAAAAAACGTGATAACGTAATAAAAAACATGCCTTTAGAAATGTTTTATGAACGGAGTTATCTCATTTTGGAACCAAAGTCTTCATATAGGCTACTTTATAATGGCACTGATTGATGCAAGTAAACAGGCATGAAGCAAGGCACGAGAAGAAAATAAATGAAGTAGCAATACAAATAAGTGATGTGTTTTGAAGAAGAGAGAAAAAATCATGAAATGAGAAGGAAATGTTATTAGCAGGGGTCTACTCCTCAATCCTCATGAAGTCAACCAGATGCTCTTATTTGTAAAAGTAACGTTAATATTTCAGCCAGGGATAGTAATAAAACGAGAGAAATCACCTTTAAATGAATTCACAGGTTTTACACAGGTCTAAATGCTTTCTCAAAAGACTTAAGAATGGCATTGATACAACTCTGTTCTTTCTGTTCAGAAAAACCTGAGACCACTTTACATTTATTTTGGAACTGCTCTTTCACAGTTACATTTTGGTGTGACATTTGTGATTTTATCAATTGTTATGTAAATCCTAATGTTGATTTTACATACATTAAATGTAATTTTTGGTTTTCATGAATGTGAAAAGAAAAGTGATATTTATTTTATAAACCTTATTTTTCTGTTAGCTAAATTTCACATTCACAAATCTAAATTGTCTAAATGCACTCCTCTTTTTTTGAGGTTTAAATGCGAGTTGAAAATGTACTTTGAGTAGCCTGTTGAGTTCTCTAAAAACTTAAAAGCTACAAGAACAGTGACTGTGTTTAAGGACTTTGCACCTAATCTGGATTGGAAGACTGAAGGAATTTAGTCTGGACTGAGGGAATCTGGAGCTTGTATTGACAATGATAATGGTTGTTGTAAATGTTTGTTTTTTGTTATCTTCTACAAGCATTTAATTAAAAAAAAAGATATATATATAAATATATTTCAGGCAGGGATTCGAGCACTTCCGGTGGGACGGGTTCACTTCCTGCGGTTGGTGTAGCGTCGCATATGCAGGTCATCTCTTCTGATGCACATGGATGTGTAGTAAAGCTCTCACATTAACGTGTGTCTCTTGTAGACGTACAAAAGAAACAAAAGCCGATGCTCGCCGACGGCATCAGCCCGTTGTCCGAGCGCAGAGACCCAGCGCGCCCTGACGAGCGACTCTAGTAGCATGTTGGCTTGGGCCAAGGCGATAGATCACCGTGGCAACTTGCTGGTGTCGCGACTGGTTTTATACGGCATATCGGCGACGCTCCAACCGACGACGGTTGGTGAGGAAATTTACATTCACGTTTAACGTTAAGAACACGAGTCAGACAGAGCGTTTTTATTGTACACACTTTTGTTGAAAACGGAACTCGAAACACAATGATATTTATAAACGAGTAGTCACAGAATGACATTTCCAGACCTAGCTCATTAATTATGCAAAACAACAGCCAATGGCGGTTCTCCAAGCAATATTTGAATCGGTCATTCACAGATTGTTTGCCTCCAAATAAAGAGCTTTTGCTTATATCGTGTCGTCATTCTTTTCACCACCTAATCAATGAAATCAACGGGACTTGATGTACACATTTGAAAAAGCAAACTCTCTGTTCGATGTGAAACGGGGCTTTTAGGACATCTAGTGTAAGGAAAACAACGTTGCATGATATTACCAATCCTGTTTCGGAGCTACAGTATATACTCGTTTATGCTCTTTCGCAAATGCAACGCTTGGGGGGTGATGTGAAATTGTCATGAGATATCTTCTTTTTGATAAACGCATGGCTTTTACCACAAGATGACCTCTACCACTAGACGTCGTCATCACTTCTTCGATCGTTCCTAACAATTATTTATTAATAAAAATTAAAATCATATTTATTACAGTCTCTTATTCATATTTATTACAGTCTGTTGTTCATACAACGCTAATCAATATTCGGTTATGTGTGTTTGTGTGGCACTTTTAGGAGTGTCATTCATCAATTCAGTAAGTACTTTTAAACTCTTTTTATACTGGCTTTTACTTCTGTAAAGAAAATGAGAATCTGATTTGTCTTCTCCTTTCAATTGAACGTTTGCACCCCTTCGCCAGTAGAGGGCGTTGTTTGATAACCGTTGACAGTTGTAAAGGTTTCCTAATGGGTTTTAGCTGCTGAATGAATTAATTCTTTAGGTTCGAGCACACAGGCTGATCTCAGACCACAGTTTCTTAGGGAGTGCCTTAAAGAAAGATTTATTCTGCATACTCACTTTGCCATCCAACTCTTGAAGTAACTTTCTTGAACTAATATACATACATATGTATATATATATATATATATATATATATATATATATATATTTAGCCTGTATATCGTGTACATATTGAACAAGATATTATTATGAAGGGATTGAGGGATTTAAGCAATAGTAACTCCAAAAATAAAGCTAGATAACACAATTGTTCCGCCCTTCGGCGTTTTAACTTGTTTCCTAGTCGGACCCGTTAGTACGGGCAAGCGTTCGAGCCGAGCAACAGTGCGGAAATCACCCTCGTGTCTGCGTCATCACAGAGTTTGGTTAAATCTTTGTCTGTAAGTCCTTTTTTCGTCAGAATTGTGGTTTCTGTATGATGTATGTTTACTTTAAGTAATGTGTGTTATTACGTTCGTGACTCTTTCAGTTTCATCGCGTATGCTCTAGTTTGAAGCTTTTTTGTTTTCTGACTCGCTGATTTATCTGCTCAGCAACGAGCCTCGACGTTTCGCCTTAGATTAAGTAGTTGATTTATTTACATCTGTTGATTCGTATATATATTATACATGTAACAGTCTAACAGGTAGTTTGGTGATATTGCGGATGTTTGTTTTATTACTATACATTAAGGACACCTGTAGTTTATTGTGTGAAAGTGTTGATATAGAGAATGCTGTATACTGTATAGAGAGTTCAGTAAGAGACACTTCAGATGTTACACTTTTGTAATGTTATTTTCTGTTTATTATTTCAGTCTTACAGACTTAAATGGAGAAAACACTAAGAAATAAAACTGAGGAAGAAAAGAGTTCAAAAGATAAAACATCATTCCTCAATAAGAAGTCTGGAGTTTCTCTTCATTGCTGTTAACTATCTGTCTAGCTGTACAAATCAGACGTCGTACATGCGAGGGCAGAATAGTAAGAAGACAGTAATACACCAAGTTCAACACGAAGCAGTTCTACACTCAACACTGATTCAGCGTTACTGACCCATCGTCATCCAGGCAACAACGATGGATGAACGGAGTAACAACGAAGAAACGAATCAGTCCTTGGTGACTAGATCCATTGCCCAGTTAAGTAGAAAATCATCAACAACGAGCTCTGCTGCTCTCAGAGCTCGAGCCAGAGCCGAAGCTGCCCGCATGCAGGTTTCATTCGCTCAGAAAGAAGCAGAGATGATGGTCGAAGAAGCAGCATTAAAAGCAAAAATGCACATTCTAAAGATGGAAAAGGAAGCAGCTACTGCCATCGCAGAAGAAGCAGTGTTTGTGGCTGCTGTGGAAAATGCAGATATAGATTCTCGTCATGACATCGACCTACCACTCTCGCCATCCAATGCTGCACAACGGACAAGTGAGTATGTCTTACAACACAGCAGTAGCGCATCAGTACCCACACCTATGCACACATCTTCACCACCAGCAGTAGAGGCAGTCAAACAAGAAATGAGTAATCTCAGAATCGACAATGAAGATACTCACCTACAAATAGCTCCTAAAAATGTGGAATCTCAGCAAACAGCGAACGCAACACAACATACTCCTGGAAATGTTCCTTCTGCACAGACACAGAAAAAGAAACATTTAGATCCATGTGTAGATGCAACTTACTTGAGACAGCCTGCACAGCAGAGGTGGGACTCTGACAACTCTGTCAAGCATACAGCTACTACACCAGATGTCTCAAAATTCCTAATGAGAAGAGAAGTGGTTACTTCTGGTTTAATGGAGTTCGATGATCACCCGCAGAGCTATTGGGCGTGGAAAACTTCCTTTCAAAGCGTCATTGAGGAACTCACCTTAACTCCAAGAGAAGAGTTAGACCTCCTGATTAAATGGCTCGGGCCAGCGTCTAAGGAACAAGCAAAAAGAATCCGAGCCATACACAGCCGCAACTCAGCTGCAGGGCTAAACATGGTTTGGCAAAGACTAGAGGAGACCTATGGAACCCCAGAGGCAGTTGAGCATTCACTCCTGAAAAGGATAGAGGAATTTCCCAGAATCTCAAGCAGAGACAATGTGAGATTAAGAGAGCTTGGGGACCTTTTGCTTGAACTCGAATATGCAAAAGAAGGAGGATACCTCCCTGGTCTAGCATATCTTGATACGTCACGGGGAGTGAACCCCATTTTAGAAAAGCTCCCATTTAGTCTCCAAGAAAAGTGGATTTCCCAAGGGTCAAAGTACAAAGAATACTATCATGTCTCATATCCACCTTTCGCCTTCTTTTCACAATTCATTCGTTCTGAAGCCAAAATCAGAAACGACCCTAGCTTTATGATATCTCAAACTCTCTACTCGGGACCAACAAAGTCAGAGAGACCCTCAAAATACAACAACAAAGTACCCGTGTCTGTGAGGAAAACTGGTGTATTCCCTGAAGCCAAAGCAGCTCCTACCGGTTACGTTGAAAAGGGAGCTATAGATGCAGATCGACTATGCCCCTTGCATTACAAACCTCACGCACTCAGAAAATGCCGTACCTTCCGCAGCAAGCCAATAGAGGATCGAAAAACCTACCTCAGGGAGAAGAACATCTGCTTCAAGTGCTGTGGTTCGACCAAACATAGAGCAAAAGACTGTGATAGGGAAATAGCATGCAGAGAATGTGGCAGCAAGACTCACACATCGGCTTTACATCCTGGTCCAGCACCCTGGTTCTCAGAAGTCTCAGCAGATCAAGGCGAGGAGGAGGAAACCCATGAGACTCCTCCTGGAACTCTCCCCGCAGTAACATCAAAATGTACAGAGGTTTGTGGGGGAAACACCAACGCCAAGTCCTGCTGTAAAATATGTCTGGTTAAAGTATACCCTGAAGATCATCCAGGAAAGGTAATTCAGACATACGTAGTGTTAGACGATCAGAGCAATCGTTCACTTGCTCGCCCTGAGTTTTTCAACCACTTTTGCCTCTATGAAAAAGCATCTCCCTATACATTAAAGACTTGCTCTGGTGTTATGGAAACCTCAGGGAGGAGAGCAACAAACTTTGCGGTGGAATCCTATGATGGAAAGATCAAGATCAAGCTTCCAACCCTCATTGAGTGTGAAATGATTCCAGATGACCGTACCGAAATCCCCACACCCGAAATTGCTCGCTATTTCCCTCATCTGAGACATGTAGCAGATAAGATACCATCACTCAATGAAAATGCTCAGATCCTTGTCTTGCTGGGAAGAGACATTTTGCGAGTGCATAAAGTGCGGCAACAGTATAACGGAGACCACGAAGACCCCTACGCCCAACGTCTTGATCTCGGGTGGGTTATCGTTGGAGACGTTTGTCTGGACCGGGCTCACAAACCACCCAGTGTCAGAGTGTACAAGACACACACACTGCCTAATGGACAGACATCCATGTTAAGCCCATGTCCTAACAATATTCAAGTGAAAGAGGCACTTAACAGAAAAAACACTCACCAACCAAGAAGTCTGGACTGCACATTCCGAGGTGAGGAGCCGGAAAAACTTGGAGCCACAGTTTTCGACAGCCACCCTGATGATGAAAAAGTAGCTCTGTCAGTTGATGATCAAGCATTTCTGGACATCATGGACAAAGAGGTTTATATGGATCAAGCAAACAGCTGGGTAGCACCGCTGCCATTCTGCAAACCTCGCCGCCGTCTTCCAAACAACAGAGAGATGGCTCTACGACGACTTTTATCTCTCCGACGTACACTGGACAGACGCACGGACATGAAAGAACACTTCCTGGAGTTCATGAAAAAGGTATTCGAGAATGACCATGCAGAACTAGCACCCGAACTCGAAGAACATCAAGAAAGGTGGTACTTGCCTCTGTTCGGGGTCTATCATCCTCAAAAACCAAATCAAATAAGAGTTGTTTTTGATTCAAGCGCCAAACAGGACGGTGTGTCGCTGAATGACGTGCTGCTCAGTGGGCCAGACTTAAACAATGCCCTCCTGGGTGTCTTAATCCGCTTCAGGAGAGAGAACATCGCAGTCACCGCTGATATTCAACAGATGTTCTACGCGTTCGTTGTTCGAGAGGACCATCGTGATTATTTGCGGTTCCTTTGGTACAAGGATAACGACTTGAACAATAACATCATTGAATACAGAATGAAGGTACACATATTTGGCAACAGCCCCTCACCCTCAGTTGCTATTTATGGTCTAAAGAGAGCTGCACACGAACATCAGGATGAGTACGGCACAGACAGCAAAGAGTTCATCATTAGGAACTTCTACGTGGACGACGGATTGACGTCGGTTCCGACAGAAGAAGAAGCTATTGATCTTCTACAAAGGACTCAAAAAATGTTAGCAGCATCTAACTTAAAACTCCACAAAATCGCGTCCAATAGCAGCAAAGTCATGACAGCATTTGCCCCCGAGGACCTTGCAAAAGACTTAAAAGACCTCGACTTTAGTGCAGATCCTCTCCCACTTCAGCGCAGCCTTGGACTGATATGGAATCTGGAGAGTGACAGTTTCGGTTTCCAAGTATCCCACGAAGAGAAGCCGTTCACAAAAAGAGGCGTCCTGTCAACAGTTCAGAGCCTCTATGATCCACTGGGCTTCGTGGCTCCCATCACAACTCAAGGAAAAGCTCTCATCAGAGAACTGTCGTCCAAAGAATATGATTGGGACGATCCTCTCCCATCAGACAAACAAGTGTCCTGGAAGTTGTGGAAAGAGTCTCTTCCGGAACTAGAGAAGCTACACATCAAGAGAAGGTATGTGCCAATCCCTCTTGTCTCATCGCAAAGTCGAGAACTCTGTTTATTCTCTGATGCTTCTACTTAGGCTATCGCTGCAGTAGCCTACTTGCGTGTCACCAATGATGAAAACCAGTGCCACATAGGATTCATTATGGGCAAAGCAAAGTTGGCGCCTCACCCAGCCCATACAGTTCCACGTTTAGAGTTGTGTGCCGCTGTCCTGGCAGCCGAAATGGCGGACACAATCTGCAGTGAAATGGACATTGAGATGCACGCCGTGAGATTTTTCACTGATAGCAGGATTGTTCTCGGGTACATCCATAACACCTCCAGAAGATTTCATGTATATGTTGCCAACCGAGTCAATCGCATCAGGAGATCAAGTCAGTCACAACAATGGCAGTATGTTGCCACTGAACAGAATCCAGCGGATCACGCCACCAGACCCACGTCTGTAGACATCCTCAAAGCCTCCAACTGGTTCTCAGGCCCTGAATTCTTGAAAAGCAGCAGTAAGCCTCCACAAAGCGATAGCTTTGATCTTGTTAACCCAGAACGTGATGTTGAAGTTCGAACCCAAGTTGCTGTCAACTACACCAAAGCTACAGAAGGTCAGTTCAGCTCAGCACGCTTTGAACGTTTCTCTAGCTGGACGAGACTACTAAAAGCCATCACAAAACTTATTCAAGTAACAAGAACATACTCCAAGACTCAAAAAGTGGATGCAGTTGATGCACGTTGGCAAGCTAAAACAGTCGTCATTCGTTGTGTCCAACATGAGTTCTATGAAGAAGAGTTAAAATGTTTGGAAGATGGGATTCAGCTCTCAAAAAAGAGTCCTCTGAGAAAGTTAAATCCCTTCATCGACAAGGAAGGACTCCTTCGCATTGGAGGACGCCTTACCAACGCTGACTTACCCAGAGACGAGAGACATCCTGTCTTACTTCCCAAAACTCATCACATCGCAACTCTAATAGTGAGACATTACCATGAGGATGTTTTCCATCAAGGTCGTCATTTTACCGAAGGTAGCAGGGGTGTGGATAGTAGGAGGTAAGCGGCTGGTGTCAAGTGTCATCTATAACTGTGTGACCTGTAAAAAGCTGAGAGGGAGATTAATGGAGCAGAAAATGGCACCACTACCAGCTGACAGACTCACTTCAGAACCCCCTTTTACCCATGTCGGTCTGGACGTCTTTGGACCATGGAGTATTGTCACTCGGCGCACTCGTGGAGGTAGTGCTGAAAGTAAGCGATGGGCAGTGTTATTCACACGCATGAGCACGAGAGCGACACACATCGAAGTGTTAGAATCCATGTCCGCTTCAAGTTTTATAAATGCTTTACGCCGATTCTTTGCTATCCGTGGGCCATCCAAACAGCTTCGCTCCGACAGAGGCACAAACTTTATTGGAGCGTGCAAAGAGTTAAAATTCAACACCAGTGATCCAGAACTGACAAGTTTCCTTGACGAGCAGGGATGCTCGTGGACTTTCAACTCCCCCCATTCATCCCATATGGGAGGTTGTTGGGAAAGACTGATAGGAGTAGCACGTCGCATTCTGGAAGGGATGTTGCTACGGTCTGACACGAAACACCTCAAACATGAAGTGTTGACGACACTGATGGCAGAAGTTATGGCCATTCTTAATGCCAGGCCATTGATTCCAGTGTCAACTGACCCTGACAATCCGTCAATATTAACTCCTGCAATGATTCTCACTCAAAAGATAACTCCAGTGACAGCGCCTCCAGGTGACTTTGATCATAAGGAGCTTCACAAAAATCAGTGGAAACAAGTGCGGTGTCTAGCAGAGAGCTTCTGGAAACGTTGGAGACAGGAGTATCTGGTGACTCTCCAGAAACGTCACAAGTGGACTGATGAGAAGCCAAACATACAAGTAGATGATGTAGTTCTGATGAAAGACAGTCAGGCTAAACGGAACGACTGGCCAATTGGACTTGTGGTAAAGACATTGCCTAGCAAAGATAACAAAGTCCGCAAGGTTGAAGTTAAGGTTGTGAGGCAAGGAACAACAAAAATCTACACCAGACCCATCTCAGAACTTGTTTTTCTTATGTCTAAGGACTCATAAAGTGATGGACATTCTGATCCGTAATAATAGTGCTCATAAATGACAACTGGTGATTGATTTAGTATTTGTTTGCTCTATTATTTTTGTTGATTAAACTTTGAGTAATTAAGATATTGGTATAATAATATACCAGGCGAGGAGTGTTCCGCCCTTCGGCGTTTTAATTTGTTTCCTAGTCGGACCCGTTAGTACGGGCAAGCGTTCGAGCCCGAGCAACAGTGCGGAAATCACCCTCGTGTCTGCGTCATCACAGAGTTTGGTTAAATCTTTGTCTGTAAGTCCTTTTTTCGTCAGAATTATGGTTTCTGTATGATGTATGTTTACTTTAAGTAATGTGTGTTATTACGTTCGTGACTCTTTCAGTTTCATCGCGTATGCTCTAGTTTGAAGCTTTTTTGTTTTCTGACTCGCTGATTTATCTGCTCAGCAACGAGCCTCGACGTTTCGCCTTAGATTAAGTAGTTGATGTATTTACATCTGTTGATTCGTATATATATTATACATGTAACAGTCTAACAGGTAGTTTGGTGATATTGCGGATGTTTGTTTTATTACTATACATTAAGGACACCTGTAGTTTATTGTGTGAAAGTGTTGATATAGAGAATGCTGTATACTGTATAGAGAGTTACTGGGTAATTCATGTTTATTGTGTAAGAGACACTTCAGATGTTACACTTTTGTAATGTTATTTTCTGTTTATTATTTCAGTCTTACAGACTTAAATGGAGAAAACACTAAGAAATAAAACTGAGGAAGAAAAGAGTTCAAAAGATAAAACATCATTCCTCAATAAGAAGTCTGGAGTTTCTCTTCATTGCTGTTAACTATCTGTCTAGCTGTACAAATCAGACGTCGTACATGCGAGGGCAGAATAACAATAAAACACAACAAAAACGTGATAACGTAATCAAAAACATGCCTTTAGAAATGTTTTATGAACGGAGTTATCTCATTTTGGAACCAAAGTCTTCATATAGGCTACTTTATAATGGCACTGATTGATGCAAGTAAACAGGCATGAAGCAAGGCACGAGAAGAAAATAAATGAAGTAGCAATACAAATAAGTGATGTGTTTTGAAGAAGAGAGAAAAAATCATGAAATGAGAAGGAAATGTTATTGGCAGGGGTCTACTCCTCAATCCTCATGAAGTCAACCTGATTCTCTTATTTCTAAAAGTAACATTAATATTTCAGCCAGTGATAGTAAAAAAGCGAGAGAAATCACCTTTAAATGAATTCACAGGTTTTACACAGGTCTAAATGCTTTCTCAAAAGACTTAAGAATGGCATTGATACCCTCTGTTCTTTCTGTTAGAAAAACCTGAGTCCACTTTACATTTATTTTGGAACTGCTCTTTCACAGTTACATTTTGGTGTGACATTTGTGATTTTATCAATTGTTATGTAAATCCTAATGTTGATTTTAGGAGCACTTCCGGTGGGACGGGTTCACTTCCTGCCGTCGGTGTGGTGTCGCATATGCAGGTCATCTCTTCTGATGCACATGGATGTGTACACAAGTAAAGCTCTCACATTAACGTGTGTCTCTTGTAGACGTACAAAAGAAACAAAAGCTGATGCTCGCCGACGGCATCAGCCCGTTGTCCGAGCGCAGAGACCCAGCGCGCCCTGACGAGCGACTCTAGTAGCATGTTGGCTTGGGCAAGACGATAGATCACCGTGGCAACCAGCTGGTGTCGCGACTGGTTTTATACGGCATATTGGCGACGCTCCAACCGACGACGGTTGGTGATGAAATTTACATTGACGTTTAACGTTGAGAACACGAGTCAGACAGAGCGTTTTTATTGTACACACTTTTGTTGAAAACGGAACTCGAAACACAATGATATTTATAAACGAGTAGTCACAGAATGACATTTCCAGACCTAGCTCATTAATTATGCAAAACAACAGCCAATGGCGGTGCTCCAAGCAATATTTGAATCGGTCGTTCACAGATTGTTTGCCTCCAAATAAAGAGCTTTTGCTTATATCGTGTCGTCATTCTTTTCACCACCTAATCAATGAAAACAACGGGACTTGATGTACACATTTGTAAAAGCAAACTCTCTGTTCGATGTGAAACGGGGCTTTTAGGACATCTAGTGTAAGGAAAACAACGTTGCATGATATTACCAATCCTGTTTCGGAGCTACAGTATATACTCGTTTATGCTCTTTCGCAAATGCAACGCTTGGGGGGTGATGTGAAATTGTCATGAGATATCTTCTTTTTGATAAACGCATGGCTTTTACCACAAGATGACCTCTACCACTAGAGGTCGTCATCACTTCTTCGATCGTTCCTAACAATTATTTATTAATAAAAATTAAAATCATATTTATTACAGTCTCTTAATCATATTTATTACAGTCTGTTGTTCATACAACGCTAATCAATATTCGGTTATGTGTGTTTGTGTGGCACTTTTAGGAGTGTCATTCATCAATTCAGTAAGTACATTTAAACTCTTTTTATACTGGCTTTTACTTCTGTAAAGAAAATGAGAATCTGATTTGTCTTCTCCTTTCAATTGAACGTTTGCACCCCTTCGCCAGTAGAGGGCGTTGTTTGATAACCGTTGACAGTTGTAAAGGTTTCCTAATGGGTTTTAGCTGCTGAATGATTGAATTCTTTAGGTTCGAGCACACAGGCTGATCTCAGACCACAGTTTCTTAGGGAGTGCCTTAAAGAAAGGTTTATTCTGCATACTCACTTTGCCATCCAACTCTTGAAGTAACTTTCTTGAACTAATATACATACATATATATATATATATATAGAGCCTGTATATTGTGTACATATTGAACAAGATATTATTATGAAGGGATTGAGGGATTTAAGCCATAGTAACTCCAAAAATACAGCTAGATAACACAATAAAACACAACAAAAACATGATAACATAATAAAAAACATGCCTTTAGAAATGAGAGTTATCTCATATGCAGGTCATCTCTTCTGATGCACATGGATGTGTACACAAGTAAAGCGAGTCTCACATTAACGCGTGTCTCTTGTAGACGTACAAAAGAAACAAAAGCCGATGCACGCCGACGGGCATCGGGCCGTTGTTTCCGAGCGCAGAGACCAAGCGCGCCCTGACGAGCGACTCTAGTAGCGTGTTGGCTTGGTGCCAAGGCGATAGGTCCCCGGCCCGAACAGATCTAGAAGGTGTCGCGACTGGTTTTATACGGCACATCGGCGACGCTACAGCCGACGACGGTTGGTGAGAAAATGTACATTCACGTTTAACGTTGAGAACACGAGTCAGACAGAACAGAGCATTTTTATTGTACACACTTTTGTTGAAAACGGAACTCGAAACACAATGATATTTGTAAACGAGTAGTCACAGAATGACATTTCCAGACCTAGCTCATTAATTATGCAAAACAACAGCCAATGGCGGTTCTCCAACTGCACATAAAGCAATATTTGAGTCGGTCATTCACAGATTGTTTGAAGTATATAGACATGATATGACTTTGTTTGCTTAATAAGCAGTTTAGATCGTTGGATTACTCTGCAGTAATTGTGGCACATTACTGCAGAGCAATCAGGGTTAAGGTGCCTTGCTCAAGGGCACTTCATCCATGACCCGTGCTGGCTGGCATTGAGATTTGAATCGTCGACCTTCTGATCACAAGCCCAGCGCTTTAACCACTAGGCCACAGCGGACCCCGAGCCGCCTTGAGCAGAATAGACTGGGTTCTAAAGGGTCAGTGCCAGAGGGTCAGCCGGGATTTAAGCAATAGTAACTCCAAAAATAAAGCTAGATAACACAATAATACACAACAAAAACGTGATAACGTAATAAAAAACATGCCTTTAGAAATGTTTTATGAACGGAGTTATCTCATTTTGGAACCAAAGTCTTCATATAGGCTACTTTATAATGGCACTGATTGATGCAAGTAAACAGGCATGAAGCAAGGCACGAGAAGAAAATAAATGAAGTAGCAATACAAATAAGTGATGTGTTTTGAAGAAGAGAGAAAAAATCATGAAATGAGAAGGAAATGTTATTAGCAGGGGTCTACTCCTCAATCCTCATGAAGTCAACCTGATTCTCTTATTTCTAAAAGTAACATTAATATTTCAGCCATTGATAGTAAAAAAGCGAGAGAAATCACCTTTAAATGAATTCACAGGTTTTACACAGGTCTAAATGCTTTCTCAAAAGACTTAAGAATGGCATTGATACCCTCTGTTCTTTCTGTTCAGAAAAACCTGAGTCCACTTTACATTTATTTTGGAACTGCTCTTTCACAGTTACATTTTGGTGTGACATTTGTGATTTTATCAATTGTTATGTAAATCCTAATGTTGATTTTAGGAGCACTTCCGGTGGGACGGGTTCACTTCCTGCCGTCGGTGTGGTGTCGCATATGCAGGTCATCTCTTCTGATGCACATGGATGTGTACACAAGTAAAGCTCTCACATTAACGTGTGTCTCTTGTAGACGTACAAAAGAAACAAAAGCTGATGCTCGCCGACGGCATCAGCCCGTTGTCCGAGCGCAGAGACCCAGCGCACCCTGACGAGCGACTCTAGTAGCATGTTGGCTTGGGCAAGGCGATAGATCACCGTGGCAACCAGCTGGTGTCGCGACTGGTTTTATACGGCATATCGGCGACGCTCCAACCGACGACGGTTGGTGAGGAAATTTACATTCACGTTTAACGTTAAGAACACGAGTCAGACAGAGCGTTTTTATTGTACACACTTTTGTTGAAAACGGAACTCGAAACACAATGATATTTATAAACGAGTAGTCACAGAATGACATTTCCAGACCTAGCTCATTAATTATGCAAAACAACAGCCAATGGCGGTTCTCCAAGCAATATTTGAATCGGTCATTCACAGATTGTTTGCCTCCAAATAAAGAGCTTTTGCTTATATCGTGTCGTCATTCTTTTCACCACCTAATCAATGAAATCAACGGGACTTGATGTACACATTTGTAAAAGCAAACTCTCTGTTCGATGTGAAACGGGGCTTTTAGGACATCTAGTGTAAGGAAAACAACGTTGCATGATATTACCAATCCTGTTTCGGAGCTACAGTATATACTCGTTTATGCTCTTTCGCAAATGCAACGCTTGGGGGGTGATGTGAAATTGTCATGAGATATCTTCTTTTTGATAAACGCATGGCTTTTACCACAAGATGACCTCTACCACTAGACGTCGTCATCACTTCTTCGATCGTTCCTAACAATTATTTATTAATAAAAATTAAAATCATATTTATTACAGTCTCTTATTCATATTTATTACAGTCTGTTGTTCATACAACGCTAATCAATATTCGGTTATGTGTGTTTGTGTGGCACTTTTAGGAGTGTCATTCATCAATTCAGTAAGTACTTTTAAACTCTTTTTATACTGGCTTTTACTTCTGTAAAGAAAATGAGAATCTGATTTGTCTTCTCCTTTCAATTGAACGTTTGCACCCCTTCGCCAGTAGAGGGCTTTGTTTGATAACCGTTGACAGTTGTAAAGGTTTCCTAATGGGTTTTAGCTGCTGAATGAATTAATTCTTTAGGTTCGAGCACACAGGCTGATCTCAGACCACAGTTTCTTAGGGAGTGCCTTAAAGAAAGATTTATTCTGCATACTCACTTTGCCATCCAACTCTTGAAGTAACTTTCTTGAACTAATATACATACATATGTATATATATATATATATATATATATATATTTAGCCTGTATATCGTGTACATATTGAACAAGATATTATTATGAAGGGATTGAGGGATTTAAGCAATAGTAACTCCAAAAATAAAGCTAGATAACACAATAAAACACAACAAAAACGTGATAACGTAATCAAAAACATGCCTTTAGAAATGTTTTATGAACGGAGTTATCTCATTTTGGAACCAAAGTCTTCATATAGGCTACTTTATAATGGCACTGATTGATGCAAGTAAACAGGCATGAAGCAAGGCACGAGAAGAAAATAAATGAAGTAGCAATACAAATAAGTGATGTGTTTTGAAGAAGAGAGAAAAAATCATGAAATGAGAAGGAAATGTTATTGGCAGGGGTCTACTCCTCAATCCTCACGAAGTCAACCAGATGCTCTTATTTGTAAAAGTAACGTTAATATTTCAGCCAGGGATAGTAATAAAACGAGAGAAATCATCTTTAAATGAATTCACAGGTTTTACACAGGTCTAAATGCTTTCTCAAAAGACTTAAGAATGGCATTGATACAACTCTGTTCTTTCTGTTCAGAAAAACCTGAGACCACTTTACATTTATTTTGGAACTGCTCTTTCACAGTTACATTTTGGTGTGACATTTGTGATTTTATCAATTGTTATGTAAATCCTAATGTTGATTTTACATACATTAAATGTAATTTTTGGTTTTCATGAATGTGAAAAGAAAAGTGATATTTATTTTATAAACCTTATTTTTCTGTTAGCTAAATTTCACATTCACAAATCTAAATTGTCTAAATGCACTCCTCTTTTTTTGAGGTTTAAATGCGAGTTGAAAATGTACTTTGAGTAGCCTGTTGAGTTCTCTAAAAACTTAAAAGCTACAAGAACAGTGACTGTGTTTAAGGACTTTGCACCTAATCTGGATTGGAAGACTGAAGGAATTTAGTCTGGACTGAGGGAATCTGGAGCTTGTATTGACAATGATAATGGTTGTTGTAAATGTTTGTTTTTTGTTATCTTCTACAAGCATTTAATTAAAAAAAAAGATATATATATAAATATATTTCAGGCAGGGATTCGAGCACTTCCGGTGGGACGGGTTCACTTCCTGCGGTTGGTGTAGCGTCGCATATGCAGGTCATCTCTTCTGATGCACATGGATGTGTAGTAAAGCTCTCACATTAACGTGTGTCTCTTGTAGACGTAAAAAAGAAACAAAAGCCGATGCTCGCCGACGGCATCAGCCCGTTGTCCGAGCGCAGAGACCCAGCGCGCCCTGACGAGCGACTCTAGTAGCATGTTGGCTTGGGCCAAGGCGATAGATCACCGTGGCAACTTGCTGGTGTCGCGACTGGTTTTATAAGGCATATCGGCGACGCTCCAACCGACGACGGTTGGTGAGGAAATTTACATTCACGTTTAACGTTAAGAACACGAGTCAGACAGAGCGTTTTTATTGTACACACTTTTGTTGAAAACGGAACTCGAAACACAATGATATTTATAAACGAGTAGTCACAGAATGACATTTCCAGACCTAGCTCATTAATTATGCAAAACAACAGCCAATGGCGGTTCTCCAAGCAATATTTGAATCGGTCATTCACAGATTGTTAGCCTCCAAATAAAGAGCTTTTGCTTATATCGTGTCGTCATTCTTTTCACCACCTAATCAATGAAATCAACGGGACTTGATGTACACATTTGTAAAAGCAAACTCTCTGTTCGATGTGAAACGGGGCTTTTAGGACATCTAGTGTAAGGAAAACAACGTTGCATGATATTACCAATCCTGTTTCGGAGCTACAGTATATACTCGTTTATGCTCTTTCGCAAATGCAACGCTTGGGGGGTGATGTGAAATTGTCATGAGATATCTTCTTTTTGATAAACGCATGGCTTTTACCACAAGATGACCTCTACCACTAGACGTCGTCATCACTTCTTCGATCGTTCCTAACAATTATTTATTAATAAAAATTAAAATCATATTTATTACAGTCTCTTATTCATATTTATTACAGTCTGGTGTTCATACAACGCTAATCAATATTCGGTTATGTGTGTTTGTGTGGCACTTTTAGGAGTGTCATTCATCAATTCAGTAAGTACTTTTAAACGTAATAAAAAACATGCCTTTAGAAATGTTTTATGAACGGAGTTAACTCATTTTGGAACCAAAGTCTTCATATAGGCTACTTTATAATGGCACTGATTGATGCAAGTAAACAGGCATGAAGCAAGGCACGAGAAGAAAATAAATGAAGTAGCAATACAAATAAGTGATGTGTTTTGAAGAAGAGAGAAAAAATCATGAAATGAGAAGGAAATGTTATTGGCAGGGGTCTACTCCTCAATCCTCATGAAGTCAACCTGATTCTCTTATTTCTAAAAGTAACATTAATATTTCAGCCAGTGATAGTAAAAAAGCGAGAGAAATCACCTTTAAATGAATTCACAGGTTTTACACAGGTCTAAATGCTTTCTCAAAAGACTTAAGAATGGCATTGATACCCTCTGTTCTTTCTGTTCAGAAAAACCTGAGTCCACTTTACATTTATTTTGGAACTGCTCTTTCACAGTTACATTTTGGTGTGACATTTGTGATTTTATCAATTGTTATGTAAATCCTAATGTTGATTTTACATACATTAAATGTAATTTTTGGTTTTAATGAATGTGAAAAGAAAAGTGATATTTATTTTATAAACCTTATTTTTCTGTTAGCTAAATTTCACATTCACAAATCTAAATTGTCTAAATGCACTCCTCTTTTTTTGAGGTTTAAATGCGAGTTGAAAATGTACTTTGAGTAGCCTGTTGAGTTCTCTAAAAACTTAAAAGCTACAAGAACAGTGACTGTGTTTAAGGACTTTGCACCTAATCTGGATTGGAAGACTGAAGGAATTTAGTCTGGACTGAGGGAATCTGGAGCTTGTATTGACAATGATAATGGTTGTTGTAAATGTTTGTTTTTTGTTATCTTCTACAAGCATTTAATTAAAAAAAAGATATATATATAAATATATTTCAGGCAGGGATTCGAGCACTTCCGGTGGGACGGGTTCACTTCCTGCGGTTGGTGTAGCGTCGCATATGCAGGTCATCTCTTCTGATGCACATGGATGTGTAGTAAAGCTCTCACATTAACGTGTGTCTCTTGTAGACGTACAAAAGAAACAAAAGCCGATGCTCGCCGATGGCATCAGCCCGTTGTCCAAGCGCAGAGACCCAGCGCGCCCTGACGAGCGACTCTAGTAGCATGTTGGCTTGGGCCAAGGCGATAGATCACCATGGCAACCAGCTGGTGTCGCGACTGCTTTTATACGGCATACTGGCGACGCTCCAACCGACGACGGTTGGTGATGAAATTTATATTCACGTTTAACGTTAAGAACACGAGTCAGAGAGAGCGTTTTTATTGTACACACTTTTGTTAAAAACGGAACTCGAAACACAATGATATTTATAAACGAGTAGTCACAGAATGACATTTCCAGACCTAGCTCATTAATTATGCAAAACAACAGCCAATGGCGGTTCTCCAAGCAATATTTGAATCGGTCATTCACAGATTGTTTGCCTCCAAATAAAGAGCTTTTGCTTATATCGTGTCGTCATTCTTTTCACCACCTAATCAATGAAATCAACGGGACTTGATGTACACATTTGTAAAAGCAAACTCTCTGTTCGATGTGAAACGGGGCTTTTAGGACATCTAGTGTAAGGAAAACAACGTTGCATGATATTACCAATCCTGTTTCGGAGCTACAGTATATACTCGTTTATGCTCTTTCGCAAATGCAACGCTTGGGGGGTGATGTGAAATTGTCATGAGATATCTTCTTTTTGATAAACGCATGGCTTTTACCACAAGATGACCTCTACCACTAGACGTCGTCATCACTTCTTCGATCGTTCCTAACAATTATTTATTAATAAAAATTAAAATCATATTTATTACAGTCTCTTAATCATATTTATTACAGTCTGTTGTTCATACAACGCTAATCAATATTCGGTTATGTGTGTTTGTGTGGCACTTTTAGGAGTGTCATTCATCAATTCAGTAAGTACTTTTAAACTCTTTTTTATACTGGCTTTTACTTCTGTAAAGAAAATGAGAATCTGATTTGTCTTCTCCTTTCAATTGAACGTTTGCACCCCTTCGCCAGTAGAGGGCGTTGTTTGATAACCGTTGACAGTTGTAAAGGTTTCCTAATGGGTTTTAGCTGCTGAATGAATTAATTCTTTAGGTTCGAGCACACAGGCTGATCTCAGACCACAGTTTCTTAGGGAGTGCCTTAAAGAAAGATTTATTCTGCATACTCACTTTGCCATCCAACTCTTGAAGTAACTTTCTTGAACTAATATACATACATATGTATATATATATATATTTATATATATATATATATATATATATATATATATATTAGCCTGTATATCGTGTACATATTGAACAAGATATTATTATGAAGGGATTGAGGGATTTAAGCAATAGTCACTCCAAAAATAAAGCTAGATAACACAATAAAACACAACAAAAACGTGATAACGTAATAAAAAACATGCCTTTAGAAATGTTTTATGAACGAAGTTATCTCATTTTGGAACCAAAGTCTTCATATAGGCTACTTTATAATGGCACTGATTGATGCAAGTAAACAGGCATGAAGCAAGGCACGAGAAGAAAATAAATGAAGTAGCAATACAAATAAGTGATGTGTTTTGAAGAAGAGAGAAAAAATCATGAAATGAGAAGGAAATGTTATTGGCAGGGGTCTACTCCTCAATCCTCATGAAGTCAACCTGATTCTCTTATTTCTAAAAGTAACATTAATATTTCAGCCAGTGATAGTAAAAAAGCGAGAGAAATCACCTTTAAATGAATTCACAGGTTTTACACAGGTCTAAATGCTTTCTCAAAAGACTTAAGAATGGCATTGATACCCTCTGTTCTTTCTGTTCAGAAAAACCTGAGTCCACTTTACATTTATTTTGGAACTGCTCTTTCACAGTTACATTTTGGTGTGACATTTGTGATTTTATCAATTGTTATGTAAATCCTAATGTTGATTTTAGGAGCACTTCCGGTGGGACGGGTTCACTTCCTGCCGTCGGTGTGGTGTCGCATATGCAGGTCATCTCTTCTGATGCACATGGATGTGTACACAAGTAAAGCTCTCACATTAACGTGTGTCTCTTGTAGACGTACAAAAGAAACAAAAGCTGATGCTCGCCGACGGCATCAGCCCGTTGTCCGAGCGCAGTGACCCAGCGCGCCCTGACGAGCGACTCTAGTAGCATGTTGGCTTGGGCAAGGCGATAGATCACCGTGGCAACCAGCTGGTGTCGCGACTGCTTTTATACGGCATACTGGCGACGCTCCAACCGACGACGGTTGGTGATGAAATTTACATTCACGTTTAACGTTGAGAACACGAGTCAGACAGAGCGTTTTTATTGTACACACTTTTGTTGAAAACGGAACTCGAAACACAATGATATTTATAAACGAGTAGTCACAGAATGACATTTCCAGACCTAGCTCATTAATTATGCAAAACAACAGCCAATGGCGGTGCTCCAAGCAATATTTGAATCGGTCATTCACAGATTGTTTGCCTCCAAATAAAGAGCTTTTGCTTATATCGTGTCGTCATTCTTTTCACCACCTAATCAATGAAAACAACGGGACTTGATGTACACATTTGAAAAAGCAAACTCTCTGTTCGATGTGGAACGGGGCTTTTAGGACATCTAGTGTAAGGAAAACAACGTTGCATGATATTACCAATCCTGTTTCGGAGCTACAGTATATACTCGTTTATGCTCTTTCGCAAATGCAACGCTTGGGGGGTGATGTGAAATTGTCATGAGATCACTTCTTTTTGATAAACGCATGGCTTTGACCACAAGATGATCTCTACCACTAGAGGTCGTCATCACTTCTTCGATCGTTCCTAACAATTATTTATTAATAAAAATTAAAATCATATTTATTACAGTCTCTTAATCATATTTATTACAGTCTGTTACAGTCGATCGAGACCAAGATGGCGGCGCGAGTACATCGCGAGGCTCAGTGTCTCTCCAGTTTTAGCATTTATATAGTGTATTTCTTGCTCATCTCGGGTCTGTTCGTCCAGAACAGTTGTGCATTTACATCGTACACCCGACAGGAGCTTTTGGATATCAGTTTACGCATGTCCGGAAGTTGCATCAGCAACATTCAACTCGTCCCTGAGATCGTCAGAACATCCGATGCTGCGCACCTCACATGGCCGGGCGGAAGTGCTCGTCGGCGGCGTCGAGATCGTAAACAAAGGCGGGGGAAGCGCGGAGGGCTAAGAGCTAGGCTAAAGCTAACACCACACCGGCTCTCTTTACCCAGCATTTTCCTTGCTAATGTTCGATCATTAGTGAACAAAATGGACGAGATCAAACTCCGCATCATCAACAGCAAAAGACTTTTGAACTGCAATGTCATAATCTTCACGGAAACATGGTTTCACAGCGGTATACCGGACAACGCTATTGAGTTAGCGGGCTACAACACACACCGGGCGGATAGAACGGCAGAGGAATCCGGTAAGACAAGAGGAGGTGGATTGTGCATCTACATCAACAAAACTTGGTGCACGAACTCTGTTATTGTCGGGAGACACTGCTCGGCTAACCTTGAGTTTCTCATGGTTAAATGTAGACCGTTTTATCTGCCACGGGAATTCACTTCCACCATTATAACGGCAGCTTATATTCCACCGGATGCTGATGCCAAGCTTGCTATGAAAGAACTTCATGCAGCCATCAGTAAACAACAGACTGCTCACCCGGAGGCTGCATTTATTGTTGCGGGAGATTTTAATCACTCTAACTTAAAGACAGTGCTCCCTAAATCTCATCAGCATGTTTCCTGCCACACAAGAGGAAACAAAACTTTGGACCATGTCTACACAAACATGGCTAAAGCTTACGCCGCGACACCCCTCCCCCACCTGGGACAATCTGATCACCTTTCTTTGTTCCTCACCCCCAAGTACATTAACCTCATTAATCGTGTGAAGCCATCAGTGAAGACCATCAAGGTGTGGCCTGCGGGGGCAGACCTTACACTCCAGGAAAGGTTTCTACACACAGACTGGAGTCTGTTTGCTTCTCAGGCCACCAATGGCTCTCACACGGACATCAACAGTTACACCTCCTCTGTATTGGACTACATAAATTCCACCATTGATAGTGTCACAACCCAGAAGCAGATCACCACGTACCCTAATCAGAAGCCATGGATGAACAAGGAAGTGCGACTCCTGTTGAAAGCACGTAACACTGCCTTCCGATCGGATGATGCACATGTCTATAGTACTTCTAGGGCAAACCTGAAGAGGGGCATCAAAAAGGCCAAGCACTGCTATAAGCTGAAGCTAGAGGAGCATTTTTCCAATTCTGACCCTCGACGCATGTGGCAGGGCATCCAGGCCATCAGTGATTACAAACCTAACCACTCCACCCCCATAGCCACAGATGCCATCTTCCTGAACGAGCTTAATGACTTTTATGCTCGCTTTGAGAGAGACAATAAGGAAACAGCTACCAAGCTCACACCCTCTGCTGACCACCCAATCATCACACTTAACTCCACTGATGTTCACAATGCACTAAGTCGGATCAACGCGCGCAAGGCTGCTGGCCCAGATGGCATCCCTGGTCGCGTACTCCGGGCATGTTCAGAGCAGCTCGCTGGGGTCTTCACGGACATATTCAATATGTCCCTCGCCCAAGCAGTGGTTCCAGCATGTTTTAAATCCACCTCCATTGTGCCCATCCCAAAACATTCAAACCCGACGTGCCTGAACGACTACCGCCCGGTAGCACTCACACCAATTGTCATGAAGTGCTTTGAGCGGCTGGTCCTGGCACACCTAAAGGACTCTTTACCACCCACACTGGACCCATACCAATTTGCCTATCGCAACAATAGGAGCACAGATGATGCAGTGTCCATGGCGCTGCACTCCGTGCTCACACATCTGGATAACAAGGACACTTATGCACGTATGCTGTTCGTAGACTTCAGTTCTGCGTTCAATACCGTCATCCCTTCCAAGCTAATCATCAAACTTGGAAACCTAGGCATCAACAACCCTACCTGCAATTGGATTATGGACTTCCTGACGAACAGGCCTCAGCTTGTTAGGTTAGGCCCCATCTGCTCCACCACCACCACCCTCAACACTGGTGTACCACAGGGCTGCGTACTGAGCCCCTTCCTCTACTCCCTTTTCACACTCGACTGCAGGCCTGTGAACGGATCTAACTCCTTCATCAAGTTTGCAGACGATACAACAGTGATTGGTCTCATCAGCAACAACGATGAGACTGCGTACAGGGAGGAGGTCCGGCACCTGGCCACATGGTGCTCAGCCAACAATCTGCTCCTTAACACCTCCAAGACAAAGGAGATCATCGTGGACTTCAGGAAGGCGAAAGGAGACACACACGACCCCATCCACATTAATGGAATGGCTGTTGAACGTGTTTCCAGTTTTAAGTTCCTGGGGACCCACATTTCGGAGGATCTGTCCTGGACCACCAACACCTCATGCCTGGTCAAGAAGGCTCACCAGCGTCTCTTCTTTCTGAGGACACTGAAGAAGAACCAACTGTCTTCAACTATCCTGGTGAACTTCTATCGCTGCACGATAGAGAGCATCCTGACCAACTGTGTCACAGTCTGGTACGGGAACTGTTCTGTTGCTGAGCGCAAGGCATTGCAGCGGGTGGTGAAAACAGCCCAGCGCATCACAGGGACTACACTTTCTGCCATTGAGGACATCCAGAAGAAACGCTGTCTGCGTCGAGCTCGCAGCATTCTCAAGGACTCCTCTCACCCCGCTCATAGACTGTTTACTCTCCTGCCTTCTGGTAGGCGCTTCCGGTGCCTCCGGACAAGAACCA
The DNA here is from genome assembly GCF_947034865.1 of Barbatula barbatula. Classification (NCBI taxonomy): domain Eukaryota; kingdom Metazoa; phylum Chordata; class Actinopteri; order Cypriniformes; family Nemacheilidae; genus Barbatula; species Barbatula barbatula. Next base: position 5,873,962 of record NC_136773.1, read on the forward strand.
GCAGACTAAGAAACAGCTTTTTTCCCAGAGCTGTTTCATTATTGAACTCTGCCCCCCACTGATTCCACTACCTCTCATACCTTTAACTCCAATGCTGCTACAACATTGTTTACATTGCACTACAGGGCTGCATGCATGACTGAACTGTACACACCAGTACTTCATGTATCTGCTCTACCGGACTGTTTACACACACACAGCACCATTTGCACTCTATACTGCTCACTTGCACACCAGGAATATTAAACTGAATGCTCATTTGCACTAATGGACCACTTCCATAACTGCATTAACCTATATACTGCACTGTAATTCTATTAACTGCATCTAGTCATCTATTCAACAGTAACTTCAATAACTGCATTAACTAATCAACTGCACGGTAATTCTATTAACTGCATCTAGTCATCAATTGCACTGTAACTTCAATAACTGCATTAACTAATCAACTGCACGGTAATTCTATTAACTGCATCTAGTCATCAATTGCACTGTAACTTCAATAACTGCATTAACTAATCTACTGCTCTGTAACCTTATTAACTGCATTAACTCATCTTCTGGACTGCAACCTATTAACTACATTAATTCGTATACTGCACCGTAACTTTAATAACTGCATCAACTTCTACAACTGCATTAACTCACCTATTGCACTGCAACTTTAATAGCTAATGTCAATAATTTATGCATACCTAAGTCACTTGCACTATTTTAGTCTAAATTATTATCTGTTCATATCCACCTGTACATTAATGCTCATAGTATATAGTCATCTGTATATATTGTTCATAGTTACTGTCATATTTTCATAGAACACACCTACTGCAAAATATTTTTATAGTCCATGCCCACTGTATTATATTTTTCATATTGTATTCTGTATTTATTCTAACTGTATATCCTGCACTTGCTAACTGCACTTCTGGTTAGACCTAAACTACGTTTCGTTACACTGTACTTGTATATGTGTAATGACAATAAAGTTGAATCTAATCTAATCTTGTTCATACAACGCTAATCAATATTCGGTTATGTGTGTTTGTGTGGCACTTTTAGGAGTGTCATTCATCAATTCAGTAAGTACATTTAAACTCTTTTTATACTGGCTTTTACTTCTGTAAAGAAAATGAGAATCTGATTTGTCTTCTCCTTTCAATTGAACGTTTGCACCCCTTCGCCAGTAGAGGGCGTTGTTTGATAACCGTTGACAGTTGTAAAGGTTTCCTAATGGGTTTTAGCTGCTGAATGATTGAATTCTTTAGGTTCGAGCACACAGGCTGATCTCAGACCACAGTTTCTTAGGGAGTGCCTTAAAGAAAGGTTTATTCTGCATACTCACTTTGCCATCCAACTCTTGAAGTAACTTTCTTGAACTAATATACATACATGTATATATATATATATATATATATATATATATAGAGCCTGTATATTGTGTACATATTGAACAAGATATTATTATGAAGGGATTGAGGGATTTAAGCCATAGTAACTCCAAAAATACAGCTAGATAACACAATAAAACACAACAAAAACATGATAACATAATAAAAAACATGCCTTTAGAAATGAGAGTTATCTCATATGCAGGTCATCTCTTCTGATGCACATGGATGTGTACACAAGTAAAGCGAGTCTCACATTAACGCGTGTCTCTTGTAGACGTACAAAAGAAACAAAAGCCGAAAAAACATGCCTTTAGAAATGTTTTATGAACGGAGTTATCTCATTTTGGAACCAAAGTCTTCATATAGGCTACTTTATAATGGCACTGATTGATGCAAGTAAACAGGCATGAAGCAAGGCACGAGAAGAAAATAAATGAAGTAGCAATACAAATAAGTGATGTGTTTTGAAGAAGAGAGAAAAAATCATGAAATGAGAAGGAAATGTTATTAGCAGGGGTCTACTCCTCAATCCTCATGAAGTCAACCAGATGCTCTTATTTGTAAAAGTAACGTTAATATTTCAGCCAGGGATAGTAATAAAACGAGAGAAATCACCTTTAAATGAATTCACAGGTTTTACACAGGTCTAAATGCTTTCTCAAAAGACTTAAGAATGGCATTGATACAACTCTGTTCTTTCTGTTCAGAAAAACCTGAGACCACTTTACATTTATTTTGGAACTGCTCTTTCACAGTTACATTTTGGTGTGACATTTGTGATTTTATCAATTGTTATGTAAATCCTAATGTTGATTTTACATACATTAAATGTAATTTTTGGTTTTCATGAATGTGAAAAGAAAAGTGATATTTATTTTATAAACCTTATTTTTCTGTTAGCTAAATTTCACATTCACAAATCTAAATTGTCTAAATGCACTCCTCTTTTTTTGAGGTTTAAATGCGAGTTGAAAATGTACTTTGAGTAGCCTGTTGAGTTCTCTAAAAACTTAAAAGCTACAAGAACAGTGACTGTGTTTAAGGACTTTGCACCTAATCTGGATTGGAAGACTGAAGGAATTTAGTCTGGACTGAGGGAATCTGGAGCTTGTATTGACAATGATAATGGTTGTTGTAAATGTTTGTTTTTTGTTATCTTCTACAAGCATTTAATTAAAAAAAAAGATATATATATAAATATATTTCAGGCAGGGATTCGAGCACTTCCGGTGGGACGGGTTCACTTCCTGCGGTTGGTGTAGCGTCGCATATGTGTGGTATACTTAAAGTTGACTGTCAATTTAAGTTCATGTAGTTCGTTAAAATGATGTTGTTATATATTTATTTGAGTATTTTGCGTAGAAAGTTGCGTACCTGCGCGATGACGTCACTGCACGTAATGGGGAAGAACGTCGCGACGCGCTTCATTTCCAGTAAGAACACTGATAAGGAAGCAACGCGTCCGTCTTGTTCTTTTATATAATCTTCTCCTCATTGCAGGTAATTGTAAATTTTATGTGTGACATATACATAGCGATGTAACGGTGTTTATTAAGTCATTAATCTCTTATTTTTATTTTAATGAACGATGTATAAAAGAGAGCATGGTTAGCACGTGCGTTTGTATCGCAATGGTGCTACTCCACAAGAGTTTAAGTATGTTTGTGAAAGTGAATGTAATCTTGTGTTGTAAATGTTAAGCGTTATTTTCTCTCTGTTTTGAATTGTTATCTAAGCGTGATTGACGTTAACGATCTATGAGTACTGAATGCTATTATCAGAGTGGATGTTACGTCACTGATCATTTCTCTATGTTGAGTAAACATATGTTTGAATCATTCATGCTGTTCTTTTACATTTTAAATATATTCAATGTCATTACATTAAACATTTTCCAGTAAGAACACTGATAAGGAAGCAACGCGTCCGTCTTGTTCTTTTATATAATCTTCTCCTCATTGCAGGAGTACTACAATTTTGGAGGCACCGCTGGGATGAATGTTGGGTGGATTAACTCCCTGGCCGGTAGAACCCATCTAGCAACACCATCCTGTTCACAGTGACGTTGAAACTGCAGTGTGAGGCAGCGAGGGCGAGTAGTGAGGTGATCTGGTCGAGCAATGCACTTGCTGAGGTTCAGCGATAACCAGCAGTAGCAACGTCGAGTCAGTGAGGTAAACACTACCCTCAACAACCCATACACGGCTGCTAATAATGGATGCGTTTAAAAGTCTCCAGGATGAAATCGGGGAGAAACTATGTAAACTTTCACGTGAAAAACTGACAGAACTCTGTGTCTTTCTTCACATTACAAAGGAGGGTGAAACAAATGCAACTCGTTTGTCTCTGTTAAACAGTCTGAGTAACCACATGCTAAGAGCTGAGTTAGGGGAGCTCGAGGATGGTAGGATGGCTGAGCTGCTGGAAATTAATGAACAATTGAGTCTGCTCACGGGGACTGATGTTGACAGTTCTGAACACAGGCTTGCGAGAGAGGAAAATACTTCTCGTGAGGGGGCTAACATGATGCGGGAAATAAGGGAAAATGAAAATGTGTCAGAGTCGTTTTCCACCATGCATATCAGTCATGCCATGCCTCACACTACGGAAGGCCAACAGGGACATAAGGACCGTAACTCAGTGAGCTCTGTAGATCTACCACAGCGACAGGTCACCTCTGTTCATGTTGTGCAGCTAGATGACCCTGAACCAAAATACCAATCTAAACACCCTAAGTTTGATCTGATGGCGCAGCTGAAAAGTCTAAGTGAGGATGTCATGCAACTTAAAGAAACAATGCAGAAGCCCTTTCCTGTTACTCAGCGATGCTGTGCAGTCCATAACCAGGAACCAGTAGCTACAGCTGCCCCCCAGCATCAGAGCCGCTCCCAAGGTTTCCAACCGGCCCCTGGATGGACGCCAATCCGAGAGAGTCAGGCCTGGGGAGCAGAGACAGTTAAATGCCAACAGGGGACGGGTCCATATTCGTCTTCACACCAGCTTGACCAAAGTCAAAAACATGTATCGGAACGATATATACCGCACACAAAGCCGGTTCAATACCCTTTTGTCACACAAGAGCATCCTGTGCAGTCACCCCAACAGTATGTAACCCATCATGCACAACCTTATGCGACTCAGCCTCTAAACGTTGGAGCAGCCCCATATTATGGCCAGCAGTATGTGGTGCCGCCACAACCATACCCTCATCAGTACCGACCACCTCGCCATCCACGAGCGAGACAATGTTTCCATTGCCAGCAATGCAAAACCATGGAACCATGTACTCACTGTTACTTGTGTGGCAGCAGCGAGCATTTCTCAGCTGGCTGTAAGAGCAAGAGTGTCAGACCCCAGTCAGGAGCGGCGTTAAACAGGAGTGGGTTACCCCCGAGGGACAGGGTGTGACCCAAACAGTGAAAAGGTCCCAAGAACAAGGAAGTGGCCCAAATCAGCAGGTACAGCGTGATCTTGAGCCCCAGTCACTTAACAGTATTTTACCTAGTTCTTGTAACGTTAATTGTCATTCTGCTGTCACGTCTCTAGTAGGCAAACAATGTCTAGTGACCTGTTATCTGCAGGGACAGAGGACAGAAGCATTATGGGATACAGGTTCCCAAGTATCTATTATAGATGAACTGTGGAAAACAAAGTACGCACCTGATGTGACTCTTAAAAACATTTCCGAGGCAGCAGGCGCTCCAGATAATCTGCAGTTGGTGGCGGCAAATGGAACAAACATACCATACAGTGGCTGGGTGGAAATTACTTTCAAGTTGACATCCCCTGTAGCAAAGGGGAGAGAGTTAATCATTCCTGTGCTTGTCTTGAAGAACCAAGAGTTGTCTAGGCCAATCATAGGGTACAATGTAATCGAGCAACTAATACGGAAGTGCGATTCGGATGGATCTCATAATGCGACTGATGGAAATATGTACAACACTGTTCGGAATGCTTTCCCGGGCCTCAAGAAAAATAAAGTACACACCTTCATCAATCTAGTATCAGCAGAAGACCCTGGTGTGTATGTGGTTAGAACAGTAAAGTGGCGGGTGAATGTACCAAAGCAAACTGTGATGCAGATTCAGTGTCAGGTAAGGGGGCCACTAGTGAAACAAGATACTGTGCTGCTGTTTGAACCACATGTTAATCCCCAACACCCTGACGGCCTTGAACTGTTTGATACACTATTTATGCTAAAAGTGGGTGCTTGCCCACAGATTACCATCAGTGTACAGAATGGAACAGATCATGACATCACGCTTATGGGGAGGACAGAGCTGGGGACAGTACAGTCAGTCAAGTCTATTTTGCCAACCCCACAAAGTACCACCTCTGCCTCTGTCACGCAGTCCCCACCAGAAACCACGGACGTGGATGGGGATAAGGATTCATGGGACCCTCCAGTCGATGTGGGCCATTTGACTCTGTCCCAGCAACAGCAAGTAAAACAGATGTTACATGAGGAATGCCATGCTTTCTCTAAATCAGATGATGACATTGGCTGTGTTCAAGGATTAGAGTTGAGTATTTCTCTGAATGACAACACACCGGTTACCCGCACATACACTTCAGTTCCTAAGCCTTTATATCAGGAAATGAAGGATTACCTGCGTGATTTGATCGCTCAAGGGTGGGTGGAAAAGTCTCATTCCCCATACTCGTCTCCCATTGTGTGTGTCCGTAAGAAGGATGGAAGCCTCAGATTGTGCATTGACTATAGGGACTTTAACCGTAAGACCGTTCCTGATCGCCAGCCTATACCGAGAGTGCAGGATATATTGGATGGCCTGGGAGGTAACAGCTGGTTCTCTCTATTAGATCAAGGGAAAGCGTACCACCAAGGCTTTATGTGTCCAGAGAGTAGACATCTAACGGCGTTCACTACACCGTGGGGCCTGTATCAATGGAACCGCATCCCATTTGGCCTAATGAATGCACCAGCGGCATTTCAACGATTTATGGAGGAATGTTTGGAAGGACTAAGGGATGACATTTGTATACCCTACCTTGACGACATACTGGTCTTTACTAAGTCTTTTTGTGAACAGGTGGAAGCGGTGAGGAGAGTCCTGCAACGGTTGAAAGCCCATGGAGTCAAGTTAAAGCCAAAAAAATGTGAGCTTTTCAAGAACAAGGTTCGCTATCTGGGCAGGATCGTTTCTGCGGAAGGCAGCCGCATGGACCCGGCAGACACAGTCGCTGTGACAGCACTCAAAGAAAAGAAATTGAACACTGTGGGGGACTTACGCAAGATTTTGGGCCTGCTCAGCTATTATAGACAGTATATCAAAGATTTCTCGCGGATTGCCAACCCCCTTTACGATCTGCTAAAGGGAAAGACTGACAATAAGAGGGACCAGAGGAAAGGAAAGCGAAAGAGGGAAACAGGCAGAATGACTCATGTGATGCCATCAAATCAACTGATCCAATGGACAGAAAATCATCAAGGGATCCTTGAAGAACTGATCGATTGTTTAGTTCAGCCTCCTGTGTTAGGATTTCCTGATTTCTCCCAGCCTTTCACACTTCACACAGATGCGTCCAACCAAGGTCTGGGAGCGGTCCTGTACCAGGAACAAAACGGGAAGCTAAGAGTTCTAGCCTACGGTTCCCGGACTTTAACAGCGGCAGAAAAAAACTATCATTTACACAGTGGGAAGTTGGAATTTCTTGCCCTCAAATGGGCTGTAACTGAAAAATTCAGAGACTACCTCTATTATGCCCCGACTTTTACGGTATTTAGTGACAACAATCCGTTAACATACGTTCTGACATCTGCCAAATTGAATGCCACTGGCTGCCGATGGGTTGCCGAGCTTGCAGATTTTCACTTTACAATTCGCTATCGCCCTGGCAAGGAAAACATTGATGCAGACTCACTTTCCAGGATGCCAGCCGATTTGGAGGAAATAATGGGAGAATGCACTGAGCAGCTTTCATCAGATTGTGTGGGATCTCTGATCCAGGCAGTGGAAGTCCAAAACGATCTGGATGTGCCCTCTGCTATAGCCTGTCAGTATATCTCTGCAAGTGTGGAGGAAAGTGGGAAAACTCTTCAACCCCTGTCAAGAGTGGAAGTAAGACAAGCTCAGGAAAATGACAAGGATATTGGAGTAGTCATTAAACACTTACAATCGGGAACCAGGCCTCCCCAGAGATGGAATTCACCAAAATCACAGTTGAAAGGCCTCCTAAGAGAATGGGACAAATTGAAATTGGATGAGGATGGAGTTCTATTTCGTAAAACGTCTCAGAGGACACAGCTGGTTTTACCAACCTCACTCAAAACAACTGTCTTACGAGAACTGCACGATGAAATGGGCCACCAGGGTCTGGACCGCACCAACAATCTCATCAGAGATCGTTTTTTCTGGCCCCACATGCAAAAAGACATCGAACATTATGTCCTGAGAACCTGTTCCTGCATAAAACAGAAAAAGCCCTGTCGGGAAACGAGGGCACCACTCAAAAGTATAACAACGACCCATCCGTTTGAACTGGTATCTATTGACTTCCTCCATGTGGACAAATGTAAGGGTGGTTATGAGTACATTTTGATAATCATTGACCATTTTACTCGATTTGCACAGGCCTATGCCACCACCTCAAAGTCAGGAAAGACAGTGGCCGACCAGTTGTTCAATGATTTTGCCCTCAAGTTTGGGTTTCCCACCCGAATTCACCATGATCAAGGGGGAGAGTTCGAAAATCAGCTGTTCACTCAACTCAGCAAGTACAGTGGCTTCGCCGGCTCCAGGACCACCCCCTACCATCCACAAGGGAATGGGCAGGTGGAAAGATTTAATCGAACTTTACTGCAAATGATGAAAACCCTCACCGAAAGACAAAAATCCAATTGGAAGCAGTCACTCAACAAATTAATATTTGCGTACAATTGCACCAAATGTGAAGTTACTGGCTTTTCACCATTCCAGCTTCTTTTTGGTCGCTCTCCAAGGCTTCCCATCGATGCTGCTTTCGGACTCGACTCGAACCCCAGCTCTGTGAGCCACAGTGAGTACGTGAAACGGTGGACCGAGGGGATGCAAGAAGCGTGTGAGATTGCAAGAGAACATGCTAAAAGGTGTGCTGACCGAAACAAGAGGAATTACGATCTCAAAGTGAGGTATACAAATCTAACTCCAGGGAGCAGGGTCCTGGTGAAAAATCTGACCCCGCGAGGCGGTACAGGAAAACTTCGAAGTTATTGGGAGAACGAAGTTCATGTCATCATACGTCAGGTTGCTGATGATATACCAGTCTACGAAGTGAAACCTGAACAGAGTAGAGGTCGCTCAAGAGTGTTGCACCACAACTTTCTCCTTCCCTGTGATCACTTACCCTTTGAAACTGCACCAAAACATACCCCCACATCAAAACCAAAGCACCAACAGATGAAAGGACGAGCCCAGCCTCCTGGGGAGAGAGAAAAACATTCAGAAAGTGAGAGTGAGGAAGAGGAATATCACCTTCGTGTAGGACCTAGTCAAATGAGAAGGGGAAGCAGTGATCATCTGAGAAAGAAAGAGATGTTACCACCTCAGTCAGTACCCTGCGAGGATGATTCCAGTCTTCCTGAGTTGATAGAGCCAATGCCCCAGTCGCACGTGAGAGAGTTAGAGATGGGACAACCAGAACCTACCGCCATATCTGAACCGAGACAAGAACCTCAGGCACACAAACAGATTGCTGAACAAGTAGACCGAGATTTACCTGTTGGAGAAGTAGCCGAGACACCTGAATTCAGAAATCTAAGATCAGAGCGAATAAATGAGTCCCAGCTTGTCATGAGGAAACGACGGCCCCCAAAAAGATTTACCTATGATCATTTTGGGACTCCATCATGTTACAATGTGCAAATAATGGGTAGTCCATACTATCCTCAAGTAATTGCCACTGGTGCAACAGCTTTAAACCCCTGGCTACCAATGCCACCTCATTATACTCAGCAACATGTGTCTTACTAATAATGAACTGTAGTTTCCTTGAACTTCATCCCTGAATAGCCATTCTATGGCCTGTGTACAGTGTGAACTGCCATCTCAATGCCTTAAAACCATTACACAGGGACTGTTTGTTGTTTCTTAGTAAGTGCATACTGCAAGAACTATAAACTTCTCACACTTAGAGGAAATAGACAAGCAATTGTTTCCCAAAGCAACTATTGTTGGTGATAAGTAACTGTTGAGAATGCTACATTGTTACAATTTAAAATTCCATGGGACTGTTTACTAACAATTGTTGAGATCTCTTTAGCATTTGCCCGTACTCTCATGTACTACCTACCTACAGGAACTGTTATAAACATATCCCAAAGAGTTCTTTAAATGGAACAGGAACAAAAACTTTGGAACTATGTGCCTTCACGACATTGTTCTACGGACTTTGAACTCTTTAATTGTTATTTTTTTTTATATATGTATAGAGAGAGTGTCCCCTCGAGTTGTGCATCAGCCTGGATCCGAGGGTTTTTTCCTGGTGGTTTGACACTGAAATAGACTTGGTACTCTTAAGAAACATTGTGTACATTTCTACGGAGTAACGTATGTTAAGGAAATGTTTGTGACCATAAGTCAATTGTAAATAACTAGCTAGCGAACAAAACAAAATATTTTCGGTGACATTGTTGCAGTATTATTACAGCTTTGTTCTATTGTTGGGTGTTTAATCCATTTTTATGTCTAGACAAGTAAAGATGTAACTATGCACGGAAATATACCACTTCATGTGGCCTTCTACTGTTGTATAAGTGTAACGTGCCATAAAGAGAGAGATAAACAAAGTGTTGATGCTTTGGACTTTGTGTTTAGATGTCGGGGCGACATCTTATCTCGTGGGGGAGAGTGTGGTATACTGAGAGTTGACTGTCAATTTAAGTTCATGTAGTTCGTTAAAATAATGTTGTTATATATTTATTTGAGTATTTTGCGTAGAAAGTTGCGTACCTGCGCGATGACGTCACTGCACGTAATGGGGAAGAACGTCGCGACGCGCTTCATTTCCAGTAAGAACACTGATAAGGAAGCAACGCGTCCGTCTTGTTCTTTTATATAATCTTCTCCTCATTGCAGGTAATTGTAAATTTTATGTGTGACATATACATAGCGATGTAACGGTGTTTATTAAGTCATTAATCTCTTATTTTTATTTTAATGAACGATGTATAAAAGAGAGCATGGTTAGCACGTGCGTTTGTATCGCAATGGTGCTACTCCACAAGAGTTTAAGTATGTTTGTGAAAGTGAATGTAATCTTGTACGGAGCCCCTAAGGGGACATGAGCAAAAAAAATAAAAATGTTTAGTTTCATGTGCGCACGTGAAACTTTCATGTGCGCACCTGAAACTTTCATGTGAAATTTTCATGTGCTCACCTGAAAGTTTCATGTGCACACGCAAAACCTTTTCATGTGCGCACATCAAATGACAGTTTCAGCTACGGTTAGATGGCGGCTAAAGAGGAGTTGGAAACGTTCCTTAAAAGCCGAAATATACCAGACAATATTATCAATAAACTGAATGATGATAAGGTAAGTTATTTCGCTGTAAATTCAATGTATGCTATTGTTCAATGTTAACTTTAGACTATTGCCAATACTTAGCTAGTCTAACTGTTAAATTTAGCTAGCATACTTTTGCTAGCTCTCCCTGGTAACGTTAAGATAACGTTAGCCTGTGCTGGCTTAATTTTTTGAATCTTTTTGCCTTTTTCCATGAATTTTTCAGATCGACGTGAATGTCATAGCTTTAATGGCAGATGAAGAGCTGGGTCAATATATCGATAGATATGGAGACCGACTGGCTATTCGAGCATTTTGTCGGCAAAGAACTTTGACGAACAACAGTGAGACAGTGAAGTCAGCTCTGATGCACAGGGTTCGAGAAAAAATAGAAGGAAGAACCTCCGCCAAAAGTGACACAGCTGTACGTAGACCTGTCGGCAATAAATATGCAGTGAAAGACACACGGCGGGTCGAAATGGGATGGCTTCACTTTCAGAAGGGCGAGTATCACCAGGTCCGAACCAAAGGTGGAGGTGGAACACGGCACCTGTCTGTGCAGAAAACGGTAACCGTGGGTGAGCTACTGGAGATAGGCAAGGATTTATTTTTCCCAGATGGACACTCAGCCAAAGGACCTATTGGGAATTTCGATTTTGACATTCGTGATTTCAGTCAGAAGTCACTAGCTCATGATTGCACCGTAGACCAGCTGTATGAGAGGACCAAGCTGCGGATGCTGCGCATTTACACGTGCTCCCAGTATAAAGACACAGCAATCATTCTCTCGGATGCATCCTCAGACTTTGAGCCCAACGATGAGAGGCCAGTGAAGGTAGGCACATTTCTCTTCAACCACATTCTGTTTTAAAGCATATTCTTGTGGCAAGCATTAAACACAAAATGGATGAATTGGAATTGAATGGAAACTTGATTTATGTCTGTGTACTGGGTATGTCTGTGTTTATGCATTAGATAACTACATGTAGGCAGTGTATGCAAAGCTGTCTGGCCATCCACCCAGCCATTTATCCACTATTGTAATGCCAACTCACAATGAGGTTAGAAAGAGTGTGCCTTGGTTGTACAAGCCCATTAATGGCTGATCTGCTGATTTCTGCAGAACAAAACCAGGAGACATCATCACAAGAGGAGTGAAACTACAAAAGAGGATCACCTAGAGAAATCTTCTGATTCAGATGAGGCACCTACTGACTCAGTGCAAGAAACTCATGAAAGAGTAAGCTCCAGTAGATAGACTAATCCATTTTTACTGACCCAATCGTAGATATGTTGTGCTGCCCCAATCACATTCTGTGTCAGAGATGGAACTTTTTCTCCCATAAAGACGTTATGTTATGGTAGACATGAAAGCTTAAATCAGATCATGCGTTAAGTAAGCTTAGGTAATAATTCTGTGTCTGTTCTGTTTTTTTTTTTTGCTTTATTACCATCAGACAGGGCAACCAGCCAGGCAATCAAGACCAGCCCCTCGTGAGATGAATGACATAGAAGTCCTGCCTTCACTTTCTGATGATTGTTTAATGCTTGCGTCAAATGAACATGCAGACCAGTGCAGTTATGAGGTGGATTCCCCAATTGTCCTTGCCATCCATGCGTCTCTCGAAGACTTTGAAGTACAGTTTGGAGGAATTGGTGCTGGTGATGATGGTTGTGAAGACTCCACTCTTCCTTGGAATCCTTGTGACCTCAACAATATGCAGGTATAGTGTTGAACAAAGTTATTGCTGTTAGTGATGAAACATTTTAATTGTCCCTTTTGAGTAATTTAAATAATGTATTGTCCACCGGTCGGACAATACATTTGTTATTATACGGCTACTTTTAGTAAGTAGCAGTATAATAAGCGTTGTGCGTCAGGGAGTTCTTTGCCTCCCCCTCGTCCATTAATTCCATTTAACAGGACACCTTGGCGGCCGTTATCCCTTACTTAATAGCCTACCTACCTGCCAATCAGAAAAGAGTATTTCTTCTCTCTTCGTCATTTTTTCTATATGATAAACTGAATGTCAACATGGATTGTCAGTCATTAATTAATTTTCTGTCAACAACCTCACTTATTTAATCAATCAATAATCTCACCTAATTGTTTATTATTATTATTATTTTTAAATTGCAGCATTCTACACTGAACGATGGACCTGCATCATCAAACAGTCTTACAGCATCAGCAGATCAGTCTGAAAAAGAAGTCCTGTATGTGGAATTTAGGCGAGTAAACATAGTTCATGATGTCCTTCATGTCTTCATGGAACCAAGAGTATTGAATGTTAATCTGAAAATGGAGTTTATAAATGAGAAAGCTGTGGACAGTGATGGTGTGTCAAGAGAGGTGTATTCCGCCTTCTGGGAACACTTCTTGGAACAATGTGAGGGGGAAGAAGAGAGAGTTCCCAGACTACGACCAGACTATTCTGAGAAGGAATGGAAAGCAGTTGGAAGAGTCTGGTTAAAAGGATACTTGGACCACGGCATCATGCCTATCAGACTGTCACCAGCTTTTGTTCTTGCCTGCTGCCAAGGAGTCAGCTCAGTGGATGAAGAACTCTTGATGACGTCCTTTGCCAGATTCCTGTCAGTGACTGAGAGACAATCCATTGAAAAAGCAATGCAGGGCAGCATGGATGAGAGTGATGAGGAGGAATTACTCGACCTCTTCTCACGAATGGGCGCACACTGCCTGCCCTGTAAAGATAACCTAAGGGCTACCATTGTAACAATGGCACACAAAGCTCTTCTTCAAGAGCCAAAATTTATTATTGACTGTTTCCAGTCCAGTATTGACACTGCTTTGCCAACTCCCATAACCAAAGGCCGCCTAATGGAGCTCTATGAGTCTAAGAGACCAACCAACAGGAAAGTGGCACAGATGATTAAACCGTCAAATGAAAGCCTAAGTACACAGGAGCAGGCAGCCCTCAACCACCTACTACGATATGTCAGAAGCATTGACCAAAAGAAGCTAGAAACCTTTTTGCGCTTCTGCACAGGGTCCACTGTGCTGTGCAAAGACAAAATTGAAGTAACTTTTAATAAACTGTGTGGTTTAAGTCGCAGGCCTGTTGCACACACTTGTGGAGCAGTACTTGAGTTACCATGCATCTACAGCACATACCCTGAATTTCGAACAGAATTTGACTGTGTACTGTCTGGTGATTGTTTCACAATGGATATTGTGTAGACATCTCACAGAAACTGTAATGTATCCTGTTTAATTAAGATGCAGAGGTAAACAACACAGAGTAACACTTGTAATCAGAAGGTAAATGGTATCTTGTTTTTCCAAAGTAATATTGTCAAATGTAATGACAAACAAATGAGACAAATGGAGAGTTTACGATTAACAGCTGCAGTGAGGGTGAAAACTGTCACAGATAAATATATAGACACTGTATTTTAAAAATGTGAAAACACCTCGTGCTAAAATGATTAGTTGATTAATTGATCCATCTTTAAATTGTTTGGGTTGTTTATCCAGCCAAAACGTTCATTGCTTCCAGTTTTTCTAATGTGAAGATTTGCTTCTTTTTTCTGTTTGATATTACTGTAAATTCACTCCTTTTGAGTTTTGGGTGAGTTGGTCAGTCAAAACAAGACATTTGAAGGAGTCACTTGGGCTCTTAGTGGTTGTGATGGGCATTTGGTAATGCTAATTTCTCTTTTAATTTGGTACTAATTGTAGGGAAAATATAAGTTTCCTTGAAAGAAAAGTTCCATCAAACCCAAGTACATCATTTATTTGTTGTTGGAAACTTTAATATCAAATTTGTTGAGTTATTTTTCTATGTTCAGGTAACCTGCTCCAGAAAGGTCTGTTGTCCTGTTGGGTTGTTGTAATATATATAAGAAAAGTAAAACATTTACTTACTTGTTATTAAGCATAAATGTTTGCTAGGTTATATTTATTTTATGCCTTTTCAGTGAAGCTATTATAACTGTACAATACTGCAGAATATCACATTTCACATGTTCACTTGTTTTACATTTTGGCAAATGGGAAATACCAATGGCTGTTTTTGTTGAAGCCTCACATGGTAAACGTACTCAAAATGTCAAAGATACTGTTAAATTAAAATTACAACTTCCTCATTCATGCCATACGCTTCATGTCTTTGCTGTGCTTGTGTCCATATTTCCCTGTTCATGACTGATATGAGGGCAAAGCAAAATATCCTACATTAACAAGATTCATAATACACACATAACAAACAAATTAACAGTGTCAGTAGGCTATCATTTACATGCTGACTAGAGAATGTTGACGTGTTTTGTGTAGATGGAATTAGAGAGTGGATTTGATTTGATTTCTCAAGTCCAGATACAAATCCACTGCTTGATAAGCATCAGCCGGAAGATGCAATTGTGACTCAACCATCAGGAAGTTGCAGATGTTGTAGATGTCTGTGTCACATGGCACTGTTGGTCGAAATGTGCAGCTACTCTGACAAAGCTGTAAATCGTCTCTTTCCACTGGGGAAATGCAGTTGTCAGCTCTGTGGAGTTCAGGGAACATGTACATGACTCTGGGTCGACCACTGGGCACTCTGTCATTCTTTGATGGTCTGATGACATGGGAATCCCACACACGGGTAGTCTCATCTAACTCATCCTGGAAAAAAGGTTTATTGGGAAGAAATTAAGTGATTTTTGCAATTTGTTATTCTCATCACGATTAGTGTGCAGAATGCAGTAAGTTACACAACATCCAGACACAGGAACAAATGATCTTCTCTTGCCAACAGCATTAATTTAGCCATCTAATTTGCTTCAGCGATCATAGGCAACGTCACATTCATTCGGGACATTCTAAAACGCTTAACGTGAAAAAGCTTTTACGGTTTAATGTAGGCATACCTAAACAATGATCCATCATCACCAAATTTCTCTCTCATGTTGCTACTCATAACCACTGAAAACTGTCTAAATTTGGTTATCACTGATCCTTGTTTAGGTAGCCTAAATTAAACCACGTTAAGCTTTTTCACGTTAGGACAAATAAAGACCATGAGAACCGTGGGGGGTCAACCTACAGCTGCCCGGCTGAAAATGTGAAGCAGAAACGCAATTATGTCAGATAACGAACGCCCATAATAATTAGACTTTGGGTTTGGATTTTGACAGTGGTTATGATGAACATGAGAGAGCAATTTGGTGATGATTGAACGTTGTTTAGGTAGCCTACATTAAACACGTATTTATAAGCGTTTTAGTCCCTTTTGTGTAAACAGCCAAGCAGACGCACAGTGATTTGTGACAGCCTAGGTTTACAGTAACAACGATGGCTATATATAGCTTACCTGGATGATGCCCATGAAGCAGAACTGAATTAGACCTCTGTCCAAATATGCACCGTCGAATAAACCACGGTCCTTCAGATCAGCAAACAGACAGATGTAAAACTCCATTGATTCTCTCCTGAGGAAGCCCCACCAACTTTCTATCCTCTGATTGGCCGTGCTTGCCCCTTCAATGTAGCTATCAATAGCAGAGCCATCATGAATGTTACGACGGAGAAAGCGCTGACAGTCTCTGACTTGACCATTCTCAGTACCTCGGTCGCCTCGGACAATCCTTGGACAACCACCCAACATTTCCACTGCCTCCATGTAGTAGCCACCAATAAGTTTTGGGTCACTGCTTGTGGTAAATGCATTCATCCAGATGATTTTCCGCGAAAATCCGTCAATGCAGCCGTTGATACAGATGCCAAAAGGCTTCAATTTGTCATAAGAGTCTATGTGCCAAATATAATTAGGCCCTTTAGCAAAGTAGTTTCGGCGACGGAGCCGTCTCCTCACTCTGAGTTCAACACCCCTTGGATCTAGTTCTCGTAGAATTAATCGAACATCCTCTTTCCTTATGTTTAATCCATTCTCCTTGCATTTTGTGTACATCCACCTATATCCGTGGAGTTGGCCAGCTGTTTGTAACTGTTCATAAATGAAAGTAATTGCCCGATCTAAATCGCTGTATCCCTTGCGCCGGAACAGATTACAAGACTTTAAAATCCGTTTTAAATGTCGTATCGAAACAATATAATGATGACGACTTGCAAGCAAAGCAGCAATGTCCTTATAATGAAGACCTAGATTAAAATATAGTGCAACTAACTGCTGTACTGTAGTCATTTCTCTAGCTGTCACGGTCTCCAGTGTGGCCCAGGCTATATAGGCCTACAGCTTTCATGTGCTCACATGAAACTTTCATGTGAGCACGTGAAACTTTCATGTGCTCACGCGAAACCTTTTCATGTGCACACATGAAAGTTTCGTGTGAGCACATGAAACTAAACTTTTTTTTTTTTTGCTCATGAAACTTTCATGTGCGCACATGATAAGGTTTCGCGTGAGCACGCGAAACTTTCATGTGCGCACGTGAAAGTTTCACGTGCGCACATGAAACTAAACTTTTTTTTTTTTTTGCTCATGTCCCCTTAGGGGCTCCGTAATCTTGTGTTGTAAATGTTAAGCGTTATTTTCTCTCTGTTATGAATTGTTATCTAAGCGTGATTGACGTTAACGATCTATGAGTACTGAATGCTATTATCAGAGTGGATGTTACGTCACTGATCATTTCTCTATGTTGGGTAAACATATGTTTGAATCATTCATGCTGTTCTTTTACATTTTAAATATATTCAATGTCATTACATTAAACATTTTCCAGTAAGAACACTGATAAGGAAGCAACGCGTCCGTCTTGTTCTTTTATATAATCTTCTCCTCATTGCAGGAGTACTACATATGCAGGTCATCTCTTCTGATGCACATGGATGTGTAGTAAAGCTCTCACATTAACGTGTGTCTCTTGTAGACGTACAAAAGAAACAAAAGCCGATGCTCGCCGACGGCATCAGCCCGTTGTCCGAGCGCAGAGACCCAGCGCGCCCTGACGAGCGACTCTAGTAGCATGTTGGCTTGGGCAAGGCGATAGATCACCGTGGCAACCAGCTGGTGTCGCGACTGCTTTTATACGGCATACTGGCGACGCTCCAACCGACGACGGTTGGTGATGAAATTTACATTCACGTTTAACGTTGAGAACACGAGTCAGACAGAGCGTTTTTATTGTACACACTTTTGTTGAAAACGGAACTCGAAACACAATGATATTTATAAACGAGTAGTCACAGAATGACATTTCCAGACCTAGCTCATTAATTATGCAAAACAACAGCCAATGGCGGTGCTCCAAGCAATATTTGAATCGGTCATTCACAGATTGTTTGCCTCCAAATAAAGAGCTTTTGCTTATATCGTGTCGTCATTCTTTTCACCACCTAATCAATGAAAACAACGGGACTTGATGTACACATTTGAAAAAGCAAACTCTCTGTTCGATGTGGAACGGGGCTTTTAGGACATCTAGTGTAAGGAAAACAACGTTGCATGATATTACCAATCCTGTTTCGGAGCTACAGTATATACTCGTTTATGCTCTTTCGCAAATGCAACGCTTGGGGGGTGATGTGAAATTGTCATGAGATCACTTCTTTTTGATAAACGCATGGCTTTTACCACAAGATGACCTCTACCACTAGAGGTCGTCATCACTTCTTCGATCGTTCCTAACAATTATTTATTAATAAAAATTAAAATCATATTTATTACAGTCTCTTAATCATATTTATTACAGTCTGTTGTTCATACAACGCTAATCAATATTCGGTTATGTGTGTTTGTGTGGCACTTTTAGGAGTGTCATTCATCAATTCAGTAAGTACATTTAAACTCTTTTTATACTGGCTTTTACTTCTGTAAAGAAAATGAGAATCTGATTTGTCTTCTCCTTTCAATTGAACGTTTGCACCCCTTCGCCAGTAGAGGGCTTTGTCTGATAACCGTGGACAGTTGTAAAGGTTTCCTAATGGGTTTTAGCTGCTGAATGATTGAATTCTTTAGGTTCGAGCACACAGGCTGATCTCAGACCACAGTTTCTTAGGGAGTGCCTTAAAGAAAGGTTTATTCTGCATACTCACTTTGCCATCCAACTCTTGAAGTAACTTTCTTGAACTAATATACATACATATGTATATATATATATATATATATATATATATATTTATATATATGTATATATATATATATATATATATATATTTAGCCTGTATATCGTGTACATATTGAACAAGATATTATTATGAAGGGATTGAGGGATTTAAGCAATAGTAACTCCAAAAATAAAGCTAGATAACACAATAAAACACAACAAAAACGTGATAACGTAATAAAAAACATGCCTTTAGAAATGTTTTATGAACGGAGTTATCTCATTTTGGAACCAAAGTCTTCATATAGGCTACTTTATAATGGCACTGATTGATGCAAGTAAACAGGCATGAAGCAAGGCACGAGAAGAAAATAAATGAAGTAGCAATACAAATAAGTGATGTGTTTTGAAGAAGAGAGAAAAAATCATGAAATGAGAAGGAAATGTTATTGGCAGGGGTCTACTCCTCAATCCTCATGAAGTCAACCTGATTCTCTTATTTCTAAAAGTAACATTAATATTTCACCCAGTGATAGTAAAAAAGCGAGAGAAATCACCTTTAAATGAATTCACAGGTTTTACACAGGTCTAAATGCTTTCTCAAAAGACTTAAGAATGGCATTGATACCCTCTGTTCTTTCTGTTCAGAAAAACCTGAGTCCACTTTACATTTATTTTGGAACTGCTCTTTCACAGTTACATTTTGGTGTGACATTTGTGATTTTATCAATTGTTATGTAAATCCTAATGTTGATTTTAGGAGCACTTCCGGTGGGACGGGTTCACTTTCTGCCGTCGGTGTGGTGTCGCATATGCAGGTCATCTCTTCTGATGCACATGGATGTGTACACAAGTAAAGCTCTCACATTAACGTGTGTCTCTTGTAGACGTACAAAAGAAACAAAAGCTGATGCTCGCCGACGGCATCAGCCCGTTGTCCGAGCGCAGAGACCCAGCGCGCCCTGACGAGCGACTCTAGTAGCATGTTGGCTTGGGCAAGGCGATAGATCACCGTGGCAACCAACTGGTTTCGCGACTGCTTTTATACGGCATACTGGCGACGCTCCAACCGACGACGGTTGGTGATGAAATTTACATTCACGTGTAACGTTGAGAACACGAGTCAGACAGAGCGTTTTTATTGTACACACTTTTGTTGAAAACGGAACTCGAAACACAATGATATTTATAAACGAGTAGTCACAGAATGACATTTCCAGACCTAGCTCATTAATTATGCAAAACAACAGCCAATGGCGGTGCTCCAAGCAATATTTGAATCGGTCATTCACAGATTGTTTGCCTCCAAATAGAGAGCTTTTGCTTATATCGTGTCGTCATTCTTTTCACCACCTAATCAATGAAATCAACGGGACTTGATGTACACATTTGAAAAAGCAAACTCTCTGTTCGATGTGGAACGGGGCTTTTAGGACATCTAGTGTAAGGAAAACAACGTTGCATGATATTACCAATCCTGTTTCGGAGCTACAGTATATACTCGTTTATGCTCTTTCGCAAATGCAACGCTTGGGGGGTGATGTGAAATTGTCATGAGATCACTTCTTTTTGATAAACGCATGGCTTTTACCACAAGATGACCTCTACCACTAGAGGTCGTCATCACTTCTTCGATCGTTCCTAACAATTATTTATTAATAAAAATTAAAATCATATTTATTACAGTCTCTTAATCACTCTCTCTTCGCTCTGTCAACGGAGGCAGTCGCATTTTTCTCGCTCCCGTCCTTCCCTTTTTTTTTCCTGCTGATCTCGTGTCTCGTCTCGTATCATCTATTGAGAGATTCTCTCTGCACTGCTCTACAACTGAAATTATGGATCTGATCAACTGGTCTCTCAACGCTATTGACACGATCTTCTCGAAGAGAAGCTTGGGTTCGGGGGAACCTGTCTGCCCTGACGGAACGTTCGCAGCTGGCTACACGATGGACGCCTGGGAGAGATGGCGGATCGTGTGTCTGGCTCCTCTTTCCGTGGAGGACATTGAAGATATCTACCTATTCGGAACCATGATAACAGGTATTATGCTGATTGGATTAGGCTGTGCCCTTAGTTATCGAGAAATTAAGAAAACGGTAACAGCTCTCAAAAGTCTCACAAGGCTGCCCGTTATGATGGAAGTCGTGGGAAGAGCGGTCGGCTCTGGAAATGAGACTATTAACCGCAATATGGATTCTATCACGGAGAAGCTCACGACTTTGCAAGGGAAAATTGATATTTTTGGAGACCAAATGGACAATGAGAGTATTCGTGGAAATGGAATGCGGTTGCTCGCCCAAAGACCAAACAATCAATCTTATCTCTTTCGACTCCCCCGTATCAGCCTTGGCCAAGGCTGCTGCTGGAAATCAACCCTGAGTGGAGCAGTATGGAGAGACGCTCTTGTGTACCTCCCCCATTCTACTGAAACACCTGCACAGACTATCACACAGACTATCACACACACACACACAAACATAGGCCGCACTCGAGGGCGGCCACTCACACCCAGATCCAATGCCTTCGTCGCTTTGACCCGCCAGCCTGACAAGTGGGTCTGCATGCGGCGCCACCATGGCAGCAGAATCAGATGCTGCTTGTCGGAACTGGATTACCTATCCCTGTTGCAAGTCTTGTCTTTGGTGTATTGTGTACATGTTTTTCTCCCCACCTTCCCCATGTTATGCTTTATCTTCTTCTAAAAATACATTTCGTTGCACTGTACTTGTATGTGTGTAATGACAATAAATTGAATCAAATCAAATCAAATCAAATTAATCATATTTATTACAGTCTGTTGTTCATACAACGCTAATCAATATTCGGTTATGTGTGTTTGTGTGGCACTTTTAGGAGTGTCATTCATCAATTCAGTAAGTACTTTTAAACTCTTTTTATACTGGCTTTTACTTCTGTAAAGAAAATGAGAATCTGATTTGTCTTCTCCTTTCAATTGAACGTTTGCACCCCTTCGCCAATAGAGGGCGTTGTTTGATAACCGTTGACAGTTGTAAAGGTTTCCTAATGGGTTTTAGCTGCTGAATGAATTAATTCTTTAGGTTCGAGCACACAGGCTGATCTCAGACCACAGTTTCTTAGGGAGTGCCTTAAAGAAAGATTTATTCTGCATACTCACTTTGCCATCCAACTCTTGAAGTAACTTTCTTGAACTAATATACATACATATGTATATATATATATATATATATATATATATTTAGCCTGTATATCGTGTACATATTGAACAAGATATTATTATGAAGGGATTGAGGGATTTAAGCAATAGTAACTCCAAAAATAAAGCTAGATAACACAATAAAACACAACAAAAACGTGATAACGTAATAAAAAACATGCCTTTAGAAATGTTTTATGAAC
Source organism: Barbatula barbatula (assembly GCF_947034865.1). Lineage (NCBI taxonomy): Eukaryota > Metazoa > Chordata > Actinopteri > Cypriniformes > Nemacheilidae > Barbatula > Barbatula barbatula. The sequence goes on from NC_136773.1 coordinate 5,896,242, forward strand.
GGAGTTATCTCATTTTGGAACCAAAGTCTTCATATAGGCTACTTTATAATGGCACTGATTGATGCAAGTAAACAGGCATGAAGCAAGGCACGAGAAGAAAATAAATGAAGTAGCAATACAAATAAGTGATGTGTTTTGAAGAAGAGAGAAAAAATCATGAAATGAGAAGGAAATGTTATTGGCAGGGGTCTACTCCTCAATCCTCATGAAGTCAACCTGATTCTTTTATTTCTAAAAGTAACATTAATATTTCAGCCAGTGATAGTAAAAAAGCGAGAGAAATCACCTTTAAATGAATTCACAGGTTTTACACAGGTCTAAATGCTTTCTCAAAAGACTTAAGAATGGCATTGATACCCTCTGTTCTTTCTGTTCAGAAAAACCTGAGTCCACTTTACATTTATTTTGGAACTGCTCTTTCACAGTTACATTTTGGTGTGACATTTGTGATTTTATCAATTGTTATGTAAATCCTAATGTTGATTTTAGGAGCACTTCCGGTGGGACGGGTTCACTTCCTGCCGTCGGTGTGGTGTCGCATATGCAGGTCATCTCTTCTGATGCACATGGATGTGTACACAAGTAAAGCTCTCACATTAACGTGTGTCTCTTGTAGACGTACAAAAGAAACAAAAGCTGATGCTCGCCGACGGCATCAGCCCGTTGTCCGAGCGCAGAGACCCAGCGCACCCTGACGAGCGACTCTAGTAGCATGTTGGCTTGGGCAAGGCGATAGATCACCGTGGCAACCAGCTGGTGTTGCGACTGCTTTTATACGGCATACTGGCGACGCTCCAACCGACGACGGTTGGTGATGAAATTTACATTCACGTTTAACGTTGAGAACACGAGTCAGACAGAGCGTTTTTATTGTAGACACTTTTGTTGAAAACGGAACTCGAAACACAATGATATTTATAAACGAGTAGTCACAGAATGACATTTCCAGACCTAGCTCATTAATTATGCAAAACAACAGCCAATGGCGGTGCTCCAAGCAATATTTGAATCGGTCATTCACAGATTGTTTGCCTCCAAATAAAGAGCTTTTGCTTATATCGTGTCGTCATTCTTTTCACCACCTAATCAATGAAATCAACGGGACTTGATGTACACATTTGTAAAAGCAAACTCTCTGTTCGATGTGAAACGGGGCTTTTAGGACATCTAGTGTAAGGAAAACAACGTTGCATGATATTACCAATCCTGTTTCGGAGCTACAGTATATACTCGTTTATGCTCTTTCGCAAATGCAACGCTTGGGGGGTGATGTGAAATTGTCATGAGATCACTTCTTTTTGATAAACGCATGGCTTTTACCACAAGATGACCTCTACCACTAGACGTCGTCATCACTTCTTCGATCGTTCCTAACAATTATTTATTAATAAAAATTAAAATCATATTTATTACAGTCTCTTATTCATATTTATTACAGTCTGTTGTTCATACAACGCTAATCAATATTCGGTTATGTGTGTTTGTGTGGCACTTTTAGGAGTGTCATTCATCAATTCAGTAAGTACTTTTAAACTCTTTTTATACTGGCTTTTACTTCTGTAAAGAAAATGAGAATCTGATTTGTCTTCTCCTTTCAATTGAACGTTTGCACCCCTTCGCCAGTAGAGGGCGTTGTTTGATAACCGTTGACAGTTGTAAAGGTTTCCTAATGGGTTTTAGCTGCTGAATGAATTAATTCTTTAGGTTCGAGCACACAGGCTGATCTCAGACCACAGTTTCTTAGGGAGTGCCTTAAAGAAAGATTTATTCTGCATACTCACTTTGCCATCCAACTCTTGAAATAACTTTCTTGAACTAATATACATACATATGTATATATATATATCTATATATATATATATATATATATTTAGCCTGTATATCGTGTACATATTGAACAAGATATTATTATGAAGGGATTGAGGGATTTAAGCAATAGTAACTCCAAAAATAAAGCTAGATAACACAATAAAACACAACAAAAACGTGATAACGTAATAAAAAACATGCCTTTAGAAATGTTTTATGAACGGAGTTATCTCATTTTGGAACCAAAGTCTTCATATAGGCTACTTTATAATGGCACTGATTGATGCAAGTAAACAGGCATGAAGCAAGGCACGAGAAGAAAATAAATGAAGTAGCAATACAAATAAGTGATGTGTTTTGAAGAAGAGAGAAAAAATCATGAAATGAGAAGGAAATGTTATTAGCAGGGGTCTACTCCTCAATCCTCATGAAGTCAACCAGATGCTCTTATTTGTAAAAGTAACGTTAATATTTCAGCCAGGGATAGTAATAAAACGAGAGAAATCACCTTTAAATGAATTCACAGGTTTTACACAGGTCTAAATGCTTTCTCAAAAGACTTAAGAATGGCATTGATACCCTCTGTTCTTTCTGTTCGGAAAAACCTGAGACCACTTTACATTTATTTTGGAACTGCTCTTTCACAATTACATTTTGGTGTGACATTTGTGATTTTATCAATTGTTATGTAAATCCTAATGTTGATTTTACATACATTAAATGTAATTTTTGGTTTTAATGAATGTGAAAAGAAAAGTGATATTTATTTTATAAACCTTATTTTTCTGTTAGCTAAATTTCACATTCACAAATCTAAATTGTCTAAATGCACTCCTCTTTTTTTGAGGTTTAAATGCGAGTTGAAAATGTACTTTGAGTAGCCTGTTGAGTTCTCTAAAAACTTAAAAGCTACAAGAACAGTGACTGTGTTTAAGGACTTTGCACCTAATCTGGATTGGAAGACTGAAGGAATTTAGTCTGGACTGAGGGAATCTGGAGCTTGTATTGACAATGATAATGGTTGTTGTAAATGTTTGTTTTTTGTTATCTTCTACAAGCATTTAATTAAAAAAAAGATATATATATAAATATATTTCAGGCAGGGATTCGAGCACTTCCGGTGGGACGGGTTCACTTCCTGCGGTTGGTGTAGCGTCGCATATGCAGGTCATCTCTTCTGATGCACATGGATGTGTAGTAAAGCTCTCACATTAACGTGTGTCTCTTGTAGACGTACAAATGAAACAAAAGCTGATGCTCGCCGACGGCATCAGCCCGTTGTCCGAGCGCAGAGACCCAGCGCGCCCTGACGAGCGACTCTAGTAGCATGTTGGCTTGGGCCAAGGCGATAGATCACCGTGGCAACTTGCTGGTGTCGCGACTGGTTTTATACGGCATATCGGCGACGCTCCAACCGACGACGGTTGGTGAGGAAATTTACATTCACGTTTAACGTTAAGAACACGAGTCAGACAGAGCGTTTTTATTGTACACACTTTTGTTGAAAACGGAACTCGAAACACAATGATATTTATAAACGAGTAGTCACAGAATGACATTTCCAGACCTAGCTCATTAATTATGCAAAACAACAGCCAATGGCGGTTCTCCAAGCAATATTTGAATCGGTCATTCACAGATTGTTTGCCTCCAAATAAAGAGCTTTTGCTTAATTCGTGTCGTCATTCTTTTCACCACCTAATCAATGAAATCAACGGGACTTGATGTACACATTTGAAAAAGCAAACTCTCTGTTCGATGTGAAACGGGGCTTTTAGGACATCTAGTGTAAGGAAAACAACGTTGCATGATATTACCAAAACTGTTTCGGAGCTACAGTATATACTCGTTTATGCTCTTTCGCAAATGCAACGCTTGGGGGGTGATGTGAAATTGTCATGAGATATCTTCTTTTTGATAAACGCATGGCTTTTACCACAAGATGACCTCTACCACTAGACGTCGTCATCACTTCTTCGATCGTTCCTAACAATTATTTATTAATAAAAATTAAAATCATATTTATTACAGTCTCTTAATCATATTTATTACAGTCTGTTGTTCATACAACGCTAATCAATATTCGGTTATGTGTGTTTGTGTGGCACTTTTAGGAGTGTCATTCATCAATTCAGTAAGTACTTTTAAACTCTTTTTATACTGGCTTTTACTTCTGTAAAGAAAATGAGAATCTGATTTGTCTTCTCCTTTCAATTGAACGTTTGCACCCCTTCGCCAGTAGAGGGCGTTGTTTGATAACCATTGACAGTTGTAAAGGTTTCCTAATGGGTTTTAGCTGCTGAATGAATTAATTCTTTAGGTTCGAGCACACAGGCTGATCTCAGACCACAGTTTCTTAGGGAGTGCCTTAAAGAAAGATTTATTCTGCATACTCACTTTGCCATCCAACTCTTGAAGTAACTTTCTTGAACTAATATACATACATATGTATATATATATATATATATATTTAGCCTGTATATCGTGTACATATTGAACAAGATATTATTATGAAGGGATTGAGGGATTTAAGCAATAGTAACTCCAAAAATAAAGCTAGATAACACAATAAAACACAACAAAAACATGATAACATAATAAAAAACATGCCTTTAGAAATGAGAGTTATCTCATATGCAGGTCATCTCTTCTGATGCACATGGATGTGTACACAAGTAAAGCGAGTCTCACATTAACGCGTGTCTCTTGTAGACGTACAAAAGAAACAAAAGCCGATGCACGCCGGCGATCCGACGGGCATCGGCCCGTTGTTTCCGAGCGCAGAGACCAAGCGCGCCCTGACGAGCGACTCTAGTAGCGTGTTGGCTTGGTGTCAAGGCGATAGGTCCCCGGCCCGAACAGACCTAGCAGGTGTCGCGACTGCTTTTATACGGCACATCGGCGACGCTACAGCCGACGACGGTTGGTGAGAAAATGTACATTCACGTTTAACGTTGAGAACACGAGTCAGACAGAACAGAGCATTTTTATTGTACACACTTTTGTTGAAAACGGAACTCGAAACACAATGATATTTGTAAATGAGTAGTCACAGAATGACATTTCCAGACCTAGCTCATTAATTATGCAAAACAACAGCCAATGGCGGTTCTCCAACTGCACACAAAGCAATATTTGAGTCGGTCATTCACAGATTGTTTGAAGTATATAGACATGATATGACTTTGTTTGTTTAATAAGCAGTTTAGATCGTTGGATTACTCTGCAGTAATTGTGGCACATTACTGCAGAGCAATCAGGGTTAAGGTGCCTTGCTCAAGGGCACTTCATCCATGACCCGTGCTGGCTGGCATTGAGATTTGAATCGTCAACCTTCTGATCACAAGCCCAGCGCTTTAACCACTAGGCCACAGCGGACCCCGAGCCGCCTTGGGCGGAATAGACTGGGTTCTAAAGGGTCAGTGCCAGAGGGTCAGCCGGGATTTAAGCAATAGTAACTCCAAAAATAAAGCTAGATAACACAATTAATACACAACAAAAACGTGATAACGTAGTAAAAAACATGCCTTTAGAAATGTTTTATGAACGGAGTTATCTCATTTTGGAACCAAAGTCTTCATATAGGCTACTTTATAATGGCACTGATTGATGCAAGTAAACAGGCATGAAGCAAGGCACGAGAAGAAAATAAATGAAGTAGCAATACAAATAAGTGATGTGTTTTGAAGAAGAGAGAAAAAATCATGAAATGAGAAGGAAATGTTATTGGCAGGGGTCTACTCCTCAATCCTCATGAAGTCAACCTGATTCTCTTATTTCTAAAAGTAACATTAATATTTCAGCCAGTGATAGTAAAAAAGCGAGAGAAATCACCTTTAAATGAATTCACAGGTTTTACACAGGTCTAAATGCTTTCTCAAAAGACTTAAGAATGGCATTGATACCCTCTGTTCTTTCTGTTCAGAAAAACCTGAGTCCACTTTACATTTATTTTGGAACTGCTCTTTCACAGTTACATTTTGGTGTGACATTTATGATTTTATCAATTGTTAAGTAAATCCTAATGTTGATTGTAGGAGCACTTCCGGTGGGACGGGTTCACTTCCTGCCGTCGGTGTGGTGTCGCATATGCAGGTCATCTCTTCTGATGCACATGGATGTGTACACAAGTAAAGCTCTCACATTAACGTGTGTCTCTTGTAGACGTACAAAAGAAACAAAAGCTGATGCTCGCCGACGGCATCAGCCCGTTGTCCGAGCGCAGAGACCCAGCGCGCCCTGACGAGCGACTCTAGTAGCATGTTGGCTTGGGCAAGGCGATAGATCACCGTGGCAACCAGCTGGTGTCGCGACTGCTTTTATACGGCATACTGGCGACGCTCCAACCGACGACGGTTGGTGTTGAAATTTACATTCACGTTTAACGTTGAGAACACGAGTCAGACAGAGCGTTTTTATTGTACACACTTTTGTTGAAAACGGAATTCGAAACACAATGATATTTATAAACGAGTAGTCACAGAATGACATTTCCAGACCTAGCTCATTAATTATGCAAAACAACAGCCAATGGCGGTGCTCCAAGCAATATTTGAATCGGTCATTCACAGATTGTTTGCCTCCAAATAAAGAGCTTTTGCTTATATCGTGTCGTCATTCTTTTCACCACCTAATCAATGAAAACAACGGGACTTGATGTACACATTTGAAAAAGCAAACTCTCTGTTCGATGTGAAACGGGGCTTTTAGGACATCTAGTGTAAGGAAAACAACGTTGCATGATATTACCAATCCTGTTTCGGAGCTACAGTATATACTCGTTTATGCTCTTTCGCAAATGCAACGCTTGGGGGGTGATGTGAAATTGTCATGAGATCACTTCTTTTTGATAAACGCATGGCTTTTACCACAAGATGACCTCTACCACTAGAGGTCGTCATCACTTCTTCGATCATTCCTAACAATTATTTATTAATAAAAATTAAAATCATATTTATTACAGTCTCTTAATCATATTTATTACAGTCTGTTGTTCATACAACGCTAATCAATATTCGGTTATGTGTGTTTGTGTGGCACTTTTAGGAGTGTCATTCATCAATTCAGTAAGTACATTTAAACTCTTTTTATACTGGCTTTTACTTCTGTAAAGAAAATGAGAATCTGATTTGTCTTCTCCTTTCAATTGAACGTTTGCACCCCTTCGCCAGTAGAGGGCTTTGTCTGATAACCGTGGACAGTTGTAAATGTTTCCTAATGGGTTTTAGCTGCTGAATGATTGAATTCTCTAGGTTCGAGCACACAGGCTGATCTCAGACCACAGTTTCTTAGGGAGTGCCTTAAAGAAAGGTTTATTCTGCATACTCACTTTGCCATCCAACTCTTGAAGTAACTTTCTTGAACTAATATACATACATATATATATATATATATATATATATATATATATATATAGAGCCTGTATATTGTGTACATATTGAACAAGATATTATTATGAAGGGATTGAGGGATTTAAGCCATAGTAACTCCAAAAATACAGCTAGATAACACAATAAAACACAACAAAAACATGATAACATAATAAAAAACATGCCTTTAGAAATGAGAGTTATCTCATATGCAGGTCATCTCTTCTGATGCACATGGATGTGTACACAAGTAAAGCGAGTCTCACATTAACGCGTGTCTCTTGTAGACGTACAAAAGAAACAAAAGCCGATGCACGCCGGCGATCCGACGGGCATCGGCCCGTTGTTTCCGAGCGCAGAGACCAAGCGCGCCCTGACGAGCGACTCTAGTAGCGTGTTGGCTTGGTGTCAAGGCGATAGGTCCCCGGCCCGAACAGACCTAGCAGGTGTCGCGACTGCTTTTATACGGCACATCGGCGACGCTACAGCCGACGACGGTTGGTGAGAAAATGTACATTCACGTTTAACGTTGAGAACACGAGTCAGACAGAACAGAGCATTTTTATTGTACACACTTTTGTTGAAAACGGAACTCGAAACACAATGATATTTGTAAACGAGTAGTCACAGAATGACATTTCCAGACCTAGCTCATTAATTATGCAAAACAACAGCCAATGGCGGTTCTCCAACTGCACACAAAGCAATATTTGAGTCGGTCATTCACAGATTGTTTGAAGTATATAGACATGATATGACTTTGTTTGCTTAATAAGCAGTTTAGATCGTTGGATTACTCTGCAGTAATTGTAGCACATTACTGCAGAGCAATCAGGGTTAAGGTGCCTTGCTCAAGGGCACTTTATCCATGACCCGTGCTGGCTGGCATTGAGATTTGAATCGTCGACCTTCTGATCACAAGCCCAGCGCTTTAACCACTAGGCCACAGCCGACCCCGAGCCGCCTTGTGCGGAATAGACTGGGTTCTAAAGGGTCAGTGCCAGAGGGTCAGCCGGGATTTAAGCAATAGTAACTCCAAAAATAAAGCTAGATAACACAATAATACACAACAAAACATGATAACGTAGTAAAAAACATGCCTTTAGAAATGTTTTATGAACGGAGTTATCTCATTTTGGAACCAAAGTCTTCATATAGGCTACTTTATAATGGCACTGATTGATGCAAGTAAACAGGCATGAAGCAAGGCACGAGAAGAAAATAAATGAAGTAGCAATACAAATAAGTGATGTGTTTTGAAGAAGAGAGAAAAAATCATGAAATGAGAAGGAAATGTTATTAGCAGGGGTCTACTCCTCAATCCTCATGAAGTCAACCAGATGCTCTTATTTGTAAAAGTAACGTTAATATTTCAGCCAGTGATAGTAATAAAACGAGAGAAATCACCTTTAAATGAATTCACAGGTTTTACACAGGTCTAAATGCTTTCTCAAAAGACTTAAGAATGGCATTGATACAACTCTGTTCTTTCTGTTCAGAAAAACCTGAGACCACTTTACATTTATTTTGGAACTGCTCTTTCACAGTTACATTTTGGTGTGACATTTGTGATTTTATCAATTGTTATGTAAATCCTAATGTTGATTTTACATACATTAAATGTAATTTTTGGTTTTCATGAATGTGAAAAGAAAAGTGATATTTATTTTATAAACCTTATTTTTCTGTTAGCTAAATTTCACATTCACAAATCTAAATTGTCTAAATGCACTCCTCTTTTTTGAGGTTTAAATGCGAGTTGAAAATGTACTTTGAGTAGCCTGTTGAGTTCTCTAAAAACTTAAAAGCTACAAGAACAGTGACTGTGTTTAAGGACTTTGCACCTAATCTGGATTGGAAGACTGAAGGAATTTAGTCTGGACTGAGGGAATCTGGAGCTTGTATTGACAATGATAATGGTTGTTGTAAATGTTTGTTTTTTGTTATCTTCTACAAGCATTTAATTAAAAAAAAAGATATATATATAAATAAAGCGTCGCATATGTGTGGTATACTTAAAGTTGACTGTCAATTTAAGTTCATGTAGTTCGTTAAAATGATGTTGTTATATATTTATTTGAGTATTTTGCGTAGAAAGTTGCGTACCTGCGCGATGACGTCACTGCACGTAATGGGGAAGAACGTCGCTACGCGCTTCATTTCCAGTAAGAACACTGATAAGGAAGCAACGCGTCCGTCTTGTTCTTTTATATAATCTTCTCCTCATTGCAGGTAATTGTAAATTTTATGTGTGACATATACATAGCGATGTAACGGTGTTTATTAAGTCATTAATCTCTTATTTTTATTTTAATGAACGATGTATAAAAGAGAGCATGGTTAGCACGTGCGTTTATATCGCAATGGTGCTACTCCACAAGAGTTTAAGTATGTTTGTGAAAGTGAATGTAATCTTGTGTTGTAAATGTTAAGCGTTATTTTCTCTCTGTTTTGAATTGTTATCTAAGCGTGATTGACGTTAACGATCTATGAGTACTGAATGCTATTATCAGAGTGGATGTTACGTCACTGATCATTTCTCTATGTTGGGTAAACATATGTTTGAATCATTCATGCTGTTCTTTTACATTTTAAATATATTCAATGTCATTACATTAAACATTTTCCAGTAAGAACACTGATAAGGAAGCAACGCGTCCGTCTTGTTCTTTTATATAATCTTCTCCTCATTGCAGGAGTACTACAATTTTGGAGGCACCGCTGGGATGAATGTTGGGTGGATTAACTCCCTGGCCGGTAGAACCCATCTAGCAACACCATCCTGTTCACAGTGACGTTGAAACTGCAGTGTGAGGCAGCGAGGGCGAGTAGTGAGGTGATCTGGTCGAGCAATGCACTTGCTGAGGTTCAGCGATAACCAGCAGTAGCAACGTCGAGTCAGTGAGGTAAACACTACCCTCAACAACCCATACACGGCTGCTAATAATGGATGCGTTTAAAAGTCTCCAGGATGAAATCGGGGAGAAACTATGTAAACTTTCATGTGAAAAACTGACAGAACTCTGTGTCTTTCTTCACATTACAAAGGAGGGTGAAACAAATGCAACTCGTTTGTCTCTGTTAAACAGTCTGAGTAACCACATGCTAAGAGCTGAGTTAGGGGAGCTCGAGGATGGTGGGATGGCTGAGCTGCTGGAAATTAATGAACAATTGAGTCTGCTCACGGGGACTGATGTTGACAGTTCTGAACACAGGCTTGCGAGAGAGGAAAATACTTCTCGTGAGGGGGCTAACATGATGCGGGAAATAAGGGAAAATGAAAATGTGTCAGAGTCGTTTTCCACCATGCATATCAGTCATGCCATGCCTCACACTACGGAAGGCCAACAGGGACATAAGGACCGTAACTCAGTGAGCTCTGTAGATCTACCACAGCGACAGGTCACCTCAGTATGGCATAAAGACTTCAAAATATCAGGTCTGATAGGTGATCCGGGTCAAAAGGACCGACTTTCCTTTTCAAGTTTGGTACGGCAGATAGAAAGTGGAATAAACAAAGGTTACCCAGAACAGGAAATAATTGATTCGGTCATCAAGGCTATCACGCCAGGGTTTCAGCTGCGAAGTTATCTTGAGGGAAAGGCAGGGCTGACACTCCCAGTGCTAAGACACATATTGCGCTCTCACTACCAGGAAAAAAATGCAACTGAACTATATAAACAACTCACTACAGAAGCGCAGCGCCCAAAAGGAACCCCACAAAGCTTCCTGATCCGCGTCCTCGACCTTAGACAGAAAATCTTGTTCGCCTCTCAAGAAGATGACTCTGGGTTAAAATATGACCCGGCTCTGGTCCAAAACATGTTCTTACACACAGTTCTAACAGGGCTGCATAATGATCGCATCCAAAGTGACTTTTAACAATATCTGTCCATCCCCACTATAACCGACGAAGTGTTACTAGAGAAACTTAATGTCGCTTGTTCTAACGAATCGGAACGGCAAAGCAAACGGAAAGGTGAACGAACCGGCACTGTTCATGTTGTGCAGCTAGATGACCCTGAACCAAAATGCCAATCTAAACAACCTAAGTTTGATCTGATGGCGCAGCTGAAAAGTCTAAGTGAGGATGTCATGCAACTTAAAGAAACAATGCAGAAGCCCTTACCTGTTACTCAGCGATGCTGTGCAGTCCATAACCAGGAACCAGTAGCTACAGCTGCCCCCCAGCATCAGAGCCGCTCCCAAGGTTTCCAACCGGCCCCTGGATGGACGCCAATCCGAGAGAGTCAGGCCTGGGGAGCAGAGACAGTTAAATGCCAACAGGGGACGGGTCCATATTCGTCTTCACACCAGCTTGACCAAAGTCAAAAACATGTATCGGAACGATATATACCGCACACAAAGCCGGTTCAATACCCTTTTGTCACACAAGAGCATCCTGTGCAGTCACCCCAACAGTATGTAACCCATCATGCACAACCTTATGCGACTCAGCCTCTAAACGTTGGAGCAGCCCCATATTATGGCCAGCAGTATGTGGTGCCGCCACAACCATACCCTCATCAGTACCGACCACCTCGCCATCCACGAGCGAGACAATGTTTCCATTGCCAGCAATGCAAAACCATGGAACCATGTACTCACTGTTACTTGTGTGGCAGCAGCGAGCATTTCTCAGCTGGCTGTAAGAGCAAGAGTGTCAGACCCCAGTCAGGAGCGGCGTTAAACAGGAGTGGGTTACCCCCGAGGGACAGGGTGTGACCCAAACAGTGAAAAGGTCCCAAGAACAAGGAAGTGGCCCAAATCAGCAGGTACAGCGTGATCTTGAGCCCCAGTCACTTAACAGTATTTTACCTAGTTCTTGTAACGTTAATTGTCATTCTGCTGTCACGTCTCTAGTAGGCAAACAATGTCTAGTGACCTGTTATCTGCAGGGACAGAGGACAGAAGCATTATGGGATACAGGTTCCCAAGTATCTATTATAGATGAACTGTGGAAAACAAAGTACGCACCTGATGTGACTCTTAAAAACATTTCCGAGGCAGCAGGCGCTCCAGATAATCTGCAGTTTGTGGCGGCAAATGGAACAAACATACCATACAGTGGCTGGGTGGAAATTACTTTCAAGTTGACATCCCCTGTAGCAAAGGGGAGAGAGTTAATCATTCCTGTGCTTGTCTTGAAGAACCAAGAGTTGTCTAGGCCAATCATAGGGTACAATGTAATCGAGCAACTAATACGGAAGTGCGATTCGGATGGATCTCATAATGCGACTGATGGAAATATGTACAACACTGTTCGGAATGCTTTCCCGGGCCTCAAGAAAAATAAAGTACACACCTTCATCAATCTAGTATCAGCAGATGACCCTGGTGTGTATGTGGTTAGAACAGTAAAGGGGCGGGTGAATGTACCAAAGCAAACTGTGATGCAGATTCAGTGTCAGGTAAGGGGGCCACTAGTGAAACAAGATACTGTGCTGCTGTTTGAACCACATGTTAATCCCCAACACCCTGACGGCCTTGAACTGTTTGATACACTATTTATGCTAAAAGAGGGTGCTTGCCCACAGATTACCATCAGTGTACAGAATGGAACAGATCATGACATCACGCTTATGGGGAGGACAGAGCTGGGGACAGTACAGTCAGTCAAGTCTATTTTGCCAACCCCACAAAGTACCACCTCTGCCTCTGTCACGCAGTCCCCACCAGAAACCACGGACGTGGATGGGGATAAGGATTCATGGGACCCTCCAGTCGATGTGGGCCATTTGACTCTGTCCCAGCAACAGCAAGTAAAACAGATGTTACATGAGGAATGCCATGCTTTCTCTAAATCTGATGATGACATTGGCTGTGTTCAAGGATTAGAGTTGAGTATTTCTCTGAATGACAACACACCGGTTACCCGCACATACACTTCAGTTCCTAAGCCTTTATATCAGGAAATGAAGGATTACCTGCGTGATTTGATCGCTCAAGGGTGGGTGGAAAAGTCTCATTCCCCATACTCGTCTCCCATTGTGTGTGTCCGTAAGAAGGATGGAAGCCTCAGATTGTGCATTGACTATAGGGACTTGAACCGTAAGACCGTTCCTGATCGCCAGCCTATACCGAGAGTGCAGGATATATTGGATGGCCTGGGAGGTAACAGCTGGTTCTCTCTATTAGATCAAGGGAAAGCGTACCACCAAGGCTTTATGTGTCCAGAGAGTAGACATCTAACGGCGTTCACTACACCGTGGGGCCTGTATCAATGGAACCGCATCCCATTTGGCCTAATGAATGCACCAGCGGCATTTCAACGATTTATGGAGGAATGTTTGGAAGGACTAAGGGATGACATTTGTATACCCTACCTTGACGACATACTGGTCTTTACTAAGTCTTTTTGTGAACAGGTGGAAGCGGTGAGGAGAGTCCTGCAACGGTTGAAAGCCCATGGAGTCAAGTTAAAGCCAAAAAAATTTGAGCTTTTCAAGAACAAGGTTCGCTATCTGGGGAGGATCGTTTCTGCGGAAGGCAGCCGCATGGACCCGGCAGACACAGTCGCTGTGACAGCACTCAAAGAAAAGAAATTGAACACTGTGGGGGACTTACGCAAGATTTTGGGCCTGCTCAGCTATTATAGACAGTATATCAAAGATTTCTCGCGGATTGCCAACCCCCTTTACGATCTGCTAAAGGGAAAGACTGACAATAAGAGGGACCAGAGGAAAGGAAAGCGAAAGAGGGAAACAGGCAGAATGACTCATGTGATGCCATCAAATCAACTGATCCAATGGACAGAAAATCATCAAGGGATCCTTGAAGAACTGATCGATTGTTTAGTTCAGCCTCCTGTGTTAGGATTTCCTGATTTCTCCCAGCCTTTCACACTTCACACAGATGCGTCCAACCAAGGTCTGGGAGCGGTCCTGTACCAGGAACAAAACGGGAAGCTAAGAGTTCTAGCCTACGGTTCCCGGACTTTAACAGCGGCAGAAAAAAACTATCATTTACACAGTGGGAAGTTGGAATTTCTTGCCCTCAAATGGGCTGTAACTGAAAAATTCAGAGACTACCTCTATTATGCCCCGACTTTTACGGTATTTAGTGACAACAATCCGTTAACATACGTTCTGACATCTGCCAAATTGAATGCCACTGGCTGCCGATGGGTTGCCGAGCTTGCAGATTTTCACTTTACAATTCGCTATTGCCCTGGCAAGGAAAACATTGATGCAGACTCACTTTCCAGGATGCCAGCCGATTTGGAGGAAATAATGGGAGAATGCACTGAGCAGCTTTCATCAGATTGTGTGGGATCTCTGATCCAGGCAGTGGAAGTCCAAAACGATCTGGATGTGCCCTCTGCTATAGCCTGTCAGTATATCTCTGCAAGTGTGGAGGAAAGTGGGAAAACTCTTCAACCCCTGTCAAGAGTGGGAGTAAGACAAGCTCAGGAAAATGACAAGGATATTGGAGTAGTCATTAAACACTTACAATCGGGAACCAGGCCTCCCCAGAGATGGAATTCACCAAAATCACAGTTGAAAGGCCTCCTAAGAGAATGGGACAAATTGAAATTGGATGAGGATGGAGTTCTATTTCGTAAAACGTCTCAGAGGACACAGCTGGTTTTACCAACCTCACTCAAAACAACTGTCTTACGAGAACTGCACGATGAAATGGGCCACCAGGGTCTGGACCGCACCAACAATCTCATCAGAGATCGTTTTTTCTGGCCCCACATGCAAAAAGACATCGAACATTATGTCCTGAGAACCTGTTCCTGCATAAAACAGAAAAAGCCCTGTCGGGAAACGAGGGCACCACTCAAAAGTATAACAACGACCCATCCGTTTGAACTGGTATCTATTGACTTCCTCCATGTGGACAAATGTAAGGGTGGTTATGAGTACATTTTGATAATCATTGACCATTTTACTCGATTTGCACAGGCCTATGCCACCACCTCAAAGTCAGGAAAGACAGTGGCCGACCAGTTGTTCAATGATTTTGCCCTCAAGTTTGGGTTTCCCACCCGAATTCACCATGATCAAGGGGGAGAGTTCGAAAATCAGCTGTTCACTCAACTCAGCAAGTACAGTGGCTTCGCCGGCTCCAGGACCACCCCCTACCATCCACAAGGGAATGGGCAGGTGGAAAGATTTAATCGAACTTTACTGCAAATGATGAAAACCCTCACCGAAAGACAAAAATCCAATTGGAAGCAGTCACTCAACAAATTAATATTTGCGTACAATTGCACCAAATGTGAAGTTACTGGCTTTTCACCATTCCAGCTTCTTTTTGGTCGCTCTCCAAGGCTTCCCATCGATGCTGCTTTCGGACTCGACTCGAACCCCAGCTCTGTGAGCCACAGTGAGTACGTGAAACGGTGGACCGAGGGGATGCAAGAAGCGTGTGAGATTGCAAGAGAACATGCTAAAAGGTGTGCTGACCGAAACAAGAGGAATTACGATCTCAAAGTGAGGTATACAAATCTAACTCCAGGGAGCAGGGTCCTGGTGAAAAATCTGACCCCGCGAGGCGGTACAGGAAAACTTCGAAGTTATTGGGAGAACGAAGTTCATGTCATCATACGTCAGGTTGCTGATGATATACCAGTCTACGAAGTGAAACCTGAACAGAGTAGAGGTCGCTCAAGAGTGTTGCACCACAACCTTCTCCTTCCCTGTGATCACTTACCCTTTGAAACTGCACCAAAACATACCCCCACATCAAAACCAAAGCACCAACAGATGAAAGGACGAGCCCAGCCTCCTGGGGAGAGAGAAAAACATTCAGAAAGTGAGAGTGAGGAAGAGGAATATCACCTTCGTGTAGGACCTAGTCAAATGAGAAGGGGAAGCAGTGATCATCTGAGAAAGAAAGAGATGTTACCACCTCAGTCAGTACCCTGCGAGGATGATTCCAGTCTTCCTGAGTTGATAGAGCCAATGCCCCAGTCGCACGTGAGAGAGTTAGAGATGGGACAACCAGAACCTACCGCCATATCTGAACCGAGACAAGAACCTCAGGCACACAAACAGATTGCTGAACAAGTAGACCGAGATTTACCTGTTGGAGAAGTAGCCGAGACACCTGAATTCAGAAATCTAAGACCAGAGCGAATAAATGAGTCCCAGCTTGTCATGAGGAAACGACGGCCCCCAAAAAGATTTACCTATGATCATTTTGGGACTCCATCATGTTACAATGTGCAAATAATGGGTAGTCCATACTATCCTCAAGTAATTGCCACTGGTGCAACAGCTTTAAACCCCTGGCTACCAATGCCACCTCATTATACTCAGCAACATGTGTCTTACTAATAATGAACTGTAGTTTCCTTGAACTTCATCCCTGAATAGCCATTCTATGGCCTGTGTACAGTGTGAACTGCCATCTCAATGCCTTAAAACCATTACACAGGGACTGTTTGTTGTTTCTTAGTAAGTGCATACTGCAAGAACTATAAACTTCTCACACTTAGAGGAAATAGACAAGCAATTGTTTCCCAAAGCAACTATTGTTGGTGATAAGTAACTGTTGAGAATGCTACATTGTTACAATTTAAAATTCCATGGGACTGTTTACTAACAATTGTTGAGATCTCTTTAGCATTTGCCCGTACTCTCATGTACTACCTACCTACAGGAACTGTTATAAACATATCCCAAAGAGTTCTTTAAATGGAACAGGAACAAAAACTTTGGAACTATGTGCCTTCACGACATTGTTCTACGGACTTTGAACTCTTTAATTGTTATTTTTTTTATATATGTATAGAGAGAGTGTCCCCTCGAGTTGTGCATCAGCCTGGATCCGAGGGTTTTTTCTTGGTGGTTTGACACTGAAATAGACTTGGTACTCTTAAGAAACATTGTGTACATTTCTACGGAGTAACGTATGTTAAGGAAATGTTTGTGACCATAAGTCAATTGTAAATAACTAGCTAGCGAACAAAACAAAATATTTTCGGTGATGTGTCATTGTTGCAGTATTATTACAGCTTTGTTCTATTGTTGGGTGTTTAATCCATTTTTATGTCTAGACAAGTAAAGATGTAACTATGCACGGAAATTTACCACTTCATGTGGCCTTCTACTGTTGTATAAGTGTAACGTGCCATAAAGAGAGAGATAAACAAAGTGTTGATGCTTTGGACTTTGTGTTTAGATGTCGGGGCGACATCTTATCTCGTGGGGGAGAGTGTGGTATACTGAGAGTTGACTGTCAATTTAAGTTCATGTAGTTCGTTAAAATAATGTTGTTATATATTTATTTGAGTATTTTGCGTAGAAAGTTGCGTACCTGCGCGATGACGTCACTGCACGTAATGGGGAAGAACGTCGCGACGCGCTTCATTTCCAGTAAGAACACTGATAAGGAAGCAACGCGTCCGTCTTGTTCTTTTATATAATCTTCTCCTCATTGCAGGTAATTGTAAATTTTATGTGTGACATATACATAGCGATGTAACGGTGTTTATTAAGTCATTAATCTCTTATTTTTATTTTAATGAACGATGTATAAAAGAGAGCATGGTTAGCACGTGCGTTTGTATCGCAATGGTGCTACTCCACAAGAGTTTAAGTATGTTTGTGAAAGTGAATGTAATCTTGTGTTGTAAATGTTAAGCGTTATTTTCTCTCTGTTATGAATTGTTATCTAAGCGTGATTGACGTTAACGATCTATGAGTACTGAATGCTATTATCAGAGTGGATGTTACGTCACTGATCATTTCTCTATGTTGGGTAAACATATGTTTGAATCATTCATGCTGTTCTTTTACATTTTAAATATATTCAATGTCATTACATTAAACATTTTCCAGGAAGAACACTGATAAGGAAGCAACGCGTCCGTCTTGTTCTTTTATATAATCTTCTCCTCATTGCAGGAGGCAAGGCAAGGCAAGTTTATTTGTATAGCACATTTCATACACAATGGCAATTCAAAGTGCTTTACATAGAAGAAATTAAAAATATCCATTTGATAAAACAGTTAAGAAATAAGAAAAATAAAAGTAACCAGTTAAGAATAAAAAAATAAAATAACATAGTTTAGAAGAAATAAGAAAAATAAAAATTAACCAGTTAATAAAATAAAATAAAATATAGTTTAGATTAGATAATCAATAAAATAAAGTACAGCGCAAACAGTCGGACGGTCAGAGGCACAGTGGCACATTAATCAAATGCAAAGTTAAACAGATGTGTTTTGAGTCTGGATTTGAATGTGACTACTGTAGGAGCACATCTGATCTCTTCTGGAAGCTGGTTCCAGCTGCGGCTCGCATAATAGCTAAATGCAGACTCTCCTTGCTTAGAGAGAACCCTTGGTATTTCTAGCTGATGCGATCCTAATGACCTGAGTGTTCTTTTGGGTCTGTATTCAATGAGCATATCTGCAATGTATTGAGGTCCTAGGCCATTGAACGATTTATATACCAGTAGTAAAACTTTAAAATCTATCCTATATGTAACTGGTAGCCAGTGTAAAGACCTGAGGACTGGTGTGATATGATCATATTTTCTGGTTCTGCTCAGAATCCTTGCCGCAGCGTTCTGTATGAGCTGCATCTGTCTTATGGTCTTTTTGGGAAGGCCAGTAAGGAGCCCATTACAATAATCCACCCTGCTGGTGATGAAAGCATGCACTAGTTTCTCTAAGTCTTGACTAGAAACAAAGCATCTAATTCTTGCAATATTTTTCAGATGATAGTATGCTGATTTAGTTATTGCTTTGACATGACTACTGAAGCTAAGGTCTGACTCTAGAGACACACCGAGATTCCTGACTTGATTTTTTGTTGTTTGACCTTTAGAGTGAAGGTACGCGTTCACCTTGAGAACTTCATCTTTATTTCCAAACGCAATGACTTCAGTTTTGTCTTTGTTTAACTGAAGAAAGTTTTGGCACATCCAACTATTTATTTCATCAATGCATTTGAGCAAGGAGTCAATGGGGCTGTAATCGTTAGGCGATAGGGCTAAGTATATCTGTGTGTCGTCTGCATAGCTGTGGTAAGCAATTTGGTTATTTCTCATTATTTGGCTCATTGGGAGCATGTACAGGTTGAATAGGAGAGGCGCAAGAATTGAGCCTTGGGGGACTCCGCATGTCATGGATGTCCACTCAGACTTATGGTCACCTATACTCACATAATAACCTCTTGCTTCTAGGTATGACCTGAACCATTTTAGGACTATCCCAGAAAGCCCCACCCAGTTTTCCAGCCTGTCTATAAGTATGTTGTGATCGACCGTGTCAAATGCAGCACTGAGGTCGAGTAGGACCAGCACGGATAATTTGCCTGAATCAGTACTTAAGCGAATGTCGTTTACTATCTTAATGAGTGCTGTCTCTGTGCTGTGATGTGGGCGGAACCCAGATTGAAAATTGTCAAAGTATCCGTTTGAGCTTAAGAATTTGTTCAGCTGGTTGAAGACAACTTTTTCAATGATCTTACCTATGAAGGGAAGATTTGAGATCGGTCTATAGTTGTTTAATATGGTCTTATCCAGATTGCTCTTTTTCAGGAGGGGTTTGACAACAGCAGTTTTCAGGGAGTTTGGGAAACTTCCAGAGAGAAGTGAGGCATTTACCACATCTAGGAGATCTGCTTCTAAACAGTTTAACACACTTTTGAAAAAAGATGTGGGAAGTGCGTCAAGGGCGCAGGTTGATGTTTTAAGGTGTTGAACGGTTTCTTCCAAATTTTTGCCATCAATTTCTTCAAAATCAGACATTGTAACTACTTTCTCAGGTTGTGGTGTGATCTGCCTGACCCCAGCGCTACTCAAGGATGTGCTGATCACCTTTCTAATATTATTGATTTTATCAGAGAAGAAAGAAGCAAACTCACTGCACTTGCTGTCTGAGAGCATTTCACTGGGAATCTGGCTTGGGGGGTTTGTCAGTCTGTCTACAGTAGCGAAAAGAGTCCGGGTGTTGTTTAAGTTGCTATTTATAATATTTGAGAAGAAAGTCTGCCTAGCTTTGCCTAGTTCCATATTGAAAGCATGGATGGTGTCTTTGTAGATGTTATAATGGACTACAAGTTTTGTCTTCCGCCACAAGCGCTCTGCTTTTCTGCATTGTCTTTTCATATTTTGCACCGCTGTTGAGTTTCTCCAAGGTGCTTTTTGTCTACCACTCTTCCTGATTTTCACAGGGGCAATATCATCAATTACACTTTTAACCTTCGAGTTAAAAGAATCAAGGAGAGAATCAACAGAGTCAGAAGATATGCTTGGTGTTAAGGATATGGCCTTCATAAATAGTACACTAGTGTTCTCATTTAAGCATCTCTTCTTGACAGACACAGATCTAACTTCAATGGCAGGGGAGATCAATACATCAAAGAAAATACAGAAATGATCAGATAGTGCTACATCCTTAATAACAATAGATGAAATGTTTAGACCCTTACTGATAAGTAAATCTAGAGTGTGTCCACGATTGTGTGTGGGTCCATGTACATGCTGAGTCAGGTCAAATGTTTTTAAAACAGTTTTGATTTCTTTTGCCATATTGTTTTCTGCATTATCTACGTGAATGTTAAAATCTCCGGCAATAGAGAAACAGTCAAACTCTGAGGAAATTGTTGATAACAGTTCTGTAAAGTCCTCAGCAAAGGATGAAGAGTATTTAGGAGGCCTGTAAATAGTGATTAGTAAAATGCGAGGAGCACCTTTTAACACAATACCCAGATATTCAAAAGACGTGTAATTTCCAAATGATATTTGCTTACATTGATAGACATCTTTAAAAAGAGCAGCTACTCCCCCACCTCTCCTAACTGATCTGCAGACACTTATAAAAGTAAAGTTAGGAGGGGATGCTTCATTTAGGACTGTTGCACTGCAGCTGTCTTCTAGCCAGGTTTCATTTAGAAACATAAAATCCAGGTTGTATGTGGTTATTAAGTCGTTGACTAGAAGTGATTTGTTTTTAAGTGAGCAGATGTTTAAAAGTGCTAACTTAACGGTCTTGCTTTTTGCCCCCATAGCAATCTTGGTTTGACGTGCAATTGGCACCAGATTCGTCTGGTTTGATCTACGACTATTGAAGGCTTTAGACTTTCTGTCGTGTGATAGCAGGAGTACTACATATGCAGGTCATCTCTTCTGATGCACATGGATGTGTAGTAAAGCTCTCACATTAACGTGTGTCTCTTGTAGACGTACAAAAGAAACAAAAGCCGATGCTCGCCGACGGCATCAGCCCGTTGTCCGAGCGCAGAGACCCAGCGCGCCCTGACGAGCGACTCTAGTAGCATGTTGGCTTGGGCCAAGGCGATAGATCACCGTGGCAACTTGCTGGTGTCGCGACTGGTTTTATACGGCATATCGGCGACGCTCCAACCGACGACGGTTGGTGAGGAAATTTACATTCACGTTTAACGTTAAGAACACGAGTCAGACAGAGCGTTTTTATTGTACACACTTTTGTTGAAAACGGAACTCGAAACACAATGATATTTATAAACGAGTAGTCACAGAATGACATTTCCAGACCTAGCTCATTAATTATGCAAAACAACAGCCAATGGCGGTTCTCCAAGCAATATTTGAATCGGTCATTCACAGATTGTTTGCCTCCAAATAAAGAGCTTTTGCTTATATCGTGTCGTCATTCTTTTCACCACCTAATCAATGAAATCAACGGGACTTGATGTACACATTTGAAAAAGCAAACTCTCTGTTCGATGTGAAACGGGGCTTTTAGGACATCTAGTGTAAGGAAAACAACGTTGCATGATATTACCAATCCTGTTTCGGAGCTACAGTATATACTCGTTTATGCTCTTTCGCAAATGCAACGCTTGGGGGGTGATGTGAAATTGTCATGAGATATCTTCTTTTTGATAAACGCATGGCTTTTACCACAAGATGACCTCTACCACTAGACGTCGTCATGACTTCTTCGATCGTTCCTAACAATTATTTATTAATAAAAATTAAAATCATATTTATTACAGTCTCTTAATAATATTTATTACAGTCTGTTGTTCATACAACGCTAATCAATATTCGGTTATGTGTGTTTGTGTGGCACTTTTAGGAGTGTCATTCATCAATTCAGTAAGTACTTTTAAACTCTTTTTATACTGGCTTTTACTTCTGTAAAGAAAATGAGAATCTGATTTGTCTTCTCCTTTCAATTGAACGTTTGCACCCCTTCGCCAGTAGAGGGCGTTGTTTGATAACAGTTGACAGTTGTAAAGGTTTCCTAATGGGTTTTAGCTGCTGAATGAATTAATTCTTTAGGTTCGAGCACACAGGCTGATCTCAGACCACAGTTTCTTAGGGAGTGCCTTAAAGAAAGATTTATTCTGCATACTCACTTTGCCATCCAACTCTTGAAGTAACTTTCTTGAACTAATATACATACATATGTATATATATATATATATATATATATTTAGCCTGTATATCGTGTACATATTGAACAAGATATTATTATGAAGGGATTGAGGGATTTAAGCAATAGTAACTCCAAAAATAAAGCTAGATAACACAATAAAACACAACAAAAACGTGATAACGTAATAAAAAACATGCCTTTAGAAATGTTTTATGAACGGAGTTATCTCATTTTGGAACCAAAGTCTTCATATAGGCTACTTTATAATGGCACTGATTGATGCAAGTAAACAGGCATGAAGCAAGGCACGAGAAGAAAATAAATGAAGTAGCAATACAAATAAGTGATGTGTTTTGAAGAAGAGAGAAAAAATCATGAAATGAGAAGGAAATGTTATTGGCAGGGGTCTACTCCTCAATCCTCATGAAGTCAACCTGATTCTCTTATTTCTAAAAGTAACATTAATATTTCAGCCAGTGATAGTAAAAAAGCGAGAGAAATCACCTTTAAATGAATTCACAGGTTTTACACAGGTCTAAATGCTTTCTCAAAAGACTTAAGAATGGCATTGATACCCTCTGTTCTTTCTGTTCAGAAAAACCTGAGTCCACTTTACATTTATTTTGGAACTGCTCTTTCACAGTTACATTTTGGTGTGACATTTGTGATTTTATCAATTGTTATGTAAATCCTAATGTTGATTTTAGGAGCACTTCCGGTGGGACGGGTTCACTTCCTGCCGTCGGTGTGGTGTCGCATATGCAGGTCATCTCTTCTGATGCACATGGATGTGTACACAAGTAAAGCTCTCACATTAACGTGTGTCTCTTGTAGACGTAAAAAAGAAACAAAAGCTGATGCTCGCCGACGGCATCAGCCCGTTGTCCGAGCGCAGAGACCCAGCGCGCCCTGACGAGCGACTCTAGTAGCATGTTGGCTTGGGCAAGGCGATAGATCACCGTGGCAATCAGCTGGTGTCGCGACTGCTTTTATACGGCATACTGGCGACGCTCCAACCGACGACGGTTGGTGATGAAATTTACATTCACGTTTAACGTTGAGAACACGAGTCAGACAGAGCGTTTTTATTGTACACACTTTTGTTGAAAACGGAACTCGAAACACAATGATATTTATAAACGAGTAGTCACAGAATGACATTTCCAGACCTAGCTCATTAATTATGCAAAACAACAGCCAATGGCGGTTCTCCAAGCAATATTTGAATCGGTCATTCACAGATTGTTTGCCTCCAAATAAAGAGCTTTTGCTTATATCATGTCGTCATTCTTTTCACCACCTAATCAATGAAATCAACGGGACTTGATGTACACATTTGAAAAAGCAAACTCTCTGTTCGATGTGAAACGGGGCTTTTAGGACATCTAGTGTAAGGAAAACAACGTTGCATGATATTACCAATCCTGTTTCGGAGCTACAGTATATACTCGTTTATGCTCTTTCGCAAATGCAACGCTTGGGGGGTGATGTGAAATTGTCATGAGATATCTTCTTTTTGATAAACGCATGGCTTTTACCACAAGATGACCTCTACCACTAGAGGTCGTCATCACTTCTTCGATCGTTCCTAACAATTATTTATTAATAAAAATTAAAATCATATTTATTACAGTCTCTTAATCATATTTATTACAGTCTGTTGTTCATACAACGCTAATCAATATTCGGTTATGTGTGTTTGTGTGGCACTTTTAGGAGTGTCATTCATCAATTCAGTAAGTACTTTTAAACTCTTTTTATACTGGCTTTTACTTCTGTAAAGAAAATGAGAATCTGATTTGTCTTCTCCTTTCAATTGAACGTTTGCACCCCTTCGCCAGTAGAGGGCGTTGTTTGATAACCGTTGACAGTTGTAAAGGTTTCCTAATGGGTTTTAGCTGCTGAATGAATTAATTCTTTAGGTTCGAGCACACAGGCTGATCTCAGACCACAGTTTCTTAGGGAGTGCCTTAAAGAAAGATTTATTCTGCATACTCACTTTGCCATCCAACTCTTGAAGTAACTTTCTTGAACTAATATACATACATATGTATATATATATATATATATATATATATATATATATATATATATTTAGCCTGTATATCGTGTACATATTGAACAAGATATTATTATGAAGGGATTGAGGGATTTAAGCCATAGTAACTCCAAAAATACAGCTAGATAACACAATAAAACACAACAAAAACATGATAACATAATAAAAAACATGCCTTTAGAAATGAGAGTTATCTCATATGCAGGTCATCTCTTCTGATGCACATGGCTGTGTACACAAGTAAAGCGAGTCTCACATTAACGCGTGTCTCTTGTAGACGTACAAAAGAAACAAAAGCCGATGCACGCCGGCGATCCGACGGGCATCGGCCCGTTGTTTCCGAGCGCAGAGACCAAGCGCGCCCTGACGAGCGACTCTAGTAGCGTGTTGGCTTGGTGTCAAGGCGATAGGTCCCCGGCCCGAACAGATCTAGCAGGTGTCGCGACTGCTTTTATACGGCACATCGGCGACGCTACAGCCGACGACGGTTGGTGAGAAAATGTACATTCACGTTTAACGTTGAGAACACGAGTCATACAGAACAGAGCATTTTTATTGTACACACTTTTGTTGAAAACGGACCTCGAAACACAATGATATTTGTAAATGAGTAGTCACAGAATGACATTTCCAGACCTAGCTCATTAATTATGCAAAACAACAGCCAATGGCGGTTCTCCAACTGCACACAAAGCAATATTTGAGTCGGTCATTCACAGATTGTTTGAAGTATATAGACATGATATGACTTTGTTTGCTTAATAAGCAGTTTAGATCGTTGGATTACTCTGCAGTAATTGTGGCACATTACTGCAGAGCAATCAGGGTTACTGTGTGTTCACACCGAACGCGAATGAGGCGTCAAGCGCGAGTGATTTACATGTTAAGTCAATGTAAAGACGCGATAGACGCGCTTGCGGCGCGAATAGCGCGAATGAGGCGTCGCGAATGACGCGAATTGCGCGAATGACGCGAATTGCGCGAATGACGCGAATGACGCGAATTGCGCGAATCGCGCGAGTTGAAAAATCTGAACTTTGGCGGAAATTCGCGCCGCGTTAACCAATCAGGAGCCTGCTTGAGTAGTGACGTAGACAACGTAGCGAGCAGAGGCAGAAATAAAAAATGGAGGACACGCTCATCTCAGTGTGTGGACACCCGGAGCTATATGATACGTGTTCATAAAAATAGGAATAAAAAGGATCTTGCTTGGAAGAAAGTGAGTGAGGAGGTCGGAGAATCCGGTAAATTGTAAAAACATTTTCGTGAAGCGAATTTCACTCGCGAATGACGCGAATAGCGCGAATGACGCGTTTTTCACGCGCGAATAGCGCGAATGACGCGAATGAAGCGAATGACGCGAATGAAGCGAGTAAACACAAAATGTTCAAGCGTCAAACTACTCGCGAATAGCGCGTTTTTGACGCCTCATTCGCGCTCTATGTGAACACACAGTTAAGGTGCCTTGCTCAAGGGCACTTCATCCATGACCCGTGCTGGCTGGCATTGAGATTTGAATCGTCGACCTTCTGAACACAAGCCCAGCGCTTTAACCACTAGGCCACAGCGGACCCCGAGCCGCCTTGGGCGTAATAGACTGGGTTCTAAAGGGTCAGTGCCAGAGGGTCAGCCGGGATTTGAGCAATAGTAACTCCAAAAATAAAGCTAGATAACACAATAATACACAACAAAAACGTGATAACGTAATAAAAAACATGCCTTTAGAAATGTTTTATGAACGGAGTTATCTCATTTTGGAACCAAAGTCTTCATATAGGCTACTTTATAATGGCACTGATTGATGCAAGTAAACAGGCATGAAGCAAGGCACGAGAAGAAAATAAATGAAGTAGCAATACAAATAAGTGATGTGTTTTGAAGAAGAGAGAAAAAATCATGAAATGAGAAGGAAATGTTATTAGCAGGGGTCTACTCCTCAATCCTCATGAAGTCAACCAGATGCTCTTATTTGTAAAAGTAACGTTAATATTTCAGCCAGGGATAGTAATAAAACGAGAGAAATCACCTTTAAATGAATTCACAGGTTTTACACAGGTCTAAATGCTTTCTCAAAAGACTTAAGAATGGCATTGATACAACTCTGTTCTTTCTGTTCAGAAAAACCTGAGACACATTTTACATTTATTTTGGAACTGCTCTTTCACAGTTACATTTTGGTGTGACATTTGTGATTTTATCAATTGTTATGTAAATCCTAATGTTGATTTTACATACATTAAATGTAATTTTTGGTTTTCATGAATGTGAAGAGAAAAGTGATATTTATTTTATAAACCTTATTTTTCTGTTAGCTAAATTTCACATTCACAAATCTAAATTGTCTAAATGCACTCCTCTTTTTTTGAGGTTTAAATGCGAGTTGAAAATGTACTTTGAGTAGCCTGTTGAGTTCTCTAAAAACTTAAAAGCTACAAGAACAGTGACTGTGTTTAAGGACTTTGCACCTAATCTGGATTGGAAGACTGAAGGAATTTAGTCTGGACTGAGGGAATCTGGAGCTTGTATTGACAATGGTAATGGTTGTTGTAAATGTTTGTTTTTTGTTATCTTCTACAAGCATTTAATTAAAAAAATATATATATATATAAATATATTTCAGTCAGGGATTCGAGCACTTCCGGTGGGACGGGTTCACTTCCTGCGGTTGGTGTAGCGTCGCATATGCAGGTCATCTCTTCTGATGCACATGGATGTGTAGTAAAGCTCTCACATTAACGTGTGTCTCTTGTAGACGTACAAAAGAAACAAAAGCTGATGCTCGCCGACGGCATCAGCCCGTTGTCCGAGCGCAGAGACCCAGCGCGCCCTGACGAGCGACTCTAGTAGCATGTTGGCTTGGGCAAGGCGATAGATCACCGTGGCAACCAGCTGGTGTCGCGACTGCTTTTATACGGCATACTGGCGACGCTCCAACCGACGACGGTTGGTGATGAAATTTACATTCACGTTTAACGTTGAGAACACGAGTCAGACAGAGCGTTTTTATTGTACACACTTTTGTTGAAAACGGAACTCGAAACACAATGATATTTATAAACGAGTAGTCACAGAATGACATTTCCAGACCTAGCTCATTAATTATGCAAAACAACAGCCAATGGCGGTTCTCCAAGCAATATTTGAATCGGTCATTCACAGATTGTTTGCCTCCAAATAAAGAGCTTTTGCTTATATCGTGTTGTCATTCTTTTCACCACCTAATCAATGAAATCAACGGGACTTGATGTACACATTTGTAAAAGCAAACTCTCTGTTCGATGTGAAACGGGGCTTTTAGGACATCTAGTGTAAGGAAAACAACGTTGCATGATATTACCAATCCTGTTTCGGAGCTACAGTATATACTCGTTTATGCTCTTTCGCAAATGCAACGCTTGGGGGGTGATGTGAAATTGTCATGAGATCACTTCTTTTTGATAAACGCATGGCTTTTACCAAAAGATGACCTCTACCACTAGAGGTCGTCATCACTTCTTCGATCGTTCCTAACAATTATTTATTAATAAAAATTAAAATCATATTTATTACAGTCTCTTAATCATATTTATTACAGTCTGTTGTTCATACAACGCTAATCAATATTCGGTTATGTGTGTTTGTGTGGCACTTTTAGGAGTGTCATTCATCAATTCAGTAAGTACATTTAAACTCTTTTTATACTGGCTTTTACTTCTGTAAAGAAAATGAGAATCTGATTTGTCTTCTCCTTTCAATTGAACGTTTGCACCCCTTCGCCAGTAGAGGGCGTTGTTTGATAACCGTGGACAGTTGTAAAGGTTTCCTAATGGGTTTTAGCTGCTGAATGATTGAATTCTTTAGGTTCGAGCACACAGGCTGATCTCAGACCACAGTTTCTTAGGGAGTGCCTTAAAGAAAGGTTTATTCTGCATACTCACTTTGCCATCCAACTCTTGAAGTAACTTTCTTGAACTAATATACATACATATATATATATATATATATATATATATATATATATAGAGAGAGAGAGAGAGAGAGAGAGAGAGAGAGAGAGCCTGTATATTGTGTACATATTGAACAAGATATTATTATGAAGGGATTAAGGGGTTTAATCCATAGTAACTCCAAAAATACAGCTAGATAACACAATAAAACACAACAAAAACATGATAACATAATAAAAAACATGCCTTTAGAAATGAGAGTTATCTCATATGCAGGTCATCTCTTCTGATGCACATGGATGTGTACACAAGTAAAGCGAGTCTCACATTAAACCGTGTCTCTTGTAGACGTACAAAAGAAACAAAAGCCGATGCACGCCGGCGATCCGACGGGCATCGGCCCGTTGTTTCCGAGCGCAGAGACCAAGCGCGCCCTGACGAGCGACTCTAGTAGCGTGTTGGCTTGGTGTCAAGGCGATAGGTCCCCGGCCCGAACAGATCTAGCAGGTGTCGCGACTGCTTTTATACGGCACATCGGCGACGCTACAGCCGACGACGGTTGGTGAGAAAATGTACATTCACGTTTAACGTTGAGAACACGAGTCAGACAGAACAGAGCATTTTTATTGTACACACTTTTGTTGAAAACGGAACTCGAAACACAATGATATTTGTAAATGAGTAGTCACAGAATGACATTTCCAGACCTAGCTCATTAATTATGCAAAACAACAGCCAATGGCGGTTCTCCAACTGCACACAAAGCAATATTTGAGTCGGTCATTCACAGATTGTTTGAAGTATATGTAACCCCCTCGCTCTATGCGTGCTCGCTAGCCTCTAGCACCGCCGCTGTTACTCTGCGCTGTGTGTGTGTTCGTGGGTGGTGGTAGAGAGAGGCGCGGACACAGAGGGGTTCCGGATCGTGGCTTGGCCTGTTTATTTCACAGCACGGCATCTGTAGCGTTGACAAGAATAACTCAACTTAAGTTTATCCATTAAAGTAAATTCGATGCACATTAAATTTCACAACAACCTCTCGTTGTTACACAATCATACCTAGCTTAGCATCAACCACCCCGTATTAATCAAACTCAAAAGATAAGACAAAAAACAAACATTTTAACTCCCCACATTACTCCGCTTTTAGTTTAGAACACAAAATATCTAAATAGACAGAACCTAAGAGTGATAACAAAGATTCTTTAAATATAAATTTCCGCTACTATTAACACATCTTACCTGTAGCGTTGACAAGAATAACTGAAGAAAAATCAACGCTACGGTACATCAAGAGGCTCAAAAACATTACTAAGAGAAAAACACACTTGTATCTGCCGTAACACAACAGTGTCATAGCGACATCTTGTGGGCAATCCAGAACACTGCCCTACATCCACCCCTTCTTTAAGTGATGGTGTCCCAGCCATCAAATTAACAAAAACTCAAGCGTGGTCTGATCTATGACAATCAAAACAATAAATGTATAGTGCAAAGTGTGTGTAAATTGTGTGTGTGTGGTAGCTAACTGTTATCAGGGTGCATGCAGCATGGCTCTGCGAATGTTCTTCAGTTCCTTTTATTTTTAGCCTTTAGCCACACCTTTCTCCCTCTTTCTATCTTTTGGAGGTCACTCTCCAGCTCCAGAACTTGGGATTCGAGTGAGAGTTTAATCGGGGGATGCCGGTTTCTTTTTGGGTTTCTCCTTAGAGGGATGGGCACTTGAGTGGAGGTGGTCCCCTTTCCGGTCATAACCACTCCCTCTCTGTCACCCGTTTCTTCTTTCCACATGTCAGCCCCTTCTGTGCTTATTTGCTCCCCCTCTTCATCGTCTGCTCCAACCAGGGCTCTGTCCACAGCCTCCTCTATACCATCGCTCTCTGTTACCTCTTCGCCTTTCCATTCAGTTCCTGCCCCACTTATCTCATCCTCTGACTCTCCATCTTTTACGATATCTCCTTCCTCCCACTCCACTGGAAGAAACATACACTGTGTCAAGAGGTTTCTATGCAACACTCTCTCTGGTCCTCCATTCTCTGGCCGCACCACATACACAGGCAAACCTGGTTGCTTCTTGACCACAACATATGGGCGTGCCTCCCAACGATCTCTCAACTTCTGCTTCCCCTCCACATGACAGACCTTGACTAAGACTCTATCTCCTGGACTGAAGTCTTCACTCTTAGCTCTTTTGTCATAATACTTTTTCTGTTGTCCTTTCGCCAGCTGAGATGTCTGATTAGCCAGGGCATAGGCCTGCATCAGGGAGTCATACAGGGTCTGGACGTATTCGCTGTATTCACTCGGCTGGTCCGTTTTGGGGGACCCGAAGACGAGGTCCACTGGAAGCCTTGGATGCCTGCCGAACATGAGGTAGTAAGGGCTGTATCCAGTAGAGTCATGTCGCGAGCAGTTGTATGCATGTGTCATGGCATCCACATACTCATGCCACCGGGGCTTCAGGCGCGGCTCCAGCATGTTCATCAGGGTACGGTTGAATCTTTCAGTGGTCCCGTTGCCCTGTGGGTGGTAGGGCGTGGTGTGGGTTTTAGTGATCCCAGTGCACTTGCATAACTCCTTTACAATTGCGCTTTCAAAATTACGACCTTGATCGGCGTGTAACCTTGCAGGGAATCCAAACCGACAGAAGAAATTCTTCCATAAGACCCTGGCTACTGTTCCTGCCTTCTGGTCCCTGGTGGGGTAGGCCTGCGCATAGCGAGAAAAGTGGTCTGTAACAATGAGCACATTCTCTATACCACCCTTGGATTTCTCCAGCATCAAGATGTCCACACAGACCAGATCCATAGGGGCACTGGTATGGATACTGACAAGGGGGGCCCTGACGTTGGCTGTGGGAGTTTTCCTAAGGCAGCACCTTTCACACTGTTCACACCAAGCCTTGATCTCCTGGAACATTCTTGGCCAGTAAAATCTTTCTCTTATCATCTGCAGTGTCCTCTCGAATCCCAGATGCCCTGAATCATTGTGAAGGGCTATTTTGATGGTTTCACGCAGCTTTTCAGGCAGTATTAGTTTAGTTGCTCCACCAACCCTTTTTTAAAGTCTCTGATGCTACGGTACAGGATTCCTTCTTTTACTACAAGCCTCCTCCACTCTTTTAAGAGGAGACCCCCCGTGGCTCCCACTTTTATCCTCTCGCTGTGGCTTGGTTTGTGGTTTCTGCTTTTAAAGTGGAGGATGGGACCGATTACTCTGTCTTCCTTCTGCCCCGCTCGAAGCTCCTGTATGGTCATAGCAGGCAGTGCCTCCATCCCCACATCCACATACACTTCACTGGCCTCCTGACCACTTTCAGGTTCCTCTTTGCCAGCTGTATCCTCGCCTGAGAGCTCCTCAGGCTCCTGGGTGATTTGTGCCTCCTCATGTCTCAGTCCACCAGTCCTCAACTGCTGCGGGCATGACTGCAGGGTCTCCGCCACCACCTGGTTGGACATACGTGATAGAGCATCAGCGTTAGAGTTATCCTGCCCCCTCCGATACTGGATGTCAAAGTCAAATATGGACAGATGAGAAACCCAACGCTGACCTGTGGCGTCTAGTTTGGCTGAGGTCATTACATACTTCAGAGGGTTGTTGTCCGTCAGAACAGAGAACTTGCGCCCATAGAGGTGGTCATGGAACTTATCCGTCACGGCCCACTTGAGAGCAAGGAACTCAAGCTTGTGTGCTGGATATCTTGTCTCAGGTGGGCTTAGGCCTCTGCTCGCATACGCAATGACCCTTTCCACCCCATCTTGGACCTGTACTAACACCGCACCAAGCCCTACTCCTGAGGCATCAGTCTGCAGCATAAAGGGCTGACTGTAGTCCGGATACCCTAGCACTGGAGCGTTTATCAGTTTTTCTTTTAGAGACTGAAAGGCCTCTTCGCATTCAGCAGTCCACAGAAATGGCTGGTCAGGCCCCGGGCTTTTCTGGGTCCCTCTTTTCTTCTTTTTAGGGTCACCAGAGGTAAGGCGGTATAACGGAGCAGCCATGTTCGAGTAGCTCTTCACGTACCTCCTATAATAACCCGAAAAACCCAAAAACCGCAGCACCTCCATACGATTAGTAGGCCTCACCCAATCCTTGACCTTGTTGATCTTCTCTGGGTCTGTCCTGATGCCCTGTGCAGACACCAAGTGACCCAAGTATTGCACTTCCTTCCTCACAAGCTGACACTTGGACGGCTTTAGTTTCAAGCCATGCTCCCTAAGCCTATCGAAAGTCAGCTGCAGCCTCTCCAAATGTTCAGTAAAGGACTTAGAGAAAATGATGATGTCGTCCAGGTAAATAAGGAGATGGGTGAAATTTAAGTCTCCAAAACAGGACGTCATTAGTCTTTGAAATGTGGAGGGTGCGTTTTGTAGCCCAAACGGCATCCTATTGGCCTCAAACAGCCCCATGGGAGTGCTGAATGCTGTCTTGTGCTTGTCTTGTTCCGCAACCTCCACCTGCCAGTATCCAGATGTTAGGTCAAGGGTGGAGAAGTATTTTGCTTGTCCTAAAGCCTCCAGAGCCTCCTCTATCCTTGGCAGTGGGAATGCATCTCTGGTGCCGCAGGAGTTGAGCTTCCTGTAGTCAATACACAATCGGAGTGACCCATCTTTCTTGGTCACGACCACCACAGGAGATGCATACGGACTTTTACTGGGTCGAATTACTCCTGCTGTCTCCATTTCCATCAATAACCGCCTCACATCTTGCCACTGGGAAGGGGGTATTTTGCGGTATGGCAGTCGGAAAGGCCTCGGGTCAACCAGGGGAATCTCATGGTGTACTGTTGTGGTGTGACCATAGTCCATACGATGTTGGGAGAACACATCTGCATTCTGGTCCAGCATTTCCCGAAGCAGCGCACGTTGGTCCTCACTTTCCACCGCTGCTTCACTAAGGTCAACCCCACAGCTAGTCACTACTTGGTCCAGACTGAGACATGCCCCTCTGCTCCCAGCTTCGCTATACTTTTTATCTGGAAACTCTACCACCTTGTCCACCAGGACTGCATTGGCCAGACTTGTGTGTCGTCTGATCGTAATGACTCGCTGGGAAAGATTCATCACTCTAACTGGAGCACAACCTCTTTTTACATTAGCAAGCACTTTGGCCACCAAGACCTCCTGGGGGAGTTGCGAGGGGTGATGGGCTTCAATCAAGGCTGTATAAATCTTCCTTTGAGGACCAGCTTTAATCCTACACATTAAGTCCATCTCTTTCCCACTAGGGAGGCGTATTGTACGACCAGTGTATACAGCAGGACCCACAACATCATGCATTTCACTTTGCTTGGCGCTTCCCACCTTCAGTAAAGCCGTGTACCACTCTGGATGCTTCTCCTTGACCTGGTGTAGATACTCTGAACCATAAGCTGCTTGAAGGTGGGTTTGCGAGGCTCGAATGACATTGGTTCCCACCAGCAGGGGGACTGAAGAACGATAGTCAGAATCAGGAACAACAAAGGTAGGTACTGCTTTGAATTCTTTCCCCAGCACTTTCAGGTCGATGTGCAGAACACCACGGTAGGGTACGATCTGACCTGCTGCACCCTCTATTGGTATCTTAGAAGACTGTAACTTCTGCTTCAGTAAAGCTGGGTGGCTCTGCCAGTAGTTGTGCGTAATACTGGTGATCTGCGATCCAGAGTCAATGAGAGCCTTGCATGTCTTCCCATTGACTTCCACTTCCCCTTCGTTCCTAGGGCCTACTAGGGGTGTTTCCCCTAGTTCAGTGTGAATCCTCTTCACAGGTGGGTGGGGTCCTTGCTGCGTACCCATGGATGCCCCGGCTGCCATGGGCACTAAGCGTTTAAATTTTGAGCAGAGTGCTTGCGTCCTTCAGCAGGGGTCTTAGGCCGCTGGGCTTCAGCTTGGCTTGGATCCAGAAGCACTGCCCTGCACACTCTGGCTGTGTGGCCTGGCTCTCCACACCGGTAACAGACAAAGCTTATACCCTGGCTTGCTGTTCCCTTTGCTGGCTGAACTGCTAATGGGGAGGCAAGGAGTGGAGAGGCCATTCTCATTTCTAGTTGGGATAGCTTAGTCATTTGTTCTTCCTGAATGAGGGCTAGTTTCTTTACCATTTCTGTCAACTCTGACATTTCCGATGTGTGGTTTGGCCTATCCAGTTTGCTGTGTCCACCCCCTCCTGATGTTACGTGCACCTGAGCATACGTTTTCTTTGCTTTACTCTGCGTCTGGAACTTCTTAGTTTCTCTGGCGTAATTTCGGAGCTCCGCCTGCAGCTCTCTGAAGCTCAAGAGCCTGGGGACCATTGGTGCGATTCTAGTGTACACCTCCTCATCAGTAAGGCCCCTCATGAACTGCCGGCTTAGTTTGCAATCTCGGTCCAGGAAGGGCTTGCCTCCTCTTTGTTTCTCCTCCACCGTCCGCAACTTAGCCTCCAGTGCTATAGCATAAGAACAGGCAGACTCCCCTGAATTCTGGCTCCGCTCATAGAAGTCAGCCAGAGGGTCTAGGGAGCCTCGTGTATCACCGTATTCAGCCCTCAGTTCCTCAAAAGCTTTCTCAGGGGTTTGATCATGTGGAGGTAAGTTAAGAATGAGATTTCGGGCTTCACCACCCAGGTGTCGCACAACAGTGGAGAAGCGAAGGTGCATTGGGAGCTCTATTGCCTCCAAGAGGTACTGCAAGTCGCGAATCCAATCTTCCACCAGTATCCTACAGTCTGGATTTCCCGTGAAAACTTGAACATTCTTCACCTGATGAGTTTGCATGAAACCGCCATGGGCTGCTATGGGAAGGCACTGGCCGGTGACTGCAGGGGGCCTGAATTGAGCCACATGTGAGTGGGCCGTTCGGCTGGCAGTCGTAGGTGGATGGGCAACTTGAGAGAGAGCATCGACATGCACATTAAGGTGGGAGTGGGGATTCTGTGTCTGTTGAGATGACCATTCAAGAGGAGCATCAGCGGTTGTCTTGTTTGACGCTGTCTGAGGGCCATGTAAAGTCATGCTGGGAACCCATGCATTAGCAGATGGGGCCAATGAGGTGGGTCCACTATAGACTGGAACTTGAGCGGCTTGAAATGTGGCCTGCCCAGTGGTTACGTGCTTAACTGTAATGTTAGCACCTGGCGACCTCGGACATGGTGCAGGCTCAAAAGGGGGATACGAATAACCAGAGTAAGCCTGGAGGCCGGGTCTAATCGGCTGGGCTGGATATGGTGATGTAACTGGAATGGGCCCGGGTGGCTGCTGTTCATCTGGCACCTCAACAAAACTATGATGTGTAGGGCTTTGCCAAAGCGTGGCTCCTGATGGCCCAAGACCACTGCGTTTGCGAACAGAGGCATCCACTGACCTTTCCACCAGGCCACCTGTTCTTGCATCTGGGCTGTCTTCGAAACAGAGTGGCGGTACCTGCCCTGAGGCCCCAGTGCCTGGCGGCCTTGTTGCATGGGCTGGTGTCATGTACTGGCCAGCATAGAGCAGGTTCATTGGGGGTGGTGGAGCATGGCGTTCAAAGGGCAATGGTAGGTTATTTGAGGGATGCTCAGCTGGCGGTAGGAGGTTGGGTTCGTTACATGAGGAACTATGCAAGTTTTTAGTTGAGTTTGCATATGTTTGCGCCATTGTAGGATGTAAAATTGTATTTATTATGTGCAAGTAGGTTAAATGGCAGTGTATTTGGATTGTAAGAAGATGTAATGTCAAAAGTTTCAATCTCGTACAAAAAACAAGAAAAAATATATATATATATTACTAATAAACCATCACATATTTCTTACATAACAGCAAGTCACTTCAATTATAACAACAAAACATGTTCAGATTCCCATCAGGCTGTAAAGGATATAGCAGTGACTGCGAGGCATACGCAAGATCACCAGTTTGGTTAAGAACTCAGTCTGTCTATTATAGAGTTCAGCACACAAACTCCTGGCTGTAGAAATCTTTTCGGCTTCAGTCTAGTGGTGCCACAATCCGGGTCACGGCACCAAAGATGTAACCCCCTCGCTCTATGCGTGCTCGCTAGCCTCTAGCACCGCCGCTGTTACTCTGCGCTGTGTGTGTGTTCGTGGGTGGTGGTAGAGAGAGACGCGGACACAGAGGGGTTCCGGATCGTGGCTTGGCCTGTTTATTTCACAGCACGGCATCTGTAGCGTTGACAAGAATAACTCAACTTAAGTTTATCCATTAAAGTAAATTCGATGCACATTAAATTTCACAACAACCTCTCGTTGTTACACAATCATACCTAGCTTAGCATCAACCACCCCGTATTAATCAAACTCAAAAGATAAGACAAAAAACAAACATTTTAACTCCCCACATTACTCCGCTTTTAGTTTAGAACACAAAATATCTAAATAGACAGAACCTAAGAGTGATAACAAAGATTCTTTAAATATAAATTTCCGCTACTATTAACACATCTTACCTGTAGCGTTGACAAGAATAACTGAAGAAAAATCAACGCTACGGTACATCAAGAGGCTCAAAAACATTACTAAGAGAAAAACACACTTGTATCTGCCGTAACACAACAGTGTCATAGCGACATCTTGTGGGCAATCCAGAACACTGCCCTACATATATAGACATGATATGACTTTGTTTGCTTAATAAGCAGTTTAGATCGTTGGATTACTCTGCAGTAATTGTGGCACATTACTGCAGAGCAATCAGGGTTAAGGTGCCTTGCTCAAGGGCACTTCATCCATGACCCGTGCTGGCTGGCATTGAGATTTGAATCGTCGACCTTCTGATCACAAGCCCAGCGCTTTAACCACTAGGCCACAGCGGACCCCGAGCCGCCTTGGGCGTAATAGACTGGGTTCTAAAGGGTCAGTGCCAGAGGGTCAGCCGGGATTTAAGCAATAGTAACTCCAAAAATAAAGCTAGATAACACAATAATACACAACAAAAACGTGATAACGTAATAAAAAACATGCCTTTAGAAATGTTTTATGAACGGAGTTATCTCATTTTGGAACCAAAGTCTTCATATAGGCTACTTTATAATGGCACTGATTGATGCAAGTAAACAGGCATGAAGCAAGGCACGAGAAGAAAATAAATGAAGTAGCAATACAAATAAGTGATGTGTTTTGAAGAAGAGAGAAAAAATCATGAAATGAGAAGGAAATGTTATTAGCAGGGGTCTACTCCTCAATCCTCATGAAGTCAACCTGATTCTCTTATTTGTAAAAGTAACGTTAATATTTCAGCCAGGGATAGTAATAAAACGAGAGAAATCACCTTTAAATGAATTCACAGGTTTTACACAGGTCTAAATGCTTTCTCAAAAAACTTAAGAATGGCATTGATACCCTCTGTTCTTTCTGTTCAGAAAAACCTGAGACCACTTTACATTTATTTTGGAACTGCTCTTTCACAGTTACATTTTGGTGTGACATTTGTGATTTTATCAATTGTTATGTAAATCCTAATGTTGATTTTACATACATTAAATGTAATTTTTGGTTTTCATGAATGTGAAAAGAAAAGTGATATTTATTTTATAAACCTTATTTTTCTGTTAGCTAAATTTCACATTCACAAATCTAAATTGTCTAAATGCACTCCTCTTTTTTTGAG
Organism: Barbatula barbatula; assembly: GCF_947034865.1. Lineage (NCBI taxonomy): Eukaryota > Metazoa > Chordata > Actinopteri > Cypriniformes > Nemacheilidae > Barbatula > Barbatula barbatula. The sequence goes on from NC_136773.1 coordinate 5,934,298, forward strand.
GTTTAAATGCGAGTTGAAAATGTACTTTGAGTAGCCTGTTGAGTTCTCTAAAAACTTAAAAGCTACAAGAACAGTGACTGTGTTTAAGGACTTTGCATCTAATCTGGATTGGAAGACTAAAGGAATTTAGTCTGGACTGAGGGAATCTGGAGCTTGTATTGACAATGATAATGGTTGTTGTAAATGTTTGTTTTTTGTTATCTTCTACAAGCATTTAATAAAAAAAAAAGATATATATATAAATATATTTCAGGCAGGGATTCGAGCACTTCCGGTGGGACGGGTTCACTTCCTGCGGTTGGTGTAGCGTCGCATATGCAGGTCATTTCTTCTGATGCACATGGATGTGTAGTAAAGCTCTCACATTAACGTGTGTCTCTTGTAGACGTACAAAAGAAACAAAAGCCGATGCTCGCCGACGGCATCAGCCCGTTGTCCGAGCGCAGAGACCCAGCGCGCCCTGACGAGCGACTCTAGTAGCATGTTGGCCTGGGCCAAGGCGATAGATCACCGTGGCAACTTGCTGGTGTCGCGACTGGTTTTATACGGCATATCGGCGACGCTCCAACCGACGACGGTTGGTGAGGAAATTTACATTCACGTTTAACGTTAAGAACACGAGTCAGACAGAGCGTTTTTATTGTTCACACTTTTGTTGAAAACGGAACTCGAAACACAATGATATTTATAAACGAGTAGTCACAGAATGACATTTCCAGACCTAGCTCATTAATTATGCAAAACAACAGCCAATGGCGGTTCTCCAAGCAATATTTGAATCGGTCATTCACAGATTGTTTGCCTCCAAATAAAGAGCTTTTGCTTATATCGTGTCGTCATTCTTTTCACCACCTAATCAATGAAATCAACGGGACTTGATGTACACATTTGAAAAAGCAAACTCTCTGTTCGATGTGAAACGGGGCTTTTAGGACATCTAGTGTAAGGAAAACAACGTTGCATGATATTACCAATCCTGTTTCGGAGCTACAGTATATACTCGTTTATGCTCTTTCGCAAATGCAACGCTTGGGGGGTGATGTGAAATTGTCATGAGATATCTTCTTTTTGATAAACGCATGGCTTTTACCACAAGATGACCTCTACCACTAGATGTCGTCATCACTTCTTCGATCGTTCCTAACAATTATTTATTAATAAAAATTAAAATCATATTTATTACAGTCTCTTAATCATATTTATTACAGTCTGTTGTTCATACAACGCTAATCAATATTCGGTTATGTGTGTTTGTGTGGCACTTTTAGGAGTGTCATTCATCAATTCAGTAAGTACTTTTAAACTCTTTTTATACTGGCTTTTACTTCTGTAAAGAAAATGAGAATCTGATTTGTCTTCTCCTTTCAATTGAACGTTTGCACCCCTTCGCCAGTCGAGGGCGTTGTTTGATAACCGTTGACAGTTGTAAAGGTTTCCTAATGGGTTTTAGCTGCTGAATGAATTAATTCTTTAGGTTCAAGCACACAGGCTGATCTCAGACCACAGTTTCTTAGGGAGTGCCTTAAAGAAAGATTTATTCTGCATACTCACTTTGCCATCCAACTCTTGAAATAACTTTCTTGAACTAATATACATACATATGTATATATATATATATATATATTTTAGCCTGTATATCGTGTACATATTGAACAAGATATTATTATGAAGGGATTGAGGGATTTAAGCAATAGTAACTCCAAAAATAAAGCTAGATAACACAATAAAACACAACAAAAACGTGATAACGTAATAAAAAACATGCCTTTAGAAATGTTTTATGAACGGAGTTATCTCATTTTGGAACCAAAGTCTTCATTAGGCTACTTTATAATGGCACTGATTGATGCAAGTAAACAGGCATGAAGCAAGGCACGAGAAGAAAATAAATGAAGTAGCAATACAAATAAGTGATGTGTTTTGAAGAAGAGAGAAAAAATCATGAAATGAGAAGGAAATGTTATTAGCAGGGGTCTACTCCTCAATCCTCATGAAGTCAACCTGATTCTCTTATTTCTAAAAGTAACATTAATATTTCAGCCAGTGATAGTAAAAAAGCGAGAGAAATCACCTTTAAATGAATTCACAGGTTTTACACAGGTCTAAATGCTTTCTCAAAAGACTTAAGAATGGCATTGATACCCTCTGTTCTTTCTGTTCAGAAAAACCTGAGTCCACTTTACATTTATTTTGGAACTGCTCTTTCACAGTTACATTTTGGTGTGACATTTGTGATTTTATCAATTGTTATGTAAATCCTAATGTTGATTTTAGGAGCACTTCCGGTGGGACGGGTTCACTTCCTGCCGTCGGTGTGGTGTCGCATATGCAGGTCATCTCTTCTGATGCACATGGATGTGTACACAAGTAAAGCTCTCACATTAACGTGTGTCTCTTGTAGACGTACAAAAGAAACAAAAGCTGATGCTCGCCGACGGCATCAGCCCGTTGTCCGAGCGCAGAGACCCAGCGCGCCCTGACGAGCGACTCTAGTAGCATGTTGGCTTGGGCAAGGCGATAGATCACCGTGGCAACCAGCTGGTGTCGCGACTGCTTTTATACGGCATACTGGCGACGCTCCAACCGACGACGGTTGGTGATGAAATTTACATTCACGTTTAACGTTGAGAACACGAGTCAGACAGAGCGTTTTTATTGTACACACTTTTGTTGAAAACGGAACTCGAAACACAATGATATTTATAAACGAGTAGTCACAGAATGACATTTCCAGACCTAGCTCATTAATTATGCAAAACAACAGCCAATGGCGGTGCTCCAAGCAATATTTGAATCGGTCATTCACAGATTGTTTGCCTCCAAATAAAGAGCTTTTGCTTATATCGTGTCGTCATTCTTTTCACCACCTAATCAATGAAATCAACGGGACTTGATGTACACATTTGTAAAAGCAAACTCTCTGTTCGATGTGAAACGGGGCTTTTAGGACATCTAGTGTAAGGAAAACAACGTTGCATGATATTACCAATCCTGTTTCGGAGCTACAGTATATACTCGTTTATGCTCTTTCGCAAATGCAACGCTTGGGGGGTGATGTGAAATTGTCATGAGATATCTTCTTTTTGATAAACGCATGGCTTTTACCACAAGATGACCTCTACCACTAGACGTCGTCATCACTTCTTCGATCGTTCCTAACAATTATTTATTAATAAAAATTAAAATCATATTTATTACAGTCTCTTATTCATATTTATTACAGTCTGTTGTTCATACAACGCTAATCAATATTCGGTTATGTGTGTTTGTGTGGCACTTTTAGGAGTGTCATTCATCAATTCAGTAAGTACTTTTAAACTCTTTTTATACTGGCTTTTACTTCTGTAAAGAAAATGAGAATCTGATTTGTCTTCTCCTTTCAATTGAACGTTTGCACCCCTTCGCCAGTAGAGGGCGTTGTTTGATAACCGTTGACAGTTGTAAAGGTTTCCTAATGGGTTTTAGCTGCTGAATGAATTAATTCTTTAGGTTCGAGCACACAGGCTGATCTCAGACCACAGTTTCTTAGGAAGTGCCTTAAAGAAAGATTTATTCTGCATACTCACTTTGCCATCCAACTCTTGAAATAACTTTCTTGAACTAATATACATACATATGTATATATATATATATATATATATATATATATATATATATATATATACATATGTATATATATATATTTAGCCTGTATATCGTGTACATATTGAACAAGATATTATTATGAAGGGATTGAGGGATTTAAGCAATAGTAACTCCAAAAATAAAGCTAGATAACACAATAAAACACAACAAAAACGTGATAACGTAATAAAAAACATGCCTTTAGAAATGTTTTATGAACGGAGTTATCTCATTTTGGAACCAAAGTCTTCATATAGGCTACTTTATAATGGCACTGATTGATGCAAGTAAACAGGCATGAAGCAAGGCACGAGAAGAAAATAAATGAAGTAGCAATACAAATAAGTGATGTGTTTTGAAGAAGAGAGAAAAAATCATGAAATGAGAAGGAAATGTTATTAGCAGGGGTCTACTCCTCAATCCTCATGAAGTCAACCAGATGCTCTTATTTGTAAAAGTAACGTTAATATTTCAGCCAGGGATAGTAATAAAACGAGAGAAATCACCTTTAAATGAATTCACAGGTTTTACACAGGTCTAAATGCTTTCTCAAAAGACTTAAGAATGGCATTGATACAACTCTGTTCTTTCTGTTCAGAAAAACCTGAGACCACTTTACATTTATTTTGGAACTGCTCTTTCACAGTTACATTTTGGTGTGACATTTGTGATTTTATCAATTGTTATGTAAATCCTAATGTTGATTTTACATACATCAAATGTAATTTTTGGTTTTCATGAATGTGAAAAGAAAAGTGATATTTATTTTATAAACCTTATTTTTCTGTTAGCTAAATTTCACATTCACAAATCTAAATTGTCTAAATGCTCTCCTCTTTTTTTGAGGTTTAAATGCGAGTTGAAAATGTACTTTGAGTAGCCTGTTGAGTTCTCTAAAAACTTAAAAGCTACAAGAACAGTGACTGTGTTTAAGGACTTTGCACCTAATCTGGATTGGAAGACTGAAGGAATTTAGTCTGGACTGAGGGAATCTGGAGCTTGTATTGACAATGGTAATGGTTGTTGTAAATGTTTGTTTTTGTTATCTTCTACAAGCATTTAATTAAAAAAAAGATATATATAAATATATTTCAGGCAGGGATTCGAGCACTTCCGGTGGGACGGGTTCACTTCCTGCGGTTGGTGTAGCGTCGCATATGCAGGTCATCTCTTCTGATGCACATGGATGTGTAGTAAAGCTCTCACATTAACGTGTGTCTCTTGTAGACGTACAAAAGAAACAAAAGCCGATGCTCGCCGACGGCATCAGCCCGTTGTCCGAGCGCAGAGACCCAGCGCGCCCTGACGAGCGACTCTAGTAGCATGTTGGCTTGGGCCAAGGCGATAGCTCACCGTGGCAACTTGCTGGTGTCGCGACTGCTTTAATACGGCATATCGGCGACGCTCCAACCGACGACGGTTGGTGAGGAAATTTACATTCACGTTTAACGTTAAGAACACGAGTCAGACAGAGCGTTTTTATTGTACACACTTTTGTTGAAAACGGAACTCGAAACACAATGATATTTATAAACGAGTAGTCACAGAATGACATTTCCAGACCTAGCTCATTAATTATGCAAAACAACAGCCAATGGCGGTTCTCCAAGCAATATTTGAATCGGTCATTCACAGATTGTTTGCCTCCAAATAAAGAGCTTTTGCTTATATCGTGTCGTCATTCTTTTCACCACCTAATCAATGAAATCAACGGGACTTGATGTACACATTTGAAAAAGCAAACTCTCTGTTCGATGTGAAACGGGGCTTTTAGGACATCTAGTGTAAGGAAAACAACGTTGCATGATATTACCAATCCTGTTTCGGAGCTACAGTATATACTCGTTTATGCTCTTTCGCAAATGCAACGCTTGGGGGGTGATGTGAAATTGTCATGAGATATCTTCTTTTTGATAAACGCATGGCTTTTACCACAAGATGACCTCTACCACTAGACGTCGTCATCACTTCTTCGATCGTTCCTAACAATTATTTATTAATAAAAATTAAAATCATATTTATTACAGTCTCTTAATCATATTTATTACAGTCTGTTGTTCATACAACGCTAATCAATATTCGGTTATGTGTGTTTGTGTGGCACTTTTAGGAGTGTCATTCATCAATTCAGTAAGTACTTTTAAACTCTTTTTATACTGGCTTTTACTTCTGTAAAGAAAATGAGAATCTGATTTGTCTTCTCCTTTCAATTGAACGTTTGCACCCCTTCGCCAGTAGAGGGCGTTGTTTGATAACCGTTGACAGTTGTAAAGGTTTCCTAATGGGTTTTAGCTGCTGAATGAATTAATTCTTTAGGTTCGAGCACACAGGCTGATCTCAGACCACAGTTTCTTAGGGAGTGCCTTAAAGAAAGATTTATTCTGCATACTCACTTTGCCATCCAACTCTTGAAGTAACTTTCTTGAACTAATATACATACATATGTATATATATATATATATATATATATATATATATATATATATATATATATTTAGCCTGTATATCGTGTACATATTGAACAAGATATTATTATGAAGGGATTGAGGGATTTAAGCAATAGTAACTCCAAAAATAAAGCTAGATAACACAATAAAACACAACAAAAACGTGATAACGTAATAAAAAACATGCCTTTAGAAATGTTTTATGAACGGAGTTATCTCATTTTGGAACCAAAGTCTTCATATAGGCTACTTTATAATGGCACTGATTGATGCAAGTAAACAGGCATGAAGCAAGGCACGAGAAGAAAATAAATGAAGTAGCAATACAAATAAGTGATGTGTTTTGAAGAAGAGAGAAAAAATCATGAAATGAGAAGGAAATGTTATTAGCAGGGGTCTACTCCTCAATCCTCATGAAGTCAACCAGATGCTCTTATTTGTAAAAGTAACGTTAATATTTCAGCCAGGGATAGTAATAAAACGAGAGAAATCACCTTTAAATGAATTCACAGGTTTTACACAGGTCTAAATGCTTTCTCAAAAGACTTAAGAATGGCATTGATACCCTCTGTTCTTTCTGTTCAGAAAAACCTGAGTCCACTTTACATTTATTTTGGAACTGCTCTTTCACAGTTACATTTTGGTGTGACATTTGTGATTTTATCAATTGTTATGTAAATCCTAATGTTGATTTTAGGAGCACTTCCGGTGGGACGGGTTCACTTCCTGCCGTCGGTGTGGTGTCGCATATGCAGGTCATCTCTTCTGATGCACATGGATGTGTACACAAGTAAAGCTCTCACATTAACGTGTGTCTCTTGTAGACGTACAAAAGAAACAAAAGCTGATGCTCGCCGACGGCATCAGCCCGTTGTCCGAGCGCAGAGACCCAGCGCGCCCTGACGAGCGACTCTAGTAGCATGTTGGCTTGGGCAAGGCGATAGATCACCGTGGCAACCAGCTGGTGTCGCGACTGCTTTTATACGGCATACTGGCGACGCTCCAACCGACGACGGTTGGTGATGAAATTTACATTCACGTTTAACGTTGAGAACACGAGTCAGACAGAGCGTTTTTATTGTACACACTTTTGTTGAAAACGGAACTCGAAACACAATGATATTTATAAACGAGTAGTCACAGAATGACATTTCCAGACCTAGCTCATTAATTATGCAAAACAACAGCCAATGGCGGTGCTCCAAGCAATATTTGAATCGGTCATTCACAGATTGTTTGCCTCCAAATAAAGAGCTTTTGCTTATATCGTGTTGTCATTCTTTTCACCACCTAATCAATGAAATCAACGGGACTTGATGTACACATTTGTAAAAGCAAACTCTCTGTTCGATGTGAAACGGGGCTTTTAGGACATCTAGTGTAAGGAAAACAACGTTGCATGATATTACCAATCCTTTTTCGGAGCTACAGTATATACTCGTTTATGCTCTTTCGCAAATGCAACGCTTGGGGGGTGATGTGAAATTGTCATGAGATATCTTCTTTTTGATAAACGCATGGCTTTTACCACAAGATGACCTCTACCACTAGAGGTCGTCATCACTTCTTCGATCGTTCCTAACAATTATTTATTAATAAAAATTAAAATCATATTTATTACAGTCTCTTAATCATATTTATTACAGTCTGTTGTTCATACAACGCTAATCAATATTCGGTTATGTGTGTTTGTGTGGCACTTTTAGGAGTGTCATTCATCAATTCAGTAAGTACATTTAAACTCTTTTTATACTGGCTTTTACTTCTGTAAAGAAAATGAGAATCTGATTTGTCTTCTCCTTTCAATTGAACGTTTGCACCCCTTCGCCAGTAGAGGGCTTTGTCTGATAACCGTGGACAGTTGTAAAGGTTTCCTAATGGGTTTTAGCTGCTGAATGATTGAATTCTTTAGGTTCGAGCACACAGGCTGATCTCAGACCACAGTTTCTTAGGGAGTGCCTTAAAGAAAGGTTTATTCTGCATACTCACTTTGCCATCCAACTCTTGAAGTAACTTTCTTGAACTAATATACATACATATATATATATATATAGAGAGAGAGAGAGAGAGAGAGAGAGAGAGAGAGAGAGAGAGAGAGAGAGCCTGTATATTGTGTACATATTGAACAAGATATTATTATGAAGGGATTGAGGGATTTAAGCCATAGTAACTCCAAAAATACAGCTAGATAACACAATAAAACACAACAAAAACATGATAACATAATAAAAAACATGCCTTTAGAAATGAGAGTTATCTCATATGCAGGTCATCTCTTCTGATGCACATGGATGTGTACACAAGTAAAGCTCTCACATTAACGTGTGTCTCTTGTAGACGTACAAAAGAAACAAAAGCCGATGCACGCCGGCGATCCGACGGGCATCGGCCCGTTGTTTCCGAGCGCAGAGACCAAGCGCGCCCTGACGAGCGACTCTAGTAGCGTGTTGGCTTGGTGTCAAGGCGATAGGTCCCCGGCCCGAACAGATCTAGCAGGTGTCGCGACTGGTTTTATACGGCACATCGGCGACGCTACAGCCGACGACGGTTGGTGAGAAAATGTACATTCACATTTAACGTTGAGAACACGAGTCAGACAGAACAGAGCATTTTTATTGTACACACTTTTGTTGAAAACGGAACTCGAAACACAATGATATTTGTAAATGAGTAGTCACAGAATGACATTTCCAGACCTAGCTCATTAATTATGCAAAACAACAGCCAATGGCGGTTCTCCAACTGCACACAAAGCAATATTTGAGTCGGTCATTCACAGATTGTTTGAAGTATATAGACATGATATGACTTTGTTTGCTTAATAAGCAGTTTAGATCGTTGGATTACTCTGCAGTAATTGTGGCACATTACTGCAGAGCAATCAGGGTTAAGGTGCCTTGCTCAAGGGCACTTCATCCATGACCCGTGCTGGCTGGCATTGAGATTTGAATCGTCGACCTTCTGAACACAAGCCCAGCGCTTTAACCACTAGGCCACAGCGGACCCCGAGCCGCCTTGGGCGTAATAGACTGGGTTCTAAAGGGTCAGTGCCAGAGGGTCAGCCGGGATTTGAGCAATAGTAACTCCAAAAATAAAGCTAGATAACACAATAATACACAACAAAAACGTGATAACGTAATAAAAAACATGCCTTTAGAAATGTTTTATGAACGGAGTTATCTCATTTTGGAACCAAAGTCTTCATATAGGCTACTTTATAATGGCACTGATTGATGCAAGTAAACAGGCATGAAGCAAGGCACGAGAAGAAAATAAATGAAGTAGCAATACAAATAAGTGATGTGTTTTGAAGAAGAGAGAAAAAATCATGAAATGAGAAGGAAATGTTATTAGCAGGGGTCTACTCCTCAATCCTCATGAAGTCAACCAGATGCTCTTATTTGTAAAAGTAACGTTAATATTTCAGCCAGGGATAGTAATAAAACGAGAGAAATCACCTTTAAATGAATTCACAGGTTTTACACAGGTCTAAATGCTTTCTCAAAAGACTTAAGAATGGCATTGATACAACTCTGTTCTTTCTGTTCAGAAAAACCTGAGACACATTTTACATTTATTTTGGAACTGCTCTTTCACAGTTACATTTTGGTGTGACATTTGTGATTTTATCAATTGTTATGTAAATCCTAATGTTGATTTTACATACATTAAATGTAATTTTTGGTTTTCATGAATGTGAAGAGAAAAGTGATATTTATTTTATAAACCTTATTTTTCTGTTAGCTAAATTTCACATTCACAAATCTAAATTGTCTAAATGCACTCCTCTTTTTTTGAGGTTTAAATGCGAGTTGAAAATGTACTTTGAGTAGCCTGTTGAGTTCTCTAAAAACTTAAAAGCTACAAGAACAGTGACTGTGTTTAAGGACTTTGCACCTAATCTGGATTGGAAGACTGAAGGAATTTAGTCTGGACTGAGGGAATCTGGAGCTTGTATTGACAATGGTAATGGTTGTTGTAAATGTTTGTTTTTTGTTATCTTCTACAAGCATTTAATTAAAAAAATATATATATATATAAATATATTTCAGTCAGGGATTCGAGCACTTCCGGTGGGACGGGTTCACTTCCTGCGGTTGGTGTAGCGTCGCATATGCAGGTCATCTCTTCTGATGCACATGGATGTGTAGTAAAGCTCTCACATTAACGTGTGTCTCTTGTAGACGTACAAAAGAAACAAAAGCTGATGCTCGCCGACGGCATCAGCCCGTTGTCCGAGCGCAGAGACCCAGCGCGCCCTGACGAGCGACTCTAGTAGCATGTTGGCTTGGGCAAGGCGATAGATCACCGTGGCAACCAGCTGGTGTCGCGACTGCTTTTATACGGCATACTGGCGACGCTCCAACCGACGACGGTTGGTGATGAAATTTACATTCACGTTTAACGTTGAGAACACGAGTCAGACAGAGCGTTTTTATTGTACACACTTTTGTTGAAAACGGAACTCGAAACACAATGATATTTATAAACGAGTAGTCACAGAATGACATTTCCAGACCTAGCTCATTAATTATGCAAAACAACAGCCAATGGCGGTTCTCCAAGCAATATTTGAATCGGTCATTCACAGATTGTTTGCCTCCAAATAAAGAGCTTTTGCTTATATCGTGTTGTCATTCTTTTCACCACCTAATCAATGAAATCAACGGGACTTGATGTACACATTTGTAAAAGCAAACTCTCTGTTCGATGTGAAACGGGGCTTTTAGGACATCTAGTGTAAGGAAAACAACGTTGCATGATATTACCAATCCTGTTTCGGAGCTACAGTATATACTCGTTTATGCTCTTTCGCAAATGCAACGCTTGGGGGGTGATGTGAAATTGTCATGAGATATCTTCTTTTTGATAAACGCATGGCTTTTACCACAAGATGACCTCTACCACTAGAGGTCGTCATCACTTCTTCGATCGTTCCTAACAATTATTTATTAATAAAAATTAAAATCATATTTATTACAGTCTCTTAATCATATTTATTACAGTCTGTTGTTCATACAACGCTAATCAATATTCGGTTATGTGTGTTTGTGTGGCACTTTTAGGAGTGTCATTCATCAATTCAGTAAGTACATTTAAACTCTTTTTATACTGGCTTTTACTTCTGTAAAGAAAATGAGAATCTGATTTGTCTTCTCCTTTCAATTGAACGTTTGCACCCCTTCGCCAGTAGAGGGCGTTGTTTGATAACCGTGGACAGTTGTAAAGGTTTCCTAATGGGTTTTAGCTGCTGAATGATTGAATTCTTTAGGTTCGAGCACACAGGCTGATCTCAGACCACAGTTTCTTAGGGAGTGCCTTAAAGAAAGGTTTATTCTGCATACTCACTTTGCCATCCAACTCTTGAAGTAACTTTCTTGAACTAATATACATACATATATATATATATATATATATATATATATAGAGAGAGAGAGAGAGAGAGAGAGCCTGTATATTGTGTACATATTGAACAAGATATTATTATGAAGGGATTAAGGGGTTTAATCCATAGTAACTCCAAAAATACAGCTAGATAACACAATAAAACACAACAAAAACATGATAACATAATAAAAAACATGCCTTTAGAAATGAGAGTTATCTCATATGCAGGTCATCTCTTCTGATGCACATGGATGTGTACACAAGTAAAGCTCTCACATTAACGTGTGTCTCTTGTAGACGTACAAAAGAAACAAAAGCCGATGCACGCTGGCGATCCGACGGGCATCGGCCCGTTGTTTCCGAGCGCAGAGACCAAGCGCGCCCTGACGAGCGACTCTAGTAGCGTGTTGGCTTGGTGTCAAGGCGATAGGTCCCCGGCCCGAACAGATCTAGCAGGTGTCGCGACTGCTTTTATACGGCACATCGGCGACGCTACAGCCGACGACGGTTGGTGAGAAAATGTACATTCACGTTTAACGTTGAGAACACGAGTCAGACAGAACAGAGCATTTTTATTGTACACACTTTTGTTGAAAACGGAACTCGAAACACAATGATATTTGTAAATGAGTAGTCACAGAATGACATTTCCAGACCTAGCTCATTAATTATGCAAAACAACAGCCAATGGCGGTTCTCCAACTGCACACAAAGCAATATTTGAGTCGGTCATTCACAGATTGTTTGAAGTATATGTAACCCCCTCGCTCTATGCGTGCTCGCTAGCCTCTAGCACCGCCGCTGTTACTCTGCGCTGTGTGTGTGTTCGTGGGTGGTGGTAGAGAGAGGCGCGGACACAGAGGGGTTCCGGATCGTGGCTTGGCCTGTTTATTTCACAGCACGGCATCTGTAGCGTTGACAAGAATAACTCAACTTAAGTTTATCCATTAAAGTAAATTCGATGCACATTAAATTTCACAACAACCTCTCGTTGTTACACAATCATACCTAGCTTAGCATCAACCACCCCGTATTAATCAAACTCAAAAGATAAGACAAAAAACAAACATTTTAACTCCCCACATTACTCCGCTTTTAGTTTAGAACACAAAATATCTAAATAGACAGAACCTAAGAGTGATAACAAAGATTCTTTAAATATAAATTTCCGCTACTATTAACACATCTTACCTGTAGCGTTGACAAGAATAACTGAAGAAAAATCAACGCTACGGTACATCAAGAGGCTCAAAAACATTACTAAGAGAAAAACACACTTGTATCTGCCGTAACACAACAGTGTCATAGCGACATCTTGTGGGCAATCCAGAACACTGCCCTACATCCACCCCTTCTTTAAGTGATGGTGTCCCAGCCATCAAATTAACAAAAACTCAAGCGTGGTCTGATCTATGACAATCAAAACAATAAATGTATAGTGCAAAGTGTGTGTAAATTGTGTGTGTGTGGTAGCTAACTGTTATCAGGGTGCATGCAGCATGGCTCTGCGAATGTTCTTCAGTTCCTTTTATTTTTAGCCTTTAGCCACACCTTTCTCCCTCTTTCTATCTTTTGGAGGTCACTCTCCAGCTCCAGAACTTGGGATTCGAGTGAGAGTTTAATCGGGGGATGCCGGTTTCTTTTTGGGTTTCTCCTTAGAGGGATGGGCACTTGAGTGGAGGTGGTCCCCTTTCCGGTCATAACCACTCCCTCTCTGTCACCCGTTTCTTCTTTCCACATGTCAGCCCCTTCTGTGCTTATTTGCTCCCCCTCTTCATCGTCTGCTCCAACCAGGGCTCTGTCCACAGCCTCCTCTATACCATCGCTCTCTGTTACCTCTTCGCCTTTCCATTCAGTTCCTGCCCCACTTATCTCATCCTCTGACTCTCCATCTTTTACGATATCTCCTTCCTCCCGCTCCACTGGAAGAAACATACACTGTGTCAAGAGGTTTCTATGCAACACTCTGGTCCTCCATTCTCTGGCCGCACCACATACACAGGCAAACCTGGTTGCTTCTTGACCACAACATATGGGCGTGCCTCCCAACGATCTCTCAACTTCTGCTTCCCCTCCACATGACAGACCTTGACTAAGACTCTATCTCCTGGACTGAAGTCTTCACTCTTAGCTCTTTTGTCATAATACTTTTTCTGTTGTCCTTTCGCCAGCTGAGATGTCTGATTAGCCAGGGCATAGGCCTGCATCAGGGAGTCATACAGGGTCTGGACGTATTCGCTGTATTCACTCGGCTGGTCCGTTTTGGGGGACCCGAAGACGAGGTCCACTGGAAGCCTTGGATGCCTGCCGAACATGAGGTAGTAAGGGCTGTATCCAGTAGAGTCATGTCGCGAGCAGTTGTATGCATGTGTCATGGCATCCACATACTCATGCCACCGGGGCTTCAGGCGCGGCTCCAGTGTTCCCAGCATGTTCATCAGGGTACGGTTGAATCTTTCAGTGGTCCCGTTGCCCTGTGGGTGGTAGGGCGTGGTGTGGGTTTTAGTGATCCCAGTGCACTTGCATAACTCCTTTACAATTGCGCTTTCAAAATTACGACCTTGATCGGCGTGTAACCTTGCAGGGAATCCAAACCGACAGAAGAAATTCTTCCATAAGACCCTGGCTACTGTTCCTGCCTTCTGGTCCCTGGTGGGGTAGGCCTGCGCATAGCGAGAAAAGTGGTCTGTAACAATGAGCACATTCTCTATACCACCCTTGGATTTCTCCAGCATCAAGATGTCCACACAGACCAGATCCATAGGGGCACTGGTATGGATACTGACAAGGGGGGCCCTGACGTTGGCTGTGGGAGTTTTCCTAAGGCAGCACCTTTCACACTGTTCACACCAAGCCTTGATCTCCTGGAACATTCTTGGCCAGTAAAATCTTTCTCTTATCATCTGCAGTGTCCTCTCGAATCCCAGATGCCCTGAATCATTGTGAAGGGCTATTTTGATGGTTTCACGCAGCTTTTCAGGCAGTATTAGTTGCTCCACCAACCCTTTTTTAAAGTCTCTGATGCTACGGTACAGGATTCCTTCTTTTACTACAAGCCTCCTCCACTCTTTTAAGAGGAGACCCCCCGTGGCTCCCACTTTTATCCTCTCGCTGTGGCTTGGTTTGTGGTTTCTGCTTTTAAAGTGGAGGATGGGACCGATTATTCTGTCTTCCTTCTGCCCCGCTCGAAGCTCCTGTATGGTCATAGCAGGCAGTGCCTCCATCCCCACATCCACATACACTTCACTGGCCTCCTGACCACTTTCAGGTTCCTCTTTGCCAGCTGTATCCTCGCCTGAGAGCTCCTCAGGCTCCTGGGTGATTTGTGCCTCCTCATGTCTCAGTCCACCAGTCCTCAACTGCTGCGGGCATGACTGCAGGGTCTCCGCCACCACCTGGTTGGACATACGTGATAGAGCATCAGCGTTAGAGTTATCCTGCCCCCTCCGATACTGGATGTCAAAGTCAAATATGGACAGATGAGAAACCCAACGCTGACCTGTGGCGTCTAGTTTGGCTGAGGTCATTACATACTTCAGAGGGTTGTTGTCCGTCAGAACAGAGAACTTGCGCCCATAGAGGTGGTCATGGAACTTATCCGTCACGGCCCACTTGAGAGCAAGGAACTCAAGCTTGTGTGCTGGATATCTTGTCTCAGGTGGGCTTAGGCCTCTGCTCGCATACGCAATGACCCTTTCCACCCCATCTTGGACCTGTACTAACACCGCACCAAGCCCTACTCCTGAGGCATCAGTCTGCAGCATAAAGGGCTGACTGTAGTCCGGATACCCTAGCACTGGAGCGTTTATCAGTTTTTCTTTTAGAGACTGAAAGGCCTCTTCGCATTCAGCAGTCCACAGAAATGGCTGGTCAGGCCCCGGGCTTTTCTGGGTCCCTCTTTTCTTCTTTTTAGGGTCACCAGAGGTAAGGCGGTATAACGGAGCAGCCATGTTCGAGTAGCTCTTCACGTACCTCCTATAATAACCCGAAAAACCCAAAAACCGCAGCACCTCCATACGATTAGTAGGCCTCACCCAATCCTTGACCTTGTTGATCTTCTCTGGGTCTGTCCTGATGCCCTGTGCAGACACCAAGTGACCCAAGTATTGCACTTCCTTCCTCACAAGCTGACACTTGGACGGCTTTAGTTTCAAGCCATGCTCCCTAAGCCTATCGAAAGTCAGCTGCAGCCTCTCCAAATGTTCAGTAAAGGACTTAGAGAAAATGATGATGTCGTCCAGGTAAATAAGGAGATGGGTGAAATTTAAGTCTCCAAAACAGGACGTCATTAGTCTTTGAAATGTGGAGGGTGCGTTTTGTAGCCCAAACGGCATCCTATTGGCCTCAAACAGCCCCATGGGAGTGCTGAATGCTGTCTTGTGCTTGTCTTGTTCCGCAACCTCCACCTGCCAGTATCCAGATGTTAGGTCAAGGGTGGAGAAGTATTTTGCTTGTCCTAAAGCCTCCAGAGCCTCCTCTATCCTTGGCAGTGGGAATGCATCTCTGGTGCCGCAGGAGTTGAGCTTCCTGTAGTCAATACACAATCGGAGTGACCCATCTTTCTTGGTCACGACCACCACAGGAGATGCATACGGACTTTTACTGGGTCGAATTACTCCTGCTGTCTCCATTTCCATCAATAACCGCCTCACATCTTGCCACTGGGAAGGGGGTATTTTGCGGTATGGCAGTCGGAAAGGCCTCGGGTCAACCAGGGGAATCTCATGGTGTACTGTTGTGGTGTGACCATAGTCCATACGATGTTGGGAGAACACATCTGCATTCTGGTCCAGCATTTCCCGAAGCAGCGCACGTTGGTCCTCACTTTCCACCGCTGCTTCACTAAGGTCAACCCCACAGCTAGTCACTACTTGGTCCAGACTGAGACATGCCCCTCTGCTCCCAGCTTCGCTATACTTTTTATCTGGAAACTCTACCACCTTGTCCACCAGGACTGCATTGGCCAGACTTGTGTGTCGTCTGATCGTAATGACTCGCTGGGAAAGATTCATCACTCTAACTGGAGCACAACCTCTTTTTACATTAGCAAGCACTTTGGCCACCAAGACCTCCTGGGGGAGTTGCGAGGGGTGATGGGCTTCAATCAAGGCTGTATAAATCTTCCTTTGAGGACCAGCTTTAATCCTACACATTAAGTCCATCTCTTTCCCACTAGGGAGGCGTATTGTACGACCAGTGTATACAGCAGGACCCACAACATCATGCATTTCACTTTGCTTGGCGCTTCCCACCTTCAGTAAAGCCGTGTACCACTCTGGATGCTTCTCCTTGACCTGGTGTAGATACTCTGAACCATAAGCTGCTTGAAGGTGGGTTTGCGAGGCTCGAATGACATTGGTTCCCACCAGCAGGGGGACTGAAGAACGATAGTCAGAATCAGGAACAACAAAGGTAGGTACTGCTTTGAATTCTTTCCCCAGCACTTTCAGGTCGATGTGCAGAACACCACGGTAGGGTACGATCTGACCTGCTGCACCCTCTATTGGTATCTTAGAAGACTGTAACTTCTGCTTCAGTAAAGCTGGGTGGCTCTGCCAGTAGTTGTGCGTAATACTGGTGATCTGCGATCCAGAGTCAATGAGAGCCTTGCATGTCTTCCCATTGACTTCCACTTCCCCTTCGTTCCTAGGGCCTACTAGGGGTGTTTCCCCTAGTTCAGTGTGAATCCTCTTCACAGGTGGGTGGGGTCCTTGCTGCGTACCCATGGATGCCCCGGCTGCCATGGGCACTAAGCGTTTAAATTTTGAGCAGAGTGCTTGCGTCCTTCAGCAGGGGTCTTAGGCCGCTGGGCTTCAGCTTGGCTTGGATCCAGAAGCACTGCCCTGCACACTCTGGCTGTGTGGCCTGGCTCTCCACACCGGTAACAGACAAAGCTTATACCCTGGCTTGCTGTTCCCTTTGCTGGCTGAACTGCTAATGGGGAGGCAAGGAGTGGAGAGGCCATTCTCATTTCTAGTTGGGATAGCTTAGTCATTTGTTCTTCCTGAATGAGGGCTAGTTTCTTTACCATTTCTGTCAACTCTGACATTTCCGATGTGTGGTTTGGCCTATCCAGTTTGCTGTGTCCACCCCCTCCTGATGTTACGTGCACCTGAGCATACGTTTTCTTTGCTTTACTCTGCGTCTGGAACTTCTTAGTTTCTCTGGCGTAATTTCGGAGCTCCGCCTGCAGCTCTCTGAAGCTCAAGAGCCTGGGGACCATTGGTGCGATTCTAGTGTACACCTCCTCATCAGTAAGGCCCCTCATGAACTGCCGGCTTAGTTTGCAATCTCGGTCCAGGAAGGGCTTGCCTCCTCTTTGTTTCTCCTCCACCGTCCGCAACTTAGCCTCCAGTGCTATAGCATAAGAACAGGCAGACTCCCCTGAATTCTGGCTCCGCTCATAGAAGTCAGCCAGAGGGTCTAGGGAGCCTCGTGTATCACCGTATTCAGCCCTCAGTTCCTCAAAAGCTTTCTCAGGGGTTTGATCATGTGGAGGTAAGTTAAGAATGAGATTTCGGGCTTCACCACCCAGGTGTCGCACAACAGTGGAGAAGCGAAGGTGCATTGGGAGCTCTATTGCCTCCAAGAGGTACTGCAAGTCGCGAATCCAATCTTCCACCAGTATCCTACAGTCTGGATTTCCCGTGAAAACTTGAACATTCTTCACCTGATGAGTTTGCATGAAACCGCCATGGGCTGCTATGGGAAGGCACTGGCCGGTGACTGCAGGGGGCCTGAATTGAGCCACATGTGAGTGGGCCGTTCGGCTGGCAGTCGTAGGTGGATGGGCAACTTGAGAGAGAGCATCGACATGCACATTAAGGTGGGAGTGGGGATTCTGTGTCTGTTGAGATGACCATTCAAGAGGAGCATCAGCGGTTGTCTTGTTTGACGCTGTCTGAGGGCCATGTAAAGTCATGCTGGGAACCCATGCATTAGCAGATGGGGCCAATGAGGTGGGTCCACTATAGACTGGAACTTGAGCGGCTTGAAATGTGGCCTGCCCAGTGGTTACGTGCTTAACTGTAATGTTAGCACCTGGCGACCTCGGACATGGTGCAGGCTCAAAAGGGGGATACGAATAACCAGAGTAAGCCTGGAGGCCGGGTCTAATCGGCTGGGCTGGATATGGTGATGTAACTGGAATGGGCCCGGGTGGCTGCTGTTCATCTGGCACCTCAACAAAACTATGATGTGTAGGGCTTTGCCAAAGCGTGGCTCCTGATGGCCCAAGACCACTGCGTTTGCGAACAGAGGCATCCACTGACCTTTCCACCAGGCCACCTGTTCTTGCATCTGGGCTGTCTTCGAAACAGAGTGGCGGTACCTGCCCTGAGGCCCCAGTGCCTGGCGGCCTTGTTGCATGGGCTGGTGTCATGTACTGGCCAGCATAGAGCAGGTTCATTGGGGGTGGTGGAGCATGGCGTTCAAAGGGCAATGGTAGGTTATTTGAGGGATGCTCAGCTGGCGGTAGGAGGTTGGGTTCGTTACATGAGGAACTATGCAAGTTTTTAGTTGAGTTTGCATATGTTTGCGCCATTGTAGGATGTAAAATTGTATTTATTATGTGCAAGTAGGTTAAATGGCAGTGTATTTGGATTGTAAGAAGATGTAATGTCAAAAGTTTCAATCTCGTACAAAAAACAAGAAAAAATATATATATATATTACTAATAAACCATCACATATTTCTTACATAACAGCAAGTCACTTCAATTATAACAACAAAACATGTTCAGATTCCCATCAGGCTGTAAAGGATATAGCAGTGACTGCGAGGCATACGCAAGATCACCAGTTTGGTTAAGAACTCAGTCTGTCTATTATAGAGTTCAGCACACAAACTCCTGGCTGTAGAAATCTTTTCGGCTTCAGTCTAGTGGTGCCACAATCCGGGTCACGGCACCAAAGATGTAACCCCCTCGCTCTATGCGTGCTCGCTAGCCTCTAGCACCGCCGCTGTTACTCTGCGCTGTGTGTGTGTTCGTGGGTGGTGGTAGAGAGAGACGCGGACACAGAGGGGTTCCGGATCGTGGCTTGGCCTGTTTATTTCACAGCACGGCATCTGTAGCGTTGACAAGAATAACTCAACTTAAGTTTATCCATTAAAGTAAATTCGATGCACATTAAATTTCACAACAACCTCTCGTTGTTACACAATCATACCTAGCTTAGCATCAACCACCCCGTATTAATCAAACTCAAAAGATAAGACAAAAAACAAACATTTTAACTCCCCACATTACTCCGCTTTTAGTTTAGAACACAAAATATCTAAATAGACAGAACCTAAGAGTGATAACAAAGATTCTTTAAATATAAATTTCCGCTACTATTAACACATCTTACCTGTAGCGTTGACAAGAATAACTGAAGAAAAATCAACGCTACGGTACATCAAGAGGCTCAAAAACATTACTAAGAGAAAAACACACTTGTATCTGCCGTAACACAACAGTGTCATAGCGACATCTTGTGGGCAATCCAGAACACTGCCCTACATATATAGACATGATATGACTTTGTTTGCTTAATAAGCAGTTTAGATCGTTGGATTACTCTGCAGTAATTGTGGCACATTACTGCAGAGCAATCAGGGTTAAGGTGCCTTGCTCAAGGGCACTTCATCCATGACCCGTGCTGGCTGGCATTGAGATTTGAATCGTCGACCTTCTGATCACAAGCCCAGCGCTTTAACCACTAGGCCACAGCGGACCCCGAGCCGCCTTGGGCGTAATAGACTGGGTTCTAAAGGGTCAGTGCCAGAGGGTCAGCCGGGATTTAAGCAATAGTAACTCCAAAAATAAAGCTAGATAACACAATAATACACAACAAAAACGTGATAACGTAATAAAAAACATGCCTTTAGAAATGTTTTATGAACGGAGTTATCTCATTTTGGAACCAAAGTCTTCATATAGGCTACTTTATAATGGCACTGATTGATGCAAGTAAACAGGCATGAAGCAAGGCACGAGAAGAAAATAAATGAAGTAGCAATACAAATAAGTGATGTGTTTTGAAGAAGAGAGAAAAAATCATGAAATGAGAAGGAAATGTTATTAGCAGGGGTCTACTCCTCAATCCTCATGAAGTCAACCTGATTCTCTTATTTGTAAAAGTAACGTTAATATTTCAGCCAGGGATAGTAATAAAACGAGAGAAATCACCTTTAAATGAATTCACAGGTTTTACACAGGTCTAAATGCTTTCTCAAAAGACTTAAGAATGGCATTGATACCCTCTGTTCTTTCTGTTCAGAAAAACCTGAGACCACTTTACATTTATTTTGGAACTGCTCTTTCACAGTTACATTTTGGTGTGACATTTGTGATTTTATCAATTGTTATGTAAATCCTAATGTTGATTTTACATACATTAAATGTAATTTTTGGTTTTCATGAATGTGAAAAGAAAAGTGATATTTATTTTATAAACCTTATTTTTCTGTTAGCTAAATTTCACATTCACAAATCTAAATTGTCTAAATGCACTCCTCTTTTTTTGAGGTTTAAATGCGAGTTGAAAATGTACTTTGAGTAGCCTGTTGAGTTCTCTAAAAACTTAAAAGCTACAAGAACAGTGACTGTGTTTAAGGACTTTGCATCTAATCTGGATTGGAAGACTAAAGGAATTTAGTCTGGACTGAGGGAATCTGGAGCTTGTATTGACAATGGTAATGGTTGTTGTAAATGTTTGTTTTTTGTTATCTTCTACAAGCATTTAATAAAAAAAAAAGATATATATATAAATATAGTTCAGGCAGGGATTCGAGCACTTCCGGTGGGACGGGTTCACTTCCTGCGGTTGGTGTAGCGTCGCATATGCAGGTCATTTCTTCTGATGCACATGGATGTGTAGTAAAGCTCTCACATTAACGTGTGTCTCTTGTAGACGTACAAAAGAAACAAAAGCCGATGCTCGCCGACGGCATCAGCCCGTTGTCCGAGTGCAGAGACCCAGCGCGCCCTGACGAGCGACTCTAGTAGCATGTTGGCCTGGGCCAAGGCGATAGATCACCGTGGCAACTTGCTGGTGTCGCGACTGGTTTTATACGGCATATCGGCGACGCTCCAACCGACGACGGTTGGTGAGGAAATTTACATTCACGTTTAACGTTAAGAACACGAGTCAGACAGAGCGTTTTTATTGTTCACACTTTTGTTGAAAACGGAACTCGAAACACAATGATATTTATAAACGAGTAGTCACAGAATGACATTTCCAGACCTAGCTCATTAATTATGCAAAACAACAGCCAATGGCGGTTCTCCAAGCAATATTTGAATCGGTCATTCACAGATTGTTTGCCTCCAAAGAAAGAGCTTTTGCTTATATCGTGTCGTCATTCTTTTCACCACCTAATCAATGAAATCAACGGGACTTGATGTACACATTTGAAAAAGCAAACTCTCTGTTCGATGTGAAACGGGGCTTTTAGGACATCTAGTGTAAGGAAAACAACGTTGCATGATATTACCAATCCTGTTTCGGAGCTACAGTATATACTCGTTTATGCTCTTTCGCAAATGCAACGCTTGGGGGGTGATGTGAAATTGTCATGAGATATCTTCTTTTTGATAAACGCATGGCTTTTACCACAAGATGACCTCTACCACTAGATGTCGTCATCACTTCTTCGATCGTTCCTAACAATTATTTATTAATAAAAATTAAAATCATATTTATTACAGTCTCTTAATCATATTTATTACAGTCTGTTGTTCATACAACGCTAATCAATATTCGGTTATGTGTGTTTGTGTGGCACTTTTAGGAGTGTCATTCATCAATTCAGTAAGTAGGCCTACATTTAAACTCTTTTTATACTGGCTTTTACTTCTGTAAAGAAAATGAGAATCTGATTTGTCTTCTCCTTTCAATTGAACGTTTGCACCCCTTCGCCAGTAGAGGGCGTTGTTTGATAACCGTTGACAGTTGTAAAGGTTTCCTAATGGGTTTTAGCTGCTGAATGAATTAATTCTTTAGGTTCGAGCACACAGGCTGATCTCAGACCACAGTTTCTTAGGGAGTGCCTTAAAGAAAGATTTATTCTGCATACTCACTTTGCCATCCAACTCTTGAAGTAACTTTCTTGAACTAATATACATACATATGTATATATATATATATATATATATATATATATATATATATATATATATATTTAGCCTGTATATCGTGTACATATTGAACAAGATATTATTATGAAGGGATTGAGGGATTTAAGCAATAGTAACTCCAAAAATAAAGCTAGATAACACAATTGTTCCGCCCTTCGGCGTTTTAATTTGTTTCCTAGTCGGACCCGTTAGTACGGGCAAGCGTTCGAGCCGAGCAACAGTGCGGAAATCACCCTCGTGTCTGCGTCATCACAGAGTTTGGTTAAATCTTTGTCTGTAAGTCCTTTTTTCGTCAGAATTGTGGTTTCTGTATGATGTATGTTTACTTTAAGTAATGTGTGTTATTACGTTCGTGACTCTTTCAGTTTCATCGCGTATGCTCTAGTTTGAAGCTTTTTTGTTTTCTGACTCGCTGATTTATCTGCTCAGCAACGAGCCTCGACGTTTCGCCTTAGATTAAAGGCGGGCGTACACGGTGCGAATTCTGATGGTCGGAAGATCGTATGTCCACGCACACGTCACGAGTGAGTTTATCTGAAAATCATACGGACGAGGTGATATACGACACGATTTTACGACCTGCCGATTTCCGAAGCAATCGCACAAAGTTCCGCGCCAAAAACATGGAGTCAGAGGAAGATTTGCTTTTTTTGTGGCAGCAATGGCTTGCGAAAGAATAAAAAAGAAAAGAAAAAGAAGGGCATGGCAAAGAGTTTGGCTGAAGAGCAGAGAAAAGCATGGACTTTCAGTTCTTCAAAAACAGCCGTGTGTCTGTGTGCGCATGCTTTGATGTGGTCGTGGAAGATATAGCAAAGTATATAACCATAGCGTGTCACGCAAGTTTGTGCATATAGCAACGTCGTTTTTATATATTTTTTGAACAAATGTTATTGCTGGATAGTCTAGGTATAATAATTGTATACATACTGTTTTTACAGGCCAAATGTTTGATATGGAATAGCCTACATATTGTATTGTGGGAGAAAAGTGATGCAGAGTCAGCATGATGCAAAAAACTGCCTTTAGGCCTTTTGTTATATGTTTAAATCCGCTGTAAAATATCATCACGGATGACCCTGTCATGGTACACGCTGCTGGAAACATCATACAGCGCTCGCTGTTCCTGCCAGAGTTCGGCGAGTTTATCCTCTTTTTCAATAGTCTATCTTCTTCTGTGGTTTCCTAGTTCGTGATTGGTCAACTTCAGATAGATCAACAAATCGGCTCGTTCAACCGCACACATGTCACGAATTCAAACCGATAGCTCACAAACTTTTTAGACATGTTTAAAAATGTTCGGGAGGTCGGGAAGTGCTCGTAAGGCACTCTGCTCGGATCGTAATTCCTCGCACTTGATACGAGCCGCGACCATACGAGCATACACGATTTCCACACGATTGAAAAAAATCGCATGCGAACTCGTACGACAGCAAAAATCGCACCGTGTACGCCCGCCTTTAGTAGTTGATTTATTTACATCTGTTGATTCGTATATATATTATACATGTAACAGTCTAACAGGTAGTTTGGTGATATTGCGGATGTTTGTTTTATTACTATACATTAAGGACACCTGTAGTTTATTGTGTGAAAGTGTTGATATAGAGAATGCTGTATACTGTATAGGGAGTTACTGGGTAATTCATGTTTATTGTGTAAGAGACACTTCAGATGTTACACTTTTGTAATGTTATTTTCTGTTTATTATTTCATTCTTACAGACTTAAATGGAGAAAACACTAAGAAATAAAACTGAGGAAGAAAAGAGTTCAAAAGATAAAACATCATTCCTCAATAAGAAGTCTGGAGTTTCTCTTCATTGCTGTTAACTATCTGTCTAGCTGTACAAATCAGACGTCGTACATGCGAGGGCAGAATAACAATAAAACACAACAAAAACGTGATAACGTAATAAAAAACATGCCTTTAGAAATGTTTTATGAACGGAGTTATCTCATTTTGGAACCAAAGTCTTCATATAGGCTACTTTATAATGGCACTGATTGATGCAAGTAAACAGGCATGAAGCAAGGCACGAGAAGAAAATAAATGAAGTAGCAATACAAATAAGTGATGTGTTTTGAAGAAGAGAGAAAAAATCATGAAATGAGAAGGAAATGTTATTGGCAGGGGTCTACTCCTCAATCCTCATGAAGTCAACCTGATTCTCTTATTTCTAAAAGTAACATTAATATTTCAGCCAGTGATAGTAAAAAAGCGAGAGAAATCACCTTTAAATGAATTCACAGGTTTTACACAGGTCTAAATGCTTTCTCAAAAGACTTAAGAATGGCATTGATACCCTCTGTTCTTTCTGTTCAGAAAAACCTGAGTCCACTTTACATTTATTTTGGAACTGCTCTTTCACAGTTACATTTTGGTGTGACATTTGTGATTTTATCAATTGTTATGTAAATCCTAATGTTGATTTTAGGAGCACTTCCGGTGGGACGGGTTCACTTCCTGCCGTCGGTGTGGTGTCGCATATGCAGGTCATCTCTTCTGATGCACATGGATGTGTACACAAGTAAAGCTCTCACATTAACGTGTGTCTCTTGTAGACGTACAAAAGAAACAAAAGCCGATGCTCGCCGACAGCATCAGCCCGTTGTCCGAGCGCAGAGACCCAGCGCGCCCTGACGAGCGACTCTAGTAGCATGTTGGCTTGGGCCAAGGCGATAGATCACCGTGGCAACTTGCTGGTGTCGCGACTGGTTTTATACGGCATATCGGCGACGCTCCAACCGACGACGGTTGGTGAGGAAATTTACATTCACGTTTAACGTTAAGAACACGAGTCAGACAGAGCGTTTTTATTGTACACACTTTTGTTGAAAACGGAACTCGAAACACAATGATATTTATAAACGAGTAGTCACAGAATGACATTTCCAGACCTAGCTCATTAATTATGCAAAACAACAGCCAATGGCGGTTCTCCAAGCAATATTTGAATCGGTCATTCACAGATTGTTTGCCTCCAAATAAAGAGCTTTTGCTTATATCGTGTCGTCATTCTTTTCACCACCTAATCAATGAAATCAACGGGACTTGATGTACACATTTGAAAAAGCAAACTCTCTGTTCGATGTGAAACGGGGCTTTTAGGACATCTAGTGTAAGGAAAACAACGTTGCATGATATTACCAATCCTGTTTCGGAGCTACAGTATATACTCGTTTATGCTCTTTCGCAAATGCAACGCTTGGGGGGTGATGTGAAATTGTCATGAGATATCTTCTTTTTGATAAACGCATGGCTTTTACCACAAGATGACCTCTACCACTAGACGTCGTCATCACTTCTTCGATCGTTCCTAACAATTATTTATTAATAAAAATTAAAATCATATTTATTACAGTCTCTTATTCATATTTATTACAGTCTGTTGTTCATACAACGCTAATCAATATTCGGTTATGTGTGTTTGTGTGGCACTTTTAGGAGTGTCATTCATCAATTCAGTAAGTACTTTTAAACTCTTTTTATACTGGCTTTTACTTCTGTAAAGAAAATGAGAATCTGATTTGTCTTCTCCTTTCAATTGAACGTTTGCACCCCTTCGCCAGTAGAGGGCGTTGTTTGATAACCGTTGACAGTTGTAAAGGTTTCCTAATGGGTTTTAGCTGCTGAATGAATTAATTCTTTAGGTTCGAGCACACAGGCTGATCTCAGACCACAGTTTCTTAGGGAGTGCCTTAAAGAAAGATTTATTCTGCATACTCACTTTGCCATCCAACTCTTGAAGTAACTTTCTTGAACTAATATACATACATATGTATATATATATATATATATATATATATTTAGCCTGTATATCGTGTACATATTGAACAAGATATTATTATGAAGGGATTGAGGGATTTAAGCAATAGTAACTCCAAAAATAAAGCTAGATAACACAATAAAACACAACAAAAACGCGATAACGTAATAAAAAACATGCCTTTAGAAATGTTTTATGAACGGAGTTATCTCATTTTGGAACCAAAGTCTTCATATAGGCTACTTTATAATGGCACTGATTGATGCAAGTAAACAGGCATGAAGCAAGGCACGAGAAGAAAATAAATGAAGTAGCAATACAAATAAGTGATGTGTTTTGAAGAAGAGAGAAAAAATCATGAAATGAGAAGGAAATGTTATTGGCAGGGGTCTACTCCTCAATCCTCATGAAGTCAACCAGATTCTTTTATTTCTAAAAGTAACATTAATATTTCAGCCAGTGATAGTAAAAAAGCGAGAGAAATCACCTTTAAATGAATTCACAGGTTTTACACAGGTCTAAATGCTTTCTCAAAAGACTTAAGAATGGCATTGATACCCTCTGTTCTTTCTGTTCAGAAAAACCTGAGTCCACTTTACATTTATTTTGGAACTGCTCTTTCACAGTTACATTTTGGTGTGACATTTGTGATTTTATCAATTGTTATGTAAATCCTAATGTTGATTTTAGGAGCACTTCCGGTGGGACGGGTTCACTTCCTGCCGTCGGTGTGGTGTCGCATATGCAGGTCATCTCTTCTGATGCACATGGATGTGTACACAAGTAAAGCTCTCACATTAACGTGTGTCTCTTGTAGACGTACAAAAGAAACAAAAGCTGATGCTCGCCGACGGCATCAGCCCGTTGTCCGAGCGCAGAGACCCAGCGCGCCCTGACGAGCGACTCTAGTAGCATGTTGGCTTGGGCAAGGCGATAGATCACCGTGGCAACCAGCTGGTGTCGCGACTGCTTTTATACGGCATACTGGCGACGCTCCAACCGACGACGGTTGGTGATGAAATTTACATTCACGTTTAACGTTAAGAACACGAGTCAGACAGAGCGTTTTTATTGTACACACTTTTGTTGAAAACGGAACTCGAAACACAATGATATTTATAAACGAGTAGTCACAGAATGACATTTCCAGACCTAGCTCATTAATTATGCAAAACAACAGCCAATGGCGGTGCTCCAAGCAATATTTGAATCGGTCATTCACAGATTGTTTGCCTCCAAATAAAGAGCTTTTGCTTATGTCGTGTCGTCATTCTTTTCACCACCTAATCAATGAAAACAACGGGACTTGATGTACACATTTGAAAAAGCAAACTCTCTGTTCGATGTGGAACGGGGCTTTTAGGACATCTAGTGTAAGGAAAACAACGTTGCATGATATTACCAATCCTGTTTCGGAGCTACAGTATATACTCGTTTATGCTCTTTCGCCATTGCAACGCTTGGGGGGTGATGTGAAATTGTCATGAGATATCTTCTTTTTGATAAACGCATGGCTTTTACCACAAGATGACCTCTACCACTAGACGTCGTCATCACTTCTTCGATCGTTCCTAACAATTATTTATTAATAAAAATTAAAATCATATTTATTACAGTCTCTTATTCATATTTATTACAGTCTGTTGTTCATACAACGCTAATCAATATTCGGTTATGTGTGTTTGTGTGGCACTTTTAGGAGTGTCATTCATCAATTCAGTAAGTACTTTTAAACTCTTTTTTATACTGGCTTTTACTTCTGTAAAGAAAATGAGAATCTGATTTGTCTTCTCCTTTCAATTGAACGTTTGCACCCCTTCGCCAGTAGAGGGCGTTGTTTGATAACCGTTGACAGTTGTAAAGGTTTCCTAATGGGTTTTAGCTGCTGAATGAATTAATTCTTTAGGTTCGAGCACACAGGCTGATCTCAGACCACAGTTTCTTAGGGAGTGCCTTAAAGAAAGATTTATTCTGCATACTCACTTTGCCATCCAACTCTTGAAGTAACTTTCTTGAACAAATATACATACATATGTATATATATATATATATATATATATATATATATATATATATATATATATATATTTAGCCTGTATATCGTGTACATATTGAACAAGATATTATTATGAAGGGATTGAGGGATTTAAGCAATAGTCACTCCAAAAATAAAGCTAGATAACACAATAAAACACAACAAAAACGTGATAACGTAATAAAAAACATGCCTTTAGAAATGTTTTATGAACGGAGTTATCTCATTTTGGAACCAAAGTCTTCATATAGGCTACTTTATAATGGCACTGATTGATGCAAGTAAACAGGCATGAAGCAAGGCACGAGAAGAAAATAAATGAAGTAGCAATACAAATAAGTGATGTGTTTTGAAGAAGAGAGAAAAAATCATGAAATGAGAAGGAAATGTTATTAGCAGGGGTCTACTCCTCAATCCTCATGAAGTCAACCTGATTCTCTTATTTCTAAAAGTAACATTAATATTTCAGCCAGTGATAGTAAAAAAGCGAGAGAAATCACCTTTAAATGAATTCACAGGTTTTACACAGGTCTAAATGCTTTCTCAAAAGACTTAAGAATGGCATTGATACAACTCTGTTCTTTCTGTTCAGAAAAACCTGAGTCCACTTTACATTTATTTTGGAACTGCTCTTTCACAGTTACATTTTGGTGTGACATTTGTGATTTTATCAATTGTTATGTAAATCCTAATGTTGGTTTTAGGAGCACTTCCGGTGGGACGGGTTCACTTCCTGCCGTCGGTGTGGTGTCGCATATGCAGGTCATCTCTTCTGATGCACATGGATGTGTACACAAGTAAAGCTCTCACATTAACGTGTGTCTCTTGTAGACGTACAAAAGAAACAAAAGCTGATGCTCGCCGACGGCATCAGCCCGTTGTCCGAGCGCAGAGACCCAGCGCGCCCTGACGAGCGACTCTAGTAGCATGTTGGCTTGGGCAAGGCGATAGATCACCGTGGCAACCAGCTGGTGTCGCGACTGCTTTTATACGGCATACTGGCGACGCTCCAACCGACGACGGTTGGTGAGGAAATTTACATTCACGTTTAACGTTAAGAACACGAGTCAGACAGAGCGTTTTTATTGTACACACTTTTGTTGAAAACGGAACTCGAAACACAATGATATTTATAAACGAGTAGTCACAGAATGACATTTCCAGACCTAGCTCATTAATTATGCAAAACAACAGCCAATGGCGGTTCTCCAAGCAATATTTGAATCGGTCATTCACAGATTGTTTGCCTCCAAATAAAGAGCTTTTGCTTATATCGTGTCGTCATTCTTTTCACCACCTAATCAATGAAATCAACGGGACTTGATGTACACATTTGAAAAAGCAAACTCTCTGTTCGATGTGAAACGGGGCTTTTAGGACATCTAGTGTAAGGAAAACAACGTTGCATGATATTACCAATCCTGTTTCGGAGCTACAGTATATACTCGTTTATGCTCGTTCGCAAATGCAACGCTTGGGGGGTGATGTGAAATTGTCATGAGATATCTTCTTTTTGATAAACGCATGGCTTTTACCACAAGATGACCTCTACCACTAGACGTCGTCATCACTTCTTCGATCGTTCCTAACAATTATTTATTAATAAAAATTAAAATCATATTTATTACAGTCTCTTAATCATATTTATTACAGTCTGTTGTTCATACAACGCTAATCAATATTCGGTTATGTGTGTTTGTGTGGCACTTTTAGGAGTGTCATTCATCAATTCAGTAAGTACTTTTAAACTCTTTTTATACTGGCTTTTACTTCTGTAAAGAAAATGAGAATCTGATTTGTCTTCTCCTTTCAATTGAACGTTTGCACCCCTTCGCCAGTAGAGGGCGTTGTTTGATAACCGTTGACAGTTGTAAAGGTTTCCTAATGGGTTTTAGCTGCTGAATGAATGTATTCTTTAGGTTCGAGCACACAGGCTGATCTCAGACCACAGTTTCTTAGGGAGTGGCTTAAAGAAAGATTTATTCTGCATACTCACTTTGCCATCCAACTCTTGAAATAACTTTCTTGAACTAATATACATACATATGTATATATATATATATATATATATATATATATATATATATATATATAATATATATATATATATATATATATATATATATATATATATATATATATATATATATATTTAGCCTGTATATCGTGTACATATTGAACAAGATATTATTATGAAGGGATTGAGGGATTTAAGCAATAGTAACTCCAAAAATAAAGCTAGATAACACAATAAAACACAACAAAAACGTGATAACGTAATAAAAAACATGCCTTTAGAAATGTTTTATGAACGGAGTTATCTCATTTTGGAACCAAAGTCTTCATATAGGCTACTTTATAATGGCACTGATTGATGCAAGTAAACAGGCATGAAGCAAGGCACGAGAAGAAAATAAATGAAGTAGCAATACAAATAAGTGATGTGTTTTGAAGAAGAGAGAAAAAATCATGAAATGAGAAGGAAATGTTATTGGCAGGGGTCTACTCCTCAATCCTCATGAAGTCAACCTGATTCTTTTATTTCTAAAAGTAACATTAATATTTCAGCCAGGGATAGTAATAAAACGAGAGAAATCACCTTTAAATGAATTCACAGGTTTTACACAGGTCTAAATGCTTTCTCAAAAGACTTAAGAATGGCATTGATACAACTCTGTTCTTTCTGTTCAGAAAAACCTGAGACCACTTTACATTTATTTTGGAACTGCTCTTTCACAGTTACATTTTGGTGTGACATTTGTGATTTTATCAATTGTTATGTAAATCCTAATGTTGATTTTACATACATTAAATGTAATTTTTGGTTTTCATGAATGTGAAAAGAAAAGTGATATTTATTTTATAAACCTTATTTTTCTGTTAGCTAAATTTCACATTCACAAATCTAAATTGTCTAAATGCACTCCTCTTTTTTTGAGGTTTAAATGCGAGTTGAAAATGTACTTTGAGTAGCCTGTTGAGTTCTCTAAAAACTTAAAAGCTACAAGAACAGTGACTGTGTTTAAGGACTTTGCACCTAATCTGGATTGGAAGACTGAAGGAATTTAGTCTGGATTGAGGGAATCTGGAGCTTGTATTGACAATGGTAATGGTTGTTGTAAATGTTTGTTTTTGTTATCTTCTACAAGCATTTAATTAAAAAAAAGATATATATAAATATATTTCAGGCAGGGATTCGAGCACTTCCGGTGGGACGGGTTCACTTCCTGCGGTTGGTGTAGCGTCGCATATGCAGGTCATCTCTTCTGATGCACATGGATGTGTAGTAAAGCTCTCACATTAACGTGTGTCTCTTGTAGACGTACAAAAGAAACAAAAGCCGATGCTCGCCGACGGCATCAGCCCGTTGTCCGAGCGCAGAGACCCAGCGCGCCCTGACGAGCGACTCTAGTAGCGTGTTGGCTTGGTGTCAAGGCGATAGGTCCCCGGCCCGAACACATCTAGCAGGTGTCGCGACTGCTTTTATACGGCACATCGGCGACGCTACAGCCGACGACGGTTGGTGAGAAAATGTACATTCACGTTTAACGTTGAGAACACGAGTCAGACAGAACAGAGCATTTTTATTGTACACACTTTTGTTGAAAACGGAACTCGAAACACAATGATATTTGTAAACGAGTAGTCACAGAATGACATTTCCAGACCTAGCTCATTAATTATGCAAAACAACAGCCAATGGCGGTTCTCCAACTGCACACAAAGCAATATTTGAGTCGGTCATTCACAGATTGTTTGAAGTATATAGACATGATATGACTTTGTTTGCTTAATAAGCAGTTTAGATCGTTGGATTACTCTGCAGTAATTGTGGCACATTACTGCAGAGCAATCAGGGTTAAGGTGCCTTGCTCAAGGGCACTTTATCCATGACCCGTGCTGGCTGGCATTGAGATTTGAATCGTCGACCTTCTGATCACAAGCCCAGCGCTTTAACCACTAGGCCACAGCGGACCCCGAGCCGCCTTGGGCGGAATAGACTGGGTTCTAAAGGGTCAGTGCCAGAGGGTCAGCCGGGATTTAAGCAATAGTAACTCCAAAAATAAAGCTAGATAACACAATAATACACAACAAAAACGTGATAACGTAGTAAAAAACATGCCTTTAGAAATGTTTTATGAACGGAGTTATCTCATTTTGGAACCAAAGTCTTCATATAGGCTACTTTATAATGGCACTGATTGATGCAAGTAAACAGGCATGAAGCAAGGCACGAGAAGAAAATAAATGAAGTAGCAATACAAATAAGTGATGTGTTTTGAAGAAGAGAGAAAAAATCATGAAATGAGAAGGAAATGTTATTAGCAGGGGTCTACTCCTCAATCCTCATGAAGTCAACCAGATGCTCTTATTTGTAAAAGTAACGTTAATATTTCAGCCAGGGATAGTAATAAAACGAGAGAAATCACCTTTAAATTAATTCACAGGTTTTACACAGGTCTAAATGCTTTCTCAAAAGACTTAAGAATGGCATTGATACAACTCTGTTCTTTCTGTTCAGAAAAACCTGAGACCACTTTACATTTATTTTGGAACTGCTCTTTCACAGTTACATTTTGGTGTGACATTTGTGATTTTATCAATTGTTATGTAAATCCTAATGTTGATTTTACATACATTAAATGTAATTTTTGGTTTTCATGAATGTGAAAAGAAAAGTGATATTTATTTTATAAACCTTATTTTTCTGTTAGCTAAATTTCACATTCACAAATCTAAATTGTCTAAATGCACTCCTCTTTTTTTGAGGTTTAAATGCGAGTTGAAAATGTACTTTGAGTAGCCTGTTGAGTTCTCTAAAAACTTCAAAGCTACAAGAACAGTGACTGTGTTTAAGGACTTTGCACCTAATCTGGATTGGAAGACTGAAGGAATTTAGTCTGGACTGAGGGAATCTGGAGCTTGTATTGACAATGATAATGGTTGTTGTAAATGTTTGTTTTTTGTTATCTTCTACAAGCATTTAATTAAAAAAAAAGATATATATATAAATATATTTCAGGCAGGGATTCGAGCACTTCCGGTGGGACGGGTTCACTTCCTGCGGTTGGTGTATAGCGTCGCATATGCAGGTCATCTCTTCTGATGCACATGGATGTGTAGTAAAGCTCTCACATTAACGTGTGTCTCTTGTAGACGTACAAAAGAAACAAAAGCCGATGCTCGCCGACGGCATCAGCCCGTTGTCCGAGCGCAGAGACCCAGCGTGCCCTGACGAGCGACTCTAGTAGCATGTTGGCTTGGGCCAAGGCGATAGATCACCGTGGCAACTTGCTGGTGTCGCGACTGGTTTTATACGGCATATCGGCGACGCTCCAACCGACGACGGTTGGTGAGGAAATTTACATTCACGTTTAACGTTAAGAACACGAGTCAGACAGAGCGTTTTTATTGTACACACTTTTGTTGAAAACGGAACTCGAAACACAATGATATTTATAAACGAGTAGTCACAGAATGACATTTCCAGACCTAGCTCATTAATTATGCAAAACAACAGCCAATGGCGGTTCTCCAAGCAATATTTGAATCGGTCATTCACAGATTGTTTGCCTCCAAATAAAGAGCTTTTGCTTATATCGTGTCGTCATTCTTTTCACCACCTAATCAATGAAATCAACGGGACTTGATGTACACATTTGAAAAAGCAAACTCTCTGTTCGATGTGAAACGGGGCTTTTAGGACATCTAGTGTAAGGAAAACAACGTTGCATGATATTACCAATCCTGTTTCGGAGCTACAGTATATACTCGTTTATGCTCTTTCGCAAATGCAACGCTTGGGGGGTGATGTGAAATTGTCATGAGATATCTTCTTTTTGATAAACGCATGGCTTTTACCACAAGATGACCTCTACCACTAGACGTCGTCATCACTTCTTCGATCGTTCCTAACAATTATTTATTAATAAAAATTAAAATCATATTTATTACAGTCTCTTAATCATATTTATTACAGTCTGTTGTTCATACAACGCTAATCAATATTCGGTTATGTGTGTTTGTGTGGCACTTTTAGGAGTGTCATTCATCAATTCAGTAAGTACATTTAAACTCTTTTTATACTGGCTTTTACTTCTGTAAAGAAAATGAGAATCTGATTTGTCTTCTCCTTTCAATTGAACGTTTGCACCCCTTCGCCAGTAGAGGGCTTTGTCTGATAACCGTGGACAGTTGTAAAGGTTTCCTAATGGGTTTTAGCTGCTGAATGAATTAATTCTTTAGGTTCGAGCACACAGGCTGATCTCAGACCACAGTTTCTTAGGGAGTGCCTTAAAGAAAGATTTATTCTGCATACTCACTTTGCCATCCAACTCTTGAAGTAACTTTCTTGAACTAATATACATACATATGTATATATATATATATATTTAGCCTGTATATCGTGTACATATTAAACAAGATATTATTATGAAGGGATTGAGGGATTTAAGCAATAGTAACTCCAAAAATAAAGCTAGATAACACAATAATACACAACAAAAACGTGATAACGTAGTAAAAAACATGCCTTTAGAAATGTTTTATGAACGGAGTTATCTCATTTTGGAACCAAAGTCTTCATATAGGCTACTTTATAATGGCACTGATTGATGCAAGTAAACAGGCATGAAGCAAGGCACGAGAAGAAAATAAATGAAGTAGCAATACAAATAAGTGATGTGTTTTGAAGAAGAGAGAAAAAATCATGAAATGAGAAGGAAATGTTATTAGCAGGGGTCTACTCCTCAATCCTCATGAAGTCAACCAGATGCTCTTATTTGTAAAAGTAACGTTAATATTTCAGCCAGTGATAGTAATAAAACGAGAGAAATCACCTTTAAATGAATTCACAGGTTTTACACAGGTCTAAATGCTTTCTCAAAAGACTTAAGAATGGCATTGATACAACTCTGTTCTTTCTGTTCAGAAAAACCTGAGACCACTTTACATTTATTTTGGAACTGCTCTTTCACAGTTACATTTTGGTGTGACATTTGTGATTTTATCAATTGTTATGTAAATCCTAATGTTGATTTTACATACATTAAATGTAATTTTTGGTTTTCATGAATGTGAAAAGAAAAGTGATATTTATTTTATAAACCTTATTTTTCTGTTAGCTAAATTTCACATTCACAAATCTAAATTGTCTAAATGCACTCCTCTTTTTTGAGGTTTAAATGCGAGTTGAAAATGTACTTTGAGTAGCCTGTTGAGTTCTCTAAAAACTTAAAAGCTACAAGAACAGTGACTGTGTTTAAGGACTTTGCACCTAATCTGGATTGGAAGACTGAAGGAATTTAGTCTGGACTGAGGGAATCTGGAGCTTGTATTGACAATGATAATGGTTGTTGTAAATGTTTGTTTTTTGTTATCTTCTACAAGCATTTAATTAAAAAAAAAGATATATATATAAATAAAGCGTCGCATATGTGTGGTATACTTAAAGTTGACTGTCAATTTAAGTTCATGTAGTTCGTTAAAATGATGTTGTTATATATTTATTTGAGTATTTTGCGTAGAAAGTTGCGTACCTGCGCGATGACGTCACTGCACGTAATGGGGAAGAACGTCGCTACGCGCTTCATTTCCAGTAAGAACACTGATAAGGAAGCAACGCGTCCGTCTTGTTCTTTTATATAATCTTCTCCTCATTGCAGGTAATTGTAAATTTTATGTGTGACATATACATAGCGATGTAACGGTGTTTATTAAGTCATTAATCTCTTATTTTTATTTTAATGAACGATGTATAAAAGAGAGCATGGTTAGCACGTGCGTTTATATCGCAATGGTGCTACTCCACAAGAGTTTAAGTATGTTTGTGAAAGTGAATGTAATCTTGTGTTGTAAATGTTAAGCGTTATTTTCTCTCTGTTTTGAATTGTTATCTAAGCGTGATTGACGTTAACGATCTATGAGTACTGAATGCTATTATCAGAGTGGATGTTACGTCACTGATCATTTCTCTATGTTGGGTAAACATATGTTTGAATCATTCATGCTGTTCTTTTACATTTTAAATATATTCAATGTCATTACATTAAACATTTTCCAGTAAGAACACTGATAAGGAAGCAACGCGTCCGTCTTGTTCTTTTATATAATCTTCTCCTCATTGCAGGAGTACTACAATTTTGGAGGCACCGCTGGGATGAATGTTGGGTGGATTAACTCCCTGGCCGGTAGAACCCATCTAGCAACACCATCCTGTTCACAGTGACGTTGAAACTGCAGTGTGAGGCAGCGAGGGCGAGTAGTGAGGTGATCTGGTCGAGCAATGCACTTGCTGAGGTTCAGCGATAACCAGCAGTAGCAACGTCGAGTCAGTGAGGTAAACACTACCCTCAACAACCCATACACGGCTGCTAATAATGGATGCGTTTAAAAGTCTCCAGGATGAAATCGGGGAGAAACTATGTAAACTTTCATGTGAAAAACTGACAGAACTCTGTGTCTTTCTTCACATTACAAAGGAGGGTGAAACAAATGCAACTCGTTTGTCTCTGTTAAACAGTCTGAGTAACCACATGCTAAGAGCTGAGTTAGGGGAGCTCGAGGATGGTGGGATGGCTGAGCTGCTGGAAATTAATGAACAATTGAGTCTGCTCACGGGGACTGATGTTGACAGTTCTGAACACAGGCTTGCGAGAGAGGAAAATACTTCTCGTGAGGGGGCTAACATGATGCGGGAAATAAGGGAAAATGAAAATGTGTCAGAGTCGTTTTCCACCATGCATATCAGTCATGCCATGCCTCACACTACGGAAGGCCAACAGGGACATAAGGACCGTAACTCAGTGAGCTCTGTAGATCTACCACAGCGACAGGTCACCTCAGTATGGCATAAAGACTTCAAAAT
The DNA here is from genome assembly GCF_947034865.1 of Barbatula barbatula. Lineage (NCBI taxonomy): Eukaryota > Metazoa > Chordata > Actinopteri > Cypriniformes > Nemacheilidae > Barbatula > Barbatula barbatula. The sequence continues at coordinate 5,971,549 of NC_136773.1, forward strand.
ATCAGGTCTGATAGGTGATCCGGGTCAAAAGGACCGACTTTCCTTTTCAAGTTTGGTACGGCAGATAGAAAGTGGAATAAACAAAGGTTACCCAGAACAGGAAATAATTGATTCGGTCATCAAGGCTATCACGCCAGGGTTTCAGCTGCGAAGTTATCTTGAGGGAAAGGCAGGGCTGACACTCCCAGTGCTAAGACACATATTGCGCTCTCACTACCAGGAAAAAAATGCAACTGAACTATATAAACAACTCACTACAGAAGCGCAGCGCCCAAAAGGAACCCCACAAAGCTTCCTGATCCGCGTCCTCGACCTTAGACAGAAAATCTTGTTCGCCTCTCAAGAAGATGACTCTGGGTTAAAATATGACCCGGCTCTGGTCCAAAACATGTTCTTACACACAGTTCTAACAGGGCTGCATAATGATCGCATCCAAAGTGACTTTTAACAATATCTGTCCATCCCCACTATAACCGACGAAGTGTTACTAGAGAAACTTAATGTCGCTTGTTCTAACGAATCGGAACGGCAAAGCAAACGGAAAGGTGAACGAACCGGCACTGTTCATGTTGTGCAGCTAGATGACCCTGAACCAAAATGCCAATCTAAACACCCTAAGTTTGATCTGATGGCGCAGCTGAAAAGTCTAAGTGAGGATGTCATGCAACTTAAAGAAACAATGCAGAAGCCCTTTCCTGTTACTCAGCGATGCTGTGCAGTCCATAACCAGGAACCAGTAGCTACAGCTGCCCCCCAGCATCAGAGCCGCTCCCAAGGTTTCCAACCGGCCCCTGGATGGACGCCAATCCGAGAGAGTCAGGCCTGGGGAGCAGAGACAGTTAAATGCCAACAGGGGACGGGTCCATATTCGTCTTCACACCAGCTTGACCAAAGTCAAAAACATGTATCGGAACGATATATACCGCACACAAAGCCGGTTCAATACCCTTTTGTCACACAAGAGCATCCTGTGCAGTCACCCCAACAGTATGTAACCCATCATGCACAACCTTATGCGACTCAGCCTCTAAACGTTGGAGCAGCCCCATATTATGGCCAGCAGTATGTGGTGCCGCCACAACCATACCCTCATCAGTACCGACCACCTCGCCATCCACGAGCGAGACAATGTTTCCATTGCCAGCAATGCAAAACCATGGAACCATGTACTCACTGTTACTTGTGTGGCAGCAGCGAGCATTTCTCAGCTGGCTGTAAGAGCAAGAGTGTCAGACCCCAGTCAGGAGCGGCGTTAAACAGGAGTGGGTTACCCCCGAGGGACAGGGTGTGACCCAAACAGTGAAAAGGTCCCAAGAACAAGGAAGTGGCCCAAATCAGCAGGTACAGCGTGATCTTGAGCCCCAGTCACTTAACAGTATTTTACCTAGTTCTTGTAACGTTAATTGTCATTCTGCTGTCACGTCTCTAGTAGGCAAACAATGTCTAGTGACCTGTTATCTGCAGGGACAGAGGACAGAAGCATTATGGGATACAGGTTCCCAAGTATCTATTATAGATGAACTGTGGAAAACAAAGTACGCACCTGATGTGACTCTTAAAAACATTTCCGAGGCAGCAGGCGCTCCAGATAATCTGCAGTTGGTGGCGGCAAATGGAACAAACATACCATACAGTGGCTGGGTGGAAATTACTTTCAAGTTGACATCCCCTGTAGCAAAGGGGAGAGAGTTAATCATTCCTGTGCTTGTCTTGAAGAACCAAGAGTTGTCTAGGCCAATCATAGGGTACAATGTAATCGAGCAACTAATACGGAAGTGCGATTCGGATGGATCTCATAATGCGACTGATGGAAATATGTACAACACTGTTCGGAATGCTTTCCCGGGCCTCAAGAAAAATAAAGTACACACCTTCATCAATCTAGTATCAGCAGATGACCCTGGTGTGTATGTGGTTAGAACAGTAAAGGGGCGGGTGAATGTACCAAAGCAAACTGTGATGCAGATTCAGTGTCAGGTAAGGGGGCCACTAGTGAAACAAGATACTGTGCTGCTGTTTGAACCACATGTTAATCCCCAACACCCTGACGGCCTTGAACTGTTTGATACACTATTTATGCTAAAAGAGGGTGCTTGCCCACAGATTACCATCAGTGTACAGAATGGAACAGATCATGACATCACGCTTATGGGGAGGACAGAGCTGGGGACAGTACAGTCAGTCAAGTCTATTTTGCCAACCCCACAAAGTACCACCTCTGCCTCTGTCACGCAGTCCCCACCAGAAACCACGGACGTGGATGGGGATAAGGATTCATGGGACCCTCCAGTCGATGTGGGCCATTTGACTCTGTCCCAGCAACAGCAAGTAAAACAGATGTTACATGAGGAATGCCATGCTTTCTCTAAATCAGATGATGACATTGGCTGTGTTCAAGGATTAGAGTTGAGTATTTCTCTGAATGACAACACACCGGTTACCCGCACATACACTTCAGTTCCTAAGCCTTTATATCAGGAAATGAAGGATTACCTGCGTGATTTGATCGCTCAAGGGTGGGTGGAAAAGTCTCATTCCCCATACTCGTCTCCCATTGTGTGTGTCCGTAAGAAGGATGGAAGCCTCAGATTGTGCATTGACTATAGGGACTTGAACCGTAAGACCGTTCCTGATCGCCAGCCTATACCGAGAGTGCAGGATATATTGGATGGCCTGGGAGGTAACAGCTGGTTCTCTCTATTAGATCAAGGGAAAGCGTACCACCAAGGCTTTATGTGTCCAGAGAGTAGACATCTAACGGCGTTCACTACACCGTGGGGCCTGTATCAATGGAACCGCATCCCATTTGGCCTAATGAATGCATCAGCGGCATTTCAACGATTTATGGAGGAATGTTTGGAAGGACTAAGGGATGACATTTGTATACCCTACCTTGACGACATACTGGTCTTTACTAAGTCTTTTTGTGAACAGGTGGAAGCGGTGAGGAGAGTCCTGCAACGGTTGAAAGCCCATGGAGTCAAGTTAAAGCCAAAAAAATTTGAGCTTTTCAAGAACAAGGTTCGCTATCTGGGGAGGATCGTTTCTGCGGAAGGCAGCCGCATGGACCCGGCAGACACAGTCGCTGTGACAGCACTCAAAGAAAAGAAATTGAACACTGTGGGGGACTTACGCAAGATTTTGGGCCTGCTCAGCTATTATAGACAGTATATCAAAGATTTCTCGCGGATTGCCAACCCCCTTTACGATCTGCTAAAGGGAAAGACTGACAATAAGAGGGACCAGAGGAAAGGAAAGCGAAAGAGGGAAACAGGCAGAATGACTCATGTGATGCCATCAAATCAACTGATCCAATGGACAGAAAATCATCAAGGGATCCTTGAAGAACTGATCGATTGTTTAGTTCAGCCTCCTGTGTTAGGATTTCCTGATTTCTCCCAGCCTTTCACACTTCACACAGATGCGTCCAACCAAGGTCTGGGAGCGGTCCTGTACCAGGAACAAAACGGGAAGCTAAGAGTTCTAGCCTACGGTTCCCGGACTTTAACAGCGGCAGAAAAAAACTATCATTTACACAGTGGGAAGTTGGAATTTCTTGCCCTCAAATGGGCTGTAACTGAAAAATTCAGAGACTACCTCTATTATGCCCCGACTTTTACGGTATTTAGTGACAACAATCCGTTAACATACGTTCTGACATCTGCCAAATTGAATGCCACTGGCTGCCGATGGGTTGCCGAGCTTGCAGATTTTCACTTTACAATTCGCTATTGCCCTGGCAAGGAAAACATTGATGCAGACTCACTTTCCAGGATGCCAGCCGATTTGGAGGAAATAATGGGAGAATGCACTGAGCAGCTTTCATCAGATTGTGTGGGATCTCTGATCCAGGCAGTGGAAGTCCAAAACGATCTGGATGTGCCCTCTGCTATAGCCTGTCAGTATATCTCTGCAAGTGTGGAGGAAAGTGGGAAAACTCTTCAACCCCTGTCAAGAGTGGGAGTAAGACAAGCTCAGGAAAATGACAAGGATATTGGAGTAGTCATTAAACACTTACAATCGGGAACCAGGCCTCCCCAGAGATGGAATTCACCAAAATCACAGTTGAAAGGCCTCCTAAGAGAATGGGACAAATTGAAATTGGATGAGGATGGAGTTCTATTTCGTAAAACGTCTCAGAGGACACAGCTGGTTTTACCAACCTCACTCAAAACAACTGTCTTACGAGAACTGCACGATGAAATGGGCCACCAGGGTCTGGACCGCACCAACAATCTCATCAGAGATCGTTTTTTCTGGCCCCACATGCAAAAAGACATCGAACATTATGTCCTGAGAACCTGTTCCTGCATAAAACAGAAAAAGCCCTGTCGGGAAACGAGGGCACCACTCAAAAGTATAACAACGACCCATCCGTTTGAACTGGTATCTATTGACTTCCTCCATGTGGACAAATGTAAGGGTGGTTATGAGTACATTTTGATAATCATTGACCATTTTACTCGATTTGCACAGGCCTATGCCACCACCTCAAAGTCAGGAAAGACAGTGGCCGACCAGTTGTTCAATGATTTTGCCCTCAAGTTTGGGTTTCCCACCCGAATTCACCATGATCAAGGGGGAGAGTTCGAAAATCAGCTGTTCACTCAACTCAGCAAGTACAGTGGCTTCGCCGGCTCCAGGACCACCCCCTACCATCCACAAGGGAATGGGCAGGTGGAAAGATTTAATCGAACTTTACTGCAAATGATGAAAACCCTCACCGAAAGACAAAAATCCAATTGGAAGCAGTCACTCAACAAATTAATATTTGCGTACAATTGCACCAAATGTGAAGTTACTGGCTTTTCACCATTCCAGCTTCTTTTTGGTCGCTCTCCAAGGCTTCCCATCGATGCTGCTTTCGGACTCGACTCGAACCCCAGCTCTGTGAGCCACAGTGAGTACGTGAAACGGTGGACCGAGGGGATGCAAGAAGCGTGTGAGATTGCAAGAGAACATGCTAAAAGGTGTGCTGACCGAAACAAGAGGAATTACGATCTCAAAGTGAGGTATACAAATCTAACTCCAGGGAGCAGGGTCCTGGTGAAAAATCTGACCCCGCGAGGCGGTACAGGAAAACTTCGAAGTTATTGGGAGAACGAAGTTCATGTCATCATACGTCAGGTTGCTGATGATATACCAGTCTACGAAGTGAAACCTGAACAGAGTAGAGGTCGCTCAAGAGTGTTGCACCACAACCTTCTCCTTCCCTGTGATCACTTACCCTTTGAAACTGCACCAAAACATACCCCCACATCAAAACCAAAGCACCAACAGATGAAAGGACGAGCCCAGCCTCCTGGGGAGAGAGAAAAACATTCAGAAAGTGAGAGTGAGGAAGAGGAATATCACCTTCGTGTAGGACCTAGTCAAATGAGAAGGGGAAGCAGTGATCATCTGAGAAAGAAAGAGATGTTACCACCTCAGTCAGTACCCTGCGAGGATGATTCCAGTCTTCCTGAGTTGATAGAGCCAATGCCCCAGTCGCACGTGAGAGAGTTAGAGATGGGACAACCAGAACCTACCGCCATATCTGAACCGAGACAAGAACCTCAGGCACACAAACAGATTGCTGAACAAGTAGACCGAGATTTACCTGTTGGAGAAGTAGCCGAGACACCTGAATTCAGAAATCTAAGACCAGAGCGAATAAATGAGTCCCAGCTTGTCATGAGGAAACGACGGCCCCCAAAAAGATTTACCTATGATCATTTTGGGACTCCATCATGTTACAATGTGCAAATAATGGGTAGTCCATACTATCCTCAAGTAATTGCCACTGGTGCAACAGCTTTAAACCCCTGGCTACCAATGCCACCTCATTATACTCAGCAACATGTGTCTTACTAATAATGAACTGTAGTTTCCTTGAACTTCATCCCTGAATAGCCATTCTATGGCCTGTGTACAGTGTGAACTGCCATCTCAATGCCTTAAAACCATTACACAGGGACTGTTTGTTGTTTCTTAGTAAGTGCATACTGCAAGAACTATAAACTTCTCACACTTAGAGGAAATAGACAAGCAATTGTTTCCCAAAGCAACTATTGTTGGTGATAAGTAACTGTTGAGAATGCTACATTGTTACAATTTAAAATTCCATGGGACTGTTTACTAACAATTGTTGAGATCTCTTTAGCATTTGCCCGTACTCTCATGTACTACCTACCTACAGGAACTGTTATAAACATATCCCAAAGAGTTCTTTAAATGGAACAGGAACAAAAACTTTGGAACTATGTGCCTTCACGACATTGTTCTACGGACTTTGAACTCTTTAATTGTTATTTTTTTTATATATGTATAGAGAGAGTGTCCCCTCGAGTTGTGCATCAGCCTGGATCCGAGGGTTTTTTCTTGGTGGTTTGACACTGAAATAGACTTGGTACTCTTAAGAAACATTGTGTACATTTCTACGGAGTAACGTATGTTAAGGAAATGTTTGTGACCATAAGTCAATTGTAAATAACTAGCTAGCGAACAAAACAAAATATTTTCGGTGATGTGTCATTGTTGCAGTATTATTACAGCTTTGTTCTATTGTTGGGTGTTTAATCCATTTTTATGTCTAGACAAGTAAAGATGTAACTATGCACGGAAATTTACCACTTCATGTGGCCTTCTACTGTTGTATAAGTGTAACGTGCCATAAAGAGAGAGATAAACAAAGTGTTGATGCTTTGGACTTTGTGTTTAGATGTCGGGGCGACATCTTATCTCGTGGGGGAGAGTGTGGTATACTGAGAGTTGACTGTCAATTTAAGTTCATGTAGTTCGTTAAAATAATGTTGTTATATATTTATTTGAGTATTTTGCGTAGAAAGTTGCGTACCTGCGCGATGACGTCACTGCACGTAATGGGGAAGAACGTCGCGACGCGCTTCATTTCCAGTAAGAACACTGATAAGGAAGCAACGCGTCCGTCTTGTTCTTTTATATAATCTTCTCCTCATTGCAGGTAATTGTAAATTTTATGTGTGACATATACATAGCGATGTAACGGTGTTTATTAAGTCATTAATCTCTTATTTTTATTTTAATGAACGATGTATAAAAGAGAGCATGGTTAGCACGTGCGTTTGTATCGCAATGGTGCTACTCCACAAGAGTTTAAGTATGTTTGTGAAAGTGAATGTAATCTTGTGTTGTAAATGTTAAGCGTTATTTTCTCTCTGTTATGAATTGTTATCTAAGCGTGATTGACGTTAACGATCTATGAGTACTGAATGCTATTATCAGAGTGGATGTTACGTCACTGATCATTTCTCTATGTTGGGTAAACATATGTTTGAATCATTCATGCTGTTCTTTTACATTTTAAATATATTCAATGTCATTACATTAAACATTTTCCAGTAAGAACACTGATAAGGAAGCAACGCGTCCGTCTTGTTCTTTTATATAATCTTCTCCTCATTGCAGGAGTACTACATATGCAGGTCATCTCTTCTGATGCACATGGATGTGTAGTAAAGCTCTCACATTAACGTGTGTCTCTTGTAGATGTACAAAAGAAACAAAAGCCGATGCTCGCCGACGGCATCAGCCCGTTGTCCGAGCGCAGAGACCCAGCGCGCCCTGACGAGCGACTCTAGTAGCATGTTGGCTTGGGCCAAGGCGATAGATCACCGTGGCAACTTGCTGGTGTCGCGACTGGTTTTATACGGCATATCGGCGACGCTCCAACCGACGACGGTTGGTGAGGAAATTTACATTCACGTTTAACGTTAAGAACACGAGTCAGACAGAGCGTTTTTATTGTACACACTTTTGTTGAAAACGGAACTCGAAACACAATGATATTTATAAACGAGTAGTCACAGAATGACATTTCCAGACCTAGCTCATTAATTATGCAAAACAACAGCCAATGGCGGTTCTCCAAGCAATATTTGAATCGGTCATTCACAGATTGTTTGCCTCCAAATAAAGAGCTTTTGCTTATATCATGTCGTCATTCTTTTCACCACCTAATCAATGAAATCAACGGGACTTGATGTACACATTTGAAAAAGCAAACTCTCTGTTCGATGTGAAACGGGGCTTTTAGGACATCTAGTGTAAGGATAACAACGTTGCATGATATTACCAATCCTGTTTCGGAGCTACAGTATATACTCGTTTATGCTCTTTCGCAAATGCAACGCTTGGGGGGTGATGTGAAATTGTCATGAGATATCTTCTTTTTGATAAACGCATGGCTTTTACCACAAGATGACCTCTACCACTAGACGTCGTCATCACTTCTTCGATCGTTCCTAACAATTATTTATTAATAAAAATTAAAATCATATTTATTACAGTCTCTTAATCATATTTATTACAGTCTGTTGTTCATACAACGCTAATCAATATTCGGTTATGTGTGTTTGTGTGGCACTTTTAGGAGTGTCATTCATCAATTCAGTAAGTACTTTTAAACTCTTTTTATACTGGCTTTTACTTCTGTAAAGAAAATGAGAATCTGATTTGTCTTCTCCTTTCAATTGAACGTTTGCACCCCTTCGCCAGTAGAGGGCGTTGTTTGATAACCGTTGACAGTTGTAAAGGTTTCCTAATGGGTTTTAGCTGCTGAATGAATTAATTCTTTAGGTTCGAGCACACAGGCTGATCTCAGACCACAGTTTCTTAGGGAGTGCCTTAAAGAAAGATTTATTCTGCATACTCACTTTGCCATCCAACTCTTGAAGTAACTTTCTTGAACTAATATACATACATATGTATATATATATATATATATTTAGCCTGTATATCGTGTACATATTGAACAAGATATTATTATGAAGGGATTGAGGGATTTAAGCAATAGTAACTCCAAAAATAAAGCTAGATAACACAATAAAACACAACAAAAACGTGATAACGTAATAAAAAACATGCCTTTAGAAATGTTTTATGAACGGAGTTATCTCATTTTGGAACCAAAGTCTTCATATAGGCTACTTTATAATGGCACTGATTGATGCAAGTAAACAGGCATGAAGCAAGGCACGAGAAGAAAATAAATGAAGTAGCAATACAAATAAGTGATGTGTTTTGAAGAAGAGAGAAAAAATCATGAAATGAGAAGGAAATGTTATTGGCAGGGGTCTACTCCTCAATCCTCATGAAGTCAACCTGATTCTCTTATTTCTAAAAGTAACATTAATATTTCAGCCAGTGATAGTAAAAAAGCGAGAGAAATCACCTTTAAATGAATTCACAGGTTTTACACAGGTCTAAATGCTTTCTCAAAAGACTTAAGAATGGCATTGATACCCTCTGTTCTTTCTGTTCAGAAAAACCTGAGTCCACTTTACATTTATTTTGGAACTGCTCTTTCACAGTTACATTTTGGTGTGACATTTGTGATTTTATCAATTGTTATGTAAATCCTAATGTTGATTTTAGGAGCACTTCCGGTGGGACGGGTTCACTTTCTGCCGTCGGTGTGGTGTCGCATATGCAGGTCATCTCTTCTGATGCACATGGATGTGTACACAAGTAAAGCTCTCACATTAACGTGTGTCTCTTGTAGACGTACAAAAGAAACAAAAGCTGATGCTCGCCGACGGCATCAGCCCGTTGTCCGAGCGCAGAGACCCAGCGCGCCCTGACGAGCGACTCTAGTAGCATGTTGGCTTGGGCAAGGCGATAGATCACCGTGGCAACCAACTGGTTTCGCGACTGCTTTTATACGGCATATCGGCGACGCTCCAACCGACGACGGTTGGTGAGGAAATTTACATTCACGTTTAACGTTAAGAACACGAGTCAGACAGAGCGTTTTTATTGTACACACTTTTGTTGAAAACGGAACTCGAAACACAATGATATTTATAAACGAGTAGTCACAGAATGACATTTCCAGACCTAGCTCATTAATTATGCAAAACAACAGCCAATGGCGGTTCTCCAAGCAATATTTGAATCGGTCATTCACAGATTGTTTGCCTCCAAATAAAGAGCTTTTGCTTATATGGTGTCGTCATTCTTTTCACCACCTAATCAATGAAATCAACGGGACTTGATGTACACATTTGAAAAAGCAAACTCTCTGTTCGATGTGAAACGGGGCTTTTAGGACATCTAGTGTAAGGAAAACAACGTTGCATGATATTACCAATCCTGTTTCGGAGCTACAGTATATACTCGTTTATGCTCTTTCGCAAATGCAACGCTTGGGGGGTGATGTGAAATTGTCATGAGATATCTTCTTTTTGATAAACGCATGGCTTTTACCACAAGATGACCTCTACCACTAGACGTCGTCATCACTTCTTCGATCGTTCCTAACAATTATTTATTAATAAAAATTAAAATCATATTTATTACAGTCTCTTAATCATATTTATTACAGTCTGTTGTTCATACAACGCTAATCAATATTCGGTTATGTGTGTTTGTGTGGCACTTTTAGGAGTGTCATTCATCAATTCAGTAAGTACTTTTAAACTCTTTTTATACTGGCTTTTACTTCTGTAAAGAAAATGAGAATCTGATTTGTCTTCTCCTTTCAATTGAACGTTTGCACCCCTTCGCCAGTAGAGGGCGTTGTTTGATAACCGTTGACAGTTGTAAAGGTTTCCTAATGGGTTTTAGCTGCTGAATGAATGTATTCTTTAGGTTCGAGCACACAGGCTGATCTCAGACCACAGTTCCCTTTCTGTCGGTCTCTCGACGTTGTGTCGACAGAATGGGGTTTGACTTGAGAACCTACCTTCTCTGACTGACTTGAACAGGCCAATGAAAATTGGCGAATGAAATTTGCATGCCGGACTCCGCCCCCGGATATCCGGGTATAAAAGGGAGCCGGCGTGCCGCATTCATTCACCTTTTGTTCTTCGGAGCCTTCGCATCCTGATGCTGACGACTCTGCAGATACTATCTACGTGTTGCTGGTCTTACGACGTGGTGCAGCGGACTGTCCCTTTTCCTGTGACTTCCCCTGGGCGTCTCGGCAACTTCCAAGGCATCTCTCTAAAGAGCAAGCCCTTTTCAGGGCTCAATATTTCTTCAGCGCGGCATGTCCCGCTGTGCTCATGGGTGCGGCGCACTCATCGAGGAAGGGGACGGACACGATGTCTGCCTCGTGTGTCTGGGACTCCAGCACGCTGAGGCAGCGTTTGTGGATACATCTTGCCCGCACTGCGGGCGGATGGTAATTCAGACGTTGCGTTCACGGGTAGCTGCGTTCTTCCGAGAATCAGCCGCCACCTCGAGTGCTTCCCGTTCTGCGGCAGCAGTGGCATCAGCCCTGCCGTCCGCTTCGGCGAGCACCGAGGGTGATCGGGGAATTACCGTGAGCCTCAATCCGTCAGCCACCGGCTCGCGGACCGTTCACGCCCCGCCTCGCTCGTCTGGCCGTCCCGGAATAGGCGGTACGCCGCCTTGTTCCTCCGTCACGTACTCGGACTCGGGGCGTGACGACGATGAGATGTCGCTCGCAGCATCGGAGGGCGACCTCCTGGCATCCGACATCGACGATTCCTTGGAGCTTCCTCCCCCGGGGGGTCGAGCTCAGGATGAAGCGGACGTCGAGATGTCAGCCATGCTTTCCCGGGCCGCCGCGAGTGTTGGGCTGCAGTGCACCGCACTGCCAGGTAAGTCCGCCCAACGCTCGCGGTTGGACACGTGGTATCTGGGGACCGGCCGTGACTCTAAGCCACGGTCGGCACCGGTACCATTCTTCCCGGAAGTGCATGAGAAGCTCAGTCGGACCTGGAACGCCCCTTCTCGGCGCGTGCACGTCAGACTAGCTCGGTCGCCCTGACTTCCCTCGATGACGGGGCAGCTGAGGGCTACGTCGACATCCCTCAGGTGGAACGTGCAGTCGCGGTGCACCTGTGCCAGCAGACAGCTGCCACCTGGAGAGATCGACCAAGGCTCCCTTCCAAGGCTTGTAAGTTTTCGGCATCGCTGGTGTCGAGGGCTTACAACGCTGCGGGTCAAGCTGCCTTGGCTCTTCGCGCCATGGCCATCCTGCAGGAGGCCAGGGCGTTGGAGGAGTTGCACGAGGGAAAGTCCGACCCTGGGCTACTGCCGCACTGCCACTGACCTCGCTCTTCGGGCGACAAAGGTGGCGGCGCGAGCCCTGGGGTCGTACGATGTCCACACTGGTGGTCCAGGAGAGACACCTTTGGCTGAACCTTGCACAGATGCGGGACGCTGAGAAGGTTCGCTTTCTCGGCGCTCCCATCGCGCAGGGTGGGCTGTTTGGTGATACGGTCGAGGGCAGCAGTTCTCGACTGTACAGAAGCAGACGGAGGCGATTCTGCCCCGCCGCGACCCGGCCGCCTATCGTCCGTCGAGGTCCCGCGCGGCGTCTGCTTCCCAGCAGCCCCGCCCCTCTCCGACTCAGACTCCGGCTCCAGCGCCCCTGCACAGGCGGCCTCCCGGAGAAGGATGTCGAAGTGGCGAGCACCATCCCGTCACCAACCTCCGCGGAAGCAGAAGTGTTCTGACGGGGTGAACCCAGGGAGATCGAGTTCACCGGGCCCGACCCGAGCAACTACATCGCTAGAGGGTCGGACTGGGACGGTGCCTGCCCCGTCCCAGCAACACCAGCCGGGCCCCTATCAGGGCCTGGTGCCCACATTCTCGCAGAAAGAGCTTTCTCTCTCCCTGGGTCTTTCTCACAGCCGCTCTCACCCTCCGCAGGACGGTGCTCGGCAACCCCACGTTGTGTTTCGGCGAGACACACGGTTGGGTATACTCTCAGTGGCCACCAGCACCCTCAGTCAGACGGTGCGGTATGCCGCAATATCGCCCGACAGGCACCTCGGCAGAGCCGCTCTCCTCCCCGGGGTCCCCCCCGCGTCGAGGGACCCGTACTGCCAGCCATCGAACCACCCCCCACGGGGACAATGACTCTGATCGAACCTCTGGTCCCCCTGTCTCGGTACCTGGGAGCCTGGTTGGCTCTTCCCAGACCAGCACGGTGGCTAGAGCGAACGATCCGTCTCGGCTATGCGATTCAGTTCGCCAAGCGCAGGTTTCGGGGCGTCCTCTTCACCTCAGGGGAGGGGTAGATGCTCCCGTGCTTCGGGCCGAGGTCGCTACCCTTCTGGCGAAGGGGCCGATCGAGCTCGTCCCTCTGGCCGAGATGTACTCCGGGTTTTACAGCCCGTATTTCATTGTCCCCAAGAAAAGTGGCGGGCTGCGCCCCATCTTGGACCTGCGTACCCTGAACAGGCACCTACACAAGCTGCTGTTCAGGATGCTAACGCAGAAGCGCATTCTAACGTCCGTCAGGCGTCAGGATTGGTTCATGGCGATCGACCTGAAGGACGCGTACTTCCATGTGTCCATCCTCCCTCGTCACCGGCCGTTCCTACGGTTCGCTTTCGAGGGACAGGCATATCAGTACCGCGTCCTCCCATTTGGTCTGTCCCTGTCTCCTCGAGTCTTTACGAAGGTCGGGGAGGCCGCCCTCACTCCCCTCAGGGAGCAGGGGGTGCGCATACTCAACTATCTCGACGACTGGCTCATCTTGGCGCACTCGCGAGATCTGTTGTGTACACACAGGGACCTGGTGCTCCGGCACCTAGACCATTTGGGGTTACAGGTCAACCGAGAGAAGAGCAGGCTCTCCCCTGTGCAGAGCATCCTTTTCCTCGGTATGGAACTCGACACTGTCTCCATGATGGCACATCTTTCTTCCGAGCATGCCCAGTCGGTGCTGACCTGCCTGAGGAGCTTCAGGCAGCAGCCAGCGGTCCCCCTGAAACGTTTTCAGAGGCTCCTGGGACACATGGCATCCTCGGCGGGGGTGGTCCCCCTCGGGTTGATGCACATGAGACCGCTACAGCACTGGCTACAGAGCAGAGTTCCTTGGAGTGCGTGGCACACCGGCAGCAGGCGCGTCCCGATCACGCCCTTCTGCCGGCGCACCCTAACCCCATGGTCTTCAATGACCTTTTTGCGGACAGGGGTCCCTCTTGGGCAGGTTTCGAGGCGCGTCGTGGTGACGACCGACGCCTCCCTGCAGGGTTGGGGTGCTGTGTGCAACGGGCACGCAGTGTCGGGTCTCTGGACGGGCCCCCGCCTGCGCTGGCATATCAATCGCCTAGAGTTGTTGGCGGTGCTGCTTGCACTGAGGAGGTTCCTTCCCCTCGTGCAGGACAAGCACGTGCTGGTCCGGTCGGACAGCACGACTGCTGTGGCGTATATCAACCGACAGGGTGGTATTCGTTCCCGGCAGCTATCGCAACTCGCCCGACGCCTCCTCCTGTGGAGCCAGCAGGTGACGAAGTCCCTGTTAGCCACTCACATCCCGGGCGACCTGAACCAGACAGCCGATGCGCTCTCTCGTCAGTCGACGCCCCGTGGAGAGTGGCGGCTCCACCCCCGCGCAGTCCAGCTCATTTGGGTGCAGTTCGGGCAGGCACAGGTGGACCTGTTCGCCTCCCTGGACACCACCCATTGCCCGCTTTGGTACTCCCTGACCGAGGCCCCCCTCGGCACGGATGCTTTGGCGCACAGCTGGCCGCGGGACAAGCGGAAGTACGCCTTCCCCCCAGTGAGCCTCATTGCACACGTCCTGTGCAAGGTCAGGGAAGAGGAGCATCAAGTGCTACTAGTTGCGCCTTACTGGCCCAACCGGGCTTGGTTCTCGGAGCTAATGTTCCTGACGACAACTCCCCCCTGGCAGATTCCCCTGACGAAGGACCTTCTTTCTCAGGGGAAGGGCACGTTGTGGCATCCGAGACCAGACCTCTGGAACCTCCATGTCTGGCCCCTGGACGGGACGAGGAGATCCTGAGTGGTCTACCCCCAGCGGTGGTAGAGACCATTGTTCAGGCTAGGGCCCTGGCCACGAGGCGGTTATACGCATTGAAGTGGCGCCTCTTCTCGTCCTGGTGTTCTTCTCGTGGAGAAGACCCACGGATATGCTCGATTGGGAGCGTGCTGTCCTTCCTGCAGTCGAGACTCGAGAGCAATCTCTCCCCTTCCACGCTGACGGTGTATGTAGCCGCTATTGCCGCTCATCACGGACCAGTTAGTGGGAAGTCTCTAGGACAGCACGACCTGGTCATTAGGTTCCTGAGGGGCGCGAGGAGGCTGAATTCAGCCCGTCCGTCGCCCCGTTCCCTCTTGGGACCTCAATGTGGTCCTGGCGGGCCCCCAGAGGCCCCCCGTCGAGCCCCTCGAAGATGCCGCTCTTTCTCATCTCTCGATGAAGACGGCTCTCCTAGTGGCGCTCGCCAAGAGGGTAGGGGACCTACATGCATTTTTCGTGGCCACGGATTGCCTAGAGTTCGGGCCTGGTCAATCTCACGTTATCCTGAGACCCCGGCCTGGCTACGTGCCCAAAGTTCCCACCACTCCCTTTCGGGACCAGGTGGTGAACCTGCAGGCGCTCCCTTCTGGGGAGGAAGACCCAACCCCTTCCGTGTTGTGTCCAGTGCGCGCGCTGCGCCTCTACCTGGACCGCACGCAGATTGTCTGGAGCTCTGAGCAGCTTTTTTGTCTGTTTTGGGAGGTCAGCACAAGGGGAGGGCTGTCTCCAAACAGAGGTTGGCGCACTGGATCGTGGACGCCATCAATGGCTTACCGATCACAGGATCTCCCGTGCCCGCTTGCAGTGAGGGCACACTCCACCAGGGGTGTGGCCTCCTCGTGGGCACTGGCGCAGGGCGCCCCTCTGGCAGACATATGTAGAGCTGCTGGTTGGGCTACGCCCAGCACCTTCGCGAGGTTCTACAGCCTCCGCGTGGAACCGGTATCAGCCGGAGTCTTACAAGACACCGCCAGGTAAGTCCGGCAGCCGGTGGGCGTACGCCTGCGATAGCACTCCTCCATAGGTGAGACGTGGTGCTATCCAGCCTCCCCTCTTCCCCCCACGTGGGCGAAGAGTAGGCATTCCATCCATCACTAAGCACTCCTCGGCGGCGGGCTCGGCGGAGCAGCCCTGCCTCCCTTGGCCTGTTTCTGAGCTCTAGCAGTGACTCAAACAAGGCCTAGTGCTCCACACGTAGTAACCCCCCCACAGGGCGGTTCCGTCTGATGTCTTCTCATGAATGGCTCTCAATCGATGGCCCATGACCTCTCCCAGGTGTACTTCACCTGCTCGCGACACCATCTCGTGTCTGCATGTCTCCCACGTGCTCTCCCCTATCCGGTGAGACCGTGTGTGAATCTCCACTAAAGCTCCTCCCTGCGGTAGGAAGTGGTCTCCGTAGCGCGTTCCCTCAGGGGGGAATGACGCTTCCCAGTGGCCTTACGGTGCCGGGCGGCTTCTCGCTGTTAAGAGAACTAGGCCGCCGTCCGTGACGGCCGGTGGAAGGGGCTCCCATCTTTTTTGAAAGCTCTGGACTCCTTCCGCTGGAAGGTTGCAATTCATGCTAAGCGCTCACGTCTGACACGCCCAGGCCAGTCAGCGTCGCTTCGCGAGGAATTGTGACGCGGCACAGCGCTGTGGCGTTTTCCGAGGAACCCCATTCTGTCGACACAACGTCGAGAGACCGACAGAAAGGGAACGTCTCGGTTACGTATGTAACCTCCGTTCCCTGATGGAGGGAACGAGACGTTGTGTCCTTCATGCCACAACACTGGCCGCCCGCTGCAGCAGTCGGGGCAAGATCCTCAGGCTCCTCAGCACAAAAGGTGAATGAATGCGGCACGCCGGCTCCCTTTTATACCCGGATATCCGGGGGCGGAGTCCGGCATGCAAATTTCATTCGCCAATTTTCATTGGCCTGTTCAAGTCAGTCAGAGAAGGTAGGTTCTCAAGTCAAACCCCATTCTGTCGACACAACGTCTCGTTCCCTCCATCAGGGAACGGAGGTTACATACGTAACCGAGACGTTTCTTAGGGAGTGCCTTAAAGAAAGATTTATTCTGCATACTCACTTTGCCATCCAACTCTTGAAGTAACTTTCTTGAACTAATATACATACATATGTATATATATATATATATATATATATATATATATATATATATTTAGCCTGTATATCGTGTACATATTGAACAAGATATTATTATGAAGGGATTGAGGGATTTAAGCAATAGTAACTCCAAAAATAAAGCTAGATAACACAATAAAACACAACAAAAACGTGATAACGTAATAAAAAACATGCCTTTAGAAATGTTTTATGAACGGAGTTATCTCATTTTGGAACCAAAGTCTTCATATAGGCTACTTTATAATGGCACTGATTGATGCAAGTAAACAGGCATGAAGCAAGGCACGAGAAGAAAATAAATGAAGTAGCAATACAAATAAGTGATGTGTTTTGAAGAAGAGAGAAAAAATCATGAAATGAGAAGGAAATGTTATTGGCAGGGGTCTACTCCTCAATCCTCATGAAGTCAACCTGATTCTCTTATTTCTAAAAGTAACATTAATATTTCAGCCAGTGATAGTAAAAAAGCGAGAGAAATCACCTTTAAATGAATTCACAGGTTTTACACAGGTCTAAATGCTTTCTCAAAAGACTTAAGAATGGCATTGATACCCTCTGTTCTTTCTGTTCAGAAAAACCTGAGTCCACTTTACATTTATTTTGGAACTGCTCTTTCACAGTTACATTTTGGTGTGACATTTGTGATTTTATCAATTGTTATGTAAATCCTAATGTTGATTTTAGGAGCACTTCCGGTGGGACGGGTTCACTTCCTGCCGTCGGTGTGGTGTCGCATATGCAGGTCATCTCTTCTGATGCACATGGATGTGTACACAAGTAAAGCTCTCACATTAACGTGTGTCTCTTGTAGACGTACAAAAGAAACAAAAGCTGATGCTCGCCGACGGCATCAGCCCGTTGTCCGAGCGCAGAGACCCAGCGCGCCCTGACGAGCGACTCTAGTAGCATGTTGGCTTGGGCAAGGCGATAGATCACCGTGGCAACCAGCTGGTGTCGCGACTGCTTTTATACGGCATACTGGCGACGCTCCAACCGACGACGGTTGGTGATGAAATTTACATTCACGTTTAACGTTAAGAACACGAGTCAGACAGAGCGTTTTTATTGTACACACTTTTGTTGAAAACGGAACTCGAAACACAATGATATTTATAAACGAGTAGTCACAGAATGACATTTCCAGACCTAGCTCATTAATTATGCAAAACAACAGCCAATGGCGGTTCTCCAAGCAATATTTGAATCGGTCATTCACAGATTGTTTGCCTCCAAATAAAGAGCTTTTGCTTATATCGTGTCGTCATTCTTTTCACCACCTAATCAATGAAATCAACGGGACTTGATGTACACATTTGAAAAAGCAAACTCTCTGTTCGATGTGAAACGGGGCTTTTAGGACATCTAGTGTAAGGAAAACAACGTTGCATGATATTACCAATCCTGTTTCGGAGCTACAGTATATACTCGTTTATGCTCGTTCGCAAATGCAACGCTTGGGGGGTGATGTGAAATTGTCATGAGATATCTTCTTTTTGATAAACGCATGGCTTTTACCACAAGATGACCTCTACCACTAGACGTCGTCATCACTTCTTCGATCGTTCCTAACAATTATTTATTAATAAAAATTAAAATCATATTTATCACAGTCTCTTAATCATATTTATTACAGTCTGTTGTTCATACAACGCTAATCAATATTCGGTTATGTGTGTTTGTGTGGCACTTTTAGGAGTGTCATTCATCAATTCAGTAAGTACATTTAAACTCTTTTTATACTGGCTTTTACTTCTGTAAAGAAAATGAGAATCTGATTTGTCTTCTCCTTTCAATTGAACGTTTGCACCCCTTCGCCAGTAGAGGGCGTTGTTTGATAACCGTTGACAGTTGTAAAGGTTTCCTAATGGGTTTTAGCTGCTGAATGAATTAATTCTTTAGGTTCGAGCACACAGGCTGATCTCAGACCACAGTTTCTTAGGGAGTGCCTTAAAGAAAGATTTATTCTGCATACTCACTTTGCCATCCAACTCTTGAAGTAACTTTCTTGAACTAATATACATACATATGTATATATATATATATATATATATTTAGCCTGTATATCGTGTACATATTGAACAATATATTATTATGAAGGGATTGAGGGATTTAAGCAATAGTAACTCCAAAAATAAAGCTAGATAACACAATAAAACACAACAAAAACGTGATAACGTAATAAAAAACATGCCTTTAGAAATGTTTTATGAACGGAGTTATCTCATTTTGGAACCAAAGTCTTCATATAGGCTACTTTATAATGGCACTGATTGATGCAAGTAAACAGGCATGAAGCAAGGCACGAGAAGAAAATAAATGAAGTAGCAATACAAATAAGTGATGTGTTTTGAAGAAGAGAGAAAAAATCATGAAATGAGAAGGAAATGTTATTAGCAGGGGTCTACTCCTCAATCCTCATGAAGTCAACCTGATTCTCTTATTTGTAAAAGTAACGTTAATATTTCAGCCAGGGATAGTAATAAAACGAGAGAAATCACCTTTAAATGAATTCACAGGTTTTACACAGGTCTAAATGCTTTCTCAAAAGACTTAAGAATGGCATTGATACCCTCTGTTCTTTCTGTTCAGAAAAACCTGAGACCACTTTACATTTATTTTGGAACTGCTCTTTCACAGTTACATTTTGGTGTGACATTTGTGATTTTATCAATTGTTATGTAAATCCTAATGTTGATTTTACATACATTAAATGTAATTTTTGGTTTTCATGAATGTGAAAAGAAAAGTGATATTTATTTTATAAACCTTATTTTTCTGTTAGCTAAATTTCACATTCACAAATCTAAATTGTCTAAATGCACTCCTCTTTTTTTGAGGTTTAAATGCGAGTTGAAAATGTACTTTGAGTAGCCTGTTGAGTTCTCTAAAAACTTAAAAGCTACAAGAACAGTGACTGTGTTTAAGGACTTTGCACCTAATCTGGATTGGAAGACTGAAGGAATTTAGTCTGGACTGAGGGAATCTGGAGCTTGTATTGACAATGATAATGGTTGTTGTAAATGTTTGTTTTTTGTTATCTTCTACAAGCATTTAATTAAAAAAAAAGATATATATATAAATATATTTCAGGCAGGGATTCGAGCACTTCCGGTGGGACGGGTTCACTTCCTGCGGTTGGTGTAGCGTCGCATATGCAGGTCATCTCTTCTGATGCACATGGATGTGTAGTAAAGCTCTCACATTAACGTGTGTCTCTTGTAGACGTACAAAAGAAATAAAAGCTGATGCTCGCCGACGGCATCAGTCCGTTGTCCGAGCGCAGAGACCCAGCGCGCCCTGACGAGCGACTCTAGTAGCATGTTGGCTTGGGCAAGGCGATAGATCACCGTGGCAACCAGCTGGTGTCGCGACTGCTTTTATACGGCATACTGGCGACGCTCCAACCGACGACGGTTGGTGATGAAATTTACATTCACGTTTAACGTTGAGAACACGAGTCAGACAGAGCGTTTTTATTGTACACACTTTTGTTGAAAACGGAACTCGAAACACAATGATATTTATAAACGAGTAGTCACAGAATGACATTTCCAGACCTAGCTCATTAATTATGCAAAACAACAGCCAATGGCGGTGCTCCAAGCAATATTTGAATCGGTCATTCACAGATTGTTTGCCTCCAAATAAAGAGCTTTTGCTTATATCGTGTCGTCATTCTTTTCACCACCTAATCAATGAAAACAACGGGACTTGATGTACACATTTGAAAAAGCAAACTCTCTGTTCGATGTGGAACGGGGCTTTTAGGACATCTAGTGTAAGGGAAACAACGTTGCATGATATTACCAATCCTGTTTCGGAGCTACAGTATATACTCGTTTATGCTCTTTCGCAAATGCAACGCTTGGGGGGTGATGTGAAATTGTCATGAGATATCTTCTTTTTGATAAACGCATGGCTTTTACCACAAGATGACCTCTACCACTAGACGTCGTCATCACTTCTTCGATCGTTCCTAACAATTATTTATTAATAAAAATTAAAATCATATTTATTACAGTCTCTTATTCATATTTATTACAGTCTGTTGTTCATACAACGCTAATCAATATTCGGTTATGTGTGTTTGTGTGGCACTTTTAGGAGTGTCATTCATCAATTCAGTAAGTACTTTTAAACTCTTTTTATACTGGCTTTTACTTCTGTAAAGAAAATGAGAATCTGATTTGTCTTCTCCTTTCAATTGAACGTTTGCACCCCTTCGCCAGTAGAGGGCGTTGTTTGATAACCGTTGACAGTTGTAAAGGTTTCCTAATGGGTTTTAGCTGCTGAATGAATTAATTCTTTAGGTTCGAGCACACAGGCTGATCTCAGACCACAGTTTCTTAGGGAGTGCCTTAAAGAAAGATTTATTCTGCATACTCACTTTGCCATCCAACTCTTGAAGTAACTTTCTTGAACAAATATACATACATATGTATATATATATATATATATATATATATATATATATATATATGTATATATATATATATATATATATATATATATATATATATATATATATATATATTTAGCCTGTATATCGTGTACATATTGAACAAGATATTATTATGAAGGGATTGAGGGATTTAAGCAATAGTCACTCCAAAAATAAAGCTAGATAACACAATAAAACACAACAAAAACGTGATAACGTAATAAAAAACATGCCTTTAGAAATGTTTTATGAACGGAGTTATCTCATTTTGGAACCAAAGTCTTCATATAGGCTACTTTATAATGGCACTGATTGATGCAAGTAAACAGGCATGAAGCAAGGCACGAGAAGAAAATAAATGAAGTAGCAATACAAATAAGTGATGTGTTTTGAAGAAGAGAGAAAAAATCATGAAATGAGAAGGAAATGTTATTAGCAGGGGTCTACTCCTCAATCCTCATGAAGTCAACCTGATTCTCTTATTTCTAAAAGTAACATTAATATTTCAGCCAGGGATAGTAATAAAACGAGAGAAATCACCTTTAAATGAATTCACAGGTTTTACACAGGTCTAAATGCTTTCTCAAAAGACTTAAGAATGGCATTGATACCCTCTGTTCTTTCTGTTCAGAAAAACCTGAGTCCACTTTACATTTATTTTGGAACTGCTCTTTCACAGTTACATTTTGGTGTGACATTTGTGATTTTATCAATTGTTATGTAAATCCTAATGTTGATTTTAGGAGCACTTCCGGTGGGACGGGTTCACTTCCTGCCGTCGGTGTGGTGTCGCATATGCAGGTCATCTCTTCTGATGCACATGGATGTGTACACAAGTAAAGCTCTCACATTAACGTGTGTCTCTTGTAGACGTACAAAAGAAACAAAAGCTGATGCTCGCCGACGGCATCAGCCCGTTGTCCGAGCGCAGAGACCCAGCGCGCCCTGACGAGCGACTCTAGTAGCATGTTGGCTTGGGCAAGGCGATAGATCACCGTGGCAACCAGCTGGTGTCGCGACTGCTTTTATACGGCATACTGGCGACGCTCCAACCGACGACGGTTGGTGATGAAATTTACATTCACGTTTAACGTTAAGAACACGAGTCAGACAGAGCGTTTTTATTGTACACACTTTTGTTGAAAACGGAACTCGAAACACAATGATATTTATAAACGAGTAGTCACAGAATGACATTTCCAGACCTAGCTCATTAATTATGCAAAACAACAGCCAATGGCGGTGCTCCAAGCAATATTTGAATCGGTCATTCACAGATTGTTTGCCTCCAAATAAAGAGCTTTTGCTTATATCGTGTCGTCATTCTTTTCACCACCTAATCAATGAAATCAACGGGACTTGATGTACACATTTGAAAAAGCAAACTCTCTGTTCGATGTGAAACGGGGCTTTTAGGACATCTAGTGTAAGGAAAACAACGTTGCATGATATTACCAATCCTGTTTCGGAGCTACAGTATATACTCGTTTATGCTCGTTCGCAAATGCAACGCTTGGGGGGTGATGTGAAATTGTCATGAGATATCTTCTTTTTGATAAACGCATGGCTTTTACCACAAGATGACCTCTACCACTAGACGTCGTCATCACTTCTTCGATCGTTCCTAACAATTATTTATTAATAAAAATTAAAATCATATTTATTACAGTCTCTTATTCATATTTATTACAGTCTGTTGTTCATACAACGCTAATCAATATTCGGTTATGTGTGTTTGTGTGGCACTTTTAGGAGTGTCATTCATCAATTCAGTAAGTACATTTAAACTCTTTTTATACTGGCTTTTACTTCTGTAAAGAAAATGAGAATCTGATTTGTCTTCTCCTTTCAATTGAACGTTTGCACCCCTTCGCCAGTAGAGGGCGTTGTTTGATAACCGTTGACAGTTGTAAAGGTTTCCTAATGGGTTTTAGCTGCTGAATGAATTAATTCTTTAGGTTCGAGCACACAGGCTGATCTCAGACCACAGTTTCTTAGGGAGTGCCTTAAAGAAAGATTTATTCTGCATACTCACTTTGCCATCCAACTCTTGAAGTAACTTTCTTGAACTAATATACATACATATGTATATATATATATATATATATATATTTAGCCTGTATATCGTGTACATATTGAACAAGATATTATTATGAAGGGATTGAGGGATTTAAGCAATAGTAACTCCAAAAATAAAGCTAGATAACACAATAAAACACAACAAAAACGTGATAACGTAATAACGTAATAAAAAACATGCCTTTAGAAATGTTTTATGAACGGAGTTATCTCATTTTGGAACCAAAGTCTTCATATAGGCTACTTTATAATGGCACTGATTGATGCAAGTAAACAGGCATGAAGCAAGGCACGAGAAGAAAATAAATGAAGTAGCAATACAAATAAGTGATGTGTTTTGAAGAAGAGAGAAAAAATCATGAAATGAGAAGGAAATGTTATTGGCAGGGGTCTACTCCTCAATCCTCATGAAGTCAACCTGATTCTCTTATTTCTAAAAGTAACATTAATATTTCAGCCAGTGATAGTAAAAAAGCGAGAGAAATCACCTTTAAATGAATTCACAGGTTTTACACAGGTCTAAATGCTTTCTCAAAAGACTTAAGAATGGCATTGATACAACTCTGTTCTTTCTGTTCAGAAAAACCTGAGACCACTTTACATTTATTTTGGAACTGCTCTTTCACAGTTACATTTTGGTGTGACATTTGTGATTTTATCAATTGTTATGTAAATCCTAATGTTGATTTTAGGAGCACTTCCGGTGGGACGGGTTCACTTCCTGCCGTCGGTGTGGTGTCGCATATGCAGGTCATCTCTTCTGATGCACATGGATGTGTACACAAGTAAAGCTCTCACATTAACGTGTGTCTCTTGTAGACGTACAAAAGAAACAAAAGCTGATGCTCGCCGACGGCATCAGCCCATTGTCCGAGCGCAGAGACCCAGCGCGCCCTGACGAGCGACTCTAGTAGCATGTTGGCTTGGGCAAGGCGATAGATCACCGTGGCAACCAGCTGGTGTCGCGACTGCTTTTATACGGCATACTGGCGACGCTCCAACCGACGACGGTTGGTGATGAAATTTACATGTCAAGTCAAGTCAAGTCAGCTTTATTTATATAGCGCTTTTTACAATTTTCATTGTTACAAAGCAGCTGTACAAGAAAAAATGACTATAAGTAAAACATAAAAGGTTATGGAATTCAAAACACAGGTCAAATATCAGACACACAATAAATTCCTATATGCAGTGTTAATTAAATAAGACTAACAAATTCTAGCAGCCCCCCCGGCCAGGCAAAACAGTGCAAAACAGTATGCAAACGGTGGCGAGGAACCCAAAACTCCATTGGAGGAGAAAAAAAACCTCGGAGGGAAACCAGGCCTAACCAGGGGATTCCAGTTCCCCTCTGGCAAAAACTGCAGCCTCTGCACAAGCTCAACAGTGCTTGCACAACAAGGCGAAAATAAAAAAATTAGATTTAAAATTATCATTAATAATCTAATAGTGGCTGAAGTTTTGTAGGGACGTCACTTCCTTCGTCCAGCATTTGTCAGGTCTAGGAATGGATTGCGCCCGGCCCGCTCCGCTCTTGTAACCTTGGAACAATGAGACAAGACTGGCTGAGAGTAGAGTACTGTTCTGCACTCTTTGATGCAACAAATGCATCAGTTGTTATTGGAAGTGTCCCTGGTTCCGGTTGATCTAACTAGTGCAGCCTAGATCTTTGAAATACATATATTATGATAATGTAGTGTATGCAAGACTAAAAAGATGCGTCTTTAGTCTAGATTTAAACTGACAGAGTGTGTCCGCCTCCCGGATATTGCAGGGAAGACTGTTCCAAAGTTTAGGCGCTAGATAAGAAAAGGAACTGCCGCCTGCACTTGATTTTGAAATTCTAGGTATTACCAACTGACCTGACGCCTGAGAGCGTAGTGCACGTGATGGACTATAATACGTTAGAAGTTCTCTCAAGTAGTGAGGAGCTAAACCATGCAAGGCTTTATAGGTAATAAGCAAGATTTTAAAATTTATGCAATGCTTTATAGGTAACCAGTGCAAGGTTGACAGAACCGGGCTAATATGCTCATACTTTTTTGTACGTGTAAGAACTCGAGCTGCCGCATTTTGGACCAGTTGGAGTTTTTGTAATAGGCCTGCAGGGCAACCACCTAATAGTGCATTACAGTAATCTAGTCTTGATGTCATAAAGGCATGTATAAGCTTCTCCGCATCTGATGATGACAGCATATGACGTAATTTAGATATATTTTTAAGATGGAAAAACCCAATCTTACAGGTGTTGGCGATCTGGTTCTCAAATGACAGAGTACTATCGAATATAAAGCCAAGATTCTTAGCTGAAGATGAGGGTTTTATGGAACATCCATCAATAGTTAAGCAGTATTCTTGGTTGTTACGTAGGGCGGTTTTCGGTCCGATAAGTAACACCTCAGTTTTGTCCGAGTTCAGTAATAAAAAATTGCTACTCATCCACTTTTTTATATCGACTATGCATTCCACTATTCGATGGAATTGCTGTGTTTCGTGAGGCTTCGAGGAAATATAAAGTTGCGTATCATCAGCATAGCAGTGAAAGCTTATTCCGTGTCGCTTTATTATATCTCCTAGGGGTAACATGTATAATGCGAAGAGCATAGGCCCTAGTACTGAGCCCTCTGGTACACCGTACTGGACTTGCGATTTGCGTGATACCTCATTGTTTATTGCTACATATTGGAAACGGTCGCATAAATAAGATCTAAGCCATTTCAAAGCTATTTCCTTAATACCGACATCATTTTCAAGTCTATGTAGGAGCATGCTGTGGTCAATGGTGTCGAATGCAGCACTAAGATCTAGCAGCACCAATAAGGAGATACAACCTCGGTCAGACGCCATAAGCAGATCATTTGTAACTCTAATCAGAGCAGTCTCTGTACTGTGATGTGCTCTAAATCCAGACTGGAAATCTTCATTAATCTCATTCCTTTGGAGGAAGGAGCATATTTGAATTGAGACTACTTTTTCCAGAACTTTAGATAAGAAAGGTAGATTCGAAATAGGTCTATAGTTAACTAGTTCTCCAGGGTCCAGATGGGGTTTTTTGACAAGGGGCCTTATAACAGCCACCTTATATGCTTTAGGCACATGTCCTAATGTCAGAGATGAGTTAATAATGCTAAGTAGAGGATCTATAATTTCTGGGAGCATCTCTTTCAGAAGATTTGTAGGTATAGGGTCTAGCATGCATGTAGTCGATTTAGATGATCTAATGATTTTCGATAGTTCATCGTGATCTATAGTAGAAAATAAACATAATTTCTCCTTAGGGGTGCTGTAGTTAGTCATATGTTCAGCGGGTTTCGCATCTGGTTGCATAGCTATAATTTTCTCCCGACTATCTTGGATTTTATTTGTGAAATAGTTCATAAAATCATCACTGCTATGCTGGTATACAGCATCAGAAGTCGCTGACGATTTATTTTTGGTTAATTTAGCCACTGTATCAAATAAAAACCTAGGGTTATTTTGGTTTTCTTCTATTAATGATGAAATGTAGGCGGATCGAGACGTTTTTAGGGCTTTCCTGTATTTTTTTGTACTATCCTTCCAGGCAGTACGAAATACCTCTAATTTAGTCTTCTTAAAGTTGCGCTCCATTTTTCGAGCCGCTTTCTTTAGAGCCTGAGTGTGTTCATTATTCCACGGTGTCGGTCTGTCATTTTTAATCTTCTTTAAGCGCAAGGGAGCAACTATGTCTAGCGTTTCCGAGAAGGTGGCATTAATATTTTCAATGGTAAAGTCAAGATCTTCAACGTTATTACTCATGCTAGAGATTTGAGACAATTCAGGCAAATTATCAAGAAACGCACCTTTTGTAGTCGAAGTTAATGTTCTACAATATTTGTAACTTGGAGTTTGATTTGCCACCATTGGGTATTGAAGCAAGCATGATACCAGATAATGATCTGAGATGTCTTCGCTCTGCTGAAGGATTTTAACATCGACCACGTTTATACCGTAAGACAAAATTAAATCTAAAGTATGATTACGAAGGTGAGTAGGTCCTGACACATGTTGACTAACGCCCATGGAGTTAAGAGTGTCTTTAAAAGCCATTCCTAAAGCATCTGTATCATTATCTACATGAATGTTAAAGTCCCCAGCAACAAGGACTCTGTCTGCAGACAGTACTAGTTCTGATAAGAACCCACCAAATTCTTTTATAAAATCTGTGTGGTGCCCTGGAGGCCTATATACAATAGCCAGAATAAATTTTAAAGATGTTTTGTCCTTAGTATTAGGTATTGATGCATCAAGTACCATGACTTCAAAAGAATTGTATTTAGGATTAGACTTCTGGGAAATGCTAAAAGAGTTACGGTAAAGTGCAGCAACACCTCCCCCTCTGCCTTTTAGGCGAGGCTCGTGTTTATAATAATAATCTTGGGGGACAGACTCATTTAACGCAATATAATCATCTGGCTTTAGCCATGTTTCTGTCAGACAGAGCATGTCTATTTTATGATCTGTTATCATATCATTAACAAAAAGTGCTTTATTAGAGAGAGATCTAATATTTAGCAATCCGAGTCGTAACAGTTGATTATCTGTATTATGTTCATGTTTAGATAGTTTAACGTTAACTAAATTACCTTTGAGTATTCACGTTTAACGTTGAGAACACGAGTCAGACAGAGCGTTTTTATTGTACACACTTTTGTTGAAAACGGAACTCGAAACACAATGATATTTATAAACGAGTAGTCACAGAATGACATTTCCAGACCTAGCTCATTAATTATGCAAAACAACAGCCAATGGCGGTGCTCCAAGCAATATTTGAATCGGTCATTCACAGATTGTTTGCCTCCAAATAAAGAGCTTTTGCTTATATCGTGTCGTCATTCTTTTCACCACCTAATCAATGAAAACAACGGGACTTGATGTACACATTTGAAAAAGCAAACTCTCTGTTCGATGTGGAACGGGGCTTTTAGGACATCTAGTGTAAGGAAAACAACGTTGCATGATATTACCAATCCTGTTTCGGAGCTACAGTATATACTCGTTTATGCTCTTTCGCAAATGCAACGCTTGGGGGGTGATGTGAAATTGTCATGAGATATCTTCTTTTTGATAAACGCATGGCTTTTACCACAAGATGACCTCTACCACTAGAGGTCGTCATCACTTCTTCGATCGTTCCTAACAATTATTTATTAATAAAAATTAAAATCATATTTATTACAGTCTCTTAATCATATTTATTACAGTCTGTTGTTCATACAACGCTAATCAATATTCGGTTATGTGTGTTTGTGTGGCACTTTTAGGAGTGTCATTCATCAATTCAGTAAGTACATTTAAACTCTTTTTATACTGGCTTTTACTTCTGTAAAGAAAATGAGAATCTGATTTGTCTTCTCCTTTCAATTGAACGTTTGCACCCCTTCGCCAGTAGAGGGCGTTGTTTGATAACCGTGGACAGTTGTAAAGGTTTCCTAATGGGTTTTAGCTGCTGAATGATTGAATGATTGAATTCTTTAGGTTCGAGCACACAGGCTGATCTCAGACCACAGTTTCTTAGGGAGTGCCTTAAAGAAAGGTTTATTCCGCATACTCACTTTGCCATCCAACTCTTGAAGTAACTTTCTTGAACTAATATACATACATATGTATATATATATATATGTATTTATATATATATATATATATATATATATATTAGCCTGTATATCGTGTACATATTGAACAAGATATTATTATGAAGGGATTGAGGGATTTAAGCAATAGTAACTCCAAAAATAAAGCTAGATAACACAATAATACACAACAAAAACGTGATAACGTAATAAAAAACATGCCTTTAGAAATGTTTTATGAACGGAGTTATCTCATTTTGGAACCAAAGTCTTCATATAGGCTACTTTATAATGGCACTGATTGATGCAAGTAAACAGGCATGAAGCAAGGCACGAGAAGAAAATAAATGAAGTAGCAATACAAATAAGTGATGTGTTTTGAAGAAGAGAGAAAAAATCATGAAATGAGAAGGAAATGTTATTGGCAGGGGTCTACTCCTCAATCCTCATGAAGTCAACCTGATTCTCTTATTTCTAAAAGTAACATTAATATTTCAGCCAGTGATAGTAAAAAAGCGAGAGAAATCACCTTTAAATTAATTCACAGGTTTTACACAGGTCTAAATGCTTTCTCAAAAGACTTAAGAATGGCATTGATACCCTCTGTTCTTTCTGTTCAGAAAAACCTGAGTCCACTTTACATTTATTTTGGAACTGCTCTTTCACAGTTACATTTTGGTGTGACATTTGTGATTTTATCAATTGTTATGTAAATCCTAATGTTGATTTTACATACATCAAATGTAATTTTTGGTTTTCATGAATGTGAAAAGAAAAGTGATATTTATTTTATAAACCTTATTTTTCTGTTAGCTAAATTTCACATTCACAAATCTAAATTGTCTAAATGCACTCCTCTTTTTTTGAGGGCTTAAATGCGAGTTGAAAATGTACTTTGAGTAGCCTGTTGAGTGCTCTAAAAACTTAAAAGCTACAAGAACAGTGACTGTGTTTAAGGACTTTGCACCTAATCTGGATTGGAAGACTGAAGAAATTTAGTCTGGACTGAGGGAATCTGGAGCTTGTATTGACAATGATAATGGTTGTTGTAAATGTTTTTTTTTTTTTATCTTCTACAAGCATTTAATTAAAAAAAAGATATATATATAAATATATTTCAGGCAGGGATTCGAGCACTTCCGGTGGGACGGGTTCACTTCCTGCGGTTGGTGTAGCGTCGCATATGCAGGTCATCTCTTCTGATGCACATGGATGTGTAGTAAAGCTCTCACATTAACGTGTGTCTCTTGTAGACGTACAAAAGAAACAAAAGCCGATGCTCGCCGACGGCATCAGCCCGTTGTCCGAGCGCAGAGACCCAGCGCGCCCTGACGAGCGACTCTAGTAGCATGTTGGCTTGGGCCAAGGCGATAGATCACCGTGGCAACTTGCTGGTGTCGCGACTGGTTTTATACGGCATATCGGCGACGCTCCAACCGACGACGGTTGGTGAGGAAATTTACATTCACGTTTAACGTTAAGAACACGAGTCAGACAGAGCGTTTTTATTGTACACACTTTTGTTGAAAACGGAACTCGAAACACAATGATATTTATAAACGAGTAGTCACAGAATGACATTTCCAGACCTAGCTCATTAATTATGCAAAACAACAGCCAATGGCGGTTATCCTAGCAATATTTGAATCGGTCATTCACAGATTGTTTGCCTCCAAATAAAGAGCTTTTGCTTATATCGTGTCGTCATTCTTTTCACCACCTAATCAATGAAATCAACGGGACTTGATGTACACATTTGAAAAAGCAAACTCTCTGTTCGATGTGAAACGGGGCTTTTAGGACATCTAGTGTAAGGAAAACAACGTTGCATGATATTACCAATCCTGTTTCGGAGCTACAGTATATACTCGTTTATGCTCTTTCGCAAATGCAACGCTTGGGGGGTGATGTGAAATTGTCATGAGATATCTTCTTTTTGATAAACGCATGGCTTTTACCACAAGATGACCTCTACCACTAGACGTCGTCATCACTTCTTCGATCGTTCCTAACAATTATTTATTAATAAAAATTAAAATCATATTTATTACAGTCTCTTAATCATATTTATTACAGTCTGTTGTTCATACAACGCTAATCAATATTCGGTTATGTGTGTTTGTGTGGCACTTTTAGGAGTGTCATTCATCAATTCAGTAAGTACATTTAAACTCTTTTTATACTGGCTTTTACTTCTGTAAAGAAAATGAGAATCTGATTTGTCTTCTCCTTTCAATTGAACGTTTGCACCCCTTCGCCAGTAGAGGGCTTTGTCTGATAACCGTTGACAGTTGTAAAGGTTTCCTAATGGGTTTTAGCTGCTGAATGATTGAATTCTTTAGGTTCGAGCACACAGGCTGATCTCAGACCACAGTTTCTTAGGGAGTGCCTTAAAGAAAGGTTTATTCTGCATACTCACTTTGCCATCCAACTCTTGAAGTAACTTTCTTGAACTAATATACATACATATATATATATATATAGAGCCTGTATATTGTGTACATATTGAACAAGATATTATTATGAAGGGATTGGGGGATTTAAGCCATAGTAACTCCAAAAATACAGCTAGATAACACAATAAAACACAACAAAAACATGATAACATAATAAAAAACATGCCTTTAGAAATGAGAGTTATCTCATATGCAGATCATCTCTTCTGATGCACATGGATGTGTACACAAGTAAAGCGAGTCTCACATTAACGCGTGTCTCTTGTAGACGTACAAAAGAAACAAAAGCTGATTCATGCCGGCGATCCGACGGGCATCGGGCCGTTGTTTCCGAGCGCAGAGACCAAGCGCGCCCTGACGAGCGACTCTAGTAGCGTGTTGGCTTGGTGTCAAGGCGATAGGTCCCCGGCCCGAACAGATCTAGCAGGTGTCGCGACTGGTTTTATACGGCACATCGGCGACGCTACAGCCGACGACGGTTGGTGAGAAAATGTACATTCACGTTTAACGTTGAGAACACGAGTCAGACAGAACAGAGCATTTTTATTGTACACACTTTTGTTGAAAACGGAACTCGAAACACAATGATATTTATAAACGAGTAGTCACAGAATGACATTTCCAGACCTAGCTCATTAATTATGCAAAACAACAGCCAATGGCGGTTCTCCAACTGCACACAAAGC
This sequence comes from Barbatula barbatula, assembly GCF_947034865.1. NCBI lineage: Eukaryota > Metazoa > Chordata > Actinopteri > Cypriniformes > Nemacheilidae > Barbatula > Barbatula barbatula. Next base: position 6,003,700 of record NC_136773.1, read on the forward strand.
AATATTTGAGTCAGTCATTCACAGATTGTTTGAAGTATATAGACATGATATGACTTTGTTTGCTTAATAAGCAGTTTAGATCGTTGGATTACTCTGCAGTAATTGTGGCACATTACTGCAGAGCAATCAGGGTTAAGGTGCCTTGCTCAAGGGCACTTCATCCATGACCCGTGCTGGCTGGCATTGAGATTTGAATCGTCGACCTTCTGATCACAAGCCCAGCGCTTTAACCACTAGGCCACAGCGGACCCCGAGCCGCCTTGGGCGGAATAGACTGGGTTCTAAAGGGTCAGTGCCAGAGGGTCAGCCGGGATTTAAGCAATAGTAACTCCAAAAATAAAGCTAGATAACACAATAATACACAACAAAAACGTGATAACGTAATAAAAAACATGCCTTTAGAAATGTTTTATGAACGGAGTTATCTCATTTTGGAACCAAAGTCTTCATATAGGCTACTTTATAATGGCACTGATTGATGCAAGTAAACAGGCATGAAGCAAGGCACGAGAAGAAAATAAATGAAGTAGCAATACAAATAAGTGATGTGTTTTGAAGAAGAGAGGAAAAAATCATGAAATGAGAAGGAAATGTTATTGGCAGGGGTCTACTCCTCAATCCTCATGAAGTCAACCAGATGCTCTTATTTGTAAAAGTAACGTTAATATTTCAGCCAGGGATAGTAATAAAACGAGAGAAATCACCTTTAAATGAATTCACAGGTTTTACACAGGTCTAAATGCTTTCTCAAAAGACTTAAGAATGGCATTGATACAACTCTGTTCTTTCTGTTCAGAAAAACCTGAGACCACTTTACATTTATTTTGGAACTGCTCTTTCACAGTTACATTTTGGTGTGACATTTGTGATTTTATCAATTGTTATGTAAATCCTAATGTTGATTTTACATACATTAAATGTAATTTTTGGTTTTCATGAATGTGAAAAGAAAAGTGATATTTATTTTATAAACCTTATTTTTCTGTTAGCTAAATTTCACATTCACAAATCTAAATTGTCTAAATGCACTCCTCTTTTTTTGAGGTTTAAATGCGAGTTGAAAATGTACTTTGAGTAGCCTGTTGAGTTCTCTAAAAACTTAAAAGCTACAAGAACAGTGACTGTGTTTAAGGACTTTGCATCTAATCTGGATTTGAAGACTGAAGGAATTTAGTCTGGACTGAGGGAATCTGGAGCTTGTATTGACAATGATAATGGTTGTTGTAAATGTTTGTTTTTTGTTATCTTCTACAAGCATTTTGTTGAACTTAGTTACACTGTTGTTGCAGTTAGCGTTGTGTTCGGGGAAAAATAAACGAGAGATGGATCCTCTTTAGCCGCTCTTGGCATATTTATTTTTCGTTGCTGACACATCAGTCTCACGGTCAGACAGCCATCAGTAAGAATACCGTAAAACAACTTAAACAAACATAATAACTCAAACGCGTCTTCTGTGGCTTAAACTTTAGTGCCCCCTTGTGGCATACACACAGTACAGCATTACATAAATATACAACTGAGGACATAATGAACATATTTTAACACCCCCACTTGTACTCAGGTTGCTACAAAAGAAATATATATATATAAAGTATAATGAATGTGGACCCCTGTCATACACATATCAATCCCCAAAAAGAGCACCTGCAAACCTATCCAGTTTCAACTTATTTACAGGTTTGGTCATTACATCAGCAATCATGTTATCAGTAGGACAATACATCAAGGTCATTCTTCCATCGTTCACAATAGACCTGATAAAGTGATACCTTATGTCTATGTGTTTGCATCTCCGTCTGTTTATAGGGTTTTTGGCGAGAGCAATTGTTCCCTGATTGTCCTCATGTACTACAGTTTGCGTGTACTTGTAGTTATCTATACCTCCCAGTAACTGTTCTAGGTATAAACACTCTTGTATGGTTGAAGCTAGTGCCATATATTCCGCTTCGCATGTGGATAGCGCCACAGTTGGCTGCTTTCTAGTCTTCCACGAGACTAGAGAGCTGTTTTGGCTCAGTCTCACACAGTACCCCGTAGTACTGCGTCTGTCACTGGTATCAGCTGCCCAGTCAGCATCACTGTAGGCTTGTATACCTAGTTTCTCGCAGTCGTTTCTCCTAAAACTTAACCCCTTCCCTGCTGTACCTTTCAGATACCTAAGAACATGCTTCACAGTGACCCACTGTTCCTCTGTAGGTTCAGCAAAATACTGTGATAACCTGCTCACTACGAAACTCAAATCGGGTCTGGTTCAAGTAGTCAGGTATATAAGACTTCCCACAGCTTCTCTGTACATTCTGACATCTTTCATCTTTACTGCATCCTCAGTATACACTAACTTTTGCTCGCATGGTGTTTCTCTGGTCCTACAGTTTTGCATGTCAAAACGCTGTAGTATCTTGTTAGTGTACTTTTCTTGTGTCATTTTTACACACCCATCAGACTGATTGAAATCGATACCCAGAAAATGTTTGAGTTGGCCCAGATCTTTCATTTTAAACCTTTCTGAAAGTATCTCTTTCACTTCTTTCAGTCTCTCTTGATTGCTCGCTGCAATAATTAAATCATCGACCCATGTAATTATAAACACTTTCTCTTCTTTTGTCTCTTTAGCATAAACACAGTGGTCGGCTGGGTTTTGTGTGAATCCATTCTCAATTAAACAATCGTGCAAAACCTTATTCCAATTTCGCCCGGATTGTTTTAATCCGTAAAGTGATTTCTGTAGCTTGTAAACTATACCCACTTTTTCTTGGTAACCCTCTGGTGGATTGATGTAAATCTCATAGTCTATAGGGGCGTGCAGGTAAGCGGTTTTCACGTCCATTTGATGCAGGAGTAAATTTTCCTGTGCTGCTTTCTGTAGCACCACCCTTACACTTGTCAAATCTGCCGTAGGTGAAAATGTCTCCCCATAGTCTATTCCCATTCTCTGGTTGTACCCCTTGGCCACAAACCTTGCTTTGTATTTGTCTCTTCCATCTACATCAGTCTTGATAGAGTAAACCCATCTACCCCCCACTGTTTTCTTACCTATTGGCAGTGTTGTCGGAGTAAACGTTTTGTTTTCATTTAGAGACTGGATTTCCTCATCCATGGCTTTTAACCATTCTTTTGAGTTAGTTGACCTCATTGCTCCCTCGAAATTCTGTGGAATGCCACACACCGCTCTGCAGCAATAGTCTACCGTGATATTAACCCCATCACTATCACTGTCTTCGGTTACAAAATCATCTAAGTAACTGGGTGTTTTTCTTTCTCTTGTCGGATACCTCATACTCTCGGATTTACCACTTGTCACATTCTGTTGTGTCGGATTTTGGTCGCTAGACCTCGTTTCTTCACCTACACTATCACTATGTGTACTTCTACCCTGTTCACTTGGCTCTTGAGCTCTTTCTGTACTCCTACTCTGTGTGGTCTCACCGGTTTTGGGTTTCACACTACCATAGCCATCGCTTAGATCTGGCTCACCAGTCTGTGTCTGTTTTTCCACAGCTGCCTTGCTCACAAACTTCACTAGCCTGTGTTTTTGCACTTTGTTTGTATCTGGATGATACACCAAATACGCCGGGCTGTTCTTATCATAGCCTACAAAAAGACCCTGGTCGCACCTGGAATCGAATTTTCCCTTATCATGTTTATACGTGTAGCATACAGATCCAAACTTTTGCATTTTTGACACATTAGGCTTCTTGTCTGTCAACGACTCATAAGGAGTCTGCCCTGTACGTTGGTTGAAACACCTGTTGCGTATAATTGCTGCTGTTTGTACTGCGTAGTGCCATAGCTGTTTTGGTAGTGAGCTTTCAACTATCATACACCTACCCATCTCAAAAAGAGTACGCCAACCCCTCTCTGCAGTTCCGTTCTGGTGTGGGGAATACGGAGCTGACGTTTCATGTCTAATTTTGTTTATCCTCAACAGTGCTTGAAAATCACTGCATGTAAACTCGGTTCCGTTGTCGGATCTGATACACCTTACTTTCCCGTAAGGGGATACATCTGCTAGGAACTTTTCAGTAGCCTGTACGGTGTCACTTTTCCTCTTTAGGAAATATACGAACACTGCGCTTGAGTAATCGTCAGTGAATGATTGCACATATTTGTAACCGTCTATCGACTCTGTTGCTACTGGACCTGCAAGGTCTGTGTGTACCATCTGTAAAGGAGCATTTGCTCTAGTATCAGGGTCCCTATTTCTGGTTTGGGCAAACTTTCCCTGAATACACACCTCACACTCTTGTTCGGGTCTGCCTGTTTTACCCTTGATCTGCATACCTTCAACAACACTCTGTAACTTAAGAACATCGTTATAGTTACAGTGGCCTAAAATCTCGTGCCATGTTTGTATGTCGTGACATGCATTACACTTATCATTGGATTCGGTTCCAGTATGCAAAAAATATAACTTGCCATATACGTGCATGTTAAACCTGTTACCGTCTCTGGTTATCAGGGTGTCTTTATCTTCTTTAAAGACAACCGTAGCCCCACTTGTGGTCGCTGCCTTCACTGAAAAGATATTTTGGGGGTACGACGGTACAAAAAGAGCGTCTTTCAGCACCGCCTTGCGTTGCTGTCCTTTGCTGTCGATGAGGGAAACCTCAGCATTTCCCCTCCGCTGAGCGACCCCGTTGCACCGAGTGCCGTCTGCCAGCTCAACACTGTGCGTTTCTGGTCTGAACGCGCTGTCAAAACTCTTGAACATGTTTATATCCGTTATGATATGAGAAGTAGCCCCTGTGTCCACCATTAGACCCCTCTCGTGGATGCTGAATGTCCGCTGCTGCTGGACCCCGGTCCCTCCGTCTCTCATCTTGAACACATAGTCCTCGACATCTTCTGATGTTTTACACGCACCATCGTTTTTGTCTTTAATGTACTTGTCTTTACGCCTACACGTTGCGTCTTTGTGTGTATCACTTCTGCAGATACTACACCACACTTTCTGTCGACATCCTCTAGCTCGATGGCCTTTAGTACCACACTTGAAGCACACTAGCTCTGCGTCGTCCTTGATCCAGCCACGTGCGCTTGTCTTTGCAGACCTCTGTCCGGCTTTCCCTTGAGTCTTCATCACACTGTCACTCGACTCAGCTGCTTTTATCTTTTCTGTTTCTTCAAAACTACGTAGTTTAGTCTTGAACTCCGCAAACGTGATTTTATCATCTGTATGCGCCACATGTATTGCGAAAGGCTTAAAACTTTCAGGCAGTCCCTTTAAGACCATAGCCACTAGCAGCCCGTCTCCTAACGTTTCACCTGCGTTTCGCAGTGCTGTGATGGCAGTCTCTGCTCTGATGATATAGTCCATTACGCTTTCATCATTTGACTTTTGAAGCGATGTCAACGTGGTGTATAAGCTGATTATGCGGGGCTTTCCCTTCCCTGCATAATATTCTCTCAATATTTCCAGAGCTTTTCTTCCGTTATTGGGCGCATCCCTCATAATTAACGAGAGGCTTTTATCATCTAACAGTAAAATCAATTCGGCATATGCGTCAGCATTTTTCTTTGCATCCGCTGCTATCTCAGCTTCCGACTGCGGTTCTTTTAGCACCGTGTCCTTTAGCCCTGATAAATGAAAATGTCCCAACATTTTGGTCTCCCAAATCTCATACTTAGTCTCATCTCCGTCGAATGTCAGTCGAGGCAAACTGTACGTCCTCCGTTGTTCCGCCATGTTAGCACGCGGTTCGTCGCAACTTTCTAAGCGGTGGAAAACAACAAACTTATCCTCCGAACAACTCCTGGGCCCATAACCTGTTGAACTTAGTTACACTGTTGTTGCAGTTAGCGTTGTGTTCGGGGAAAAATAAACGAGAGATGGATCCTCTTTAGCCGCTCTTGGCATATTTATTTTTCGTTGCTGACACATCAGTCTCACGGTCAGACAGCCATCAGTAAGAATACCGTAAAACAACTTAAACAAACATAATAACTCAAACGCGTCTTCTGTGGCTTAAACTTTAGTGCCCCCTTGTGGCATACACACAGTACAGCATTACATAAATATACAACTGAGGACATAATGAACATATTTTAACACATTTAATTAAAAAAAAAGATATATATATAGATATATTTCAGGCAGGGATTCGAGCACTTCCGGTGGGACGGGTTCACTTCCTGCGGTTGGTGTAGCGTCGCATATGCAGGTCATCTCTTCTGATGCACGTGGATGTGTAGTAAAGCTCTCACATTAACGTGTGTCTCTTGTAGACGTACAAAAGAAACAAAAGCAGATGCTCGCCGACGGCATCAGCCCGTTGTCCGAGCGCAGAGACCCAGCGCGCCCTGACGAGCGACTCTAGTAGCATGTTGGCTTGGGCCAAGGCGATAGATCACCGTGGCAAATTGCTGGTGTTGCGACTGATTTTATACGGCATATCGGCGACGCTCCAACCGACGACGGTTGGTGAGGAAATTTACATTCACGTTTAACGTTAAGAACACGAGTCAGACAGAGCGTTTTTACTGTACACACTTTTGTTGAAAACGGAACTCGAAACACAATGATATTTATAAACGAGTAGTCACAGAATGACATTTCCAGACCTAGCTCATTAATTATGCAAAACAACAGCCAATGGCGGTGCTCCAAGCAATATTTGAATCGGTCATTCACAGATTGCTTGCCTCCAAATAAAGAGCTTTTGCTTATATCGTGTCGTCATTCTTTTCACCACCTAATCAATGAAAACAACGGGACTTGATGTACACATTTGAAAAAGCAAACTCTCTGTTCGATGTGGAACGGGGCTTTTAGGACATCTAGTCTAAGGAAAACAACGTTGCATGATATTACCAATCCTGTTTCGGAGCTACAGTATATACTCGTTTATGCTCTTTCGCAAATGCAACGCTTGGGGGGTGATGTGAAATTGTCATGAGATCACTTCTTTCTGATAAACGCATGGCTTTTACCACAAGATGACCTCTACCACTAGAGGTCGTCATCACTTCTTCGATCGTTCCTAACAATTATTTATTAATAAAAATTAAAATCATATTTATTACAGTCTCTTAATCATATTTATTACAGTCTGTTGTTCATACAACGCTAATCAATATTCGGTTATGTGTGTTTGTGTGGCACTTTTAGGAGTGTCATTCATCAATTCAGTAAGTACATTTAAACTCTTTTTATACTGGCTTTTACTTCTGTAAAGAAAATGAGAATCTGATTTGTCTTCTCCTTTCAATTGAACGTTTGCACCCCTTCGCCAGTAGAGGGCTTTGTCTGATAACCGTGGACAGTTGTAAAGGTTTCCTAATGGGTTTTAGCTGCTGAATGATTGAATTCTTTAGGTTCGAGCACACAGGCTGATCTCAGACCTCAGTTTCTTAGGGAGTGCCTTAAAGAAAGGTTTATTCTGCATACTCACTTTGCCATCCAACTCTTGAAGTAACTTTCTTGAACTAATATACATACATATATATATATATATATATATATATATATATATATATATAGAGCCTGTATATTGTGTACATATTGAACAAGATATTATTATGAAGGGATTGGGGGATTTAAGCCATAGTAACTCCAAAAATACAGCTAGATAACACAATAAAACACAACAAAAACATGATAACATAATAAAAAACATGCCTTTAGAAATGAGAGTTATCTCATATGCAGGTCATCTCTTCTGATGCACATGGATGTTTACACAAGTAAAGCGAGTCTCACATTAACGCGTGTCTCTTGTAGACGTACAAAAGAAACAAAAGCCGATGCATGCCGGCGATCCGACGGGCATCGGGCCGTTGTTTCCGAGCGCAGAGACCAAGCGCGCCCTGACGAGCGACTCTAGTAGCGTGTTGGCTTGGTGTCAAGGCGATAGGTCCCCGGCCCGAACAGATCTAGCAGGTGTCGCGACTGCTTTTATACGGCACATCAGCGACGCTACAGACGACGACGGTTGGTGAGAAAATGTACATTCACGTTTAACGTTGAGAACACGAGTCAGACAGACCAGAGCATTTTTATTGTACACACTTTTGTTGAAAACGGAACTCGAAACACAATGATATTTGTAAACGAGTAGTCACAGAATGACATTTCCAGACCTAGCTCATTAATTATGCAAAACAACAGCCAATGGCGGTTCTCCAACTGCACACAAAGCAATATTTGAGTCAGTCATTCACAGATTGTTTGAAGTATATAGACATGATATGACTTTGTTTGCTTAATAAGCAGTTTAGATCGTTGGATTACTCTGCAGTAATTGTGGCACATTACTGCAGAGCAATCAGGGTTACTGTGTGTTCACACCGAACGCGAATGAGGCGTCAAGCGCGAGTGATTTACATGTTAAGTCAATGTAAAGACGCGATAGACGCGCTTGCGGCGCGAATAGCGCGAATGAGGCGTCGCGAATGACGCGAATGACGCGAATGACGCGAATGACGCGAATGGCGCGAATGGCGCGAATGGCGCGAATGACGCGAATGACGCGAGTTGAAAAATCTGAACTTTGGCGGAAATTCGCGCCGCGTTAACCAATCAGGAGCCTGCTTGAGTAGTGACGTAGACAACGTAGCGAGCAGAGGCAGAAATAAAAAATGGAGGACACGCTCATCTCAGTGTGTGGACACCCGGAGCTATATGATACGTGTTCATAAAAATAGGAATAAAAAGGATCTTGCTTGGAAGAAAGTGAGTGAGGAGGTCGGAGAATCCGGTAAATTGTAAAAACATTTTCGTGAAGCGAATTTCACTCGCGAATGACGCGAATAGCGCGAATGACGCGTTTTTCACGCGCGAATAGCGCGAATGACGCGAATGAAGCGAATGACGCGAATGAAGCGAGTAAACACAAAATGTTCAAGCGTCAAACTACTCGCGAATAGCGCGTTTTTGACGCCTCATTCGCGCTCTATGTGAACACACAGTTAAGGTGCCTTGCTCAAGGGCACTTCATCCATGACCCGTGCTGGCTGGCATTGAGATTTGAATCGTCGACCTTCTGAACACAAGCCCAGCGCTTTAACCACTAGGCCACAGCGGACCCCGAGCCGCCTTGGGCGTAATAGACTGGGTTCTAAAGGGTCAGTGCCAGAGGGTCAGCCGGGATTTGAGCAATAGTAACTCCAAAAATAAAGCTAGATAACACAATAATACACAACAAAAACGTGATAACGTAATAAAAAACATGCCTTTAGAAATGTTTTATGAACGGAGTTATCTCATTTTGGAACCAAAGTCTTCATATAGGCTACTTTATAATGGCACTGATTGATGCAAGTAAACAGGCATGAAGCAAGGCACGAGAAGAAAATAAATGAAGTAGCAATACAAATAAGTGATGTGTTTTGAAGAAGAGAGAAAAAATCATGAAATGAGAAGGAAATGTTATTAGCAGGGGTCTACTCCTCAATCCTCATGAAGTCAACCAGATGCTCTTATTTGTAAAAGTAACGTTAATATTTCAGCCAGGGATAGTAATAAAACGAGAGAAATCACCTTTAAATGAATTCACAGGTTTTACACAGGTCTAAATGCTTTCTCAAAAGACTTAAGAATGGCATTGATACAACTCTGTTCTTTCTGTTCAGAAAAACCTGAGACCACTTTACATTTATTTTGGAACTGCTCTTTCACAGTTACATTTTGGTGTGACATTTGTGATTTTATCAATTGTTATGTAAATCCTAATGTTGATTTTACATACATTAAATGTAATTTTTGGTTTTCATGAATGTGAAAAGAAAAGTGATATTTATTTTATAAACCTTATTTTTCTGTTAGCTAAATTACACATTCACAAATCTAAATTGTCTAAATGCACTCCTCTTTTTTTGAGGTTTAAATGCGAGTTGAAAATGTACTTTGAGTAGCCTGTTGAGTTCTCTAAAAACTTAAAAGCTACAAGAACAGTGACTGTGTTTAAGGACTTTGCACCTAATCTGGATTGGAAGACTGAAGGAATTTAGTCTGGACTGAGGGAATCTGGAGCTTGTATTGACAATGATAATGGTTGTTGTAAATGTTTGTTTTTTGTTATCTTCTACAAGCATTTAATTAAAAAAAAAGATATATATATAAATATATTTCAGGCAGGGATTCGAGCACTTCCGGTGGGACGGGTTCACTTCCTGCGGTTGGTGTAGCGTCGCATATGCAGGTCATCTCTTCTGATGCACATGGATGTGTACACAAGTAAAGCTCTCACATTAACGTGTGTCTCTTGTAGACGTACAAAAGAAACAAAAGCCGATGCTCGCCGACGGCATCAGCCCGTTGTCCGAGCGCAGAGACCCAGCGCGCCCTGACGAGCGACTCTAGTAGCATGTTGGCTTGGGCCAAGGCGATAGATCACCGTGGCAACTTGCTGGTGTCGCGACTGGTTTTATACGGCATATCGGCGACGCTCCAACCGACGACGGTTGGTGAGGAAATTTACATTCACGTTTAACGTTAAGAACACGAGTCAGACAGAGCGTTTTTATTGTACACACTTTTGTTGAAAACGGAACTCGAAACACAATGATATTTATAAACGAGTAGTCACAGAATGACATTTCCAGACCTAGCTCATTAATTATGCAAAACAACAGCCAATGGCGGTTCTCCAAGCAATATTTGAATCGGTCATTCACAGATTGTTTGCCTCCAAATAAAGAGCTTTTGCTTATATGGTGTCGTCATTCTTTTCACCACCTAATCAATGAAATCAACGGGACTTGATGTACACATTTGAAAAAGCAAACTCTCTGTTCGATGTGAAACGGGGCTTTTAGGACATCTAGTGTAAGGAAAACAACGTTGCATGATATTACCAATCCTGTTTCGGAGCTACAGTATATACTCGTTTATGCTCTTTCGCAAATGCAACGCTTGGGGGGTGATGTGAAATTGTCATGAGATATCTTCTTTTTGATAAACGCATGGCTTTTACCACAAGATGACCTCTACCACTAGACGTCGTCATCACTTCTTCGATCGTTCCTAACAATTATTTATTAATAAAAATTAAAATCATATTTATTACAGTCTCTTATTCATATTTATTACAGTCTGTTGTTCATACAACGCTAATCAATATTCGGTTATGTGTGTTTGTGTGGCACTTTTAGGAGTGTCATTCATCAATTCAGTAAGTACTTTTAAACTCTTTTTATACTGGCTTTTACTTCTGTAAAGAAAATGAGAATCTGATTTGTCTTCTCCTTTCAATTGAACGTTTGCACCCCTTCGCCAGTCGAGGGCGTTGTTTGATAACCGTTGACAGTTGTAAAGGTTTCCTAATGGGTTTTAGCTGCTGAATGAATTAATTCTTTAGGTTCGAGCACACAGGCTGATCTCAGACCACAGTTTCTTAGGGAGTGCCTTAAAAAAAGATTTATTCTGCATACTCACTTTGCCATCCAACTCTTGAAGTAACTTTCTTGAACTAATATACATACATATGTATATATATATATATATATATATTTAGCCTGTATATCGTGTACATATTGAACAAGATATTATTATGAAGGGATTGAGGGATTTAAGCAATAGTAACTCCAAAAATAAAGCTAGATAACACAATAAAACACAACAAAAACGTGATAACGTAATAAAAAACATGCCTTTAGAAATGTTTTATGAACGGAGTTATCTCATTTTGGAACCAAAGTCTTCATATAGGCTACTTTATAATGGCACTGATTGATGCAAGTAAACAGGCATGAAGCAAGGCACGAGAAGAAAATAAATGAAGTAGCAATACAAATAAGTGATGTGTTTTGAAGAAGAGAGAAAAAATCATGAAATGAGAAGGAAATGTTATTGGCAGGGGTCTACTCCTCAATCCTCATGAAGTCAACCAGATTCTTTTATTTCTAAAAGTAACATTAATATTTCAGCCAGTGATAGTAAAAAAGCAAGAGAAATCACCTTTAAATGAATTCACAGGTTTTACACAGGTCTAAATGCTTTCTCAAAAGACTTAAGAATGGCATTGATACCCTCTGTTCTTTCTGTTCAGAAAAACCTGAGTCCACTTTACATTTATTTTGGAACTGCTCTTTCACAGTTACGTTTTGGTGTGACATTTGTGATTTTATCAATTGTTATGTAAATCCTAATGTTGATTTTAGGAGCACTTCCGGTGGGACGGGTTCACTTCCTGCCGTCGGTGTGGTGTCGCATATGCAGGTCATCTCTTCTGATGCACATGGATGTGTACACAAGTAAAGCTCTCACATTAACGTGTGTCTCTTGTAGACGTACAAAAGAAACAAAAGCTGATGCTCGCCGACGGCATCAGCCCGTTGTCCGAGCGCAGAGACCCAGCGCGCCCTGACGAGCGACTCTAGTAGCATGTTGGCTTGGGCAAGGCGATAGATCACCGTGGCAACCAGCTGGTGTCGCGACTGCTTTTATACGGCATACTGGCGACGCTCCAACCGACGACGGTTGGTGATGAAATTTACATTCACGTTTAACGTTGAGAACACGAGTCAGACAGAGCGTTTTTATTGTACACACTTTTGTTGAAAACGGAACTCGAAACACAATGATATTTATAAACGAGTAGTCACAGAATGACATTTCCAGACCTAGCTCATTAATTATGCAAAACAACAGCCAATGGCGGTGCTCCAAGCAATATTTGAATCGGTCATTCACAGATTGTTTGCCTCCAAATAAAGAGCTTTTGCTTATATCGTGTCGTCATTCTTTTCACCACCTAATCAATGAAATCAACGGGACTTGATGTACACATTTGTAAAAGCAAACTCTCTGTTCGATGTGAAACGGGGCTTTTAGGACATCTAGTGTAAGGAAAACAACGTTGCATGATATTACCAATCCTGTTTCGGAGCTACAGTATATACTCGTTTATGCTCTTTCGCAAATGCAACGCTTGGGGGGTGATGTGAAATTGTCATGAGATATCTTCTTTTTGATAAACGCATGGCTTTTACCACAAGATGACCTCTACCACTAGACGTCGTCATCACTTCTTCGATCGTTCCTAACAATTATTTATTAATAAAAATTAAAATCATATTTATTACAGTCTCTTATTCATATTTATTACAGTCTGTTGTTCATACAACGCTAATCAATATTCGGTTATGTGTGTTTGTGTGGCACTTTTAGGAGTGTCATTCATCAATTCAGTAAGTACTTTTAAACTCTTTTTATACTGGCTTTTACTTCTGTAAAGAAAATGAGAATCTGATTTGTCTTCTCCTTTCAATTGAACGTTTGCACCCCTTCGCCAGTAGAGGGCGTTGTTTGATAACCGTTGACAGTTGTAAAGGTTTCCTAATGGGTTTTAGCTGCTGAATGAATTAATTCTTTAGGTTCGAGCACACAGGCTGATCTCAGACCACAGTTTCTTAGGGAGTGCCTTAAAGAAAGATTTATTCTGCATACTCACTTTGCCATCCAACTCTTGAAATAACTTTCTTGAACTAATATACATACATATGTATATATATATATATATATATATATATATATATATATATATATATATACATATGTATATATATATATTTAGCCTGTATATCGTGTACATATTGAACAAGATATTATTATGAAGGGATTGAGGGATTTAAGCAATAGTAACTCCAAAAATAAAGCTAGATAACACAATAAAACACAACAAAAACGTGATAACGTAATAAAAAACATGCCTTTAGAAATGTTTTATGAACGGAGTTATCTCATTTTGGAACCAAAGTCTTCATATAGGCTACTTTATAATGGCACTGATTGATGCAAGTAAACAGGCATGAAGCAAGGCACGAGAAGAAAATAAATGAAGTAGCAATACAAATAAGTGATGTGTTTTGAAGAAGAGAGAAAAAATCAAGAAATGAGAAGGAAATGTTATTGGCAGGGGTCTACTCCTCAATCCTCATGAAGTCAACCTGATTCTTTTATTTCTAAAAGTAACATTAATATTTCAGCCAGTGATAGTAAAAAAGCGAGAGAAATCACCTTTAAATTAATTCACAGGTTTTACACAGGTCTAAATGCTTTCTCAAAAGACTTAAGAATGGCATTGATACCCTCTGTTCTTTCTGTTCAGAAAAACCTGAGTCCACTTTACATTTATTTTGGAACTGCTCTTTCACAGTTACATTTTGGTGTGACATTTGTGATTTTATCAATTGTTATGTAAATCCTAATGTTGATTTTAGGAGCACTTCCGGTGGGACGGGTTCACTTCCTGCCGTCGGTGTGGTGTCGCATATGCAGGTCATCTCTTCTGATGCACATGGATGTGTACACAAGTAAAGCTCTCACATTAACGTGTGTCTCTTGTAGACGTACAAAAGAAACAAAAGCTGATGCTCGCCGACGGCATCAGCCCGTTGTCCGAGCGCAGAGACCCAGCGCGCCCTGACGAGCGACTCTAGTAGCATGTTGGCTTGGGCAAGGCGATAGATCACCGTGGCAACCAGCTGGTGTCGCGACTGCTTTTATACGGCATACTGGCGACGCTCCAACCGACGACGGTTGGTGATGAAATTTACATTCACGTTTAACGTTGAGAACACGAGTCAGACAGAGCGTTTTTATTGTACACACTTTTGTTGAAAACGGAACTCGAAACACAATGATATTTATAAACGAGTAGTCACAGAATGACATTTCCAGACCTAGCTCATTAATTATGCAAAACAACAGCCAATGGCGGTGCTCCAAGCAATATTTGAATCGGTCATTCACAGATTGTTTGCCTCCAAATAAAGAGCTTTTGCTTATATCGTGTCGTCATTCTTTTCACCACCTAATCAATGAAATCAACGGGACTTGATGTACACATTTGTAAAAGCAAACTCTCTGTTCGATGTGAAACGGGGCTTTTAGGACATCTAGTGTAAGGAAAACAACGTTGCATGATATTACCAATCCTGTTTCGGAGCTACAGTATATACTCGTTTATGCTCTTTCGCAAATGCAACGCTTGGGGGGTGATGTGAAATTGTCATGAGATATCTTCTTTTTGATAAACGCATGGCTTTTACCACAAGATGACCTCTACCACTAGACGTCGTCATCACTTCTTCGATCGTTCCTAACAATTATTTATTAATAAAAATTAAAATCATATTTATTACAGTCTCTTATTCATATTTATTACAGTCTGTTGTTCATACAACGCTAATCAATATTCGGTTATGTGTGTTTGTGTGGCACTTTTAGGAGTGTCATTCATCAATTCAGTAAGTACTTTTAAACTCTTTTTATACTGGCTTTTACTTCTGTAAAGAAAATGAGAATCTGATTTGTCTTCTCCTTTCAATTGAACGTTTGCACCCCTTCGCCAGTAGAGGGCGTTGTTTGATAACCGTTGACAGTTGTAAAGGTTTCCTAATGGGTTTTAGCTGCTGAATGAATTAATTCTTTAGGTTCGAGCACACAGGCTGATCTCAGACCACAGTTTCTTAGGAAGTGCCTTAAAGAAAGATTTATTCTGCATACTCACTTTGCCATCCAACTCTTGAAATAACTTTCTTGAACTAATATACATACATATGTATATATATATATATATATATATATATATATATATATATATATATATATACATATGTATATATATATATTTAGCCTGTATATCGTGTACATATTGAACAAGATATTATTATGAAGGGATTGAGGGATTTAAGCAATAGTAACTCCAAAAATAAAGCTAGATAACACAATAAAACACAACAAAAACGTGATAACGTAATAAAAAACATGCCTTTAGAAATGTTTTATGAACGGAGTTATCTCATTTTGGAACCAAAGTCTTCATATAGGCTACTTTATAATGGCACTGATTGATGCAAGTAAACAGGCATGAAGCAAGGCACGAGAAGAAAATAAATGAAGTAGCAATACAAATAAGTGATGTGTTTTGAAGAAGAGAGAAAAAATCATGAAATGAGAAGGAAATGTTATTAGCAGGGGTCTACTCCTCAATCCTCATGAAGTCAACCTGATTCTCTTATTTCTAAAAGTAACATTAATATTTCAGCCATTGATAGTAAAAAAGCGAGAGAAATCACCTTTAAATGAACTCACAGGTTTTACACAGGTCTAAATGCTTTCTCAAAAGACTTAAGAATGGCATTGATACAACTCTGTTCTTTCTGTTCAGAAAAACCTGAGACCACTTTACATTTATTTTGGAACTGCTCTTTCACAGTTACATTTTGGTGTGACATTTGTGATTTTATCAATTGTTATGTAAATCCTAATGTTGATTTTACATACATCAAATGTAATTTTTGGTTTTCATGAATGTGAAAAGAAAAGTGATATTTATTTTATAAACCTTATTTTTCTGTTAGCTAAATTTCACATTCACAAATCTAAATTGTCTAAATGCTCTCCTCTTTTTTTGAGGTTTAAATGCGAGTTGAAAATGTACTTTGAGTAGCCTGTTGAGTTCTCTAAAAACTTAAAAGCTACAAGAACAGTGACTGTGTTTAAGGACTTTGCACCTAATCTGGATTGGAAGACTGAAGGAATTTAGTCTGGACTGAGGGAATCTGGAGCTTGTATTGACAATGGTAATGGTTGTTGTAAATGTTTGTTTTTGTTATCTTCTACAAGCATTTAATTAAAAAAAAGATATATATAAATATATTTCAGGCAGGGATTCGAGCACTTCCGGTGGGACGGGTTCACTTCCTGCGGTTGGTGTAGCGTCGCATATGCAGGTCATCTCTTCTGATGTACATGGATGTGTAGTAAAGCTCTCACATTAACGTGTGTCTCTTGTAGACGTACAAAAGAAACAAAAGCCGATGCTCGCCGACGGCATCAGCCCGTTGTCCGAGCGCAGAGACCCAGCGCGCCCTGACGAGCGACTCTAGTAGCATGTTGGCTTGGGCCAAGGCGATAGATCACCGTGGCAACTTGCTGGTGTCGCGACTGCTTTAATACGGCATATCGGCGACGCTCCAACCGACGACGGTTGGTGAGGAAATTTACATTCACGTTTAACGTTAAGAACACGAGTCAGACAGAGCGTTTTTATTGTACACACTTTTGTTGAAAACGGAACTCGAAACACAATGATATTTATAAACGAGTAGTCACAGAATGACATTTCCAGACCTAGCTCATTAATTATGCAAAACAACAGCCAATGGCGGTTCTCCAAGCAATATTTGAATCGGTCATTCACAGATTGTTTGCCTCCAAATAAAGAGCTTTTGCTTATATCGTGTCGTCATTCTTTTCACCACCTAATCAATGAAATCAACGGGACTTGATGTACACATTTGAAAAAGCAAACTCTCTGTTCGATGTGAAACGGGGCTTTTAGGACATCTAGTGTAAGGAAAACAACGTTGCATGATATTACCAATCCTGTTTCGGAGCTACAGTATATACTCGTTTATGCTCTTTCGCAAATGCAACGCTTGGGGGGTGATGTGAAATTGTCATGAGATATCTTCTTTTTGATAAACGCATGGCTTTTACCACAAGATGACCTCTACCACTAGACGTCGTCATCACTTCTTCGATCGTTCCTAACAATTATTTATTAATAAAAATTAAAATCATATTTATTACAGTCTCTTAATCATATTTATTACAGTCTGTTGTTCATACAACGCTAATCAATATTCGGTTATGTGTGTTTGTGTGGCACTTTTAGGAGTGTCATTCATCAATTCAGTAAGTACTTTTAAACTCTTTTTATACTGGCTTTTACTTCTGTAAAGAAAATGAGAATCTGATTTGTCTTCTCCTTTCAATTGAACGTTTGCACCCCTTCGCCAGTAGAGGGCGTTGTTTGATAACCGTTGACAGTTGTAAAGGTTTCCTAATGGGTTTTAGCTGCTGAATGAATTAATTCTTTAGGTTCGAGCACACAGGCTGATCTCAGACCACAGTTTCTTAGGGAGTGCCTTAAAGAAAGATTTATTCTGCATACTCACTTTGCCATCCAACTCTTGAAGTAACTTTCTTGAACTAATATACATACATATGTATATATATATATATATATATATATATATATATATATATATATATATATTTAGCCTGTATATCGTGTACATATTGAACAAGATATTATTATGAAGGGATTGAGGGATTTAAGCAATAGTAACTCCAAAAATAAAGCTAGATAACACAATAAAACACAACAAAAACGTGATAACGTAATAAAAAACATGCCTTTAGAAATGTTTTATGAACGGAGTTATCTCATTTTGGAACCAAAGTCTTCATATAGGCTACTTTATAATGGCACTGATTGATGCAAGTAAACAGGCATGAAGCAAGGCACGAGAAGAAAATAAATGAAGTAGCAATACAAATAAGTGATGTGTTTTGAAGAAGAGAGAAAAAATCATGAAATGAGAAGGAAATGTTATTAGCAGGGGTCTACTCCTCAATCCTCATGAAGTCAACCAGATGCTCTTATTTGTAAAAGTAACGTTAATATTTCAGCCAGGGATAGTAATAAAACGAGAGAAATCACCTTTAAATGAATTCACAGGTTTTACACAGGTCTAAATGCTTTCTCAAAAGACTTAAGAATGGCATTGATACCCTCTGTTCTTTCTGTTCAGAAAAACCTGAGTCCACTTTACATGTATTTTGGAACTGCTCTTTCACAGTTACATTTTGGTGTGACATTTGTGATTTTATCAATTGTTATGTAAATCCTAATGTTGATTTTAGGAGCACTTCCGGTGGGACGGGTTCACTTCCTGCCGTCGGTGTGGTGTCGCATATGCAGGTCATCTCTTCTGATGCACATGGATGTGTACACAAGTAAAGCTCTCACATTAACGTGTGTCTCTTGTAGACGTACAAAAGAAACAAAAGCTGATGCTCGCCGACGGCATCAGCCCGTTGTCCGAGCGCAGAGACCCAGCGCGCCCTGACGAGCGACTCTAGTAGCATGTTGGCTTGGGCAAGGCGATAGATCACCGTGGCAACCAGCTGGTGTCGCGACTGCTTTTATACGGCATACTGGCGACGCTCCAACCGACGACGGTTGGTGATGAAATTTACATTCACGTTTAACGTTGAGAACACGAGTCAGACAGAGCGTTTTTATTGTACACACTTTTGTTGAAAACGGAACTCGAAACACAATGATATTTATAAACGAGTAGTCACAGAATGACATTTCCAGACCTAGCTCATTAATTATGCAAAACAACAGCCAATGGCGGTGCTCCAAGCAATATTTGAATCGGTCATTCACAGATTGTTTGCCTCCAAATAAAGAGCTTTTGCTTATATCGTGTTGTCATTCTTTTCACCACCTAATCAATGAAATCAACGGGACTTGATGTACACATTTGTAAAAGCAAACTCTCTGTTCGATGTGAAACGGGGCTTTTAGGACATCTAGTGTAAGGAAAACAACGTTGCATGATATTACCAATCCTTTTTCGGAGCTACAGTATATACTCGTTTATGCTCTTTCGCAAATGCAACGCTTGGGGGGTGATGTGAAATTGTCATGAGATATCTTCTTTTTGATAAACGCATGGCTTTTACCACAAGATGACCTCTACCACTAGAGGTCGTCATCACTTCTTCGATCGTTCCTAACAATTATTTATTAATAAAAATTAAAATCATATTTATTACAGTCTCTTAATCATATTTATTACAGTCTGTTGTTCATACAACGCTAATCAATATTCGGTTATGTGTGTTTGTGTGGCACTTTTAGGAGTGTCATTCATCAATTCAGTAAGTACATTTAAACTCTTTTTATACTGGCTTTTACTTCTGTAAAGAAAATGAGAATCTGATTTGTCTTCTCCTTTCAATTGAACGTTTGCACCCCTTCGCCAGTAGAGGGCTTTGTCTGATAACCGTGGACAGTTGTAAAGGTTTCCTAATGGGTTTTAGCTGCTGAATGATTGAATTCTTTAGGTTCGAGCACACAGGCTGATCTCAGACCACAGTTTCTTAGGGAGTGCCTTAAAGAAAGGTTTATTCTGCATACTCACTTTGCCATCCAACTCTTGAAGTAACTTTCTTGAACTAATATACATACATATATATATATATATATATAGAGAGAGAGAGAGAGAGAGAGAGAGAGAGAGAGAGAGAGAGAGAGCCTGTATATTGTGTACATATTGAACAAGATATTATTATGAAGGGATTGAGGGATTTAAGCCATAGTAACTCCAAAAATACAGCTAGATAACACAATAAAACACAACAAAAACATGATAACATAATAAAAAACATGCCTTTAGAAATGAGAGTTATCTCATATGCAGGTCATCTCTTCTGATGCACATGGATGTGTACACAAGTAAAGCTCTCACATTAACGTGTGTCTCTTGTAGACGTACAAAAGAAACAAAAGCCGATGCACGCCGGCGATCCGACGGGCATCGGCCCGTTGTTTCCGAGCGCAGAGACCAAGCGCGCCCTGACGAGCGACTCTAGTAGCGTGTTGGCTTGGTGTCAAGGCGATAGGTCCCCGGCCCGAACAGATCTAGCAGGTGTCGCGACTGGTTTTATACGGCACATCGGCGACGCTACAGCCGACGACGGTTGGTGAGAAAATGTACATTCACATTTAACGTTGAGAACACGAGTCAGACAGAACAGAGCATTTTTATTGTACACACTTTTGTTGAAAACGGAACTCGAAACACAATGATATTTGTAAATGAGTAGTCACAGAATGACATTTCCAGACCTAGCTCATTAATTATGCAAAACAACAGCCAATGGCGGTTCTCCAACTGCACACAAAGCAATATTTGAGTCGGTCATTCACAGATTGTTTGAAGTATATAGACATGATATGACTTTGTTTGCTTAATAAGCAGTTTAGATCGTTGGATTACTCTGCAGTAATTGTGGCACATTACTGCAGAGCAATCAGGGTTAAGGTGCCTTGCTCAAGGGCACTTCATCCATGACCCGTGCTGGCTGGCATTGAGATTTGAATCGTCGACCTTCTGAACACAAGCCCAGCGCTTTAACCACTAGGCCACAGCGGACCCCGAGCCGCCTTGGGCGTAATAGACTGGGTTCTAAAGGGTCAGTGCCAGAGGGTCAGCCGGGATTTGAGCAATAGTAACTCCAAAAATAAAGCTAGATAACACAATAATACACAACAAAAACGTGATAACGTAATAAAAAACATGCCTTTAGAAATGTTTTATGAACGGAGTTATCTCATTTTGGAACCAAAGTCTTCATATAGGCTACTTTATAATGGCACTGATTGATGCAAGTAAACAGGCATGAAGCAAGGCACGAGAAGAAAATAAATGAAGTAGCAATACAAATAAGTGATGTGTTTTGAAGAAGAGAGAAAAAATCATGAAATGAGAAGGAAATGTTATTAGCAGGGGTCTACTCCTCAATCCTCATGAAGTCAACCAGATGCTCTTATTTGTAAAAGTAACGTTAATATTTCAGCCAGGGATAGTAATAAAACGAGAGAAATCACCTTTAAATGAATTCACAGGTTTTACACAGGTCTAAATGCTTTCTCAAAAGACTTAAGAATGGCATTGATACAACTCTGTTCTTTCTGTTCAGAAAAACCTGAGACACATTTTACATTTATTTTGGAACTGCTCTTTCACAGTTACATTTTGGTGTGACATTTGTGATTTTATCAATTGTTATGTAAATCCTAATGTTGATTTTACATACATTAAATGTAATTTTTGGTTTTCATGAATGTGAAGAGAAAAGTGATATTTATTTTATAAACCTTATTTTTCTGTTAGCTAAATTTCACATTCACAAATCTAAATTGTCTAAATGCACTCCTCTTTTTTTGAGGTTTAAATGCGAGTTGAAAATGTACTTTGAGTAGCCTGTTGAGTTCTCTAAAAACTTAAAAGCTACAAGAACAGTGACTGTGTTTAAGGACTTTGCACCTAATCTGGATTGGAAGACTGAAGGAATTTAGTCTGGACTGAGGGAATCTGGAGCTTGTATTGACAATGGTAATGGTTGTTGTAAATGTTTGTTTTTTGTTATCTTCTACAAGCATTTAATTAAAAAAATATATATATATATAAATATATTTCAGTCAGGGATTCGAGCACTTCCGGTGGGACGGGTTCACTTCCTGCGGTTGGTGTAGCGTCGCATATGCAGGTCATCTCTTCTGATGCACATGGATGTGTAGTAAAGCTCTCACATTAACGTGTGTCTCTTGTAGACGTACAAAAGAAACAAAAGCTGATGCTCGCCGACGGCATCAGCCCGTTGTCCGAGCGCAGAGACCCAGCGCGCCCTGACGAGCGACTCTAGTAGCATGTTGGCTCGGGCAAGGCGATAGATCACCGTGGCAACCAGCTGGTGTCGCGACTGCTTTTATACGGCATACTGGCGACGCTCCAACCGACGACGGTTGGTGATGAAATTTACATTCACGTTTAACGTTGAGAACACGAGTCAGACAGAGCGTTTTTATTGTACACACTTTTGTTGAAAACGGAACTCGAAACACAATGATATTTATAAACGAGTAGTCACAGAATGACATTTCCAGACCTAGCTCATTAATTATGCAAAACAACAGCCAATGGCGGTTCTCCAAGCAATATTTGAATCGGTCATTCACAGATTGTTTGCCTCCAAATAAAGAGCTTTTGCTTATATCGTGTTGTCATTCTTTTCACCACCTAATCAATGAAATCAACGGGACTTGATGTACACATTTGTAAAAGCAAACTCTCTGTTCGATGTGAAACGGGGCTTTTAGGACATCTAGTGTAAGGAAAACAACGTTGCATGATATTACCAATCCTGTTTCGGAGCTACAGTATATACTCGTTTATGCTCTTTCGCAAATGCAACGCTTGGGGGGTGATGTGAAATTGTCATGAGATCACTTCTTTTTGATAAACGCATGGCTTTTACCAAAAGATGACCTCTACCACTAGAGGTCGTCATCACTTCTTCGATCGTTCCTAACAATTATTTATTAATAAAAATTAAAATCATATTTATTACAGTCTCTTAATCATATTTATTACAGTCTGTTGTTCATACAACGCTAATCAATATTCGGTTATGTGTGTTTGTGTGGCACTTTTAGGAGTGTCATTCATCAATTCAGTAAGTACATTTAAACTCTTTTTATACTGGCTTTTACTTCTGTAAAGAAAATGAGAATCTGATTTGTCTTCTCCTTTCAATTGAACGTTTGCACCCCTTCGCCAGTAGAGGGCGTTGTTTGATAACCGTGGACAGTTGTAAAGGTTTCCTAATGGGTTTTAGCTGCTGAATGATTGAATTCTTTAGGTTCGAGCACACAGGCTGATCTCAGACCACAGTTTCTTAGGGAGTGCCTTAAAGAAAGGTTTATTCTGCATACTCACTTTGCCATCCAACTCTTGAAGTAACTTTCTTGAACTAATATACATACATATATATATATATATATATATATATATAGAGAGAGAGAGAGAGAGAGAGAGCCTGTATATTGTGTACATATTGAACAAGATATTATTATGAAGGGATTAAGGGGTTTAATCCATAGTAACTCCAAAAATACAGCTAGATAACACAATAAAACACAACAAAAACATGATAACATAATAAAAAACATGCCTTTAGAAATGAGAGTTATCTCATATGCAGGTCATCTCTTCTGATGCACATGGATGTGTACACAAGTAAAGCTCTCACATTAACGTGTGTCTCTTGTAGACGTACAAAAGAAACAAAAGCCGATGCACGCTGGCGATCCGACGGGCATCGGCCCGTTGTTTCCGAGCGCAGAGACCAAGCGCGCCCTGACGAGCGACTCTAGTAGCGTGTTGGCTTGGTGTCAAGGCGATAGGTCCCCGGCCCGAACAGATCTAGCAGGTGTCGCGACTGCTTTTATACGGCACATCGGCGACGCTACAGCCGACGACGGTTGGTGAGAAAATGTACATTCACGTTTAACGTTGAGAACACGAGTCAGACAGAACAGAGCATTTTTATTGTACACACTTTTGTTGAAAACGGAACTCGAAACACAATGATATTTGTAAATGAGTAGTCACAGAATGACATTTCCAGACCTAGCTCATTAATTATGCAAAACAACAGCCAATGGCGGTTCTCCAACTGCACACAAAGCAATATTTGAGTCGGTCATTCACAGATTGTTTGAAGTATATGTAACCCCCTCGCTCTATGCGTGCTCGCTAGCCTCTAGCACCGCCGCTGTTACTCTGCGCTGTGTGTGTGTTCGTGGGTGGTGGTAGAGAGAGGCGCGGACACAGAGGGGTTCCGGATCGTGGCTTGGCCTGTTTATTTCACAGCACGGCATCTGTAGCGTTGACAAGAATAACTCAACTTAAGTTTATCCATTAAAGTAAATTCGATGCACATTAAATTTCACAACAACCTCTCGTTGTTACACAATCATACCTAGCTTAGCATCAACCACCCCGTATTAATCAAACTCAAAAGATAAGACAAAAAACAAACATTTTAACTCCCCACATTACTCCGCTTTTAGTTTAGAACACAAAATATCTAAATAGACAGAACCTAAGAGTGATAACAAAGATTCTTTAAATATAAATTTCCGCTACTATTAACACATCTTACCTGTAGCGTTGACAAGAATAACTGAAGAAAAATCAACGCTACGGTACATCAAGAGGCTCAAAAACATTACTAAGAGAAAAACACACTTGTATCTGCCGTAACACAACAGTGTCATAGCGACATCTTGTGGGCAATCCAGAACACTGCCCTACATCCACCCCTTCTTTAAGTGATGGTGTCCCAGCCATCAAATTAACAAAAACTCAAGCGTGGTCTGATCTATGACAATCAAAACAATAAATGTATAGTGCAAAGTGTGTGTAAATTGTGTGTGTGTGGTAGCTAACTGTTATCAGGGTGCATGCAGCATGGCTCTGCGAATGTTCTTCAGTTCCTTTTATTTTTAGCCTTTAGCCACACCTTTCTCCCTCTTTCTATCTTTTGGAGGTCACTCTCCAGCTCCAGAACTTGGGATTCGAGTGAGAGTTTAATCGGGGGATGCCGGTTTCTTTTTGGGTTTCTCCTTAGAGGGATGGGCACTTGAGTGGAGGTGGTCCCCTTTCCGGTCATAACCACTCCCTCTCTGTCACCCGTTTCTTCTTTCCACATGTCAGCCCCTTCTGTGCTTATTTGCTCCCCCTCTTCATCGTCTGCTCCAACCAGGGCTCTGTCCACAGCCTCCTCTATACCATCGCTCTCTGTTACCTCTTCGCCTTTCCATTCAGTTCCTGCCCCACTTATCTCATCCTCTGACTCTCCATCTTTTACGATATCTCCTTCCTCCCGCTCCACTGGAAGAAACATACACTGTGTCAAGAGGTTTCTATGCAACACTCTGGTCCTCCATTCTCTGGCCGCACCACATACACAGGCAAACCTGGTTGCTTCTTGACCACAACATATGGGCGTGCCTCCCAACGATCTCTCAACTTCTGCTTCCCCTCCACATGACAGACCTTGACTAAGACTCTATCTCCTGGACTGAAGTCTTCACTCTTAGCTCTTTTGTCATAATACTTTTTCTGTTGTCCTTTCGCCAGCTGAGATGTCTGATTAGCCAGGGCATAGGCCTGCATCAGGGAGTCATACAGGGTCTGGACGTATTCGCTGTATTCACTCGGCTGGTCCGTTTTGGGGGACCCGAAGACGAGGTCCACTGGAAGCCTTGGATGCCTGCCGAACATGAGGTAGTAAGGGCTGTATCCAGTAGAGTCATGTCGCGAGCAGTTGTATGCATGTGTCATGGCATCCACATACTCATGCCACCGGGGCTTCAGGCGCGGCTCCAGTGTTCCCAGCATGTTCATCAGGGTACGGTTGAATCTTTCAGTGGTCCCGTTGCCCTGTGGGTGGTAGGGCGTGGTGTGGGTTTTAGTGATCCCAGTGCACTTGCATAACTCCTTTACAATTGCGCTTTCAAAATTACGACCTTGATCGGCGTGTAACCTTGCAGGGAATCCAAACCGACAGAAGAAATTCTTCCATAAGACCCTGGCTACTGTTCCTGCCTTCTGGTCCCTGGTGGGGTAGGCCTGCGCATAGCGAGAAAAGTGGTCTGTAACAATGAGCACATTCTCTATACCACCCTTGGATTTCTCCAGCATCAAGATGTCCACACAGACCAGATCCATAGGGGCACTGGTATGGATACTGACAAGGGGGGCCCTGACGTTGGCTGTGGGAGTTTTCCTAAGGCAGCACCTTTCACACTGTTCACACCAAGCCTTGATCTCCTGGAACATTCTTGGCCAGTAAAATCTTTCTCTTATCATCTGCAGTGTCCTCTCGAATCCCAGATGCCCTGAATCATTGTGAAGGGCTATTTTGATGGTTTCACGCAGCTTTTCAGGCAGTATTAGTTGCTCCACCAACCCTTTTTTAAAGTCTCTGATGCTACGGTACAGGATTCCTTCTTTTACTACAAGCCTCCTCCACTCTTTTAAGAGGAGACCCCCCGTGGCTCCCACTTTTATCCTTTCGCTGTGGCTTGGTTTGTGGTTTCTGCTTTTAAAGTGGAGGATGGGACCGATTACTCTGTCTTCCTTCTGCCCCGCTCGAAGCTCCTGTATGGTCATAGCAGGCAGTGCCTCCATCCCCACATCCACATACACTTCACTGGCCTCCTGACCACTTTCAGGTTCCTCTTTGCCAGCTGTATCCTCGCCTGAGAGCTCCTCAGGCTCCTGGGTGATTTGTGCCTCCTCATGTCTCAGTCCACCAGTCCTCAACTGCTGCGGGCATGACTGCAGGGTCTCCGCCACCACCTGGTTGGACATACGTGATAGAGCATCAGCGTTAGAGTTATCCTGCCCCCTCCGATACTGGATGTCAAAGTCAAATATGGACAGATGAGAAACCCAACGCTGACCTGTGGCGTCTAGTTTGGCTGAGGTCATTACATACTTCAGAGGGTTGTTGTCCGTCAGAACAGAGAACTTGCGCCCATAGAGGTGGTCATGGAACTTATCCGTCACGGCCCACTTGAGAGCAAGGAACTCAAGCTTGTGTGCTGGATATCTTGTCTCAGGTGGGCTTAGGCCTCTGCTCGCATACGCAATGACCCTTTCCACCCCATCTTGGACCTGTACTAACACCGCACCAAGCCCTACTCCTGAGGCATCAGTCTGCAGCATAAAGGGCTGACTGTAGTCCGGATACCCTAGCACTGGAGCGTTTATCAGTTTTTCTTTTAGAGACTGAAAGGCCTCTTCGCATTCAGCAGTCCACAGAAATGGCTGGTCAGGCCCCGGGCTTTTCTGGGTCCCTCTTTTCTTCTTTTTAGGGTCACCAGAGGTAAGGCGGTATAACGGAGCAGCCATGTTCGAGTAGCTCTTCACGTACCTCCTATAATAACCCGAAAAACCCAAAAACCGCAGCACCTCCATACGATTAGTAGGCCTCACCCAATCCTTGACCTTGTTGATCTTCTCTGGGTCTGTCCTGATGCCCTGTGCAGACACCAAGTGACCCAAGTATTGCACTTCCTTCCTCACAAGCTGACACTTGGACGGCTTTAGTTTCAAGCCATGCTCCCTAAGCCTATCGAAAGTCAGCTGCAGCCTCTCCAAATGTTCAGTAAAGGACTTAGAGAAAATGATGATGTCGTCCAGGTAAATAAGGAGATGGGTGAAATTTAAGTCTCCAAAACAGGACGTCATTAGTCTTTGAAATGTGGAGGGTGCGTTTTGTAGCCCAAACGGCATCCTATTGGCCTCAAACAGCCCCATGGGAGTGCTGAATGCTGTCTTGTGCTTGTCTTGTTCCGCAACCTCCACCTGCCAGTATCCAGATGTTAGGTCAAGGGTGGAGAAGTATTTTGCTTGTCCTAAAGCCTCCAGAGCCTCCTCTATCCTTGGCAGTGGGAATGCATCTCTGGTGCCGCAGGAGTTGAGCTTCCTGTAGTCAATACACAATCGGAGTGACCCATCTTTCTTGGTCACGACCACCACAGGAGATGCATACGGACTTTTACTGGGTCGAATTACTCCTGCTGTCTCCATTTCCATCAATAACCGCCTCACATCTTGCCACTGGGAAGGGGGTATTTTGCGGTATGGCAGTCGGAAAGGCCTCGGGTCAACCAGGGGAATCTCATGGTGTACTGTTGTGGTGTGACCATAGTCCATACGATGTTGGGAGAACACATCTGCATTCTGGTCCAGCATTTCCCGAAGCAGCGCACGTTGGTCCTCACTTTCCACCGCTGCTTCACTAAGGTCAACCCCACAGCTAGTCACTACTTGGTCCAGACTGAGACATGCCCCTCTGCTCCCAGCTTCGCTATACTTTTTATCTGGAAACTCTACCACCTTGTCCACCAGGACTGCATTGGCCAGACTTGTGTGTCGTCTGATCGTAATGACTCGCTGGGAAAGATTCATCACTCTAACTGGAGCACAACCTCTTTTTACATTAGCAAGCACTTTGGCCACCAAGACCTCCTGGGGGAGTTGCGAGGGGTGATGGGCTTCAATCAAGGCTGTATAAATCTTCCTTTGAGGACCAGCTTTAATCCTACACATTAAGTCCATCTCTTTCCCACTAGGGAGGCGTATTGTACGACCAGTGTATACAGCAGGACCCACAACATCATGCATTTCACTTTGCTTGGCGCTTCCCACCTTCAGTAAAGCCGTGTACCACTCTGGATGCTTCTCCTTGACCTGGTGTAGATACTCTGAACCATAAGCTGCTTGAAGGTGGGTTTGCGAGGCTCGAATGACATTGGTTCCCACCAGCAGGGGGACTGAAGAACGATAGTCAGAATCAGGAACAACAAAGGTAGGTACTGCTTTGAATTCTTTCCCCAGCACTTTCAGGTCGATGTGCAGAACACCACGGTAGGGTACGATCTGACCTGCTGCACCCTCTATTGGTATCTTAGAAGACTGTAACTTCTGCTTCAGTAAAGCTGGGTGGCTCTGCCAGTAGTTGTGCGTAATACTGGTGATCTGCGATCCAGAGTCAATGAGAGCCTTGCATGTCTTCCCATTGACTTCCACTTCCCCTTCGTTCCTAGGGCCTACTAGGGGTGTTTCCCCTAGTTCAGTGTGAATCCTCTTCACAGGTGGGTGGGGTCCTTGCTGCGTACCCATGGATGCCCCGGCTGCCATGGGCACTAAGCGTTTAAATTTTGAGCAGAGTGCTTGCGTCCTTCAGCAGGGGTCTTAGGCCGCTGGGCTTCAGCTTGGCTTGGATCCAGAAGCACTGCCCTGCACACTCTGGCTGTGTGGCCTGGCTCTCCACACCGGTAACAGACAAAGCTTATACCCTGGCTTGCTGTTCCCTTTGCTGGCTGAACTGCTAATGGGGAGGCAAGGAGTGGAGAGGCCATTCTCATTTCTAGTTGGGATAGCTTAGTCATTTGTTCTTCCTGAATGAGGGCTAGTTTCTTTACCATTTCTGTCAACTCTGACATTTCCGATGTGTGGTTTGGCCTATCCAGTTTGCTGTGTCCACCCCCTCCTGATGTTACGTGCACCTGAGCATACGTTTTCTTTGCTTTACTCTGCGTCTGGAACTTCTTAGTTTCTCTGGCGTAATTTCGGAGCTCCGCCTGCAGCTCTCTGAAGCTCAAGAGCCTGGGGACCATTGGTGCGATTCTAGTGTACACCTCCTCATCAGTAAGGCCCCTCATGAACTGCCGGCTTAGTTTGCAATCTCGGTCCAGGAAGGGCTTGCCTCCTCTTTGTTTCTCCTCCACCGTCCGCAACTTAGCCTCCAGTGCTATAGCATAAGAACAGGCAGACTCCCCTGAATTCTGGCTCCGCTCATAGAAGTCAGCCAGAGGGTCTAGGGAGCCTCGTGTATCACCGTATTCAGCCCTCAGTTCCTCAAAAGCTTTCTCAGGGGTTTGATCATGTGGAGGTAAGTTAAGAATGAGATTTCGGGCTTCACCACCCAGGTGTCGCACAACAGTGGAGAAGCGAAGGTGCATTGGGAGCTCTATTGCCTCCAAGAGGTACTGCAAGTCGCGAATCCAATCTTCCACCAGTATCCTACAGTCTGGATTTCCCGTGAAAACTTGAACATTCTTCACCTGATGAGTTTGCATGAAACCGCCATGGGCTGCTATGGGAAGGCACTGGCCGGTGACTGCAGGGGGCCTGAATTGAGCCACATGTGAGTGGGCCGTTCGGCTGGCAGTCGTAGGTGGATGGGCAACTTGAGAGAGAGCATCGACATGCACATTAAGGTGGGAGTGGGGATTCTGTGTCTGTTGAGATGACCATTCAAGAGGAGCATCAGCGGTTGTCTTGTTTGACGCTGTCTGAGGGCCATGTAAAGTCATGCTGGGAACCCATGCATTAGCAGATGGGGCCAATGAGGTGGGTCCACTATAGACTGGAACTTGAGCGGCTTGAAATGTGGCCTGCCCAGTGGTTACGTGCTTAACTGTAATGTTAGCACCTGGCGACCTCGGACATGGTGCAGGCTCAAAAGGGGGATACGAATAACCAGAGTAAGCCTGGAGGCCGGGTCTAATCGGCTGGGCTGGATATGGTGATGTAACTGGAATGGGCCCGGGTGGCTGCTGTTCATCTGGCACCTCAACAAAACTATGATGTGTAGGGCTTTGCCAAAGCGTGGCTCCTGATGGCCCAAGACCACTGCGTTTGCGAACAGAGGCATCCACTGACCTTTCCACCAGGCCACCTGTTCTTGCATCTGGGCTGTCTTCGAAACAGAGTGGCGGTACCTGCCCTGAGGCCCCAGTGCCTGGCGGCCTTGTTGCATGGGCTGGTGTCATGTACTGGCCAGCATAGAGCAGGTTCATTGGGGGTGGTGGAGCATGGCGTTCAAAGGGCAATGGTAGGTTATTTGAGGGATGCTCAGCTGGCGGTAGGAGGTTGGGTTCGTTACATGAGGAACTATGCAAGTTTTTAGTTGAGTTTGCATATGTTTGCGCCATTGTAGGATGTAAAATTGTATTTATTATGTGCAAGTAGGTTAAATGGCAGTGTATTTGGATTGTAAGAAGATGTAATGTCAAAAGTTTCAATCTCGTACAAAAAACAAGAAAAAATATATATATATATTACTAATAAACCATCACATATTTCTTACATAACAGCAAGTCACTTCAATTATAACAACAAAACATGTTCAGATTCCCATCAGGCTGTAAAGGATATAGCAGTGACTGCGAGGCATACGCAAGATCACCAGTTTGGTTAAGAACTCAGTCTGTCTATTATAGAGTTCAGCACACAAACTCCTGGCTGTAGAAATCTTTTCGGCTTCAGTCTAGTGGTGCCACAATCCGGGTCACGGCACCAAAGATGTAACCCCCTCGCTCTATGCGTGCTCGCTAGCCTCTAGCACCGCCGCTGTTACTCTGCGCTGTGTGTGTGTTCGTGGGTGGTGGTAGAGAGAGACGCGGACACAGAGGGGTTCCGGATCGTGGCTTGGCCTGTTTATTTCACAGCACGGCATCTGTAGCGTTGACAAGAATAACTCAACTTAAGTTTATCCATTAAAGTAAATTCGATGCACATTAAATTTCACAACAACCTCTCGTTGTTACACAATCATACCTAGCTTAGCATCAACCACCCCGTATTAATCAAACTCAAAAGATAAGACAAAAAACAAACATTTTAACTCCCCACATTACTCCGCTTTTAGTTTAGAACACAAAATATCTAAATAGACAGAACCTAAGAGTGATAACAAAGATTCTTTAAATATAAATTTCCGCTACTATTAACACATCTTACCTGTAGCGTTGACAAGAATAACTGAAGAAAAATCAACGCTACGGTACATCAAGAGGCTCAAAAACATTACTAAGAGAAAAACACACTTGTATCTGCCGTAACACAACAGTGTCATAGCGACATCTTGTGGGCAATCCAGAACACTGCCCTACATATATAGACATGATATGACTTTGTTTGCTTAATAAGCAGTTTAGATCGTTGGATTACTCTGCAGTAATTGTGGCACATTACTGCAGAGCAATCAGGGTTAAGGTGCCTTGCTCAAGGGCACTTCATCCATGACCCGTGCTGGCTGGCATTGAGATTTGAATCGTCGACCTTCTGATCACAAGCCCAGCGCTTTAACCACTAGGCCACAGCGGACCCCGAGCCGCCTTGGGCGTAATAGACTGGGTTCTAAAGGGTCAGTGCCAGAGGGTCAGCCGGGATTTAAGCAATAGTAACTCCAAAAATAAAGCTAGATAACACAATAATACACAACAAAAACGTGATAACGTAATAAAAAACATGCCTTTAGAAATGTTTTATGAACGGAGTTATCTCATTTTGGAACCAAAGTCTTCATATAGGCTACTTTATAATGGCACTGATTGATGCAAGTAAACAGGCATGAAGCAAGGCACGAGAAGAAAATAAATGAAGTAGCAATACAAATAAGTGATGTGTTTTGAAGAAGAGAGAAAAAATCATGAAATGAGAAGGAAATGTTATTAGCAGGGGTCTACTCCTCAATCCTCATGAAGTCAACCTGATTCTCTTATTTGTAAAAGTAACGTTAATATTTCAGCCAGGGATAGTAATAAAACGAGAGAAATCACCTTTAAATGAATTCACAGGTTTTACACAGGTCTAAATGCTTTCTCAAAAGACTTAAGAATGGCATTGATACCCTCTGTTCTTTCTGTTCAGAAAAACCTGAGACCACTTTACATTTATTTTGGAACTGCTCTTTCACAGTTACATTTTGGTGTGACATTTGTGATTTTATCAATTGTTATGTAAATCCTAATGTTGATTTTACATACATTAAATGTAATTTTTGGTTTTCATGAATGTGAAAAGAAAAGTGATATTTATTTTATAAACCTTATTTTTCTGTTAGCTAAATTTCACATTCACAAATCTAAATTGTCTAAATGCACTCCTCTTTTTTTGAGGTTTAAATGCGAGTTGAAAATGTACTTTGAGTAGCCTGTTGAGTTCTCTAAAAACTTAAAAGCTACAAGAACAGTGACTGTGTTTAAGGACTTTGCACCTAATCTGGATTGGAAGACTAAAGGAATTTAGTCTGGACTGAGGGAATCTGGAGCTTGTATTGACAATGATAATGGTTGTTGTAAATGTTTGTTTTTTGTTATCTTCTACAAGCATTTAATAAAAAAAAAAGATATATATATAAATATATTTCAGGCAGGGATTCGAGCACTTCCGGTGGGACGGGTTCACTTCCTGCGGTTGGTGTAGCGTCGCATATGCAGGTCATTTCTTCTGATGCACATGGATGTGTAGTAAAGCTCTCACATTAACGTGTGTCTCTTGTAGACGTACAAAAGAAACAAAAGCCGATGCTCGCCGACGGCATCAGCCCGTTGTCCGAGTGCAGAGACCCAGCGCGCCCTGACGAGCGACTCTAGTAGCATGTTGGCCTGGGCCAAGGCGATAGATCACCGTGGCAACTTGCTGGTGTCGCGACTGGTTTTATACGGCATATCGGCGACGCTCCAACCGACGACGGTTGGTGAGGAAATTTACATTCACGTTTAACGTTAAGAACACGAGTCAGACAGAGCGTTTTTATTGTTCACACTTTTGTTGAAAACGGAACTCGAAACACAATGATATTTATAAACGAGTAGTCACAGAATGACATTTCCAGACCTAGCTCATTAATTATGCAAAACAACAGCCAATGGCGGTTCTCCAAGCAATATTTGAATCGGTCATTCACAGATTGTTTGCCTCCAAATAAAGAGCTTTTGCTTATATCGTGTCGTCATTCTTTTCACCACCTAATCAATGAAATCAACGGGACTTGATGTACACATTTGAAAAAGCAAACTCTCTGTTCGATGTGAAACGGGGCTTTTAGGACATCTAGTGTAAGGAAAACAACGTTGCATGATATTACCAATCCTGTTTCGGAGCTACAGTATATACTCGTTTATGCTCTTTCGCAAATGCAACGCTTGGGGGGTGATGTGAAATTGTCATGAGATATCTTCTTTTTGATAAACGCATGGCTTTTACCACAAGATGACCTCTACCACTAGACGTCGTCATCACTTCTTCGATCGTTCCTAACAATTATTTATTAATAAAAATTAAAATCATATTTATTACAGTCTCTTATTCATATTTATTACAGTCTGTTGTTCATACAACGCTAATCAATATTCGGTTATGTGTGTTTGTGTGGCACTTTTAGGAGTGTCATTCATCAATTCAGTAAGTACTTTTAAACTCTTTTTATACTGGCTTTTACTTCTGTAAAGAAAATGAGAATCTGATTTGTCTTCTCCTTTCAATTGAACGTTTGCACCCCTTCGCCAGTAGAGGGCGTTGTTTGATAACCGTTGACAGTTGTAAAGGTTTCCTAATGGGTTTTAGCTGCTGAATGAATTAATTCTTTAGGTTCGAGCACACAGGCTGATCTCAGAACACAGTTTCTTAGGGAGTGCCTTAAAGAAAGATTTATTCTGCATACTCACTTTGCCATCCAACTCTTGAAGTAACTTTCTTGAACTAATATACATACATATGTATATATATATATATATATATATATATTTAGCCTGTATATCGTGTACATATTGAACAAGATATTATTATGAAGGGATTGAGGGATTTAAGCAATAGTAACTCCAAAAATAAAGCTAGATAACACAATAAAACACAACAAAAACGCGATAACGTAATAAAAAACATGCCTTTAGAAATGTTTTATGAACGGAGTTATCTCATTTTGGAACCAAAGTCTTCATATAGGCTACTTTATAATGGCACTGATTGATGCAAGTAAACAGGCATGAAGCAAGGCACGAGAAGAAAATAAATGAAGTAGCAATACAAATAAGTGATGTGTTTTGAAGAAGAGAGAAAAAATCATGAAATGAGAAGGAAATGTTATTGGCAGGGGTCTACTCCTCAATCCTCATGAAGTCAACCAGATTCTTTTATTTCTAAAAGTAACATTAATATTTCAGCCAGTGATAGTAAAAAAGCGAGAGAAATCACCTTTAAATGAATTCACAGGTTTTACACAGGTCTAAATGCTTTCTCAAAAGACTTAAGAATGGCATTGATACCCTCTGTTCTTTCTGTTCAGAAAAACCTGAGTCCACTTTACATTTATTTTGGAACTGCTCTTTCACAGTTACGTTTTGGTGTGACATTTGTGATTTTATCAATTGTTATGTAAATCCTAATGTTGGTTTTAGGAGCACTTCCGGTGGGACGGGTTCACTTCCTGCCGTCGGTGTGGTGTCGCATATGCAGGTCATCTCTTCTGATGCACATGGATGTGTACACAAGTAAAGCTCTCACATTAACGTGTGTCTCTTGTAGACGTACAAAAGAAACAAAAGCTGATGCTCGCCGACGGCATCAACCCGTTGTCCGAGCGCAGAGACCCAGCGCGCCCTGACGAGCGACTCTAGTAGCATGTTGGCTTGGGCAAGGCGATAGATCACCGTGGCAACCAGCTGGTGTCGCGACTGCTTTTATACGGCATACTGGCGACGCTCCAACCGACGACGGTTGGTGATGAAATTTACATTCACGTTTAACGTTGACAACACGAGTCAGACAGAGCGTTTTTATTGTACACACTTTTGTTGAAAACGGAACTCGAAACACAATGATATTTATAAACGAGTAGTCACAGAATGACATTTCCAGACCTAGCTCATTAATTATGCAAAACAACAGCCAATGGCGGTGCTCCAAGCAATATTTGAATCGGTCATTCACAGATTGTTTGCCTCCAAATAAAGAGCTTTTGCTTATATGGTATCGTCATTCTTTTCACCACCTAATCAATGAAATCAACGGGACTTGATGTACACATTTGTAAAAGCAAACTCTCTGTTCGATGTGAAACGGGGCTTTTAGGACATCTAGTGTAAGGAAAACAACGTTGCATGATATTACCAATCCTGTTTCGGAGCTACAGTATATACTCGTTTATGCTCTTTCGCAAATGCAACGCTTGGGGGGTGATGTGAAATTGTCATGAGATATCTTCTTTTTGATAAACGCATGGCTTTTACCACAAGATGACCTCTACCACTAGACGTCGTCATCACTTCTTCGATCGTTCCTAACAATTATTTATTAATAAAAATTAAAATCATATTTATTACAGTCTCTTATTCATATTTATTACAGTCTGTTGTTCATTCAACGCTAATCAATATTCGGTTATGTGTGTTTGTGTGGCACTTTTAGGAGTGTCATTCATCAATTCAGTAAGTACTTTTAAACTCTTTTTATACTGGCTTTTACTTCTGTAAAGAAAATGAGAATCTGATTTGTCTTCTCCTTTCAATTGAACGTTTGCACCCCTTCGCCAATAGAGGGCGTTGTTTGATAACCGTTGACAGTTGTAAAGGTTTCCTAATGGGTTTTAGCTGCTGAATGAATTAATTCTTTAGGTTCGAGCACACAGGCTGATCTCAGACCACAGTTTCTTAGGGAGTGCCTTAAAGAAAGATTTATTCTGCATACTCACTTTGCCATCCAACTCTTGAAATAACTTTCTTGAACTAATATACATACATATGTATATATATATATATATATATATATATATATATATATATATATATATATATATATATATTTAGCCTGTATATCGTGTACATATTGAACAAGATATTATTATGAAGGGATTGAGGGATTTAAGCAATAGTAACTCCAAAAATAAAGCTAGATAACACAATAAAACACAACAAAAACGTGATAACGTAATAAAAAACATGCCTTTAGAAATGTTTTATGAACGGAGTTATCTCATTTTGGAACCAAAGTCTTCATATAGGCTACTTTATAATGGCACTGATTGATGCAAGTAAACAGGCATGAAGCGAGGCACGAGAAGAAAATAAATGAAGTAGCAATACAAATAAGTGATGTGTTTTGAAGAAGAGAGAAAAAATCATGAAATGAGAAGGAAATGTTATTGGCAGGGGTCTACTCCTCAATCCTCATGAAGTCAACCAGATGCTCTTATTTCTAAAAGTAACATTAATATTTCAGCCAGTGATAGTAAAAAAGCGAGAGAAATCACCTTTAAATGAATTCACAGGTTTTACACAGGTCTAAATGCTTTCTCAAAAGACTTAAGAATGGCATTGATACCCTCTGTTCTTTCTGTTCAGAAAAACCTGAGTCCACTTTACATTTATTTTGGAACTGCTCTTTCACAGTTACATTTTGGTGTGACATTTGTGATTTTATCAATTGTTATGTAAATCCTAATGTTGATTTTAGGAGCACTTCCGGTGGGACGGGTTCACTTCCTGCCGTCGGTGTGGTGTCGCATATGCAGGTCATCTCTTCTGATGCACATGGATGTGTAGTAAAGCTCTCACATTAACGTGTGTCTCTTGTAGACGTACAAAAGAAACAAAAGCTGATGCTCGCCGACGGCATCAGCCCGTTGTCCGAGCGCAGAGACCCAGCGCGCCCTGACGAGCGACTCTAGTAGCATGTTGGCTTGGGCAAGGCGATAGATCACCGTGGCAACCAGCTGGTGTCGCGACTGCTTTTATACGGCATACTGGCGACGCTCCAACCGACGACGGTTGGTGATGAAATTTACATTCACGTTTAACGTTGAGAACACGAGTCTGACAGAGCGTTTTTATTGTACACACTTTTGTTGAAAACGGAACTCGAAACACAATGATATTTATAAACGAGTAGTCACAGAATGACATTTCCAGACCTAGCTCATTAATTATGCAAAACAACAGCCAATGGCGGTGCTCCAAGCAATATTTGAATCGGTCATTCACAGATTGTTTGCCTCCAAATAAAGAGCTTTTGCTTATATCGTGTCGTCATTCTTTTCACCACCTAATCAATGAAATCAACGGGACTTGATGTACACATTTGTAAAAGCAAACTCTCTGTTCGATTTGAAACGGGGCTTTTAGGACATCTAGTGTAAGGAAAACAACGTTGCATGATATTACCAATCCTGTTTCGGAGCTACAGTATATACTCGTTTATGCTCTTTCGCAAATGCAACGCTTGGGGGGTGATGTGAAATTGTCATGAGATATCTTCTTTTTGATAAACGCATGGCTTTTACCACAAGATGACCTCTACCACTAGACGTCGTCATCACTTCTTCGATCGTTCCTAACAATTATTTATTAATAAAAATTAAAATCATATTTATTACAGTCTCTTATTCATATTTATTACAGTCTGTTGTTCATACAACGCTAATCAATATTCGGTTATGTGTGTTTGTGTGGCACTTTTAGGAGTGTCATTCATCAATTCAGTAAGTACTTTTAAACTCTTTTTATACTGGCTTTTACTTCTGTAAAGAAAATGAGAATCTGATTTGTCTTCTCCTTTCAATTGAACGTTTGCACCCCTTCGCCAGTCGAGGGCGTTGTTTGATAACCGTTGACAGTTGTAAAGGTTTCCTAATGGGTTTTAGCTGCTGAATGAATTAATTCTTTAGGTTCGAGCACACAGGCTGATCTCAGACCACAGTTTCTTAGGGAGTGCCTTAAAGAAAGATTTATTCTGCATACTCACTTTGCCATCCAACTCTTGAAGTAACTTTCTTGAACTAATATACATACATATGTATATATATATATATATATATATATATATATATATATTTAGCCTGTATATCGTGTACATATTGAACAAGATATTATTATGAAAGGATTGAGGGATTTAAGCAATAGTCACTCCAAAAATAAAGCTAGATAACACAATAAAACACAACAAAAACGTGATAACGTAATAAAAAACATGCCTTTAGAAATGTTTTATGAACGGAGTTATCTCATTTTGGAACCAAAGTCTTCATATAGGCTACTTTATAATGGCACTGATTGATGCAAGTAAACAGGCATGAAGCAAGGCACGAGAAGAAAATAAATGAAGTAGCAATACAAATAAGTGATGTGTTTTGAAGAAGAGAGAAAAAATCATGAAATGAGAAGGAAATGTTATTAGCAGGGGTCTACTCCTCAATCCTCATGAAGTCAACCTGATTCTCTTATTTCTAAAAGTAACATTAATATTTCAGCCAGTGATAGTAAAAAAGCGAGAGAAATCACCTTTAAATGAATTCACAGGTTTTACACAGGTCTAAATGCTTTCTCAAAAGACTTAAGAATGGCATTGATACCCTCTGTTCTTTCTGTTCAGAAAAACCTGAGTCCACTTTACATTTATTTTGGAACTGCTCTTTCACAGTTACATTTTGGTGTGACATTTGTGATTTTATCAATTGTTATGTAAATCCTAATGTTGATTTTACATACATTAAATGTAATTTTTGGTTTTCATGAATGTGAAAAGAAAAGTGATATTTATTTTATAAACCTTATTTTTCTGTTAGCTAAATTTCACATTCACAAATCTAAATTGTCTAAATGCACTCCTCTTTTTTTGAGGTTTAAATGCGAGTTGAAAATGTACTTTGAGTAGCCTGTTGAGTTCTCTAAAAACTTAAAAGCTACAAGAACAGTGACTGTGTTTAAGGACTTTGCACCTAATCTGGATTGGAAGACTGAAGGAATTTAGTCTGGACTGAGGGAATCTGGAGCTTGTATTGACAATGATAATGGTTGTTGTAAATGTTTGTTTTTTGTTATCTTCTACAAGCATTTAATTAAAAAAAAAGATATATATATAAATATATTTCAGGCAGGGATTCGAGCACTTCCGGTGGGACGGGTTCACTTCCTGCGGTTGGTGTAGCGTCGCATATGCAGGTCATCTCTTCTGATGCGCATGGATGTGTACACAAGTAAAGCTCTCACATTAACGTGTGTCTCTTGTAGACGTACAAAAGAAACAAAAGCTGATGCTCGCCGACAGCATCAGCCCGTTGTCCGAGCGCAGAGACCCAGCGCGCCCTGACGAGCGACTCTAGTAGCATGTTGGCTTGGGCCAAGGCGATAGATCACCGTGGCAATCAGCTGGTGTCGCGACTGCTTTTATACGGCATACTGGCGACGCTCCAACCGACGACGGTTGGTGATGAAATTTACATTCACGTTTAACGTTGACAACACGAGTCAGACAGAGCGTTTTTATTGTACACACTTTTGTTGAAAACGGAACTCGAAACACAATGATATTTATAAACGAGTAGTCACAGAATGACATTTCCAGACCTAGCTCATTAATTATGCAAAACAACAGCCAATGGCGGTTCTCCAAGCAATATTTGAATCGGTCATTCACAGATTGTTTGCCTCCAAATAAAGAGCTTTTGCTTATATCGTGTCGTCATTCTTTTCACCACCTAATCAATGAAATCAACGGGACTTGATGTACACATTTGTAAAAGCAAACTCTCTGTTCGATGTGGAACGGGGCTTTTAGGACATCTAGTGTAAGGAAAACAACGTTGCATGATATTACCAATCCTGTTTCGGAGCTACAGTATATACTCGTTTATGCTCTTTCGCAAATGCAACGCTTGGGGGGTGATGTGAAATTGTCATGAGATATCTTCTTTTTGATAAACGCATGGCTTTTACCACAAGATGACCTCTACCACTAGACGTCGTCATCACTTCTTCGATCGTTCCTAACAATTATTTATTAATAACAATTAAAATCATATTTATTACAGTCTCTTATTCATATTTATTACAGTCTGTTGTTCATACAACGCTAATCAATATTCGGTTATGTGTGTTTGTGTGGCACTTTTAGGAGTGTCATTCATCAATTCAGTAAGTACTTTTAAACTCTTTTTATACTGGCTTTTACTTCTGTAAAGAAAATGAGAATCTGATTTGTCTTCTCCTTTCAATTGAACGTTTGCACCCCTTCGCCAGTAGAGGGCGTTGTTTGATAACCGTGGACAGTTGTAAAGGTTTCCTAATGGGTTTTAGCTGCTGAATGAATTAATTCTTTAGGTTCGAGCACACAGGCTGATCTCAGACCACAGTTTCTTAGGGAGTGCCTTAAAGAAAGATTTATTCTGCATACTCACTTTGCCATCCAACTCTTGAAGTAACTTTCTTGAACTAATATACATACATATGTATATATATATATATTTAGCCTGTATATCGTGTACATATTGAACAAGATATTATTATGAAGGGATTGAGGGATTTAAGCAATAGTAACTCCAAAAATAAAGCTAGATAACACAATTGTTCCGCCCTTCGGCGTTTTAATTTGTTTCCTAGTCGGACCCGTTAGTACGGGCAAGCGTTCGAGCCGAGCAACAGTGCGGAAATCACCCTCGTGTCTGCGTCATCACAGAGTTTGGTTAAATCTTTGTCTGTAAGTCCTTTTTTCGTCAGAATTGTGGTTTCTGTATGATGTATGTTTACTTTAAGTAATGTGTGTTATTACGTTCGTGACTCTTTCAGTTTCATCGCGTATGCTCTAGTTTGAAGCTTTTTTGTTTTCTGACTCGCTGATTTATCTGCTCAGCAACGAGCCTCGACGTTTCGCCTTAGATTAAGTAGTTGATTTATTTACATCTGTTGATTCGTATATATATTATACATGTAACAGTCTAACAGGTAGTTTGGTGATATTGCGGATGTTTGTTTTATTACTATACATTAAGGACACCTGTAGTTTATTGTGTGAAAGTGTTGATATAGAGAATGCTGTATACTGTATAGAGAGTTACTGGGTAATTCATGTTTATTGTGTAAGAGACACTTCAGATGTTACACTTTTGTAATGTTATTTTCTGTTTATTATTTCATTCTTACAGACTTAAATGGAGAAAACACTAAGAAATAAAACTGAGGAAGAAAAGAGTTCAAAAGATAAAACATCATTCCTCAATAAGAAGTCTGGAGTTTCTCTTCATTGCTGTTAACTATCTGTCTAGCTGTACAAATCAGACGTCGTACATGCGAGGGCAGAATAACAATAAAACACAACAAAAACGTGATAACGTAATAAAAAACATGCCTTTAGAAATGTTTTATGAACGGAGTTATCTCATTTTGGAACCAAAGTCTTCATATAGGCTACTTTATAATGGCACTGATTAGGGCTGCACGATAAGGGCCAAAATGACAATCACGATTATTTTGATCAATATTGAGATCACGATTAATTAGCACGATTATTTGTTGATTTTAACCAAAACAATTTTTTATTGTCACACAAGCTAATTACATTTCCTGCCTTCACATCCATATTGTGCAACATTCCTGCTAATGTACAGATATGTGCATCAAAATAAAATAGGTCCTCTTATTCACCAAAATTCAGTGAATCTCCTTAAAGAATAAATTAAAATAAATTAAAACAATAAAGAAAATGTAGCAAAACTTCAACAGGGCACTATTTTACATTTTACAATGTGTAAATATATTTTAGGAAGCAAAATATAAACTTAAGTTGTACCTGCATAATGGATGTGAATAAAACTAAAAATAAAATATACAATCAATAAGAAACAAATATTCCATAACAGAATGTAACCAAATAAGAACATTTCAAGGCAGAAGAACAATGCCGAAAAGTTGCAAAGTACTTTATATTGGCAAGATCACGCTCTATTTCCCCTCTGCGTTTTCTGTACATCGCAGGTAGTGCCACCTTTGAAAAATAATTACGCGAGGGGATCACGTATCGTTTATCCAGAGTGTTGACCAAGAATTTGAAGCCTTCGTTTGTCACCGTGTTTATTGAGCACATGTCTTTAGCCAAATGAAATGCGACTGCATTCGTTATTTCACTGTGTCTTTGGGAGGTGGATGGGTATGGTGATGCGCTAAAGAGGCTCGCTTCGATGGATGTCTGAGTTGATGTTGTGGGATGATTAGTCTTTGCAACGCATTTCTTCGCCCTCATACATTCATCGTATTGAACTTTATGGTGTTTTTTTAAGTGGTTAAAGAGGTTCGTT
This sequence comes from Barbatula barbatula, assembly GCF_947034865.1. Classification (NCBI taxonomy): domain Eukaryota; kingdom Metazoa; phylum Chordata; class Actinopteri; order Cypriniformes; family Nemacheilidae; genus Barbatula; species Barbatula barbatula. The sequence goes on from NC_136773.1 coordinate 6,046,502, forward strand.
GTGTTGCTTTGTGGTGCCAAAACAACTTTATGGCACTCTTTGCATATGACCTGTTCTTGTTTTGTGTCACTTGCCTGAAACCCAAAATGTTTCCACACAATGGATGACGATCCGATTCTCGGGACAAGCCCCTCGGCCGCTCCCTCTGCTACGTTAGACATTTTTTCTTTGTTAAGATAGATTATAGCCTGCTATCTGTTGTGGTATTTTCCTCACGCTACTCTTTCTTCTGTCTGTGACTGTCTACATCTGGAAACTGACTGAGCTGCTGCGCGCTGCAGGGAACAACTCTTATTGGTGCATGGACGCACGTGATCAGACAGCGGCTTTACAGCGCGCTAGACTGGCTTTAAAAAAAAAAAAAAACTTTAATACAAAGCGTAAATGAATGACGCATTTTAAATATCGCTCGATCACGCGAATTTGATCGTGGGAAGCCAAAATCGTGATCGTGATTAAAATTCGATTAATTGTGCAGCCCTAGCACTGATTGATGCAAGTAAACAGGCATGAAGCAAGGCACGAGAAGAAAATAAATGAAGTAGCAATACAAATAAGTGATGTGTTTTGAAGAAGAGAGAAAAAATCATGAAATGAGAAGGAAATGTTATTGGCAGGGGTCTACTCCTCAATCCTCATGAAGTCAACCTGATTCTCTTATTTCTAAAAGTAACATTAATATTTCAGCCAGTGATAGTAAAAAAGCGAGAGAAATCACCTTTAAATGAATTCACAGGTTTTACACAGGTCTAAATGCTTTCTCAAAAGACTTAAGAATGGCATTGATACCCTCTGTTCTTTCTGTTCAGAAAAACCTGAGACCACTTTACATTTATTTTGGAACTGCTCTTTCACAGTTACATTTTGGTGTGACATTTGTGATTTTATCAATTGTTATGTAAATCCTAATGTTGATTTTAGGAGCACTTCCGGTGGGACTGGTTCACTTCCTGCCGTCGGTGTGGTGTCGCATATGCAGGTCATCTCTTCTGATGCACATGGATGTGTACACAAGTAAAGCTCTCACATTAACGTGTGTCTCTTGTAGACGTACAAAAGAAACAAAAGCTGATGCTCGCCGACGGCATCAGCCCGTTGTCCGAGCGCAGAGACCCAGCGCGCCCTGACGAGCGACTCTAGTAGCATGTTGGCTTGGGCAAGCCGATAGATCACCGTGGCAACCAGCTGGTGTCGCGACTGCTTTTATACGGCATACTGGCGACGCTCCAACCGACGACGGTTGGTGATGAAATTTACATTCACGTTTAACGTTGAGAACACGAGTCAGACAGAGCGTTTTTATTGTACACACTTTTGTTGAAAACGGAACTCGAAACACAATGATATTTATAAACGAGTAGTCACAGAATGACATTTCCAGACCTAGCTCATTAATTATGCAAAACAACAGCCAATGGCGGTTCTCCAAGCAATATTTGAATCGGTCATTCACAGATTGTTTGCCTCCAAATAAAGAGCTTTTGCTTATATCGTGTCGTCATTCTTTTCACCACCTAATCAATGAAATCAACGGGACTTGATGTACACATTTGAAAAAGCAAACTCTCTGTTCGATGTGAAACGGGGCTTTTAGGACATCTAGTGTAAGGAAAACAACGTTGCATGATATTACCAATCCTGTTTCGGAGCTACAGTATATACTCGTTTATGCTCTTTCGCAAATGCAACGCTTGGGGGGTGATGTGAAATTGTCATGAGATATCTTCTTTTTGATAAACGCATGGCTTTTACCACAAGATGACCTCTACCACTAGACGTCGTCATCACTTCTTCGATCGTTCCTAACAATTATTTATTAATAAAAATTAAAATCATATTTATTACAGTCTCTTAATCATATTTATTACAGTCTGTTGTTCATACAACGCTAATCAATATTCGGTTATGTGTGTTTGTGTGGCACTTTTAGGAGTGTCATTCATCAATTCAGTAAGTACTTTTAAACTCTTTTTATACTGGCTTTTACTTCTGTAAAGAAAATGAGAATCTGATTTGTCTTCTCCTTTCAATTGAACGTTTGCACCCCTTCGCCAGTCGAGGGCGTTGTTTGATAACCGTTGACAGTTGTAAAGGTTTCCTAATGGGTTTTAGCTACTGAATGAATTAATTCTTTAGGTTCGAGCACACAGGCTGATCTCAGACCACAGTTTCTTAGGGAGTGCCTTAAAGAAAGATTTATTCTGCATACTCACTTTGCCATCCAACTCTTGAAGTAACTTTCTTGAACTAATATACATACATATGTATATATATATATATATATATATATATATATATATATATATATATATATATAGCCTGTATATCGTGTACATATTGAACAAGATATTATTATGAAGGGATTGAGGGATTTAAGCAATAGTAACTCCAAAAATATAACACAATAAAACACAACAAAAACGTGATAACGTAATAAAAAACATGCCTTTAGAAATGTTTTATGAACAGAGTTATCTCATTTTGGAACCAAAGTCTTCATATAGGCTACTTTATAATGGCACTGATTGATGCAAGTAAACAGGCATGAAGCAAGGCACGAGAAGAAAATAAATGAAGTAGCAATACAAATAAGTGATGTGTTTTGAGGAAGAGAGAAAAAATCATGAAATGAGAAGGAAATGTTATTGGCAGGGGTCTACTCCTCAATCCTCATGAAGTCAACCAGATGCTCTTATTTGTAAAAGTAACGTTAATATTTCAGCCAGTGATAGTAATAAAACGAGAGAAATCACCTTTAAATGAATTCACAGGTTTTACACAGGTCTAAATGCTTTCTCAAAAGAATTAAGAATGGCATTGATACAACTCTGCACTGTAAAACTTTTCACTGTAAAATTACAGTAAAATACTGGCAGCTGGGTTGCCAGCCACATACTGTATTTTTACAGATCTAGTACTGTTATTAAAATTTACAGTACTAGTTCTGTAAACCGTTGTGCTGTAAAATTACAGTAAAATACTGGCAGCTGGGTTGCCAGCCACATACTGTATTTTTACAGATCTAGTACTGTTATTAAAATTTACAGTACTAGTTCTGTAAACCGTTGTGCTGTAAAATTACAGTAAAATTCTGGCAGCTGGGTTGCCAGCCACATACTGTATTTTTACAGAATACCGTACCCAGCTTTTACAGTACAGTGCTGTACTTTTACGGAATTATATTGTTATCAAAAAATATATATTTTTATAGGGAAAACATTATACATTGAACTTGAAAATAGAAACCAACAACATTCTCTGGGTTTTAAAACATTTATTTTAAAAGCAATTACCAGACACTTGATGCGAACACATTTGGCTGAAACGCTAGCTGTTTTTTTTAAACATACAGTTAAACACTTAACACTTTATAATATATTAATCTTGTCAACTTTTAAGAAATGTAAAAAAATCCAGAAATCTAAAGTGCTAGAAAGAGTAAAAAAAGAAAAATAGAACCGCAAATTGGCTGAAATGCCAGTTGTATTTTTATGAGTTAACGATGCAGTAACCTTATTTACTAAATGTACTTGCTGACAGGATCTAAACAAAGTTCCATTCAAAGTCTGCAAGTTTTCGCAGAAGTGAGGAAACTGGTGGGCTAACAGTGGTGTTCTTTCTTTGCACAATTTGTCCGGTTCTCTTTGAAGTCACTTTTCCTTTTTTTGCTTTCGATCCACGTTCAGGATTGATGTCAACAAAGCGTCTAAAAGGCAGAAAAGAAAAATCTAATTAAATATTATAGACTGTGTATAGAGAGACAGAGAGAGGTCTGTTTTAACGACTATTCACCCAGCTTACTAACCATAAAGAGTACACATTGCCGAATCCAGTCCATATTTGTTACTTTATTTTATAATTAAAAAAAAAAAATCAACCTATAGGGTCCTTTCCACCATGACCTTGAGCAAAAAGTTGTTGAGCTATTGTTCCGTCAAGGGGAAAAAGGCTTCTGGCGGGGTTTGGTTCAATGTAATGGTGAATGACCCAAGGTTTATTTTACTCCGAACCATCCTTTTAAATACCCTAATTTTACTAAAACCTGGCTTAAGCTAAGCCCTGTCTGCACTGCAAAAAATGCTTTCTTTTTGTCTGATTTCCAGTCCACATATCTAAAAAATCTTAAATCAAGATGCATTTACTAGATATGTAAAATATGATAAGATATTATGTCTTGTGTATTTATAAATCCAAATTAAGTGAGGTTTTTTTTTGCGACTGGAAACAAGACAAAAACTATGTGTTTGTCAGTGTGTGAAACCAGGTCCGTATTGTTATTCCCAGTAGTCAGCTGTACAAAACGTTTATAAAAAAATGAAGTTCTTAACAAATACTGTCAAGACAAGGTTAGTGTCAATTCAGTCTAAAATATATGAATGGCAAATATGATAATGACTTACCTTTGAACAAACTCAAGGGTGCATGCTGCCTCTTCCTGGTACTGTAAATTGAAATTATAGAAGGAGGCAAACAGCGCTGCCAGGCCGGTGATGAAGGTGGGCTGTGCTCCTTCACACACAACTTGACCCTCCAAACTTAACATCCAGCGCTGGTTGCTCAGAGATTGACCTGTTATAAAAATAAAAAACTGAATAAAAAAGTAATAATAATAAAAAAATTGGGGTTCTATGTAGTTGTCTTTTCATAATTCTACATAACTGTTAAAAGAAATCTGATACACCATTCACATAATACACCATTTCATTTTGCCTAAGTAGTGTTTTTTGGTAGGGTTCATCAATACAGTGATACTATAATTTAATTTATATGAGTAATTTCCTATTTAGAGGAATAGTTTCCCCTGGTTAAATGAAAGTGTTAGAGTTAATTAGCTGGACTTCACAACCACACAATTTAGCTTATTGCAAAAGTTGATTCTTCCATACATTTCATGCCAATTAAAATCTGTTTTATATTTCTCATACCATCACCACTCTATGCCTGAAATTATACGATTTTGGAACAACACCCCACTCCAAAACTCCTTTTCTTGGTTACTATTTTGTCTTGTTTCCAGATGAAATATCTTCAAGTTTAACATCAAGAATAATTTACTAGATAGAAAAACGACTGGAAACAAAAAAATAAATAGTAGGTAAGTCAAAAACTTTTACAGTGGGGCGGGTAAATGATGACTTGCTTTCAATTTTGGGGTAAAATTACTTTAATGTTTACATACCAAGAAAAATAAGGCGTGGACTCTCTGGCAAATGAAGAGATTGCTGGACATCAGATGGAGTCGCAAATTCCTGTTTTTTTTTAAAAGAGACAGCACAACCATGATGAACAGAACCAAACCATTAAAGAGAGTACAGTTAATTAGATTGGTTGAATAATCTCTACTTACATCTGCTTGAAGGAAAACACCATCCAACTTCTCTTTGAAGTGTGCAAGGAGTAGTTGTATGACCATGGCATCCACATCATTTTCACCTCTGGAGAGAATGCTTCGAATGTCATCATTGGTTGGTTTGCTTTTGAAAAATTCAATTATGATTTGTCCACACTCCTGAATAGACAATTCCAAACATCTAAGCACTTTTTTGTCAGTAAGCTGTTCAAAATGTCCATATATATGCCTCTGTGTGAAGAGATATGGCCATTTAGTTTTTATATCTGCAATTGTAGGGGATGGGGTTGCATTGATCATGTGACGCTGAAGCCAATAGGTTCCCTCCATGAGCTTGCAAACGTCTCCTCTCTCTACTCCAGAGATTCCTTCATGAAGATGCATCTCCTCCATCTTCTGACGTTTCACTTCAAGACTGTCATAACTTTCACCAGCTGGAAGAGCAGGCTGCCATCTTGTACAACCATACGAGTCAGTGGAACTTCGTTTTCTAGTAGTTCCGGTGTCACTTCTTTGGATCCTATGATGATTTAGTGTATTTGTTCGATTCAGGTGCTCTATGCGTACTTTCAGCTGTGAAAGAACAGATTCATAGCCAACCCCAACCTGCTTGTCACCCAACATGTCAGCAAAAGACTTTGGATACTGGCTCACTATTTTGCGACTAACAGTAAGACACTGTGATCTGGTGGGGTTTGTGTCATGTTTTTTCATTTCGTCAGCAAGGATTCGAATCATTTGTCTTCGGTCAGAAGGAGAAGGTCTCTGTCCATTCTCAACAGCACTCTTTATACCAGCTGGCATTAAATTCCATGGAACTTGGAAATTTTCAGTCCATGAATGTGACGCACTGGTTGATGCTAAACTGCTTGATGTTGGCCTTGAGGAGCTTGATGGAGCTAAACCAAGAGTAGAGTTTGTTTCGGGGGGAACTGAGGGAAGAACCTCAGCAGGTGGCAGTACGACTGTGCAGTTTTGATGTTCTGTGTGTATAATATATATATATATATATATAAATAATCAGTTATTGCCTCAAATTACACCATAAACAGTACTGGAGTGCATTGTAACAGAAAAAAGGGATAGTTCACACAAAATGTAAACATTCTGTCATAAATTTTTCACCCTCACGTCATTCCAAACCAGTAAGACTTTTGATCACTTTGGTACATAAATGTAGATATTTTTGATAAAATCCAATAGACTTCTGTCCCTCTATAGACATTATACGTAACTCCCACTGTCACTATAGTAATCCATATGGTTTTACCTTAATTCGACAAGTGCTTTGTTTACCCCCAAAATCTAAAAATATTATGTACCACTTTATTTATCTCCAATGTCTGTTCACACTACAATGTCTGCTCTCATGTCAACACAGCATGGCATGCATTAGCATGAACATGCCTTGGAGATTAATATTGTGCAAATGAAGATTTTTGGATGCGGAAACAACACACTCATGTTGCTTCTTAAAATAGAGGTTACACCACTGGTGTTGCACATGTGTCAAACTCAGTTCCTCGAGGGCCTCAGCCCTACAGAGTTTAGTTCCAACCCTGCTTCAACACACACACCTGCAGTTTTCAATTAAGCCTGAAGGACTTGATTAACTGATCAGGTGTGTTTAATTAGGGTTCAAGCTAAACTCTGCAGGCTTGTTGCCCTCCAGGAACTCAGTTTGACATCCCTGGATGGAGTGACAAAAGTTCTTCAATTAAATCAATTAATTTATTTGTTTACTGAAAATGAAAGATTGTCTTGCTTGTTTGGAATAACATGAGGGTGAGTAATTCATGACATTAAAGTTTTCATTTTTGGGTGAATAAATCCTTTAAATTTGAATGTACTATATTCGTGTGTGTTTTTTTACATTATTTTTACCTTGATTTTGCCAGGAACTAAGAAGTTTTCTGCATTGGATGGGTCGTATAAACTCCAAAATGTCATCTTCTTTTACATAAACCAAATCATCCAAGCCTTCGACACCTTGGTCCATGAGCTTCTCAACAAGCTGGTTGGTAACCTCTTGAGATAGGCTTGGCAACACCAACAATACAGCATCTTTCAGGACTTCTTTCATTCCAGACATTATTCTAGAATTGGGAAGGAATGATGGAGAACAATTACTGACAAGCCACACAATGAGTATTCAGGCAAAGGATAGTAATCCAGTAGGCTGTCTTGATTTATGCATAGGTAGCCTTGATCTTGTGGTGTCAAGCAATGAATACCCTGGTCTATAAGACAAAATGACTGACTTTTCTTTGTGACAAAATACACATTGCAATTGTCATTTACAAGAATTAACTGAATGTTCCCAAATATAATTCCCTCATCATTCTTCTGCAAAACAACATGCATGTTTTTTTTGTAAAGGGTGCCCTTTACAATCACTTCATTACATGCTACTGTATTCCCTGGCTGAAAGTTAAGACAAGCAACAGATCCTCCAATGTCATCATTGTAGTCATTAACATGAAACTCTATTCCCTTTTCTGCCACAACATTTTCAGGGAAAGGGCTTCCAGCATTTAGGTAAGCCTGCAGAAGTTGATGTCTCTCTGCCAATGTAGCACTCAGGTTCTTGAAATTGTGCAGTTTTCTTGCACACTGTTTAAAGTATGAGTGCTTGCTTTCAAAGCGTAGCGTCCACAGGCGAATAAGTGGACCAAAATGACCAGTGAGCTCAGCATAATGACACAGGTAGTGGTGCTTTGGCTTAAGGGGGTGGTTTGGAAAAACCACCTTTCGTGTCTCAATATACTCCTCTATTAGCACTGATAGATATGCAATCTGACCAATATTAATGGAAGGAGCACAGATGAGCTCTACTATCTGTCTGATTTGAAGTACTAACTGCCATACCTCATTTTCAGTTGGACTGACAATCTTTTCCCCAACCAAAAGAGGTAAAAGCCGGAGAAGGCACCAATTCTGAACTGCGTGTCCGCTTAATTTCCCAGTACCAGGAGTCACCTCAACTGGTTTATCACGCGCGTCATTCCCAAGATACTTGAACTGGTTAATACGACGATTTAGGTCAGTGTATGTGAACTGTTTCTCCCGATTCACAAGATGATCGATATACAAAGCCAGGTCAAATGACACAACGCCTTCAAAAAGATCGTGTCCCAGACAGGGAGGTAATCCTGGCTGGCAAACATGAAAATATTTCAGGTCATTAAAGGGAGAATTACGTTTGACCCCATTTGCAATTTCAGTTTGATCCAAATCATTAAGATTTTGCTTGTACGACTCCACAGTTCTTGTTAATGCCTTTGTTAGGGGATCTGAGTTAAATGTCGGGCGGTCAATTTCACAGTATCTGCAAAAGTTTTTACTTCTACTGAAATTCTCAACAAAACCACCAATGTAATGCGATCCAAGGTTATCGCCAGCTATGGCACACAATGTACCTTTGTGCACCTTCCCATCCGCTAACTCGACACCATTTTCCTCAATGTCTTTAAGGTCTTTTATCAGAGTGGCAAAGACCAAATCTTGTCCAAAGAATCGAAAATCTTGCTCCCTACACAGCAGAACTAGCTGAATAGGGTCAATGCCTGATCTACAGTGAGGCAGCAAGTTTGCAAGAGTCATGTACACGGCAAGAATTTTGTGCTTTTTCTTACCAGAACCAAGTGGATTGGCAACTTCAAAAGCATCTTCGTACAAGATTAAAGCTAATGAATCGTCATCATTTTTGAACAACATATTTTCAGCAATATTGTTGCCATCCCATACATCAGAGAGGATATCTTTTGCTCTGACTTCAGATCGTGAATTATTATGTTGTTCTATCACGGATTTACAACAGAAAAGTGCTTCTAAGCTTTTCTTTATAGGAATGTATTGAGCAAAGCTTTCCTTGCCAGATTCATTTTGACCAAGACAGACCGGGACAGGCTCCACAAACTTAAAATTGTCTTTAAAAAAAGACTTTCTCCTCTTATCAGTGCTAAGTGTATTAATATTAGACCTCCGAAAAAGATCATCAGTTTGCAAGACATCAACAACGCTCTTTACATCATTTTCAGAAATACCAAGCGCAGTCAATTTTTCCCCTAGCTTGAGTAGCAAATGAGACTGGCTAATATCATGGATGTCTTGCATCCCCTCAATTACCGACTGAATCACAGAGGTTGGGAGGATATGCTTTGCCTGTAACTTGAGATAAAACAGAGCCATGTTTTTCAAAAAAAGAGATTCATCTGCATTATCTGGCAAAAGTGCATTCTCCAACTGCTCTATGCCATCGCCACAATCAAAAAATTCAGGCAGTGGATGTGAGCGTTCTGCCATGTTAGATGCCTCACCATGCGAAATTTGTACTGAAACATTTGACTGCAGTATACTATGACGCAACCTTTCTGCTGAAGAGTTTCGATGATTTCTGGATAAATGTGAAGTCAATGTAGATGCTACAGAAAATTGTTTATTACATGTAAATGGACATGGCACTCTGGTGCCTTCTTTGATGTGATTTTTCAAGTGTAAAACAAAGTTTTTCAAATCACTGCACTTTTCTTGACATGTGCCAATATCACACACTAAGGTATCAATTCCTAACTGCTCAAAAGATGTCTTTGAGGGCCTGTCTTTGTGATCCCTGAATATGTGAGCCTTGAAAGCAGTGAACTTTTTAAATTTTCTGGAGCAATCAGGAATACCACATTTGAAAACGGAATTTGGAACATGACTATGGATTTTCATGTGCTGGCAAAATGCTGACAATGTTTCAAAAGAATCATCGCAGAACTGACAGCATGGCATTTTTGCACGTGGACTAGACACAGCACTTACTTTAGCACTTACTTTAGCACTGGATTGTCATCAGATTATAAAACCTGAAAAGAAAAAAACATTAATAAAAAGCAGATCATCCAAATGACAATGTAAATGTTGTCTATATGTGATTGTTACTTCGTAAAGAGGTGGGAAAAGTGATTTATATTTTCGGGGTATATACAAATATATATATATATATATATATAAAAGCAGGTCATGCAACTGAAATGGTATGATGTGAAATATCGAAGTTAATTGGTAAAGTGTTGCTTTTATTTAGTATTGCTAGTATTGGTGTGGGGTTTTTTTCGCGGTAGAAAACCACATTTGCAAAATCAAACTAGGTAAATAGGTGGAACGGGTGATTTTTTTATCGTCGAGGTATTTATAAATCAATATAAAAGCAAGTCATGCAACTGAAATGGTATGCTTCGTATGTGAAATATCGAAGTTAAGTTACTTGGTAAACAGGTGGAGTGGGTTTTTTTCGCGGTACAAAACCATGTTCGCAAAATGAAACTATTCGTGTAAACAATGTAGAAATCCGAAAGCAATAAATAAATAAATATAGATTGTCTTACCGTATCTATCAGTTGAACACTCTCTAAAATCCACTTTTGGTCACAGACGCGTGAGATATTCTTCCTCCTGTCTTCATGAAGTTCATGTCACGTTAACAGTTTCTGCTGCGTCACTCAGGCAACTTACACGAAACGAAGCTCACACGAACCAAAGCTAACGAAAGTTAAGACGAACCAAAGCTAACAAAAGTTTACACGAAACGAAGCTCACACGAACCAAAGCTAACGAAAGTTTAGACGAACCAAAGCTAACAAAAGTTTACACGAAACGAAGCTCACACCAACCAAAGCTAACGAAAGTTAAGACGAACCAAAGCTAACACACGAAACTAAGCTCACACGAACCAAAGCTAACGAAAGTTTAGACGAACCAAAGCTAACAAAAGTTACAAATTCACAAAAACTCTTTATATACAGCGAAGGAATAAATATTCGTCAGAACCGCTGGCACATCAAGTTTTCCTGAACTGTCTCATCCGAATTGAGCGCGAATAAAATCGATCCCACAATGCAATGCATTTACAGTATGATACTGTATTATGAATTTAGCGGAATGAAAACAGAAATGTGCTGTATATTTACAGCTGTTCTGTAAAAGATACAGCCTAATACTGTATTATAGAAATACAGTACAATTCTGTACGAAATTCGCTGTAAATTTACAGTAAAGGGTTACAGTGTGTTCTTTCTGTTCAGAAAAACCTGAAACCACTTTACATTTATTTTGGAACTGCTCTTTCACAGTTACATTTTGGTGTGACATTTGTGATTTTATCAATTGTTATGTAAATCCTAATGTTGATTTTACATACATTAAATGTAATTTTTGGTTTTCATGAATGTGAAAAGAAAAGTGATATTTATTTTATAAACCTTATTTTTCTGTTAGCTAAATTTCACATTCACAAATCTAAATTGTCTAAATGCACTCCTCTTTTTTTGAGGTTTAAATGCGAGTTGAAAATGTACTTTGAGTAGCCTGTTGAGTTCTCTAAAAACTTAAAAGCTACAAGAACAGTGACTGTGTTTAAGGACTTTGCTGCACCTAATCTGGATTGGAAGACTGGAGGAATTTAGTCTGGACTGAGGGAATCTGGAGCTTGTATTGACAATGATAATGGTTGTTGTAAATGTTTGTTTTTTGTTATCTTCTACAAGCATTTAATTAAAAAAAAAGATATATATATAAATATATTTCAGGCAGGGATTCGAGCACTTCCGGTGGGACGGGTTCACTTCCTGCGGTTGGTGTAGCGTCGCATATGCAGGTCATCTCTTCTGATGTACATGGATGTGTAGTAAAGCTCTCACATTAACGTGTGTCTCTTGTAGACGTACAAAAGAAACAAAAGCCGATGCTCGCCGACGGCATCAGCCCGTTGTCCGAGCGCAGAGACCCAGCGCGCCCTGACGAGCGACTCTAGTAGCATGTTGGCTTGGGCCAAGGCGATAGATCACCGTGGCAACTTGCTGGTGTCGCGACTGGTTTTATACGGCATATCGGCGACGCTCCAACCGACGACGGTTGGTGAGGAAATTTACATTCACGTTTAACGTTAAGAACACGAGTCAGACAGAGCGTTTTTATTGTACACACTTTTGTTGAAAACGGAACTCGAAACACAATGATATTTATAAACGAGTAGTCACAGAATGACATTTCCAGACCTAGCTCATTAATTATGCAAAACAACAGCCAATGGCGGTTCTCCAAGCAATATTTGAATCGGTCATTCACAGATTGTTTGCCTCCAAATAAAGAGCTTTTGCTTATATGGTGTCGTCATTCTTTTCACCACCTAATCAATGAAATCAACGGGACTTGATGTACACATTTGAAAAAGCAAACTCTCTGTTCGATGTGAAACGGGGCTTTTAGGACATCTAGTGTAAGGAAAACAACGTTGCATGATATTACCAATCCTGTTTCGGAGCTACAGTATATACTCGTTTATGCTCTTTCGCAAATGCAACGCTTGGGGGGTGATGTGAAATTGTCATGAGATATCTTCTTTTTGATAAACGCATGGCTTTTACCACAAGATGACCTCTACCACTAGACGTCGTCATCACTTCTTCGATCGTTCCTAACAATTATTTATTAATAAAAATTAAAATCATATTTATTACAGTCTCTTAATCATATTTATTACAGTCTGTTGTTCATACAACGCTAATCAATATTCGGTTATGTGTGTTTGTGTGGCACTTTTAGGAGTGTCATTCATCAATTCAGTAAGTACTTTTAAACTCTTTTTATACTGGCTTTTACTTCTGTAAAGAAAATGAGAATCTGATTTGTCTTCTCCTTTCAATTGAACGTTTGCACCCCTTCGCCAGTAGAGGGCGTTGTTTGATAACCGTTGACAGTTGTAAAGGTTTCCTAATGGGTTTTAGCTGCTGAATGAATTAATTCTTTAGGTTCGAGCACACAGGCTGATCTCAGACCACAGTTTCTTAGGGAGTGCCTTAAAGAAAGATTTATTCTGCATACTCACTTTGCCATCCAACTCTTGAAGTAACTTTCTTGAACTAATATACATACATATGTATATATATATATATATATATATATTTAGCCTGTATATCGTGTACATATTGAACAAGATATTATTATGAAGGGATTGAGGGATTTAAGCAATAGTAACTCCAAAAATAAAGCTAGATAACACAATAAAACACAACAAAAACGTGATAACGTAATAAAAAACATGCCTTTAGAAATGTTTTATGAACGGAGTTATCTCATTTTGGAACCAAAGTCTTCATATAGGCTACTTTATAATGGCACTGATTGATGCAAGTAAACAGGCATGAAGCAAGGCACGAGAAGAAAATAAATGAAGTAGCAATACAAATAAGTGATGTGTTTTGAAGAAGAGAGAAAAAATCATGAAATGAGAAGGAAATGTTATTGGCAGGGGTCTACTCCTCAATCCTCATGAAGTCAACCTGATTCTCTTATTTCTAAAAGTAACATTAATATTTCAGCCAGTGATAGTAAAAAAGCGAGAGAAATCACCTTTAAATGAATTCACAGGTTTTACACAGGTCTAAATGCTTTCTCAAAAGACTTAAGAATGGCATTGATACCCTCTGTTCTTTCTGTTCAGAAAAACCTGAGTCCACTTTACATTTATTTTGGAACTGCTCTTTCACGGTTACATTTTGGTGTGACATTTGTGATTTTATCAATTGTTATGTAAATCCTAATGTTGATTTTAGGAGCACTTCCGGTGGGACGGGTTCACTTCCTGCCGTCGGTGTGGTGTCGCATATGCAGGTCATCTCTTCTGATGCACATGGATGTGTACACAAGTAAAGCTCTCACATTAACGTGTGTCTCTTGTAGACGTACAAAAGAAACAAAAGCTGATGCTCGCCGACGGCATCAGCCCGTTGTCCGAGCGCAGAGACCCAGCGCGCCCTGACGAGCGACTCTAGTAGCATGTTGGCTTGGGCAAGGCGATAGATCACCGTGGCAACCAGCTGGTGTCGCGACTGCTTTTATACGGCATACTGGCGACGCTCCAACCGACGACGGTTGGTGATGAAATTTACATTCACGTTTAACGTTGAGAACACGAGTCAGACAGAGCGTTTTTATTGTAGACACTTTTGTTGAAAACGGAACTCGAAACACAATGATATTTATAAACGAGTAGTCACAGAATGACATTTCCAGACCTAGCTCATTAATTATGCAAAACAACAGCCAATGGCGGTGCTCCAAGCAATATTTGAATCGGTCATTCACAGATTGTTTGCCTCCAAATAAAGAGCTTTTGCTTATATGGTATCGTCATTCTTTTCACCACCTAATCAATGAAAACAACGGGACTTGATGTACACATTTGAAAAAGCAAACTCTCTGTTCGATGTGAAACGGGGCTTTTAGGACATCTAGTGTAAGGAAAACAACGTTGCATGATATTACCAATCCTGTTTCGGAGCTACAGTATATACTCGTTTATGCTCTTTCGCAAATGCAACGCTTGGGGGGTGATGTGAAATTGTCATGAGATCACTTCTTTTTGATAAACGCATGGCTTTTACCACAAGATGACCTCTACCACTAGAGGTCGTCATCACTTCTTCGATTGTTCCTAACAATTATTTATTAATAAAAATTAAAATCATATTTATTACAGTCTCTTAATCATATTTATTACAGTCTGTTGTTCATACAACGCTAATCAATATTCGGTTATGTGTGTTTGTGTGGCACTTTTAGGAGTGTCATTCATCAATTCAGTAAGTACATTTAAACTCTTTTTATACTGGCTTTTACTTCTGTAAAGAAAATGAGAATCTGATTTGTCTTCTCCTTTCAATTGAACGTTTGCACCCCTTCGCCAGTAGAGGGCTTTGTCTGATAACCGTGGACAGTTGTAAAGGTTTCCTAATGGGTTTTAGCTGCTGAATGATTGAATTCTTTAGGTTCGAGCACACAGGCTGATCTCAGACCACAGTTTCTTAGGGAGTGCCTTAAAGAAAGGTTTATTCTGCATACTCACTTTGCCATCCAACTCTTGAAGTAACTTTCTTGAACTAATATACATACATATATATATAGAGAGAGAGAGAGAGAGAGAGAGAGAGAGAGAGAGAGAGAGAGAGAGAGAGAGCCTGTATATTGTGTACATATTGAACAAGATATTATTATGAAGGGATTGAGGGATTTAAGCCATAGTAACTCCAAAAATACAGCTAGATAACACAATAAAACACAACAAAAACATGATAACATAATAAAAAACATGCCTTTAGAAATGAGAGTTATCTCATATGCAGGTCATCTCTTCTGATGCACATGGATGTGTACACAAGTAAAGCGAGTCTCACATTAACGCGTGTCTCTTGTAGACGTACAAAAGAAACAAAAGCCGATGCACGCCGGCGATCCGACGGGCATCGGCCCGTTGTTTCCGAGCGCAGAGACCAAGCGCGCCCTGACGAGCGACTCTAGTAGCGTGTTGGCTTGGTGTCAAGGCGATAGGTCCCCGGCCCGAACAGATCTAGCAGGTGTCGCGACTGCTTTTATACGGCACATCGGCGACGCTACAGCCGACGACGGTTGGTGAGAAAATGTACATTCACGTTTAACGTTGAGAACACGAGTCAGACAGAACAGAGCATTTTTATTGTACACACTTTTGTTGAAAACGGAACTCGAAACACAATGATATTTGTAAACGAGTAGTCACAGAATGACATTTCCAGACCTAGCTCATTAATTATGCAAAACAACAGCCAATGGCGGTTCTCCAACTGCACACAAAGCAATATTTGAGTCGGTCGTTCACAGATTGTTTGAAGTATATAGACATGATATGACTTTGTTTGCTTAATAAGCAGTTTAGATCGTTGGATTACTCTGCAGTAATTGTGGCACATTACTGCAGAGCAATCAGGGTTAAGGTCACTTCATCCATGACCCGTGCTGGCTGGCATTGAGATTTGAATCGTCGACCTTCTGAACACAAGCCCAGCGCTTTAACCACTAGGCCACAGCGGACCCCGAGCCGCCTTGGGCGTAATAGACTGGGTTCTAAAGGGTCAGTGCCAGAGGGTCAGCCGGGATTTGAGCAATAGTAACTCCAAAAATAAAGCTAGATAACACAATAATACACAACAAAAACGTGATAACGTAATAAAAAACATGCCTTTAGAAATGTTTTATGAACGGAGTTATCTCATTTTGGAACCAAAGTCTTCATATAGGCTACTTTATAATGGCACTGATTGATGCAAGTAAACAGGCATGAAGCAAGGCACGAGAAGAAAATAAATGAAGTAGCAATACAAATAAGTGATGTGTTTTGAAGAAGAGAGAAAAAATCATGAAATGAGAAGGAAATGTTATTAGCAGGGGTCTACTCCTCAATCCTCATGAAGTCAACCAGATGTTCTTATTTGTAAAAGTAACGTTAATATTTCAGCCAGGGATAGTAATAAAACGAGAGAAATCACCTTTAAATGAATTCACAGGTTTTACACAGGTCTAAATGCTTTCTCAAAAGACTTAAGAATGGCATTGATACAACTCTGTTCTATCTGTTCAGAAAAACCTGAGACCACTTTACATTTATTTTGGAACTGCTCTTTCACAGTTACATTTTGGTGTGACATTTGTGATTTTATCAATTGTTATGTAAATCCTAATGTTGATTTTAGGAGCACTTCCGGTGGGACGGGTTCACTTCCTGCCGTCGGTGTGGTGTCGCATATGCAGGTCATCTCTTCTGATGCACATGGATGTGTACACAAGTAAAGCTCTCACATTAACGTGTGTCTCTTGTAGACGTACAAAAGAAACAAAAGCTGATGCTCGCCGACGGCATCAGCCCGTTGTCCGAGCGCAGAGACCCAGCGCGCCCTGACGAGCGACTCTAGTAGCATGTTGGCTTGGGCAAGGCGATAGATCACCGTGGCAACCAGTTGGTGTCGCGACTGCTTTTATACGGCATACTGGCGACGCTCCAACCGACGACGGTTGGTGATGAAATTTACATTCACGTTTAACGTTGAGAACACGAGTCAGACAGAGCGTTTTTATTGTACACACTTTTGTTGAAAACGGAACTCGAAACACAATGATATTTATAAACGAGTAGTCACAGAATGACATTTCCAGACCTAGCTCATTAATTATGCAAAACAACAGCCAATGGCGGTGCTCCAAGCAATATTTGAATCGGTCATTCACAGATTGTTTGCCTCCAAATAAAGAGCTTTTGCTTATATCGTGTCGTCATTCTTTTCACCACCTAATCAATGAAATCAACGGGACTTGATGTACACATTTGTAAAAGCAAACTCTCTGTTCGATGTGAAACGGGCTTTTAGGACATCTAGTGTAAGGAAAACAACGTTGCATGATATTACCAATCCTGTTTCGGAGCTACAGTATATACTCGTTTATGCTCTTTCGCAAATGCAACGCTTGGGGGGTGATGTGAAATTGTCATGAGATATCTTCTTTTTGATAAACGCATGGCTTTTACCACAAGATGACCTCTACCACTAGACGTCGTCATCACTTCTTCGATCGTTCCTAACAATTATTTATTAATAAAAATTAAAATCATATTTATTACAGTCTCTTATTCATATTTATTACAGTCTGTTGTTCATACAACGCTAATCAATATTCGGTTATGTGTGTTTGTGTGGCACTTTTAGGAGTGTCATTCATCAATTCAGTAAGTACTTTTAAACTCTTTTTATACTGGCTTTTACTTCTGTAAAGAAAATGAGAATCTGATTTGTCTTCTCCTTTCAATTGAACGTTTGCACCCCTTCGCCAGTAGAGGGCGTTGTTTGATAACCGTTGACAGTTGTAAAGGTTTCCTAATGGGTTTTAGCTGCTGAATGAATTAATTCTTTAGGTTCAAGCACACAGGCTGATCTCAGACCACAGTTTCTTAGGGAGTGCCTTAAAGAAAGATTTATTCTGCATACTCACTTTGCCATCCAACTCTTGAAGTAACTTTCTTGAACTAATATACATACATATGTATATATATATATATATATATATATATATATATATATATATTTAGCCTGTATATCGTGTACATATTGAACAAGATATTATTATGAAGGGATTGAGGGATTTAAGCAATAGTAACTCCAAAAATAAAGCTAGATAACACAATAAAACACAACAAAAACGTGATAACGTAATAAAAAACATGCCTTTAGAAATGTTTTATGAACGGAGTTATCTCATTTTGGAACCAAAGTCTTCATATAGGCTACTTTATAATGGCACTGATTGATGCAAGTAAACAGGCATGAAGCAAGGCACGAGAAGAAAATAAATGAAGTAGCAATACAAATAAGTGATGTGTTTTGAAGAAGAGAGAAAAAATCATGAAATGAGAAGGAAATGTTATTGGCAGGGGTCTACTCCTCAATCCTCATGAAGTCAACCTGATTCTCTTATTTCTAAAAGTAACATTAATATTTCAGCCAGTGATAGTAAAAAAGCGAGAGAAATCACCTTTAAATGAATTCACAGGTTTTACACAGGTCTAAATGCTTTCTCAAAAGACTTAAGAATGGCATTGATACCCTCTGTTCTTTCTGTTCAGAAAAACCTGAGTCCACTTTACATTTATTTTGGAACTGCTCTTTCACAGTTACATTTTGGTGTGACATTTGTGATTTTATCAATTGTTATGTAAATCCTAATGTTGATTTTAGGAGCACTTCCGGTGGGACGGGTTCACTTTCTGCCGTCGGTGTGGTGTCGCATATGGAGGTCATCTCTTCTGATGCGCATGGATGTGTACACAAGTAAAGCTCTCACATTAACGTGTGTCTCTTGTAGACGTACAAAAGAAACAAAAGCTGATGCTCGCCGACGGCATCAGCCCGTTGTCCGAGCGCAGAGACCCAGCGCGCCCTGACGAGCGACTCTAGTAGCATGTTGGCTTGGGCAAGGCGATAGATCACCGTGGCAACCAGCTGGTGTCGCGACTGCTTTTATACGGCATACTGGCGACGCTCCAACCGACGACGGTTGGTGATGAAATTTACATTCACGTTTAACGTTGACAACACGAGTCAGACAGAGCGTTTTTATTGTACACACTTTTGTTGAAAACGGAACTCGAAACACAATGATATTTATAAACGAGTAGTCACAGAATGACATTTCCAGACCTAGCTCATTAATTATGCAAAACAACAGCCAATGGCGGTGCTCCAAGCAATATTTGAATCGGTCATTCACAGATTGTTTGCCTCCAAATAAAGAGCTTTTGCTTATATCGTGTCGTCATTCTTTTCACCACCTAATCAATGAAATCAACGGGACTTGATGTACACATTTGTAAAAGCAAACTCTCTGTTCGATGTGAAACGGGGCTTTTAGGACATCTAGTGTAAGGAAAACAACGTTGCATGATATTACCAATCCTGTTTCGGAGCTACAGTATATACTCGTTTATGCTCTTTCGCAAATGCAACGCTTGGGGGGTGATGTGAAATTGTCATGAGATATCTTCTTTTTGATAAACGCATGGCTTTTACCACAAGATGACCTCTACCACTAGACGTCGTCATCACTTCTTCGATCGTTCCTAACAATTATTTATTAATAAAAATTAAAATCATATTTATTACAGTCTCTTATTCATATTTATTACAGTCTGTTGTTCATACAACGCTAATCAATATTCGGTTATGTGTGTTTGTGTGGCACTTTTAGGAGTGTCATTCATCAATTCAGTAAGTACTTTTAAACTCTTTTTATACTGGCTTTTACTTCTGTAAAGAAAATGAGAATCTGATTTGTCTTCTCCTTTCAATTGAACGTTTGCACCCCTTCGCCAGTAGAGGGCGTTGTTTGATAACCGTTGACAGTTGTAAAGGTTTCCTAATGGGTTTTAGCTGCTGAATGAATTAATTCTTTAGGTTCGAGCACACAGGCTGATCTCAGACCACAGTTTCTTAGGGAGTGCCTTAAAGAAAGATTTATTCTGCATACTCACTTTGCCATCCAACTCTTGAAGTAGCTTTCTTGAACTAATATACATACATATGTATATATATATATATATATATATATTTAGCCTGTATATCGTGTACATATTGAACAAGATATTATTATGAAGGGATTGAGGGATTTAAGCAATAGTAACTCCAAAAATAAAGCTAGATAACACAATAAAACACAACAAAAACGTGATAACGTAATAAAAAACATGCCTTTAGAAATGTTTTATGAACGGAGTTATCTCATTTTGGAACCAAAGTCTTCATATAGGCTACTTTATAATGGCACTGATTGATGCAAGTAAACAGGCATGAAGCAAGGCACGAGAAGAAAATAAATGAAGTAGCAATACAAATAAGTGATGTGTTTTGAAGAAGAGAGAAAAAATCATGAAATGAGAAGGAAATGTTATTGGCAGGGGTCTACTCCTCAATCCTCATGAAGTCAACCTGATTCTCTTATTTCTAAAAGTAACATTAATATTTCAGCCAGTGATAGTAAAAAAGCGAGAGAAATCACCTTTAAATGAATTCACAGGTTTTACACAGGTCTAAATGCTTTCTCAAAAGACTTAAGAATGGCATTGATACCCTCTGTTCTTTCTGTTCAGAAAAACCTGAGTCCACTTTACATTTATTTTGGAACTGCTCTTTCACGGTTACATTTTGGTGTGACATTTGTGATTTTATCAATTGTTATGTAAATCCTAATGTTGATTTTAGGAGCACTTCCGGTGGGACGGGTTCACTTCCTGCCGTCGGTGTGGTGTCGCATATGCAGGTCATCTCTTCTGATGCACATGGATGTGTACACAAGTAAAGCTCTCACATTAACGTGTGTCTCTTGTAGACGTACAAAAGAAACAAAAGCTGATGCTCGCCGACGGCATCAGCCCGTTGTCCGAGCGCAGAGACCCAGCGCGCCCTGACGAGCGACTCTAGTAGCGTGTTGGCTTGGTGTCAAGGCGATAGGTCCCCGGCCCGAACAGATCTAGCAGGTGTCGCGACTGCTTTTATACGGCACATCGGCGACGCTACAGCCGACGACGGTTGGTGAGAAAATGTACATTCACGTTTAACGTTGAGAACACGAGTCAGACAGAACAGAGCATTTTTATTGTACACACTTTTGTTGAAAACGGAACTCGAAACACAATGATATTTGTAAACGAGAAGTCACAGAATGACATTTCCAGACCTAGCTCATTAATTATGCAAAACAACAGCCAATGGCGGTTCTCCAACTGCACACAAAGCAATATTTGAGTCGGTCATTCACAGATTGTTTGAAGTATATAGACATGATATGACTTTGTTTGCTTAATAAGCAGTTTAGATCGTTGGATTACTCTGCAGTAATTGTGGCACATTACTGCAGAGCAATCAGGGTTAAGGTCACTTCATCCATGACCCGTGCTGGCTGGCATTGAGATTTGAATCGTCGACCTTCTGAACACAAGCCCAGCGCTTTAACCACTAGGCCACAGCGGACCCCGAGCCGCCTTGGGCGTAATAGACTGGGTTCTAAAGGGTCAGTGCCAGAGGGTCAGCCGGGATTTGAGCAATAGTAACTCCAAAAATAAAGCTAGATAACACAATAATACACAACAAAAACGTGATAACGTAATAAAAAACATGCCTTTAGAAATGTTTTATGAACGGAGTTATCTCATTTTGGAACCAAAGTCTTCATATAGGCTACTTTATAATGGCACTGATTGATGCAAGTAAACAGGCATGAAGCAAGGCACGAGAAGAAAATAAATGAAGTAGCAATACAAATAAGTGATGTGTTTTGAAGAAGAGAGAAAAAATCATGAAATGAGAAGGAAATGTTATTAGCAGGGGTCTACTCCTCAATCCTCATGAAGTCAACCAGATGTTCTTATTTGTAAAAGTAACGTTAATATTTCAGCCAGGGATAGTAATAAAACGAGAGAAATCACCTTTAAATGAATTCACAGGTTTTACACAGGTCTAAAT
Organism: Barbatula barbatula; assembly: GCF_947034865.1. Classification (NCBI taxonomy): domain Eukaryota; kingdom Metazoa; phylum Chordata; class Actinopteri; order Cypriniformes; family Nemacheilidae; genus Barbatula; species Barbatula barbatula. The sequence goes on from NC_136773.1 coordinate 6,068,714, forward strand.
GCTTTCTCAAAAGACTTAAGAATGGCATTGATACAACTCTGTTCTATCTGTTCAGAAAAACCTGAGACCACTTTACATTTATTTTGGAACTGCTCTTTCACAGTTACATTTTGGTGTGACATTTGTGATTTTATCAATTGTTATGTAAATCCTAATGTTGATTTTAGGAGCACTTCCGGTGGGACGGGTTCACTTCCTGCCGTCGGTGTGGTGTCGCATATGCAGGTCATCTCTTCTGATGCACATGGATGTGTACACAAGTAAAGCTCTCACATTAACGTGTGTCTCTTGTAGACGTACAAAAGAAACAAAAGCTGATGCTCGCCGACGGCATCAGCCCGTTGTCCGAGCGCAGAGACCCAGCGCGCCCTGACGAGCGACTCTAGTAGCATGTTGGCTTGGGCAAGGCGATAGATCACCGTGGCAACCAGTTGGTGTCGCGACTGCTTTTATACGGCATACTGGCGACGCTCCAACCGACGACGGTTGGTGATGAAATTTACATTCACGTTTAACGTTGAGAACACGAGTCAGACAGAGCGTTTTTATTGTACACACTTTTGTTGAAAACGGAACTCGAAACACAATGATATTTATAAACGAGTAGTCACAGAATGACATTTCCAGACCTAGCTCATTAATTATGCAAAACAACAGCCAATGGCGGTGCTCCAAGCAATATTTGAATCGGTCATTCACAGATTGTTTGCCTCCAAATAAAGAGCTTTTGCTTATATCGTGTCGTCATTCTTTTCACCACCTAATCAATGAAATCAACGGGACTTGATGTACACATTTGTAAAAGCAAACTCTCTGTTCGATGTGAAACGGGCTTTTAGGACATCTAGTGTAAGGAAAACAACGTTGCATGATATTACCAATCCTGTTTCGGAGCTACAGTATATACTCGTTTATGCTCTTTCGCAAATGCAACGCTTGGGGGGTGATGTGAAATTGTCATGAGATATCTTCTTTTTGATAAACGCATGGCTTTTACCACAAGATGACCTCTACCACTAGACGTCGTCATCACTTCTTCGATCGTTCCTAACAATTATTTATTAATAAAAATTAAAATCATATTTATTACAGTCTCTTATTCATATTTATTACAGTCTGTTGTTCATACAACGCTAATCAATATTCGGTTATGTGTGTTTGTGTGGCACTTTTAGGAGTGTCATTCATCAATTCAGTAAGTACTTTTAAACTCTTTTTATACTGGCTTTTACTTCTGTAAAGAAAATGAGAATCTGATTTGTCTTCTCCTTTCAATTGAACGTTTGCACCCCTTCGCCAGTAGAGGGCGTTGTTTGATAACCGTTGACAGTTGTAAAGGTTTCCTAATGGGTTTTAGCTGCTGAATGAATTAATTCTTTAGGTTCAAGCACACAGGCTGATCTCAGACCACAGTTTCTTAGGGAGTGCCTTAAAGAAAGATTTATTCTGCATACTCACTTTGCCATCCAACTCTTGAAGTAACTTTCTTGAACTAATATACATACATATGTATATATATATATATATATATATATATATATATATATATATTTAGCCTGTATATCGTGTACATATTGAACAAGATATTATTATGAAGGGATTGAGGGATTTAAGCAATAGTAACTCCAAAAATAAAGCTAGATAACACAATAAAACACAACAAAAACGTGATAACGTAATAAAAAACATGCCTTTAGAAATGTTTTATGAACGGAGTTATCTCATTTTGGAACCAAAGTCTTCATATAGGCTACTTTATAATGGCACTGATTGATGCAAGTAAACAGGCATGAAGCAAGGCACGAGAAGAAAATAAATGAAGTAGCAATACAAATAAGTGATGTGTTTTGAAGAAGAGAGAAAAAATCATGAAATGAGAAGGAAATGTTATTGGCAGGGGTCTACTCCTCAATCCTCATGAAGTCAACCTGATTCTCTTATTTCTAAAAGTAACATTAATATTTCAGCCAGTGATAGTAAAAAAGCGAGAGAAATCACCTTTAAATGAATTCACAGGTTTTACACAGGTCTAAATGCTTTCTCAAAAGACTTAAGAATGGCATTGATACCCTCTGTTCTTTCTGTTCAGAAAAACCTGAGTCCACTTTACATTTATTTTGGAACTGCTCTTTCACAGTTACATTTTGGTGTGACATTTGTGATTTTATCAATTGTTATGTAAATCCTAATGTTGATTTTAGGAGCACTTCCGGTGGGACGGGTTCACTTTCTGCCCTCGGTGTGGTGTCGCATATGGAGGTCATCTCTTCTGATGCGCATGGATGTGTACACAAGTAAAGCTCTCACATTAACGTGTGTCTCTTGTAGACGTACAAAAGAAACAAAAGCTGATGCTCGCCGACGGCATCAGCCCGTTGTCCGAGCGCAGAGACCCAGCGCGCCCTGACGAGCGACTCTAGTAGCATGTTGGCTTGGGCAAGGCGATAGATCACCGTGGCAACCAGCTGGTGTCGCGACTGCTTTTATACGGCATACTGGCGACGCTCCAACCGACGACGGTTGGTGATGAAATTTACATTCACGTTTAACGTTGACAACACGAGTCAGACAGAGCGTTTTTATTGTACACACTTTTGTTGAAAACGGAACTCGAAACACAATGATATTTATAAACGAGTAGTCACAGAATGACATTTCCAGACCTAGCTCATTAATTATGCAAAACAACAGCCAATGGCGGTGCTCCAAGCAATATTTGAATCGGTCATTCACAGATTGTTTGCCTCCAAATAAAGAGCTTTTGCTTATATCGTGTCGTCATTCTTTTCACCACCTAATCAATGAAATCAACGGGACTTGATGTACACATTTGTAAAAGCAAACTCTCTGTTCGATGTGAAACGGGGCTTTTAGGACATCTAGTGTAAGGAAAACAACGTTGCATGATATTACCAATCCTGTTTCGGAGCTACAGTATATACTCGTTTATGCTCTTTCGCAAATGCAACGCTTGGGGGGTGATGTGAAATTGTCATGAGATATCTTCTTTTTGATAAACGCATGGCTTTTACCACAAGATGACCTCTACCACTAGACGTCGTCATCACTTCTTCGATCGTTCCTAACAATTATTTATTAATAAAAATTAAAATCATATTTATTACAGTCTCTTATTCATATTTATTACAGTCTGTTGTTCATACAACGCTAATCAATATTCGGTTATGTGTGTTTGTGTGGCACTTTTAGGAGTGTCATTCATCAATTCAGTAAGTACTTTTAAACTCTTTTTATACTGGCTTTTACTTCTGTAAAGAAAATGAGAATCTGATTTGTCTTCTCCTTTCAATTGAACGTTTGCACCCCTTCGCCAGTAGAGGGCGTTGTTTGATAACCGTTGACAGTTGTAAAGGTTTCCTAATGGGTTTTAGCTGCTGAATGAATTAATTCTTTAGGTTCGAGCACACAGGCTGATCTCAGACCACAGTTTCTTAGGGAGTGCCTTAAAGAAAGATTTATTCTGCATACTCACTTTGCCATCCAACTCTTGAAGTAGCTTTCTTGAACTAATATACATACATATGTATATATATATATATATATATATATTTAGCCTGTATATCGTGTACATATTGAACAAGATATTATTATGAAGGGATTGAGGGATTTAAGCAATAGTAACTCCAAAAATAAAGCTAGATAACACAATAAAACACAACAAAAACGTGATAACGTAATAAAAAACATGCCTTTAGAAATGTTTTATGAACGGAGTTATCTCATTTTGGAACCAAAGTCTTCATATAGGCTACTTTATAATGGCACTGATTGATGCAAGTAAACAGGCATGAAGCAAGGCACGAGAAGAAAATAAATGAAGTAGCAATACAAATAAGTGATGTGTTTTGAAGAAGAGAGAAAAAATCATGAAATGAGAAGGAAATGTTATTGGCAGGGGTCTACTCCTCAATCCTCATGAAGTCAACCTGATTCTCTTATTTCTAAAAGTAACATTAATATTTCAGCCAGTGATAGTAAAAAAGCGAGAGAAATCACCTTTAAATGAATTCACAGGTTTTACACAGGTCTAAATGCTTTCTCAAAAGACTTAAGAATGGCATTGATACCCTCTGTTCTTTCTGTTCAGAAAAACCTGAGTCCACTTTACATTTATTTTGGAACTGCTCTTTCACGGTTACATTTTGGTGTGACATTTGTGATTTTATCAATTGTTATGTAAATCCTAATGTTGATTTTAGGAGCACTTCCGGTGGGACGGGTTCACTTCCTGCCGTCGGTGTGGTGTCGCATATGCAGGTCATCTCTTCTGATGCACATGGATGTGTACACAAGTAAAGCTCTCACATTAACGTGTGTCTCTTGTAGACGTACAAAAGAAACAAAAGCTGATGCTCGCCGACGGCATCAGCCCGTTGTCCGAGCGCAGAGACCCAGCGCGCCCTGACGAGCGACTCTAGTAGCGTGTTGGCTTGGTGTCAAGGCGATAGGTCCCCGGCCCGAACAGATCTAGCAGGTGTCGCGACTGCTTTTATACGGCACATCGGCGACGCTACAGCCGACGACGGTTGGTGAGAAAATGTACATTCACGTTTAACGTTGAGAACACGAGTCAGACAGAACAGAGCATTTTTATTGTACACACTTTTGTTGAAAACGGAACTCGAAACACAATGATATTTGTAAACGAGAAGTCACAGAATGACATTTCCAGACCTAGCTCATTAATTATGCAAAACAACAGCCAATGGCGGTTCTCCAACTGCACACAAAGCAATATTTGAGTCGGTCATTCACAGATTGTTTGAAGTATATAGACATGATATGACTTTGTTTGCTTAATAAGCAGTTTAGATCGTTGGATTACTCTGCAGTAATTGTGGCACATTACTGCAGAGCAATCAGGGTTAAGGTGCCTTGCTCAAGGGCACTTCATCCATGACCCGTGCTGGCTGGCATTGAGATTTGAATCGTCGACCTTCTGATCACAAGCCCAGCGCTTTAACCACTAGGCCACAGCGGACCCCGAGCCGCCTTGGGCGTAATAGACTGGGTTCTAAAGGGTCAGTGCCAGAGGGTCAGCCGGGATTTGGGCAATAGTAACTCCAAAAATAAAGCTAGATAACACAATAATACACAACAAAAACGTGATAACGTAATAAAAAACATGCCTTTAGAAATGTTTTATGAACGGAGTTATCTCATTTTGGAACCAAAGTCTTCATATAGGCTACTTTATAATGGCACTGATTGATGCAAGTAAACAGGCATGAAGCAAGGCACGAGAAGAAAATAAATGAAGTAGCAATACAAATAAGTGATGTGTTTTGAAGAAGAGAGAAAAAATCATGAAATGAGAAGGAAATGTTATTAGCAGGGGTCTACTCCTCAATCCTCATGAAGTCAACCAGATGCTCTTATTTGTAAAAGTAACGTTAATATTTCAGCCAGGCATAGTAATAAAACGAGAGAAATCACCTTTAAATGAATTCACAGGTTTTACACAGGTCTAAATGCTTTCTCAAAAGACTTAAGAATGGCATTGATACAACTCTGTTCTTTCTGTTCAGAAAAACCTGAGACCACTTTACATTTATTTTGGAACTGCTCTTTCACAGTTACATTTTGGTGTGACATTTGTGATTTTATCAATTGTTATGTAAATCCTAATGTTGATTTTAGGAGCACTTCCGGTGGGACGGGTTCACTTTCTGCCGTCGGTGTGGTGTCGCATATGCAGGTCATCTCTTCTGATGCACATGGATGTGTACACAAGTAAAGCTCTCACATTAACGTGTGTCTCTTGTAGACGTACAAAAGAAACAAAAGCTGATGCTCGCCGACGGCATCAGCCCGTTGTCCGAGCGCAGAGACCCAGCGCGCCCTGACGAGCGACTCTAGTAGCATGTTGGCTTGGGCCAAGGCGATAGATCACCGTGGCAACCTGCTGGTGTCGCGACTGCTTTTATACGGCATACTGGCGACGCTCCAACCGACGACGGTTGGTGATGAAATTTACATTCACGTTTAACGTTGAGAACACGAGTCAGACAGAGCGTTTTTATTGTACACACTTTTGTTGAAAACGGAACTCGAAACACAATGATATTTATAAACGAGTAGTCACAGAATGACATTTCCAGACCTAGCTCATTAATTATGCAAAACAACAGCCAATGGCGGTGCTACAAGCAATATTTGAATCGGTCATTCACAGATTGTTTGCCTCCAAATAAAGAGCTTTTGCTTATATCGTGTCGTCATTCTTTTCACCACCTAATCAATGAAATCAACGGGACTTGATGTACACATTTGAAAAAGCAAACTCTCTGTTCGATGTGAAACGGGGCTTTTAGGACATCTAGTGTAAGGAAAACAACGTTGCATGATATTACCAATCCTGTTTCGGAGCTACAGTATATACTCGTTTATGCTCTTTCGCAAATGCAACGCTTGGGGGGTGATGTGAAATTGTCATGAGATATCTTCTTTTTGATAAACGCATGGCTTTTACCACAAGATGACCTCTACCACTAGACGTCGTCATCACTTCTTCGATCGTTCCTAACAATTATTTATTAATAAAAATTAAAATCATATTTATTACAGTCTCTTATTCATATTTATTACAGTCTGTTGTTCATACAACGCTAATCAATATTCGGTTATGTGTGTTTGTGTGGCACTTTTAGGAGTGTCATTCATCAATTCAGTAAGTACTTTTAAACTCTTTTTATACTGGCTTTTACTTCTGTAAAGAAAATGAGAATCTGATTTGTCTTCTCCTTTCAATTGAACGTTTGCACCCCTTCGCCAGTAGAGGGCGTTGTTTGATAACCGTTGACAGTTGTAAAGGTTTCCTAATGGGTTTTAGCTGCTGAATGATTTAATTCTTTAGGTTCGAGCACACAGGCTGATCTCAGACCACAGTTTCTTAGGGAGTGCCTTAAAGAAAGATTTATTCTGCATACTCACTTTGCCATCCAACTCTTGAAGTAACTTTCTTGAACTAATATACATACATATGTATATATATATATATATATATATATATATATATATATATATATATATATATTTAGCCTGTATATCGTGTACATATTGAACAAGATATTATTATGAAGGGATTGAGGGATTTAAGCCATAGTAACTCCAAAAATACAGCTAGATAACACAATAAAACACAACAAAAACATGATAACATAATAAAAAACATGCCTTTAGAAATGAGAGTTATCTCATATGCAGGTCATCTCTTCTGATGCACATGGATGTGTACACAAGTAAAGCGAGTCTCACATTAACGCGTGTCTCTTGTAGACGTACAAAAGAAACAAAAGCCAATACACGCCGGCGATCCGACGGGCATCGGCCCGTTGTTTCCGAGCGCAGAGACCAAGCGCGCCCTGACGAGCGACTCTAGTAGCGTGTTGGCTTGGTGTCAAGGCGATAGGTCCCCGGCCCGAACAGATCTAGCAGGTGTCGCGACTGGTTTTATACGGCACATCGGCGACGCTACAGCCGACGACGGTTGGTGAGAAAATGTACATTCACATTTAACGTTGAGAACACGAGTCAGACAGAACAGAGCATTTTTATTGTACACACTTTTGTTGAAAACGGAACTCGAAACACAATGATATTTGTAAATGAGTAGTCACAGAATGACATTTCCAGACCTAGCTCATTAATTATGCAAAACAACAGCCAATGGCGGTTCTCCAACTGCACACAAAGCAATATTTGAGTCGGTCATTCACAGATTGTTTGAAGTATATAGACATGATATGACTTTGTTTGCTTAATAAGCAGTTTAGATCGTTGGATTACTCTGCAGTAATTGTGGCACATTACTGCAGAGCAATCAGGGTTAAGGTGCCTTGCTCAAGGGCACTTCATCCATGACCCTTGCTGGCTGGCATTGAGATTTGAATCGTCGACCTTCTGAACACAAGCCCAGCGCTTTAACCACTAGGCCACAGCCGCCTTGGGCGTAATAGACTGGGTTCTAAAGGGTCAGTGCCAGAGGGTCAGCCGGGATTTAAGCAATAGTAACTCCAAAAATAAAGCTAGATAACACAATAATACACAACAAAAACGTGATAACGTAATAAAAAACATGCCTTTAGAAATGTTTTATGAACGGAGTTATCTCATTTTGGAACCAAAGTCTTCATATAGGCTACTTTATAATGGCACTGATTGATGCAAGTAAACAGGCATGAAGCAAGGCACGAGAAGAAAATAAATGAAGTAGCAATACAAATAAGTGATGTGTTTTGAAGAAGAGAGAAAAAATCATGAAATGAGAAGGAAATGTTATTAGCAGGGGTCTACTCCTCAATCCTCATGAAGTCAACCTGATTCTCTTATTTGTAAAAGTAACGTTAATATTTCAGCCAGGGATAGTAATAAAACGAGAGAAATCACCTTTAAATGAATTCACAGGTTTTACACAGGTCTAAATGCTTTCTCAAAAGACTTAAGAATGGCATTGATACAACTCTGTTCTTTCTGTTCAGAAAAACCTGAGACCACTTTACATTTATTTTGGAACTGCTCTTTCACAGTTACATTTTGGTGTGACATTTGTGATTTTATCAATTGTTATGTAAATCCTAATGTTGATTTTACATACATTAAATGTAATTTTTGGTTTTCATGAATGTGAAAAGAAAAGTGATATTTATTTTATAAACCTTATTTTTCTGTTAGCTAAATTTCACATTCACAAATCTAAATTGTCTAAATGCACTCCTCTTTTTTTGAGGTTTAAATGCGAATTGAAAATGTACTTTGAGTAGCCTGTTGAGTTCTCTAAAAACTTAAAAGCTACAAGAACAGTGACTGTGTTTAAGGACTTTGCATCTAATCTGGATTGGAAGACTAAAGGAATTTAGTCTGGACTGAGGGAATCTGGAGCTTGTATTGACAATGATAATGGTTGTTGTAAATGTTTGTTTTTTGTTATCTTCTACAAGCATTTAATAAAAAAAAAAGATATATATATAAATATATTTCAGGCAGGGATTCGAGCACTTCCGGTGGGACGGGTTCACTTCCTGCGGTTGGTGTAGCGTCGCATATGCAGGTCATTTCTTCTGATGCACATGGATGTGTAGTAAAGCTCTCACATTAACGTGTGTCTCTTGTAGACCTACAAAAGAAACAAAAGCCGATGCTCGCCGACGGCATCAGCCCGTTGTCCGAGCGCAGAGACCCAGCGCGCCCTGACGAGCGACTCTAGTAGCATGTTGGCCTGGGCCAAGGCGATAGATCACCGTGGCAACTTGCTGGTGTCGCGACTGGTTTTATACGGCATATCGGCGACGTTCCAACCGACGACGGTTGGTGAGGAAATTTACATTCACGTTTAACGTTAAGAACACGAGTCAGACAGAGCGTTTTTATTGTTCACACTTTTGTTGAAAACGGAACTCGAAACACAATGATATTTATAAACGAGTAGTCACAGAATGACATTTCCAGACCTAGCTCATTAATTATGCAAAACAACAGCCAATGGCGGTTCTCCAAGCAATATTTGAATCGGTCATTCACAGATTGTTTGCCTCCAAATAAAGAGCTTTTGCTTATATCGTGTCGTCATTCTTTTCACCACCTAATCAATGAAATCAACGGGACTTGATGTACACATTTGAAAAAGCAAACTCTCTGTTCGATTTGAAACGGGGCTTTTAGGACATCTAGTGTAAGGAAAACAACGTTGCATGATATTACCAATCCTGTTTCGGAGCTACAGTATATACTCGTTTATGCTCTTTCGCAAATGCAACGCTTGGGGGGTGATGTGAAATTGTCATGAGATATCTTCTTTTTGATAAACGCATGGCTTTTACCACAAGATGACCTCTACCACTAGATGTCGTCATCACTTCTTCGATCGTTCCTAACAATTATTTATTAATAAAAATTAAAATCATATTTATTACAGTCTCTTAATCATATTTATTACAGTCTGTTGTTCATACAACGCTAATCAATATTCGGTTATGTGTGTTTGTGTGGCACTTTTAGGAGTGTCATTCATCAATTCAGTAAGTACATTTAAACTCTTTTTATACTGGCTTTTACTTCTGTAAAGAAAATGAGAATCTGATTTGTCTTCTCCTTTCAATTGAACGTTTGCACCCCTTCGCCAGTAGAGGGCGTTGTTTGATAACCGTTGACAGTTGTAAAGGTTTCCTAATGGGTTTTAGCTGCTGAATGAATTAATTCTTTAGGTTCGAGCACACAGGCTGATCTCAGACCACAGTTTCTTAGGGAGTGCCTTAAAGAAAGATTTATTCTGCATACTCACTTTGCCATCCAACTCTTGAAGTAACTTTCTTGAACTAATATACATACATATGTATATATATATATATATATATATATATATATATATTTAGCCTGTATATCGTGTACATATTGAACAAGATATTATTATGAAGGGATTGAGGGATTTAAGCAATAGTAACTCCAAAAATAAAGCTAGATAACACAATTGTTCCGCCCTTCGGCGTTTTAATTTGTTTCCTAGTCGGACCCGTTAGTACGGGCAAGCGTTCGAGCCGAGCAACAGTGCGGAAATCACCCTCGTGTCTGCGTCATCACAGAGTTTGGTTAAATCTTTGTCTGTAAGTCCTTTTTTCGTCAGAATTGTGGTTTCTGTATGATGTATGTTTACTTTAAGTAATGTGTGTTATTACGTTCGTGACTCTTTCAGTTTCATCGCGTATGCTCTAGTTTGAAGCTTTTTTGTTTTCTGACTCGCTGATTTATCTGCTCAGCAACGAGCCTCGACGTTTCGCCTTAGATTAAAGGCGGGCGTACACGGTGCGAATTCTGATGGTCGGAAGATCGTATGTCCACGCACACGTCACGAGTGAGTTTATCTGAAAATCATACGGACGAGGTGATAAACGACACGATTTTACGACCTGCCGATTTCCGAAGCAATCGCACAAAGTTCCGCGCCAAAAACATGGAGTCAGAGGAAGATTTGCTTTTTTTGTGGCAGCAATGGCTTGCGAAAGAATAAAAAAGAAAAGAAAAAGAAGGGCATGGCAAAGAGTTTGGCTGAAGAGCAGAGAAAAGCATGGACTTTCAGTTCTTCAAAAACAGCCGTGTGTCTGTGTGCGCATGCTTTGATGTGGTCGTGGAAGATATAGAAAAGTATATAACCATAGCGTGTCACGCAAGTTTGTGCATATAGCAACGTCGTTTTTATATATTTTTTGAACAAATGTTATTGCTGGATAGTCTAGGTATAATAATTGTATACATACTGTTTTTACAGGCCAAATGTTTGATATGGAATAGCCTACATATTGTATTGTGGGAGAAAAGTGATGCAGAGTCAGCATGATGCAAAAAACTGCCTTTAGGCCTTTTGTTATATGTTTAAATCCGCTGTAAAATATCATCACGGATGACCCTGTCATGGTACACGCTGCTGGAAACATCATACAGCGCTCGCTGTTCCTGCCAGAGTTCGGCGAGTTTATCCTCTTTTTCAATAGTCTATCTTCTTCTGTGGTTTCCTAGTTCGTGATTGGTCAACTTCAGATAGATCAACAAATCGGCTCGTTCAACCGCACACATGTCACGAATTCAAACCGATAGCTCACGAACTTTTTAGACATGTTTAAAAATGTTCGGGAGGTCGGGAAGTGCTCGTAAGGCACTCTGCTCGGATCGTAATTCCTCGCACTTGATACGAGCCGCGACCATACGAGCATACACGATTTCCACACGATTGAAAAAAATCGCATGCGAACTCGTACGACAGCAAAAATCGCACCGTGTACGCCCGCCTTTAGTAGTTGATTTATTTACATCTGTTGATTCGTATATATATTATACATGTAACAGTCTAACAGGTAGTTTGGTGATATTGCGGATGTTTGTTTTATTACTATACATTAAGGACACCTGTAGTTTATTGTGTGAAAGTGTTGATATAGAGAATGCTGTATACTGTATAGAGAGTTACTGGGTAATTCATGTTTATTGTGTAAGAGACACTTCAGATGTTACACTTTTGTAATGTTATTTTCTGTTTATTATTTCATTCTTACAGACTTAAATGGAGAAAACACTAAGAAATAAAACTGAGGAAGAAAAGAGTTCAAAAGATAAAACATCATTCCTCAATAAGAAGTCTGGAGTTTCTCTTCATTGCTGTTAACTATCTGTCTAGCTGTACAAATCAGACGTCGTACATGCGAGGGCAGAATAACAATAAAACACAACAAAAACGTGATAACGTAATAAAAAACATGCCTTTAGAAATGTTTTATGAACGGAGTTATCTTATTTTGGAACCAAAGTCTTCATATAGGCTACTTTATAATGGCACTGATTGATGCAAGTAAACAGGCATGAAGCAAGGCACGAGAAGAAAATAAATAAAGTAGCAATACAAATAAGTGATGTGTTTTGAAGAAGAGAGAAAAAATCATGAAATGAGAAGGAAATGTTATTGGCAGGGGTCTACTCCTCAATCCTCATGAAGTCAACCTGATTCTCTTATTTCTAAAAGTAACATTAATATTTCAGCCAGTGATAGTAAAAAAGCGAGAGAAATCACCTTTAAATGAATTCACAGGTTTTACACAGGTCTAAATGCTTTCTCAAAAGACTTAAGAATGGCATTGATACAACTCTGTTCTTTCTGTTCAGAAAAACCTGAGTCCACTTTACATTTATTTTGGAACTGCTCTTTCACAGTTACATTTTGGTGTGACATTTGTGATTTTATCAATTGTTATGTAAATCCTAATGTTGATTTTAGGAGCACTTCCGGTGGGACGGGTTGACTTTCTGCCGTCGGTGTGGTGTCGCATATGCAGGTCATCTCTTCTGATGCACATGGATGTGTACACAAGTAAAGCTCTCACATTAACGTGTGTCTCTTGTAGACGTACAAAAGAAACAAAAGCCGATGCTCGCCGACAGCATCAGCCCGTTGTCCGAGCGCAGAGACCCAGCGCGCCCTGACGAGCGACTCTAGTAGCATGTTGGCTTGGGCCAAGGCGATAGATCACCGTGGCAACTTGCTGGTGTCGCGACTGGTTTTATACGGCATATCGGCGACGCTCCAACCGACGACGGTTGGTGAGGAAATTTACATTCACGTTTAACGTTAAGAACACGAGTCAGACAGAGCGTTTTTATTGTACACACTTTTGTTGAAAACGGAACTCGAAACACAATGATATTTATAAACGAGTAGTCACAGAATGACATTTCCAGACCTAGCTCATTAATTATGCAAAACAACAGCCAATGGCGGTTCTCCAAGCAATATTTGAATCGGTCATTCACAGATTGTTTGCCTCCAAATAAAGAGCTTTTGCTTATATCGTGTCGTCATTCTTTTCACCACCTAATCAATGAAATCAACGGGACTTGATGTACACATTTGAAAAAGCAAACTCTCTGTTCGATGTGAAACGGGGCTTTTAGGACATCTAGTGTAAGGAAAACAACGTTGCATGATATTACCAATCCTGTTTCGGAGCTACAGTATATACTCGTTTATGCTCTTTCGCAAATGCAACGCTTGGGGGGTGATGTGAAATTGTCATGAGATATCTTCTTTTTGATAAACGCATGGCTTTTACCACAAGATGACCTCTACCACTAGACGTCGTCATCACTTCTTCGATCGTTCCTAACAATTATTTATTAATAAAAATTAAAATCATATTTATTACAGTCTCTTAATCATATTTATTACAGTCTGTTGTTCATACAACGCTAATCAATATTCGGTTATGTGTGTTTGTGTGGCACTTTTAGGAGTGTCATTCATCAATTCAGTAAGTACTTTTAAACTCTTTTTATACTGGCTTTTACTTCTGTAAAGAAAATGAGAATCTGATTTGTCTTCTCCTTTCAATTGAACGTTTGCACCCCTTCGCCAGTCGAGGGCGTTGTTTGATAACCGTTGACAGTTGTAAAGGTTTCCTAATGGGTTTTAGCTGCTGAATGAATTAATTCTTTAGGTTCGAGCACACAGGCTGATCTCAGACCACAGTTTCTTAGGGAGTGCCTTAAAGAAAGATTTATTCTGCATACTCACTTTGCCATCCAACTCTTGAAGTAACTTTATTGAACTTATATACATACATATGTATATATATATATATATATATATATATATATATATATATATATATATATATATATATATATATATATATATATATATATATATATATATATATATTTAGCCTGTATATCGTGTACATATTGAACAAGATATTATTATGAAGGGATTGAGGGATTTAAGCAATAGTAACTCCAAAAATAAAGCTAGATAACACAATAAAACACAACAAAAACGTGATAACGTAATAAAAAACATGCCTTTAGAAATGTTTTATGAACGGAGTTATCTCATTTTGGAACCAAAGTCTTCATTAGGCTACTTTATAATGGCACTGATTGATGCAAGTAAACAGGCATGAAGCAAGGCACGAGAAGAAAATAAATGAAGTAGCAATACAAATAAGTGATGTGTTTTGAAGAAGAGAGAAAAAATCATGAAATGAGAAGGAAATGTTATTAGCAGGGGTCTACTCCTCAATCCTCATGAAGTCAACCTCCATCCATCCATCCATTTTCTTCCGCTTATCCGGGACCGGGTCGCGGGGGCAGCAGTCTAAGCAGAGATGCCCAGACATCCCTCACCCTAGACACTTCCTCCAGCTCTTCCGGGGGGACACCGAGGCGTTCCCAGGCCAGCCGGGAGACATAGTCCCACCAGCGTGTCCTAGGTCTTCCCCGGGGTCTCCTCCCGGTCGGACGGGCCCGGAACACCTTCCGAGGAAGGCGTCCAGTAGGCATCCGTAACAGATGCCCAAGCCACCTCAGCTGACCCCTCTCGATGTGGAGGAGCAGCGGCTCTACTCCGAGCTCCTCGCGGGTGACCGAGCTTCTCACCCTATCTCTAAGGGATCGCCCAGCCACCCTGCGGAGGAAGCTCATTTCAGCCGCCTGTATCCGGGATCTTGTCCTTTCGGTCATGACCCAAAGCTCATGACCATAGGTGAGAGTAGGAACGTAGATTGACCGGTAAATTGAGAGCTTCGCCTTGCGGCTCAGCTCTTTCTTCACCACGACGGACCGGTACATCGACCGCATTACTGCAGAAGCTGCACCGATCCGTCTGTCAATCTCCCGTTCCCTCCTCCCCTCACTCGTGAACAAGACCCCGAGATACTTAAACTCCTCCACTTGAGGAAGGAACTCTCCACCAACCTGAAGTGGGCAAGCCACCCTTTTCCGACTGAGGACCATGGCCTCGGATTTGGAGGTACTGATTTTCATTCCAGCCGCTTCACACTCTGCTGTAAACCGTCCCAGTGCATGCTGAAGGTCCTGGTTTGAAGGGGCCAACACGACGACATCATCCGCAAATAGCAGAGACGAGATCGTGTGGTCCCCAAACCTGACACCCTCCGGCCCCTGGCTGCGCCTAGAAATTCTGTCCATAAAAATTACGAACAGAACCGGTGACAAAGGGCAGCCCTGCCGGAGTCCGACATGCACTGGGAACAGGTCCGACTTACTGCCGGCAATGCGAACCAAGCTCCTGCTTCGGTCGTACAGGGACCTGACAGCCCTTAGTAAAGGACCACAGACCCCATACTCCCGAAGCACCCTCCACAGGATGCCGCGAGGGACACAGTCGAATGCTTTCTCCAAATCCACAAAACACATGTGGATTGGTTGAGCAAACTCCCATGCACCCTCCAGCACCCTGTAGAGGGTGTAGAGCTGGTCCAGTGTTCCACGGCCTGGACGAAAACCACACTGTTCCTCCTGAATCCGAGGTTCTACTATCGGCCGTATTCTCCTCTCCAGTACCCTGGCATAGACTTTCCCGGGAAGGCTGAGAAGTGTGATCCCCCTGTAGTTGGAACACACCCTCCGGTCCCCCTTCTTAAAAAGAGGGACCACCACCCCGGTCTGCCATCCCAGAGGCACTGTCCCCGACCGCCACGCGATGCTGCAGAGGCGTGTCAGCCAAGACAGCCCCACAACATCCAGAGACTTGAGGTACTCAGGGCGAATCTCATCCACCCCCGGTGCCCTGCCACTGAGGAGTTTCTTGACTACCTCAGTGACTTCGGCTTGGGTGATGGACGAGTCCACCTCTGAGCCCTCAGCCTCTGCTTCCTCAATGGAGGACGTGACGGTGGGATTGAGGAGATCCTCGAAGTACTCCTTCCACCGACCGACGACATCCCCAGTTGAGGTCAACAGCCTCCCACCTCCACTGTAAACAGCGTTGGTAGGGCACTGTTTCCCTCTCCTGAGGCGCCGGACGGTTTGCCAGAATCTCTTCGAGGCCAGTCGATAGTCCTTCTCCATGGCCTCACCAAACTCCTCCCAGGCCCGAGTTTTTGCCTCCACAACCACCCGGGCAGCAGTCCGCTTGGCCTGCCGGTACCTGTCAGCTGCCTCAGGAGTCCCACAAGCCAACCAGGCCCGATAAGACTCCTTCTTCAGCTTGACGGTTTCCCTTACTTCCGGTGTCCACCACCGGGTTCGGGGATTCCCGCCTCGACAGGCACCGGAGACCTTACGGCCACAGCTCCGAGTGGCCGCTTCGACAATGGAGGCGGAAAACATGGTCCACTCGGACTCAATGTCTCCAGCCTCCCTCGGGATCTGGTTGAAGCTCTGCCGGAGGTGGGAGTTAAAGATCTCTCTGACAGGAGACTCCGCCAGGCGTTCCCAGCAGACCCTTACAGTACGTTTGGGTCTGCCGAGTCTGTCCAGCTTCCTCTCCTGCCATCGGATCCAACTCACCACCAGGTGGTGATCAGTTGACAGCTCCGCCCCTCTCTTAACCCGAGTGTCCAAAACATATGGTCGCAGGTCAGATGAAACGACCACAAAGTCGATCATCGACCTGCGGCCTAGGGTGTCCTGGTGCCACGTGCACTGATGGACACCCTTATGCTTGAACATGGTGTTCGTTATAGACAAACTGTGACTAGCACAGAAGTCCAATAACTGAACACCGCTCGGGTTCAGATCAGGGGGGCCGTTCCTCCCAATCACGCCCCTCCAGGTGTCACTGTCGTTGCCGACATGGGCGTTGAAGTCCCCCAGTAGGACGACCGAGTCCCCAGTCGGAGCACTTTCCAGCACCCCTCCCAGAGACTCCAAGAAGGTCGGGTACTCTGCACTGCCGTTCGGCCCGTAGGCACAAACAACAGTGAGAGACCTAACCCCGACCCGTAGGCGCAGGGAAACGACCCTCTCGTTCACCGGGGTAAACTCCAACACATGGCGGGAGAGCTGGGGGGCTATAAGCAGACCCACACCAGCCCGCCGCCTCTCACCATGGGCAACTCCAGAGTGATGAAGTGTCCATCCTCTCTCGAGGAGTGTGGTTCCAGAGCCCAAGCCATGCGTAGAGGTGATCCCGACTATCTCTAGTCGGAACCTCTCAACCTCCCGCACCATCTCAGGCTCCTTCCCCGCCAGCGAGGTGACATTCCACGTCCCTAGAGCTAGCTTCCATGTCCAGGGATCGGGCTGTCGAGGCACTCTCCTCCGACTGCCGCCCGATCCACAATGCACCGACCCCCTATGGTCCCTCCCGCACGTGGTGAGCCCACGGGAAGGCGGCCCCACGTCGCTCCTTCGGGCTGAGCCCGGCCGGACCCCGTGGGGAAAGGCCCGGCCACCAGGCGCTCGCATACGAGCACCGACCCCGGGCCTGGCTCCAGGGTGGTGCCCCGGTTGCGCCATACCGGGCGACGTCACGGTCCTTGTTTTTGTAAACATCATATGGGGTTTTTGAACCACTCTTAGTCTGACCCGTCGCCTAGGACCTGTTTGCCTTGGGAGACCCTACCAGGGGCATATAGCCCCCGACAACATAGCTCCTAGGGTCACTCGGGTACTCAAACCCCTCCACCACGTTAAGGTGGCGGTTCAAGGAAGGGTGAAGTCAACCTGATTCTCTTATTCAGGTTGACTTCATTCTCTTATTTCTAAAAGTAACATTAATATATCACTGGAAGAAATATTAATGTTACTTTTAGAAATAAGAGAATGAAGTCAACCTGATTCTCTTATTTCTAAAAGTAACATTAATATTTCTTCCAGTGATAGTAAAAAAGCGAGAGAAATCACCTTTAAATGAATTCACAGGTTTTACACAGGTCTAAATGCTTTCTCAAAAGACTTAAGAATGGCATTGATACAACTCTGTTCTTTCTGTTCAGAAAAACCTGAGTCCACTTTACATTTATTTTGGAACTGCTCTTTCACAGTTACATTTTGGTGTGACATTTGTGATTTTATCAATTGTTATGTAAATCCTAATGTTGATTTTAGGAGCACTTCCGGTGGGACGGGTTCACTTCCTGCCGTCGGTGTGGTGTCGCATATGCAGGTCATCTCTTCTGATGCACATGGATGTGTACACAAGTAAAGCTCTCACATTAACGTGTGTCTCTTGTAGACGTACAAAAGAAACAAAAGCTGATGCTCGCCGACGGCATCAGCCCGTTGTCCGAGCGCAGAGACCCAGCGCGCCCTGACGAGCGACTCTAGTAGCATGTTGGCTTGGGCAAGGCGATAGATCACCGTGGCAACCAGCTGGTGTCGCGACTGCTTTTATACGGCATACTGGCGACGCTCCAACTGACGACGGTTGGTGATGAAATTTACATTCACGTTTAACGTTGAGAACACGAGTCAGACAGAGCGTTTTTATTGTACACACTTTTGTTGAAAACGGAACTCGAAACACAATGATATTTATAAACGAGTAGTCACAGAATGACATTTCCAGACCTAGCTCATTAATTATGCAAAACAACAGCCAATGGCGGTGCTCCAAGCAATATTTGAATCGGTCATTCACAGATTGTTTGCCTCCAAATAAAGAGCTTTTGCTTATATCGTGTCGTCATTCTTTTCACCACCTAATCAATGAAATCAACGGGACTTGATGTACACATTTGAAAAAGCAAACTCTCTGTTCGATGTGAAACGGGGCTTTTAGGACATCTAGTGTAAGGAAAACAACGTTGCATGATATTACCAATCCTGTTTCGGAGCTACAGTATATACTCGTTTATGCTCTTTCGCAAATGCAACGCTTGGGGGGTGATGTGAAATTGTCATGAGATATCTTCTTTTTGATAAACGCATGGCTTTTACCACAAGATGACCTCTACCACTAGAGGTCGTCATCACTTCTTCGATCGTTCCTAACAATTATTTATTAATAAAAATTAAAATCATATTTATTACAGTCTCTTAATCATATTTATTACAGTCTGTTGTTCATACAACGCTAATCAATATTCGGTTATGTGTGTTTGTGTGGCACTTTTAGGAGTGTCATTCATCAATTCAGTAAGTACATTTAAACTCTTTTTATACTGGCTTTTACTTCTGTAAAGAAAATGAGAATCTGATTTGTCTTCTCCTTTCAATTGAACGTTTGCACCCCTTCGCCAGTAGAGGGCTTTGTCTGATAACCGTGGACAGTTGTAAAGGTTTCCTAATGGGTTTTAGCTGCTGAATGATTGAATTCTTTAGGTTCGAGCACACAGGCTGATCTCAGACCACAGTTTCTTAGGGAGTGCCTTAAAGAAAGGTTTATTCTGCATACTCACTTTGCCATCCAAATCTTGAAGTAACTTTCTTGAACTAATATACATACATATATAAATATATATATATATATATAGAGAGAGAGAGAGAGAGCCTGTATATTGTGTACATATTGAACAAGATATTATTATGAAGGGATTGAGGGATTTAAGCCATAGTAACTCCAAAAATACAGCTAGATAACACAATAAAACACAACAAAAACATGATAACATAATAAAAAACATGCCTTTAGAAATGAGAGTTATCTCATATGCAGGTCATCTCTTCTGATGCACATGGATGTGTACACAAGTAAAGCGAGTCTCACATTAACGCGTGTCTCTTGTAGACGTACAAAAGAAACAAAAGCCGATGCACGCCGGCGATCCGACGGGCATCGGCCCGTTGTTTCCGAGCGCAGAGACCAAGCGCGCCCTGACGAGCGACTCTAGTAGCGTGTTGGCTTGGTGTCAAGGCGTTAGGTCCCCGGCCCGAACAGATCTAGCAGGTGTCGCGACTGCTTTTATACGGCACATCGGCGACGCTACAGCCGACGACGGTTGGTGAGAAAATGTACATTCACGTTTAACGTTGAGAACACGAGTCAGACAGAGCGTTTTTATTGTACACACTTTTGTTGAAAACGGAACTCGAAACACAATGATATTTGTAAACGAGTAGTCACAGAATGACATTTCCAGACCTAGCTCATTAATTATGCAAAACAACAGCCAATGGCGGTTCTCCAACTGCACACAAAGCAATATTTGAGTCGGTCATTCACAGATTGTTTGAAGTATATAGACATGATATGACTTTGTTTGCTTAATAAGCAGTTTAGATCGTTGGATTACTCTGCAGTAATTGTGGCACATTACTGCAGAGCAATCAGGGTTACTGTGTGTTCACACCGAACGCGAATGAGGCGTCAAGCGCGAGTGATTTACATGTTAAGTCAATGTAAAGACGCGATAGACGCGCTTGCGGCGCGAATAGCGCGAATGAGGCGTCGCGAATGACGCGAATGACGCGAATGGCGCGAATGACGCGAATTGCGCGAATCGCGCGAGTTGAAAAATCTGAACTTTGGCGGAAATTCGCGCCGCGTTAACCAATCAGGAGCCTGCTTGAGTAGTGACGTAGACAACGTAGCGAGCAGAGGCAGAAATAAAAAATGGAGGACACGCTCATCTCAGTGTGTGGACACCCGGAGCTATATGATACGTGTTCATAAAAATAGGAATAAAAAGGATCTTGCTTGGAAGAAAGTGAGTGAGGAGGTCGGAGAATCCGGTAAATTGTAAAAACATTTTCGTGAAGCGAATTTCACTCGCGAATGACGCGAATAGCGCGAATGACGCGTTTTTCACGCGCGAATAGCGCGAATGACGCGAATGAAGCGAATGACGCGAATGAAGCGAGTAAACACAAAATGTTCAAGCGTCAAACTACTCGCGAATAGCGCGTTTTTGACGCCTCATTCGCGCTCTATGTGAACACACAGTTAAGGTGCCTTGCTCAAGGGCACTTCATCCATGACCCGTGCTGGCTGGCATTGAGATTTGAATCGTCGACCTTCTGAACACAAGCCCAGCGCTTTAACCACTAGGCCACAGCGGACCCCGAGCCGCCTTGGGCGTAATAGACTGGGTTCTAAAGGGTCAGTGCCAGAGGGTCAGCCGGGATTTGAGCAATAGTAACTCCAAAAATAAAGCTAGATAACACAATAATACACAACAAAAACGTGATAACGTAATAAAAAACATGCCTTTAGAAATGTTTTATGAACGGAGTTATCTCATTTTGGAACCAAAGTCTTCATATAGGCTACTTTATAATGGCACTGATTGATGCAAGTAAACAGGCATGAAGCAAGGCACGAGAAGAAAATAAATGAAGTAGCAATACAAATAAGTGATGTGTTTTGAAGAAGAGAGAAAAAATCATGAAATGAGAAGGAAATGTTATTAGCATACTCCTCAATCCTCATGAAGTCAACCAGATGCTCTTATTTGTAAAAGTAACGTTAATATTTCAGCCAGTGATAGTAAAAAAGCGAGAGAAATCACCTTTAAATGAATTCACAGGTTTTACACAGGTCTAAATGCTTTCTCAAAAGACTTAAGAATGGCATTGATACAACTCTGTTCTTTCTGTTCAGAAAAACCTGAGTCCACTTTACATTTATTTTGGAACTGCTCTTTCACAGTTACATTTTGGTGTGACATTTGTGATTTTATCAATTGTTATGTAAATCCTAATGTTGATTTTACATACATTAAATGTAATTTTTGGTTTTCATGAATGTGAAAAGAAAAGTGATATTTATTTTATAAACCTTATTTTTCTGTTAGCTAAATTTCACATTCACAAATCTAAATTGTCTAAATGCACTCCTCTTTTTTTGAGGTTTAAATGCGAGTTGAAAATGTACTTTGAGTAGCCTGTTGAGTTCTCTAAAAACTTAAAAGCTACAAGAACAGTGACTGTGTTTAAGGACTTTGCACCTAATCTGGATTGGAAGACTGAAGGAATTTAGTCTGGACTGAGGGAATCTGGAGCTTGTAGTGACAATGATAATGGTTGTTGTAAATGTTTGTTTTTTGTTATCTTCTACAAGCATTTAATAAAAAAAAAAGATATATATATAAATATATTTCAGGCAGGGATTCGAGCACTTCCGGTGGGACGGGTTCACTTCCTGCGGTTGGTGTAGCGTCGCATATGCAGGTCATCTCTTCTGATGCACATGGATGTGTAGTAAAGCTCTCACATTAACGTGTGTCTCTTGTAGACGTACAAAAGAAACAAAAGCTGATGCTCGCCGACGGCATCAGCCCGTTGTCCGAGCGCAGAGACCCAGCGCGCCCTGACGAGCGACTCTAGTAGCATGTTGGCTTGGGCCAAGGCGATAGATCACCGTGGCAACTTGCTGGTGTCGCGACTGGTTTTATACGGCATATCGGCGACGCTCCAACCGACGACGGTTGGTGAGGAAATTTACATTCACGTTTAACGTTAAGAACGCGAGTCAGACAGAGCGTTTTTATTGTACACACTTTTGTTGAAAACGGAACTCGAAACACAATGATATTTATAAACGAGTAGTCACAGAATTACATTTCCAGACCTAGCTCATTAATTATGCAAAACAACAGCCAATGGCGGTTCTCCAAGCAATATTTGAATCGGTCATTCACAGATTGTTTGCCTCCAAATAAAGAGCTTTTGCTTATATCGTGTCGTCATTCTTTTCACCACCTAATCAATGAAATCAACGGGACTTGATGTACACATTTGAAAAAGCAAACTCTCTGTTCGATGTGAAACGGGGCTTTTAGGACATCTAGTGTAAGGAAAACAACGTTGCATGATATTACCAATCCTGTTTCGGAGCTACAGTATATACTCGTTTATGCTCTTTCGCAAATGCAACGCTTGGGGGGTGATGTGAAATTGTCATGAGATATCTTCTTTTTGATAAACGCATGGCTTTTACCACAAGATGACCTCTACCACTAGACGTCGTCATCACTTCTTCGATCGTTCCTAACAATTATTTATTAATAAAAATTAAAATCATATTTATTACAGTCTCTTATTCATATTTATTACAGTCTGGTGTTCATACAACGCTAATCAATATTCGGTTATGTGTGTTTGTGTGGCACTTTTAGGAGTGTCATTCATCAATTCAGTAAGTACTTTTAAACTCTTTTTATACTGGCTTTTACTTCTGTAAAGAAAATGAGAATCTGATTTGTCTTCTCCTTTCAATTGAACGTTTGCACCCCTTCGCCAGTAGAGGGCGATGTTTGATAACCATTGACAGTTGTAAAGGTTTCCTAATGGGTTTTAGCTGCTGAATGAATTAATTCTTTAGGTTCGAGCACACAGGCTGATCTCAGACCACAGTTTCTTAGGGAGTGCCTTAAAGAAAGATTTATTCTGCATACTCACTTTGCCATCCAACTCTTGAAGTAACTTTCTTGAACTAATATACATACATATGTATATATATATATACATATGTATATATATATATATATATATGTATAT
The DNA here is from genome assembly GCF_947034865.1 of Barbatula barbatula. Lineage (NCBI taxonomy): Eukaryota > Metazoa > Chordata > Actinopteri > Cypriniformes > Nemacheilidae > Barbatula > Barbatula barbatula. The sequence continues at coordinate 6,092,396 of NC_136773.1, forward strand.
ATATATATATATATATATATATATATATATTTAGCCTGTATATCGTGTACATATTGAACAAGATATTATTATGAAGGGATTGAGGGATTTAAGCAATAGTAACTCCAAAAATAAAGCTAGATAACACAATAAAACACAACAAAAACGTGATAACGTAATAAAAAACATGCCTTTAGAAATGTTTTATGAACGGAGTTATCTCATTTTGGAACCAAAGTCTTCATATAGGCTACTTTATAATGGCACTGATTGATGCAAGTAAACAGGCATGAAGCAAGGCACGAGAAGAAAATAAATGAAGTAGCAATACAAATAAGTGATGTGTTTTGAAGAAGAGAGAAAAAATCATGAAATGAGAAGGAAATGTTATTGGCAGGGGTCTACTCCTCAATCCTCATGAAGTCAACCTGATTCTCTTATTTCTAAAAGTAACATTAATATTTCAGCCAGTGATAGTAAAAAAGCGAGAGAAATCACCTTTAAATGAATTCACAGGTTTTACACAGGTCTAAATGCTTTCTCAAAAGACTTAAGAATGGCATTGATACCCTCTGTTCTTTCTGTTCAGAAAAACCTGAGCAGTGGCGGCTGGTGAAAAATATTCTCGGTGGGGCTGTGCCATACTTTTTTGTTTCCGTAACCATCGCAATAAAATTTAACACAAACTGCAGGACAGCAGTGCTCAGTGAAATAGTCAGTAATTATTTAATGCCAATATTAAAAAGTTGAGGCATTCGTACACAAAAACATAAACATCATGATGCACAAACACAAGCCTTTTATTTGCATTTAAACTGAACTTGTAAACAATTGACTATTTCTACATATAAGTAACATCTTTTGGAAAGGCTGTTTGTGCCATTGGTAGTAAATAGGCAACACAATATGCATGCTGTCAGAACAGAGTGGAAAGTGGACAATAACATTAAATTATTATAAAGTTTATAGGAATTCTTACACTGTATAAAGGATGTATAATATAGAAATGGATATCAAGTGGCTGAACTCAAACCTTTGACTGGAAGAATAGCATAAAGTATTTTATGATCAAACTAAATGTAACTAATTGTTAATGTGCTCCAGAACTGCAACAATTGATTGATACAAAACATATATACAGTAATATTAGCAAACACACTATTAACATTTTTTAGAGTACCATATATAACTGAATGATTTTTATGCTAAGGTCAACTATATACAAAGAAACGTGTGTGTGTGTGTGTGAAGCTACGGGAGAAGCCGCGCATATACTGCTTCCCTTTTTCGCTAGCCTGCTGTTTGATTGAGAGGTCAGGTTGATCTGGGCCCAGCTCTTTCACCCGAACTTTCTCCGACAAAGTTCTCCTCTCAAACGGATCTTGGAGGAGAGATTTCACCGAGTTAGGGTTGGGTCTTGGAGGAGTAACGTCCGCGCTCGCCATTGTCGTTTAGTAAAAATGGCGCCCCTAGAGCCCAGTCCTTATTTTATCAGGGCTTGGGGCGATAAAATGATCGCCCTTCTTGGATTCTATTTAAGAACGCTGATTGGCTAAATTTTATGTCATACATTCATATCTTAAATTAGCAATTGGCTTAACTGCTACATAGACCCGCCTCCTTGGGGCGCTTTATCTATCGCCCCAGAGCTGATGAAGCGGTCAGACAGGCAGAGGAAAGGTTGCAAATATGATTTTGTATCATATTTTACATGTATTACTGGGTGCATTCCATATTTAAAACACACAAATATTGACATACTGATGTTTTTCTCATTATTATTACTATTTTTGTTTTAATTGTTTTAATTTTTTTTTGTGGCTTAAGGGGGGCGGCGCCCTAGCGCCCTCTATTGGCCGGCCGCCACTGGGTCCACTTTACATTTATTTTGGAACTGCTCTTTCACGGTTACATTTTGGTGTGACATTTGTGATTTTATCAATTGTTATGTAAATCCTAATGTTGATTTTAGGAGCACTTCCGGTGGGACTGGTTCACTTGCTGCCGTCGGTGTGGTGTCGCATATGCAGGTCATCTCTTCTGATGCACATGGATGTGTACACAAGTAAAGCTCTCACATTAACGTGTGTCTCTTGTAGACGTACAAAAGAAACAAAAGCTGATGCTCGCCGACGGCATCAGCCCGTTGTCCGAGCGCAGAGACCCAGCGCGCCCTGACGAGCGACTCTAGTAGCATGTTGGCTTGGGCAAGGCGATAGATCACCGTGGCAACCAGCTGGTGTCGCGACTGCTTTTATACGGCATACTGGCGACGCTCCAACCGACGACGGTTGGTGATGAAATTTACATTCACGTTTAACGTTGAGAACACGAGTCAGACAGAGCGTTTTTATTGTACACACTTTTGTTGAAAACGGAACTCGAAAATGAGCTACAAGAAAATGAGAATCTGATTTGTCTTCTCCTTTCAATTGAACGTTTGCACCCCTTCGCCAGTAGAGGGCGTTGTTTGATAACCGTTGACAGTTGTAAAGGTTTCCTAATGGGTTTTAGCTGCTGAATGAATTAATTCTTTAGGTTCGAGCACACAGGCTGATCTCAGACCACAGTTTCTTAGGGAGTGCCTTAAAGAAAGGTTTATTCTGCATACTCACTTTGCCATCCAATTCTTGAAGTAACTTTCTTGAACTAATATACATACATATGTATATATATATATATATATATATTTAGCCTGTATATCGTGTACATATTGAACAAGATATTATTATGAAGGGATTGAGGGATTTAAGCAATAGTAACTCCAAAAATAAAGCTAGATAACACAATAAAACACAACAAAAACGTGATAACGTAATAAAAAACATGCCTTTAGAAATGTTTTATGAACGGAGTTATCTCATTTTGGAACCAAAGTCTTCATATAGGCTACTTTATAATGGCACTGATTGATGCAAGTAAACAGGCATGAAGCAAGGCACGAGAAGAAAATAAATGAAGTAGCAATACAAATAAGTGATGTGTTTTGAAGAAGAGAGAAAAAATCATGAAATGAGAAGGAAATGTTATTGGCAGGGGTCTACTCCTCAATCCTCATGAAGTCAACCTGATTCTCTTATTTCTAAAAGTAACATTAATATTTCAGCCAGTGATAGTAAAAAAGCGAGAGAAATCACCTTTAAATGAATTCACAGGTTTTACACAGGTCTAAATGCTTTCTCAAAAGACTTAAGAATGGCATTGATACCCTCTGTTCTTTCTGTTCAGAAAAACCTGAGTCCACTTTACATTTATTTTGGAACTGCTCTTTCACAGTTACATTTTGGTGTGACATTTGTGATTTTATCAATTGTTATGTAAATCCTAATGTTGATTTTAGGAGCACTTCCGGTGGGACGGGTTCACTTCCTGCCGTCGGTGTGGTGTCGCATATGCAGGTCATCTCTTCTGATGCACATGGATGTGTACACAAGTAAAGCTCTCACATTAACGTGTGTCTCTTGTAGACGTACAAAAGAAACAAAAGCTGATGCTCGCCGACGGCATCAGCCCGTTGTCCGAGCGCAGAGACCCAGCGCGCCCTGACGAGCGACTCTAGTAGCATGTTGGCTTGGGCAAGGCGATAGATCACCGTGGCAACCAGCTGGTGTCGCGACTGCTTTTATACGGCATACTGGCGACGCTCCAACCGACGACGGTTGGTGATGAAATTTACATTCACGTTTAACGTTGAGAACACGAGTCTGACAGAGCGTTTTTATTGTACACACTTTTGTTGAAAACGGAACTCGAAACACAATGATATTTATAAACGAGTAGTCACAGAATGACATTTCCAGACCTAGCTCATTAATTATGCAAAACAACAGCCAATGGCGGTGCTCCAAGCAATATTTGAATCGGTCATTCACAGATTGTTTGCCTCCAAATAAAGAGCTTTTGCTTATATCGTGTCGTCATTCTTTTCACCACCACCGTGTGTGCTCCCTGCCTTTTCTCCTCTGTCTGAAGCTGATGTCTCAAAGATCATTGGCTCCAACCACCCTACCACCTGCCCACTGGATCCCATCCCCACCCATCTCCTCCAGGCCATCTCTCCAACGGTTGTGCCTGCTCTGACCCACATCATCAACTCTTCGCTCACCACTGGGACATTTCCCACAGCTTTCAAAGAGGCCCGCATCACACCGCTTCTAAAGAAACCCACCCTGGACCCTACACTGCTAGAAAACTACAGGCCTGTCTCCCTTCTTCCCTTCATCGCCAAAGCCCTGGAGCGAGTTGTGTTCAATCAGCTCTCCTCCTTTCTCATGCAAAACAACCTCCTGGACAGCAATCAGTCTGGGTTCAAGACCGGTCATTCCACAGAGACTGCACTGCTCTCAGTCATCGAAGCCCTGAGACTGGCAAAAGCATCATCCATGTCTTCTGTGCTCATCCTACTGGATCTGTCTGCTGCCTTTGACACTGTCAATCATCACATCCTCCTGGCTTCTCTCAGTGCTATGGGTGTCTCTGGAATGGCGTTGCAATGGTTTGAGTCCTACCTCTCGGGTAGGTCATTCAGAGTATCCTGGAGAGATGAGGTCTCCGCGTCCCAACAGCTCAACACGGGGGTGCCACAGGGCTCAGTGCTTGGACCGCTACTCTTCTCCATTTACATGACATCCCTCGGCTCGGTCATTCAGAAGCATGGCTTCTCCTATCACTGCTATGCGGACGACACACAACTCTACTTGTCATTTCAACCGGACGATCCGACGGTCGCTGCTCGCATCGCGGCATGCCTTAGTGACATCTCGCTTTGGATGAAGGATCATCACCTGCAGCTAAACCTTGCAAAAACGGAACTGCTTGTGATCCCGGGCAACCCAAAGATTCACCACAACCTTGCCATTCAACTAGGCTCATCAACGATTACACCGTCCAGCACAGCCAGAAACCTGGGAGTGGTAATCGATGATCGGCTTAACCTCACAAGTCATGTTGCCAGCACCACCCGGTCCTGTAGATTCATCCTCTACAACATTAGGAAAATTAGACCATTCCTATCGGAGCACTCTACGCAAGTCCTAGTCCAGGCTCTTGTCCTGTCCAAACTGGATTATTGCAATGCGCTTCTGGCTGGACTTCCTGCTTGCACAATCAAACCTCTCCAGATGATCCAGAATGCGGCGGCAAGAGTGGTCTTCAATGAACCGAAGAGAGCGCATGTAACTCCGCTCTTCATCAGGTTACACTGGCTCCCTGTTGCCGCCCGCATAAAGTTCAAGGCTTTGCTCCTGGCCTACAAGACCAACACCGGATCTGCACCATCGTATCTCCACTCGCTAATGCAGATCTATGTTCCTGCCAGATCACTGCGGTCTGCAAAGGAACAACGACTAGTGGTACCATCCCAAAAAGGAAAAAAGTCACTCTCCCGTACCTTCACTGGATCTGTTCCACATTGGTGGAATGATCTACCAGCTGCTACAAGATCAGCAGACTCGGTTGCCATCTTTAAAAAACACCTAAAAACGCATCTCTTCCGTCAACACGTTGCTGATTGAGTTTTTCCTAATTCTCTTCCCTTTCCTTCTTAAAAAAAAAAAAAAAAAAAAAAAAAAACTACTAACCTCACTATTCTTAGCTTTTATACTGTGCTAGGCTTTAATGGACTAGTTTGATGCACTTATGTATTTTTCGTTGCCTATGTTGTTATAATTGCTTCCAATGTTTCCTCATCTGTAAGTCGCTTTGGATAAAAGCGTCTGCTAAATGACTAAATGTAAATGTAAATGTAATCAATGAAAACAACGGGACTTGATGTACACATTTGAAAAAGCAAACTCTCTGTTCGATGTGGAACGGGGCTTTTAGGACATCTAGTGTAAGGAAAACAACGTTGCATGATATTACCAATCCTGTTTCGGAGCTACAGTATATACTCGTTTATGCTCTTTCGCAAATGCAACGCTTGGGGGGTGATGTGAAATTGTCATGAGATCACTTCTTTTTGATAAACGCATGGCTTTTACCACAAGATGACCTCTACCACTAGAGGTCGTCATCACTTCTTCGATCGTTCCTAACAATTATTTATTAATAAAAATTAAAATCATATTTATTACAGTCTCTTAATCATATTTATTACAGTCTGTTGTTCATACAACGCTAATCAATATTCGGTTATGTGTGTTTGTGTGGCACTTTTAGGAGTGTCATTCATCAATTCAGTAAGTACATTTAAACTCTTTTTATACTGGCTTTTACTTCTGTAAAGAAAATGAGAATCTGATTTGTCTTCTCCTTTCAATTGAACGTTTGCACCCCTTCGCCAGTAGAGGGCGTTGTTTGATAACCGTGGACAGTTGTAAAGGTTTCCTAATGGGTTTTAGCTGCTGAATGATTGAATTCTTTAGGTTCGAGCACACAGGCTGATCTCAGACCACAGTTTCTTAGGGAGTGCCTTAAAGACAGGTTTATTCTGCATACTCACTTTGCCATCCAACTCTTGAAGTAACTTTCTTGAACTAATATACATACATATATATATATATATATATATATATATATATATATATATATATATATATATATATAGAGCCTGTATATTGTGTACATATTGAACAAGATATTATTATGAAGGGATTGAGGGATTTAAGCCATAGTAACTCCAAAAATACAGCTAGATAACACAATAAAACACAACAAAAACATGATAACATAATAAAAAACATGCCTTTAGAAATGAGAGTTATCTCATATGCAGGTCATCTCTTCTGATGCACATGGATGTGTACACAAGTAAAGCGAGTCTCACATTAACGCGTGTCTCTTGTAGACGTACAAAAGAAACAAAAGCCGATGCACGCCGGCGATCCGACGGGCATCGGGCCGTTGTTTCCGAGCGCAGAGACCAAGCGCGCCCTGACGAGCGACTCTAGTAGCGTGTTGGCTTGGTGTCAAGGCGATAGGTCCCCGGCCCGAACAGATCTAGCAGGTGTCGCGACTGCTTTTATACGGCACATCGGCGACGCTACAGCCGACGACGGTTGGTGAGAAAATGTACATTCACGTTTAACGTTGAGAACACGAGTCAGACAGAACAGAGCATTTTTATTGTACACACTTTTGTTGAAAACGGAACTCGAAACACAATGATATTTGTAAACGAGTAGTCACAGAATGACATTTCCAGACCTAGCTCATTAATTATGCAAAACAACAGCCAATGGCGGTTCTCCAACTGCACACAAAGCAATATTTGAGTCGGTCATTCACAGATTGTTTGAAGTATATAGACATGATATGACTTTGTTTGCTTAATAAGCAGTTTAGATCGTTGGATTACTCTGCAGTAATTGTGGCACATTACTGCAGAGCAATCAGGGTTAAGGTGCCTTGCTCAAGGGAACTTCATCCATGACCCGTGCTGGCTGGCATTGAGATTTGAATCGTCGACCTTCTGATCACAAGCCCAGCGCTTTAACCACTAGGCCACAGCCGCCTTGGGCGTAATAGACTGGGTTCTAAAGGGTCAGTGCCAGAGGGTCAGCCGGGATTTGAGCAATAGTAACTCCAAAAATAAAGCTAGATAACACAATAATACACAACAAAAGCGTGATAACGTAATAAAAAACATGCCTTTAGAAATGTTTTATGAACGGAGTTATCTCATTTTGGAACCAAAGTCTTCATATAGGCTACTTTATAATGGCACTGATTGATGCAAGTAAACAGGCATGAAGCAAGGCACGAGAAGAAAATAAATGAAGTAGCAATACAAATAAGTGATGTGTTTTGAAGAAGAGAGAAAAAATCATGAAATGAGAAGGAAATGTTATTAGCAGGGGTCTACTCCTCAATCCTCATGAAGTCAACCAGATGCTCTTATTTGTAAAAGTAACGTTAATATTTCAGCCAGGGATAGTAATAAAACGAGAGAAATCACCTTTAAATGAATTCACAGGTTTTACACAGGTCTAAATGCTTTCTCAAAAGACTTAAGAATGGCATTGATACAACTCTGTTCTTTCTGTTCAGAAAAACCTGAGACCACTTTACATTTATTTTGGAACTGCTTTTTCACAGTTACATTTTGGTGTGACATTTGTGATTTTATCAATTGTTATGTAAATCCTAATGTTGATTTTAGGAGCACTTCCGGTGGGACGGGTTCACTTTCTGCCGTCGGTGTGGTGTCGCATATGCAGGTCATCTCTTCTGATGCACATGGATGTGTACACAAGTAAAGCTCTCACATTAACGTGTGTCTCTTGTAGACGTACAAAAGAAACAAAAGCTGATGCTCGCCGACGGCATCAGCCCGTTGTCCGAGCGCAGAGACCCAGCGCGCCCTGACGAGCGACTCTAGTAGCATGTTGGCTTGGGCAAGGCGATAGATCACCGTGGCAACCAGCTGGTGTCGCGACTGCTTTTATACGGCATACTGGCGACGCTCCAACCGACGACGGTTGGTGATGAAATTTACATTCACGTTTAACGTTGAGAACACGAGTCAGACAGAGCGTTTTTATTGTACACACTTTTGTTGAAAACGGAACTCGAAACACAATGATATTTATAATCGAGTAGTCACAGAATGACATTTCCAGACCTAGCTCATTAATTATGCAAAACAACAGCCAATGGCGGTGCTCCAAGCAATATTTGAATCGGTCATTCACAGATTGTTTGCCTCCAAATAAAGAGCTTTTGCTTATATCGTGTCGTCATTCTTTTCACCACCTAATCAATGAAATCAACGGGACTTGATGTACACATTTGAAAAAGCAAACTCTCTGTTCGATGTGAAACGGGGCTTTTAGGACATCTAGTGTAAGGAAAACAACGTTGCATGATATTACCAATCCTGTTTCGGAGCTACAGTATATACTCGTTTATGCTCTTTCGCAAATGCAACGCTTGGGGGGTGATGTGAAATTGTCATGAGATATCTTCTTTTTGATAAACGCATGGCTTTTACCACAAGATGACCTCTACCACTAGACGTCGTCATCACTTCTTCGATCGTTCCTAACAATTATTTATTAATAAAAATTAAAATCATATTTATTACAGTCTCTTATTCATATTTATTACAGTCTGTTGTTCATACAACGCTAATCAATATTCGGTTATGTGTGTTTGTGTGGCACTTTTAGGAGTGTCATTCATCAATTCAGTAAGTACTTTTAAACTCTTTTTATACTGGCTTTTACTTCTGTAAAGAAAATGAGAATCTGATTTGTCTTCTCCTTTCAATTGAACGTTTGCACCCCTTCGCCAGTAGAGGGCGTTGTTTGATAACCGTTGACAGTTGTAAAGGTTTCCTAATGGGTTTTAGCTGCTGAATGAATTAATTCTTTAGGTTCGAGCACACAGGCTGATCTCAGACCACAGTTTCTTAGGGAGTGCCTTAAAGAAAGATTTATTCTGCATACTCACTTTGCCATCCAACTCTTGAAGTAACTTTCTTGAACTAATATACATACATATGTATATATATATATATATATATATATATATATATATATATATATGTATATATATATATATATATATATATATATTTAGCCTGTATATCGTGTACATATTGAACAAGATATTATTATGAAGGGATTGAGGGATTTAAGCAATAGTAACTCCAAAAATAAAGCTAGATAACACAATAAAACACAACAAAAACGTGATAACGTAATAAAAAACATGCCTTTAGAAATGTTTTATGAACGGAGTTATCTCATTTTGGAACCAAAGTCTTCATATAGGCTACTTTATAATGGCACTGATTGATGCAAGTAAACAGGCATGAAGCAAGGCACGAGAAGAAAATAAATGAAGTAGCAATACAAATAAGTGATGTGTTTTGAAGAAGAGAGAAAAAATCATGAAATGAGAAGGAAATGTTATTAGCAGGGGTCTACTCCTCAATCCTCATGAAGTCAACCTGATTCTCTTATTTCTAAAAGTAACATTAATATTTCAGCCAGTGATTGTAAAAAAGCGAGAGAAATGAATTCACAGGTTAAATGAATTCACAGGTTTTACACAGGTCTAAATGCTTTCTCAAAAGACTTAAGAATGGCATTGATACCATCTGTTCTTTCTGTTCAGAAAAACCTGAGTCCACTTTACATTTATTTTGGAACTGCTCTTTCACAGTTACATTTTGGTGTGACATTTGTGATTTTATCAATTGTTATGTAAATCCTAATGTTGATTTTACATACATTAAATGTAATTTTTGGTTTTCATGAATGTGAAAAGAAAAGTGATATTTATTTTATAAACCTTATTTTTCTGTTAGCTAAATTTCACATTCACAAATCTAAATTGTCTAAATGCACTCCTCTTTTTTTGAGGTTTAAATGCGAGTTGAAAATGTACTTTGAGTAGCCTGTTGAGTTCTCTAAAAACTTAAAAGCTACAAGAACAGTGACTGTGTTTAAGGACTTTGCACCTAATCTGGATTGTAAGACTGAAGGAATTTAGTCTGGACTGAGGGAATCTGGAGCTTGTATTGACAATGATAATGGTTGTTGTAAATGTTTGTTTTTTGTTATCTTCTACAAGCATTTAATTAAAAAAAAAGATATATATATAAATATATTTCAGGCAGGGATTCGAGCACTTCCGGTGGGACGGGTTCACTTCCTGCGGTTGGTGTAGCGTCGCATATGCAGGTCATCTCTTCTGATGCACATGGATGTGTAGTAAAGCTCTCACATTAACGTGTGTCTCTTGTAGACGTACAAAAGAAACAAAAGCTGATGCTCGCCGACGGCATCAGCCCGTTGTCCGAGCGCAGAGACCCAGCGCGCCCTGACGAGCGACTCTAGTAGCATGTTGGCTTGGGCAAGGCGATAGATCACCGTGGCAACCAGCTGGTGTCGCGACTGCTTTTATACGGCATACTGGCGACGCTCCAACCGACGACGGTTGGTGTTGAAATTTACATTCACGTTTAACGTTAAGAACACGAGTCAGACAGAGCGTTTTTATTGTACACACTTTTGTTGAAAACGGAACTCGAAACACAATGATATTTATAAACGAGTAGTCACAGAATGACATTTCCAGACCTAGCTCATTAATTATGCAAAACAACAGCCAATGGCGGTTCTCCAAGCAATATTTGAATCGGTCATTCACAGATTGTTTGCCTCCAAATAAAGAGCTTTTGCTTATATCGTGTCGTCATTCTTTTCACCACCTAATCAATGAAAACAACGGGACTTGATGTACACATTTGAAAAAGCAAACTCTCTGTTCGATGTGAAACGGGGCTTTTAGGACATCTAGTGTAAGGAAAACAACGTTGCATGATATTACCAATCCTGTTTCGGAGCTACAGTATATACTCGTTTATGCTCTTTCGCAAATGCAACGCTTGGGGGGTGATGTGAAATTGTCATGAGATATCTTCTTTTTGATAAACGCATGGCTTTTACCACAAGATGACCTCTACCACTAGACGTCGTCATCACTTCTTCGATCGTTCCTAACAATTATTTATTAATAAAAATTTAAATCATATTTATTACAGTCTCTTATTCATATTTATTACAGTCTGTTGTTCATACAACGCTAATCAATATTCGGTTATGTGTGTTTGTGTGGCACTTTTAGGAGTGTCATTCATCAATTCAGTAAGTACTTTTAAACTCTTTTTATACTGGCTTTTACTTCTGTAAAGAAAATGAGAATCTGATTTGTCTTCTCCTTTCAATTGAACGTTTGCACCCCTTCGCCAGTCGAGGGCGTTGTTTGATAACCGTTGACAGTTGTAAAGGTTTCCTAATGGGTTTTAGCTGCTGAATGAATTAATTCTTTAGGTTCGAGCACACAGGCTGATCTCAGACCACAGTTTCTTAGGGAGTGCCTTAAAGAAAGATTTATTCTGCATACTCACTTTGCCATCCAACTCTTGAAGTAACTTTCTTGAACTAATATACATACATATGTATATATATATATATATATATATATATTTAGCCTGTATATCGTGTACATATTGAATAAGATATTATTATGAAGGGATTGAGGGATTTAAGCAATAGTAACTCCAAAAATAAAGCTAGATAACACAATAAAACACAACAAAAACGTGATAACGTAATAAAAAACATGCCTTTAGAAATGTTTTATGAACGGAGTTATCTCATTTTGGAACCAAAGTCTTCATATAGGCTACTTTATAATGGCACTGATTGATGCAAGTAAACAGGCATGAAGCAAGGCACGAGAAGAAAATAAATGAAGTAGCAATACAAATAAGTGATGTGTTTTGAAGAAGAGAGAAAAAATCATGAAATGAGAAGGAAATGTTATTAGCAGGGGTCTACTCCTCAATCCTCATGAAGTCAACCAGATGCTCTTATTTGTAAAAGTAACGTTAATATTTCAGCCAGGGATAGTAATAAAACGAGAGAAATCACCTTTAAATGAATTCACAGGTTTTACACAGGTCTAAATGCTTTCTCAAAAGACTTAAGAATGGCATTGATACAACTCTGTTCTTTCTGTTCAGAAAAACCTGAGACCACTTTACATTTATTTTGGAACTGCTCTTTCACAGTTACATTTTGGTGTGACATTTGTGATTTTATCAATTGTTATGTAAATCCTAATGTTGATTTTACATACATTAAATGTAATTTTTGGTTTTCATGAATGTGAAAAGAAAAGTGATATTTATTTTATAAACCTTATTTTTCTGTTAGCTAAATTTCACATTCACAAATCTAAATTGTCTAAATGCACTCCTCTTTTTTTGAGGTTTAAATGCGAGTTGAAAATGTACTTTGAGTAGCCTGTTGAGTTCTCTAAAAACTTAAAAGCTACAAGAACAGTGACTGTGTTTAAGGACTTTGCACCTAATCTGGATTGGAAGACTGAAGGAATTTAGTCTGGACTGAGGGAATCTGGAGCTTGTAGTGACAATGGTAATGGTTGTTGTAAATGTTTGTTTTTGTTATCTTCTACAAGCATTTAATTAAAAAAAAGATATATATAAATATATTTCAGGCAGGGATTCGAGCACTTCCGGTGGGACGGGTTCACTTCCTGCGGTTGGTGTAGCGTCGCATATGCAGGTCATCTCTTCTGATGCACATGGATGTGTAGTAAAGCTCTCACATTAACGTGTGTCTCTTGTAGACGTACAAAAGAAACAAAAGCTGATGCTCGCCGACGGCATCAGCCCGTTGTCCGAGCGCAGAGACCCAGCGCGCCCTGACGAGCGACTCTAGTAGCATGTTGGCTTGGGCCAAGGCGATAGATCACCGTGGCAACTTGCTGGTGTCGCGACTGGTTTTATACGGCATATCGGCGACGCTCCAACCGACGACGGTTGGTGAGGAAATTTACATTCACGTTTAACGTTAAGAACGCGAGTCAGACAGAGCGTTTTTATTGTACACACTTTTGTTGAAAACGGAACTCGAAACACAATGATATTTATAAACGAGTAGTCACAGAATTACATTTCCAGACCTAGCTCATTAATTATGCAAAACAACAGCCAATGGCGGTTCTCCAAGCAATATTTGAATCGGTCATTCACAGATTGTTTGCCTCCAAATAAAGAGCTTTTGCTTATATCGTGTCGTCATTCTTTTCACCACCTAATCAATGAAATCAACGGGACTTGATGTACACATTTGAAAAAGCAAACTCTCTGTTCGATGTGAAACGGGGCTTTTAGGACATCTAGTGTAAGGAAAACAACGTTGCATGATATTACCAATCCTGTTTCGGAGCTACAGTATATACTCGTTTATGCTCTTTCGCAAATGCAACGCTTGGGGGGTGATGTGAAATTGTCATGAGATATCTTCTTTTTGATAAACGCATGGCTTTTACCACAAGATGACCTCTACCACTAGACGTCGTCATCACTTCTTCGATCGTTCCTAACAATTATTTATTAATAAAAATTAAAATCATATTTATTACAGTCTCTTAATCATATTTATTACAGTCTGTTGTTCATACAACGCTAATCAATATTCGGTTATGTGTGTTTGTGTGGCACTTTTAGGAGTGTCATTCATCAATTCAGTAAGTACTTTTAAACTCTTTTTATACTGGCTTTTACTTCTGTAAAGAAAATGAGAATCTGATTTGTCTTCTCCTTTCAATTGAACGTTTGCACCCCTTCGCCAGTAGAGGGCGTTGTTTGATAACCGTTGACAGTTGTAAAGGTTTCCTAATGGGTTTTAGCTGCTGAATGAATGTATTCTTTAGGTTCGAGCACACAGGCTGATCTCAGACCACAGTTTCTTAGGGAGTGCCTTAAAGAAAGGTTTATTCTGCATACTCACTTTGCCATCCAACTCTTGAAGTAACTTTCTTGAACTAATATACATACATATGTATATATATATATATATATATATATATATATTTAGCCTGTATATCGTGTACATATTGAACAAGATATTATTATGAAGGGATTGAGGGATTTAAGCAATAGTAACTCCAAAAATAAAGCTAGATAACACAATAAAACACAACAAAAACGTGATAACGTAATAAAAAACTCCAAAAATAAAGCTAGATAACACAATAAAACACAACAAAAACGTGATAACGTAATAAAAAACATGCCTTTAGAAATGTTTTATGAACAGAGTTATCTCATTTTGGAACCAAAGTCTTCATATAGGCTACTTTATAATGGCACTGATTGATGCAAGTAAACAGGCATGAAGCAAGGCACGAGAAGAAAATAAATGAAGTAGCAATACAAATAAGTGATGTGTTTTGAAGAAGAGAGAAAAAATCATGAAATGAGAAGGAAATGTTATTAGCAGGGGTCTACTCCTCAATCCTCATGAAGTCAACCTGATTCTCTTATTTCTAAAAGTAACATTAATATTTCAGCCAGTGATAGTAAAAAAGCGAGAGAAATCACCTTTAAATGAATTCACAGGTTTTACACAGGTCTAAATGCTTTCTCAAAAGACTTAAGAATGGCATTGATACCCTCTGTTCTTTCTGTTCAGAAAAACCTGAGTCCACTTTACATTTATTTTGGAACTGCTCTTTCACAGTTACATTTTGGTGTGACATTTGTGATTTTATCAATTGTTATGTAAATCCTAATGTTGATTTTAGGAGCACTTCCGGTGGGACGGGTTCACTTCCTGCCGTCGGTGTGGTGTCGCATATGCAGGTCATCTCTTCTGATGCACATGGATGTGTACACAAGTAAAGCTCTCACATTAACGTGTGTCTCTTGTAGACGTACAAAAGAAACAAAAGCTGATGCTCGCCGACGGCATCAGCCCGTTGTCCGAGCGCAGAGACCCAGCGCGCCCTGACGAGCGACTCTAGTAGCATGTTGGCTTGGGCAAGGCGATAGATCACCGTGGCAACCAGCTGGTGTCGCGACTGCTTTTATACGGCATACTGGCGACGCTCCAACCGACGACGGTTGGTGTTGAAATTTACATTCACGTTTAACGTTAAGAACACGAGTCAGACAGAGCGTTTTTATTGTACACACTTTTGTTGAAAACGGAACTCGAAACACAATGATATTTATAAACGAGTAGTCACAGAATGACATTTCCAGACCTAGCTCATTAATTATGCAAAACAACAGCCAATGGCGGTTCTCCAAGCAATATTTGAATCGGTCATTCACAGATTGTTTGACTCCAAATAAAGAGCTTTTGCTTATATCGTGTCGTCATTCTTTTCACCACCTAATCAATGAAATCAACGGGACTTGATGTACACATTTGTAAAAGCAAACTCTCTGTTCGATGTGAAACGGGGCTTTTAGGACATCTAGTGTAAGGAAAACAACGTTGCATGATATTACCAATCCTGTTTCGGAGCTACAGTATATACTCGTTTATGCTCTTTCGCAAATGCAACGCTTGGGGGGTGATGTGAAATTGTCATGAGATATCTTCTTTTTGATAAACGCATGGCTTTTACCACAAGATGACCTCTACCACTAGACGTCGTCATCACTTCTTCGATCGTTCCTAACAATTATTTATTAATAAAAATTTAAATCATATTTATTACAGTCTCTTAATCATATTTATTACAGTCTGGTGTTCATACAACGCTAATCAATATTCGGTTATGTGTGTTTGTGTGGCACTTTTAGGAGTGTCATTCATCAATTCAGTAAGTACTTTTAAACTCTTTTTATACTGGCTTTTACTTCTGTAAAGAAAATGAGAATCTGATTTGTCTTCTCCTTTCAATTGAACGTTTGCACCCCTTCGCCAGTAGAGGGCGATGTTTGATAACCATTGACAGTTGTAAAGGTTTCCTAATGGGTTTTAGCTGCTGAATGAATTAATTCTTTAGGTTCGAGCACACAGGCTGATCTCAGACCACAGTTTCTTAGGGAGTGCCTTAAAGAAAGATTTATTCTGCATACTCACTTTGCCATCCAACTCTTGAAGTAACTTTCTTGAACTAATATACATACATATGTATATATATATATATATATATATATATATTTAGCCTGTATATCGTGTACATATTGAACAAGATATTATTATGAAGGGATTGAGGGATTTAAGCAATAGTAACTCCAAAAATAAAGCTAGATAACACAATAAAACACAACAAAAACGTGATAACGTAATAACGTAATAAAAAACATGCCTTTAGAAATGTTTTATGAACGGAGTTATCTCATTTTGGAACCAAAGTCTTCATATAGGCTACTTTATAATGGCACTGATTGATGCAAGTAAACAGGCATGAAGCAAGGCACGAGAAGAAAATAAATGAAGTAGCAATACAAATAAGTGATGTGTTTTGAAGAAGAGAGAAAAAATCATGAAATGAGAAGGAAATGTTATTAGCAGGGGTCTACTCCTCAATCCTCATGAAGTCAACCAGATGCTCTTATTTGTAAAAGTAACGTTAATATTTCAGCCAGGGATAGTAATAAAACGAGAGAAATCACCTTTAAATGAATTCACAGGTTTTACACAGGTCTAAATGCTTTCTCAAAAGACTTAAGAATGGCATTGATACAACTCTGTTCTTTCTGTTCAGAAAAACCTGAGACCACTTTACATTTATTTTGGAACTGCTCTTTCACAGTTACATTTTGGTGTGACATTTGTGATTTTATCAATTGTTATGTAAATCCTAATGTTGATTTTACATACATTAAATGTAATTTTTGGTTTTCATGAATGTGAAAAGAAAAGTGATATTTATTTTATAAACCTTATTTTTCTGTTAGCTAAATTTCACATTCACAAATCTAAATTGTCTAAATGCACTCCTCTTTTTTTGAGGTTTAAATGCGAGTTGAAAATGTACTTTGAGTAGCCTGTTGAGTTCTCTAAAAACTTAAAAGCTACAAGAACAGTGACTGTGTTTAAGGACTTTGCACCTAATTTGGATTGGAAGACTGAAGGAATTTAGTCTGGACTGAGGGAATCTGGAGCTTGTATTGACAATGGTAATGGTTGTTGTAAATGTTTGTTTTTGTTATCTTCTACAAGCATTTAATTAAAAAAAAGATATATATAAATATATTTCAGGCAGGGATTCGAGCACTTCCGGTGGGACGGGTTCACTTCCTGCGGTTGGTGTAGCGTCGCATATGCAGGTCATCTCTTCTGATGCACATGGATGTGTAGTAAAGCTCTCACATTAACGTGTGTCTCTTGTAGACGTACAAAAGAAACAAAAGCCGATGCTCGCCGACGGCATCAGCCCGTTGTCCGAGCGCAGAGACCCAGCGCGCCCTGACGAGCGACTCTAGTAGCATGTTGGCTTGGGCCAAGGCGATAGATCACCGTGGCAACTTGCTGGTGTCGCGACTGCTTTTATACGGCATATCGGCGACGCTCCAACCGACGACGGTTGGTGAGGAAATTTACATTCACGTTTAACGTTAAGAACACGAGTCAGACAGAGCGTTTTTATTGTACACACTTTTGTTGAAAACGGAACTCGAAACACAATGATATTTATAAACGAGTAGTCACAGAATGACATTTCCAGACCTAGCTCATTAATTATGCAAAACAACAGCCAATGGCGGTTCTCCAAGCAATATTTGAATCGGTCATTCACAGATTGTTTGCCTCCAAATAAAGAGCTTTTGCTTATATCGTGTCGTCATTCTTTTCACCACCTAATCAATGAAATCAACGGGACTTGATGTACACATTTGAAAAAGCAAACTCTCTGTTCGATGTGAAACGGGGCTTTTAGGACATCTAGTGTAAGGAAAACAACGTTGCATGATATTACCAATCCTGTTTCGGAGCTACAGTATATACTCGTTTATGCTCTTTCGCAAATGCAACGCTTGGGGGTGATGTGAAATTGTCATGAGATATCTTCTTTTTGATAAACGCATGGCTTTTACCACAAGATGACCTCTACCACTAGACGTCGTCATCACTTCTTCGATCGTTCCTAACAATTATTTATTAATAAAAATTAAAATCATATTTATTACAGTCTCTTAATCATATTTATTACAGTCTGTTGTTCATACAACGCTAATCAATATTCGGTTATGTGTGTTTGTGTGGCACTTTTAGGAGTGTCATTCATCAATTCAGTAAGTACATTTAAACTCTTTTTATACTGGCTTTTACTTCTGTAAAGAAAATGAGAATCTGATTTGTCTTCTCCTTTCAATGCGGGTTATGCGCAACGTACTTCCGCATTCTGCGAAACAGGTGTCATCACATCCGGTTCAGGTCCGCTGTACGGCTGTACCGCGCTATATCCGCGCTACGTTGGATATGGCGCTGTTTTACTCAAGATGCCTTCAGGAATTACCCAAAATGAGCATATTCTGGTACTTTACTGGCTTTAACATTTTCTTCTTGTCACTAACATTCAGATGTTAAAATCAAATAAAACGCCAACAGTAAGAAATGGCTAGCTAGGTTAGCTAGGCCACGTCGCCGTCAGTACATACCGTTGGGTTGCTGCCGGCTTTTCAGACAAGCGGAAGCAAACCGGAAGTCAGGAGACCTGTTTTCCGGTTTGGTCATCTGACGCTCGGCATGAAGCGTATTGAACGTTTGCACCCCTTCGCCAGTAGAGGGCGTTGTTTGATAACCGTTGACAGTTGTAAAGGTTTCCTAATGGGTTTTAGCTGCTGAATGAATTAATTCTTTAGGTTCGAGCACACAGGCTGATCTCAGACCACAGTTTCTTAGGGAGTGCCTTAAAGAAAGATTTATTCTGCATACTCACTTTGCCATCCAACTCTTGAAGTAACTTTCTTGAACTAATATACATACATATGTATATATATATATATATATATTTAGCCTGTATATCGTGTACATATTGAACAAGATATTATTATGAAGGGATTGAGGGATTTAAGCAATAGTAACTCCAAAAATAAAGCTAGATAACACAATAAAACACAACAAAAACGTGATAACGTAATAAAAAACATGCCTTTAGAAATGTTTTATGAACGGAGTTATCTCATTTTGGAACCAAAGTCTTCATATAGGCTACTTTATAATGGCACTGATTGATGCAAGTAAACAGGCATGAAGCAAGGCACGAGAAGAAAATAAATGAAGTAGCAATACAAATAAGTGATGTGTTTTGAAGAAGAGAGAAAAAATCATGAAATGAGAAGGAAATGTTATTAGCAGGGGTCTACTCCTCAATCCTCATGAAGTCAACCAGATGCTCTTATTTGTAAAAGTAACGTTAATATTTCAGCCAGTGATAGTAATAAAACGAGAGAAATCACCTTTAAATGAATTCACAGGTTTTACACAGGTCTAAATGCTTTCTCAAAAGACTTAAGAATGGCATTGATACAACTCTGTTCCCTTTCGAGGGAACTCTACACTGCGTCAATGTTGACACTTTGGGGAACGCCAGCAGCGTGACGCATCTGAATACGTTGTGTGAAACTAATCTCGCGACTTATCGTCGCGCCGCGATTTATCGTCGCGCCGCGATGACGTCACTATGACGTCACGAGTGACGCGCGGCACCGGAAGGTATAAATAGGAAGCGGACGCAATGCAAATCAGCTTCTGCCATTTCAGCAAAGCGCTCTGTGTGTGTGAAGTTTATTGTCTGTTTGTTTACAACGTTGTCTAGATTGTTTATTGAAAACTCTTTTAGAAATGAGTAGACAAAAGACCTTTAAGCCATGTGTTTCCCCTTGTCCTCGTTTTATTACGAGTGGGGATACACATGAACTCTGTGTTGAGTGTTTGGGATTTGAGCATGCTAAGGCTGCTCTTAAGGGGGATCCCTGTGAACATTGTTTGTGGCTATCACTAAAAACACTCAACTCTCGTGTTGCTTTGTTTGATGAGTCAGGCAAAATTCGCCAGCCTCACGGATCGGGACCCGCTACTGCCGAGGCAGCACGGCGTCTCCGTTCGTGGGGCTCGCAGATGGATGTTTATGAGGGTGCTGAGACGGCTTCGGCCTTTTCTCAACCCCCCAGTTCCATTGCCTCTGGAAGGGATACGGGAGCCCGCATGGCGGCTTCTCCCGCCCCATCCAGAAGCCCAATGCACTGCTCTAGCTCTGAGGAGTTAGAGAGTGTTGGTTTTCATACACGAGATATAGATGAGCCCAATGAAACTCCCCTTTCCCCTGGGTATGAGGAGCTGTTAGAGGTTGTTGACCGGGCGGTAGCCAGACTGGGCATTGACTGGCCCACAGAGCAACAAGAAGTTTTGTCTGTCAGTAAATTAGATGAAAGATTCTTGGAAAAACGGGTACAACCTCAGCGTCGGGGGTTGCCATTTTTCCCCGATTTACATTCAGAGGTGTCTAAATCATGGAAAAAGCCATACTCATCTCGCATATCTTCCACATCCACAAATTTCTCGAATGTGTTAGGGGCTAGAGATAAGGGGTATGGCATGATGCCGAGGGTAGAAGATACGCTGGCCGTTTATCTTTCACCAGATTCGGCATCATCCTTGAAATCCCCGACATTGCCCTCCAAACCATGTAGAGTGACGTCTAATTTGGTAGGCAAGGCGTATATGGCTTCAGGTCGGGCTGGATCATGCCTGCACACCATGGGTCTCTTGCAGGCATACCAGGCCGACTTGCTGGGGGATATTAAAGAGGGCGAGGTAATAGATCCAAGTCTGCTCAACGAGTTGAGAACAGCAGCAGATCTTACTCTTCGGGCCACTAAGGAGACAGCCCAAGCTGTTGGGCGCTCCATGTCAGCATTGGTAGCCACAGAGAGACATCTGTGGATAAATCTATCAGGCATTAAGGAGAGAGATAAAACTGTGCTGCTTGATGCACCTCTCTCCTCGGAGGGCCTCTTTGGTGGTGCGGTCGAGACAGTTGTTGACCGTTTCCAGGAGACAAAACGCCAGGCTGCGGCTTTTCATAAATATTTACCTCTCCGCTCTTATCCCCAGGGGTCTGCAGTCCAAGGACAGCCCCAGCCATCTACAAGCTCCTCATATAGGCAGCAGCAGAAACAGAGTGTAGCTACTCGAACCCCCCCTCAGAGAGCTTGGGGGTCGAGGCAGCAACCTCCTAAACCTGCTAGGCAGGCGAAGCCGGATCTGAGGACAGTCATCGTCTCAAACCGGAAGGCTGCTGCAAAGAGGTCCTGATGGGTTTTCAGGACATCCGAGGGCGGCTCCTCTTGGAGGACTGAAAAGTTCGATCCTTCCAAGAAGTCCTCAGAAAATCTTTACGTTAACCCTGCCGTCCAAGACGTTTCGGGGCACGTTAGTTTCTATTACATGGAATCATCAGAGTCTACCCGAAGATGATGTAGACCTAGTGAATCTGCAAATAAAATCAACAGTCCGACCATTCCCTGCCGGTCAGCCGCTTCAGGGCATCGGGCTTCACACAACCGACATCAATGTCGAGAGGTTGACCCCTTAGCATACCTTTCCCCACGAGTGGAGAAAGCTTTACAAATTCTAATGGGGTAGTAGAAGGGTAAGAGTTGTCTCTCTTGGTGAAAGGGGCCATAGAATATGTTCCCCCCCATGAGAGTCAGATCGGCTTTAAACAGCCGGTACTTCACAGTCGGAAGAAGGATGGAGGGCTGAGGCCCATTTTTATATCTGAGAAATCTCAAAGAATCTGAAGAGATACAAGCTCAAGATACTCACTGTGGCCGGAATCAGATCAGAAGACTGGTTAACCACAATAGTGCTGAAATTTGCATACTTCCACACTCTTATCCTTCCTCAATATCGGAAGTTTCTCAGGTTTGCTTTCGGGGGCAAAGCTTACCTATATCGAGTTCTTCCATACGGCCTTGTTCTTTCCTCACGCACCTTTACAAAATGCATGGATTCAGCCCTTGCTCCATTGAGACTTCAAGGGATCCATATACTAAATTACATAGACAACTGGTTAATATTAGTTCAGTTTCACAATATGGCGATTCGACATTGAGATCTCGTTCTCGACCATATGAAGCGTGGGGGGTTACGGCTCAATGCCAGAAAGAGCAACTAAACTCCTCAATAGAGGTAGTATAGGATTCGGTCACGATGCAGGCACGATTGTCCCCTGCACGTGTCGAATCGATCCTGACAGCGGTGTCCAGGATCAAGTAAGGTCATGCTTACACTGTCAAGCATTTCTGTGAATTTTTTGGTCTAATGGCGGCAGCGTCCAACGTGATTCCTTTGGCCTCCTGCACATGAGATCTTTACAGTGGTGGCTAAAAGGCAAAAGGTTTTCCTCGAGAGGTAACCCGTTCTGTATGATCAGGTTAACGCGCAGATGCCTTCGTTTCCTGGTTATATGGAAGAATCCTTGGTTTCTCAATCAAGGGTTGAAATTGGAGTGCAGCATCACCAACTGCACAAATATTGCCTGGAGATTAGCTGTACTACAAGTACTGAGGTACTTCCTTCCAGTCCTTAGAGGCCATCATGTTCTTATCAACAGAATACGACAGTTCTCTTACATAAATCTTCAAGGGGGCCTGAGACTACGCCCTCTCTACAGACTGGCGCACTAGGTTCTCCTATGGGCCCAGGAGAAGTTTACATAGTGTACATCCCTGGAGTCCAGAATGTGGGAGCAGACAAGCTGTCAAGGCAGGGGCTGAGGCCCGGGGGAGAGGAGACTCCATCGACCTGTTTGCGTCCCAAGAGACGTTTCATTGTCCTCTGTGGTCTTCATTTACACGCCCAGCTCCGTTGGGACTGGACGCCCTGGTACAGACATTGCCACAACGGCATCTGTAAGCTTTCCCTCCGATCGCTCTGCTCCCAGGACTTCTAGAAAGAGTCCGACATACATTAAAGTGTATGTGGCAGCTATCTCGGCCTGTCACCCCCTATACCCGAGGGTTCTCTGGGGAGACATCCCTTAGCTGTTCGGTTCCTGCATGGAACCATGAGGATGAGGCCTTCATCTCAGGTGAAAGTTCCTGCTCTAGACTGTGATTCTAGAAGGGCTTTCCCAGATGCTTTTTAAGGCCATTGACTCTAGCTGGGACATTCATTTATCCCTCAAGCTAGCCTGTCTGGTAGTCATTACCTCTCTTTGGAGGGTAGGCGACCTTCAAGCTTTATCAGCTTCTCAATCTGGTTTGGAGTTAGCTCCAGGCTTTTCATCCTCCACCTCACGAGATAGCGGATACCGAAGGTAATAATTGTCATGCCCTGTCTGGGCGTTAGAAGAATATGTGCGCAGGTCTTCTTTATGACAAAATTCTCACAGACTGTTGGTCTGTTTTGGACCTCGTAACAGAGGTCAACCAACCTCTAAGCAGCCCATTTGTAAATGGATGGTAGAGGCAATTTCTTTAGCTTACGAGGTGCGTGGAATACCTTCACCTCTGCTAGTAAGGGCACATTCAACTCGGAGTATGGCTTCCTCGCGGGCCCTTCTGTCGGGCGTCTATGCAGGATGTTTATATGGTACTACAAACTGGACCTCTTTTCTTTACCTGGAACCCAGGCACTTTTGTCCTGAGATGTGCGTGGACACCTTCACACTTGGACAGACACAATGCATTATGGCGTAGTGGGCATTTCGTTCCCCAAAGTGTCAACATTGACGCAGTGTAGAGTTCCCTCGAAAGGGAACGTCTCAGGTTACGACTGTAACCGTAGTTCCCTGAGACAGGGAACGAGACACTGCGTCGTTGTGCCATAACTCCCTGTGCCTGGAGCATTTGCTTCAATAATTTTTGCAGAAGCTGATTTGCATTGCGTCCGCTTCCTATTTATACCTTCCGGTGCCGCGCGTCACTCGTGACGTCATAGTGACGTCATCGCGGCGCGACGATAAATCGCGGCGCGACGATAAGTCGCGAGATTAGTTTCACACAACGTATTCAGATGCGTCACGCTGCTGGCGTTCCCCAAAGTGTCAACATTGACGCAGTGTCTCGTTCCCTGTCTCAGGGAACTACGGTTACAGTCGTAACCTGAGACGTTCTTTCTGTTCAGAAAAACCTGAGACCACTTTACATTTATTTTGGAACTGCTCTTTCACAATTACATTTTGGTGTGACATTTGTGATTTTATCAATTGTTATGTAAATCCTAATGTTGATTTTACATACATTAAATGTAATTTTTGGTTTTAATGAATGTGAAAAGAAAAGTGATATTTATTTTATAAACCTTATTTTTCTGTTAGCTAAATTTCACATTCACAAATCTAAATTGTCTAAATGCACTCCTCTTTTTTTGAGGTTTAAATGCGAGTTGAAAATGTACTTTGAGTAGCCTGTTGAGTTCTCTAAAAACTTAAAAGCTACAAGAACAGTGACTGTGTTTAAGGACTTTGCACCTAATCTGGATTGGAAGACTGAAGGAATTTAGTCTGGACTGAGGGAATCTGGAGCTTGTATTGACAATGATAATGGTTGTTGTAAATGTTTGTTTTTTGTTATCTTCTACAAGCATTTAATTAAAAAAAAGATATATATATAAATATATTTCAGGCAGGGATTCGAGCACTTCCGGTGGGACGGGTTCACTTCCTGCGGTTGGTGTAGCGTCGCATATGCAGGTCATCTCTTCTGATGCACATGGATGTGTAGTAAAGCTCTCACATTAACGTGTGTCTCTTGTAGACGTACAAAAGAAACAAAAGCTGATGCTCGCCGACGGCATCAGCCCGTTGTCCGAGCGCAGAGACCCAGCGCGCCCTGACGAGCGACTCTAGTAGCATGTTGGCTTGGGCCAAGGCGATAGATCACCGTGGCAACTTGCTGGTGTCGCGACTGGTTTTATACGGCATATCGGCGACGCTCCAACCGACGACGGTTGGTGAGGAAATTTACATTCACGTTTAACGTTAAGAACACGAGTCAGACAGAGCGTTTTTATTGTACACACTTTTGTTGAAAACGGAACTCGAAACACAATGATATTTATAAACGAGTAGTCACAGAATGACATTTCCAGACCTAGCTCATTAATTATGCAAAACAACAGCCAATGGCGGTTCTCCAAGCAATATTTGAATCGGTCATTCACAGATTGTTTGCCTCCAAATAAAGAGCTTTTGCTTAATTCGTGTCGTCATTCTTTTCACCACCTAATCAATGAAATCAACGGGACTTGATGTACACATTTGAAAAAGCAAACTCTCTGTTCGATGTGAAACGGGGCTTTTAGGACATCTAGTGTAAGGAAAACAACGTTGCATGATATTACCAATCCTGTTTCGGAGCTACAGTATATACTCGTTTATGCTCTTTCGCAAATGCAACACTTGGGGGGTGATGTGAAATTGTCATGAGATATCTTCTTTTTGATAAACGCATGGCTTTTACCACAAGATGACCTCTACCACTAGACGTCGTCATCACTTCTTCGATCGTTCCTAACAATTATTTATTAATAAAAATTAAAATCATATTTATTACAGTCTCTTAATCATATTTATTACAGTCTGTTGTTCATACAACGCTAATCAATATTCGGTTATGTGTGTTTGTGTGGCACTTTTAGGAGTGTCATTCATCAATTCAGTAAGTACTTTTAAACTCTTTTTATACTGGCTTTTACTTCTGTAAAGAAAATGAGAATCTGATTTGTCTTCTCCTTTCAATTGAACGTTTGCACCCCTTCGCCAGTAGAGGGCGTTGTTTGATAACCATTGACAGTTGTAAAGGTTTCCTAATGGGTTTTAGCTGCTGAATGAATTAATTCTTTAGGTTCGAGCACACAGGCTGATCTCAGACCACAGTTTCTTAGGGAGTGCCTTAAAGAAAGATTTATTCTGCATACTCACTTTGCCATCCAACTCTTGAAGTAACTTTCTTGAACTAATATACATACATATGTATATATATATATATATATATATTTAGCCTGTATATCGTGTACATATTGAACAAGATATTATTATGAAGGGATTGAGGGATTTAAGCAATAGTAACTCCAAAAATAAAGCTAGATAACACAATAAAACACAACAAAAACGTGATAACGTAATAAAAAACATGCCTTTAGAAATGTTTTATGAACGGAGTTATCTCATTTTGGATCCAAAGTCTTCATATAGGCTACTTTATAATGGCACTGATTGATGCAAGTAAACAGGCATGAAGCAAGGCACGAGAAGAAAATAAATGAAGTAGCAATACAAATAAGTGATGTGTTTTGAAGAAGAGAGAAAAAATCATGAAATGAGAAGGAAATGTTATTGGCAGGGGTCTACTCCTCAATCCTCATGAAGTCAACCTGATTCTCTTATTTCTAAAAGTAACATTAATATTTCAGCCAGTGATAGTAAAAAAGCGAGAGAAATCACCTTTAAATGAATTCACAGGTTTTACACAGGTCTAAATGCTTTCTCAAAAGACTTAAGAATGGCATTGATACCCTCTGTTCTTTCTGTTCAGAAAAACCTGAGTCCACTTTACATTTATTTTGGAACTGCTCTTTCACAGTTACATTTTGGTGTGACATTTGTGATTTTATCAATTGTTATGTAAATCCTAATGTTGATTTTAGGAGCACTTCCGGTGGGACGGGTTCACTTTCTGCCGTCGGTGTGGTGTCGCATATGCAGGTCATCTCTTCTGATGCACATGGATGTGTACACAAGTAAAGCTCTCACATTAACGTGTGTCTCTTGTAGACGTACAAAAGAAACAAAAGCTGATTCTCGCCGACGGCATCAGCCCGTTGTCCGAGCGCAGAGACCCAGCACGCCCTGACGAGCGACTCTAGTAGCATGTTGGCTTGGGCAAGGCGATAGATCACCGTGGCAACCAGCTGGTGTCGCGACTGCTTTTATACGGCATACTGGCGACGCTCCAACCGACGACGGTTGGTGATGAAATTTACATTCACGTTTAACGTTGAGAACACGAGTCAGACAGAGCGTTTTTATTGTACACACTTTTGTTGAAAACGGAACTCGAAACACAATGATATTTATAAACGAGTAGTCACAGAATGACATTTCCAGACCTAGCTCATTAATTATGCAAAACAACAGCCAATGGCGGTGCTCCAAGCAAAATTTGAATCGGTCATTCACAGATTGTTTGCCTCCAAATAAAGAGCTTTTGCTTATATCGTGTCGTCATTCTTTTCACCACCTAATCAAAGAAAACAACGGGACTTGATGTACACATTTGAAAAAGCAAACTCTCTGTTCGATGTGGAACGGGGCTTTTAGGACATCTAGTGTAAGGAAAACAACGTTGCATGATATTACCAATCCTGTTTCGGAGCTACAGTATATACTCGTTTATGCTCTTTCGCAAATGCAACGCTTGGGGGGTGATGTGAAATTGTCATGAGATCACTTCTTTTTGATAAACGCATGGCTTTTACCACAAGATGACCTCTACCACTAGAGGTCGTCATCACTTCTTCGATCGTTCCTAACAATTATTTATTAATAAAAATTAAAATCATATTTATTACAGTCTCTTAATCATATTTATTACAGTCTGTTGTTCATACAACGCTAATCAATATTCGGTTATGTGTGTTTGTGTGGCACTTTTAGGAGTGTCATTCATCAATTCAGTAAGTACTTTTAAACTCTTTTTATACTGGCTTTTACTTCTGTAAAGAAAATGAGAATCTGATTTGTCTTCTCCTTTCAATTGAACGTTTGCACCCCTTCGCCAGTAGAGGGCTTTGTCTGATAACCGTGGACAGTTGTAAAGGTTTCCTAATGGGTTTTAGCTGCTGAATGATTGAATTCTTTAGGTTCGAGCACACAGGCTGATCTCAGACCACAGTTTCTTAGGGAGTGCCTTAAAGAAAGGTTTATTCTGCATACTCACTTTGCCATCCAACTCTTGAAGTAACTTTCTTGAACTAATATACATACATATATATATATATATATATATATATATATATATATATATATATATATATATAGAGCCTGTATATTGTGTACATATTGAACAAGATATTATTATGAAGGGATTGAGGGATTTAAGCCATAGTAACTCCAAAAATACAGCTAGATAACACAATAAAACACAACAAAAACATGAAAACATAATAAAAAACATGCCTTTAGAAATGAGAGTTATCTCATATGCAGGTCATCTCTTCTGATGCACATGGATGTGTACACAAGTAAAGCGAGTCTCACATTAAAGCGTGTCTCTTGTAGACGTACAAAAGAAACAAAAGCCGATGCACGCCGGCGATCCGACGGGCATCGGCCCGTTGTTTCCGAGCGCAGAGACCAAGCGCCCTGACGAGCGACTCTAGTAGCGTGTTGGCTTGGTGTCAAGGCGATAGGTCCCCGGCCCGAACAGACCTAGCAGGTGTCGCGACTGCTTTTATACGGCACATCGGCGACGCTACAGCCGACGACGGTTGGTGAGAAAATGTACATTCACGTTTAACGTTGAGAACACGAGTCAGACAGAACAGAGCATTTTTATTGTACACACTTTTGTTGAAAACGGAACTCGAAACACAATGATATTTGTAAACGAGTAGTCACAGAATGACATTTCCAGACCTAGCTCATTAATTATGCAAAACAACAGCCAATGGCGGTTCTCCAACTGCACACAAAGCAATATTTGAGTCGGTCATTCACAGATTGTTTGAAGTATATAGACATGATTTGACTTTGTTTGCTTAATAAGCAGTTTAGATCGTTGGATTACTCTGCAGTAATTGTGGCACATTACTGCAGAGCAATCAGGGTTAAGGTGCCTTGCTCAAGGGCACTTTATCCATGACCCGTGCTGGCTGGCATTGAGATTTGAATCGTCGACCTTCTGATCACAAGCCCAGCGCTTTAACCACTAGGCCACAGCGGACCCCGAGCCGCCTTGGGCGGAATAGACTGGGTTCTAAAGGGTCAGTGCCAGAGGGTCAGCCGGGATTTAAGCAATAGTAACTCCAAAAATAAAGCTAGATAACACAATAATACACAACAAAAACGTGATAACGTAGTAAAAAACATGCCTTTAGAAATGTTTTATGAACGGAGTTATCTCATTTTGGAACCAAAGTCTTCATATAGGCTACTTTATAATGGCACTGATTGATGCAAGTAAACAGGCATGAAGCAAGGCACGAGAAGAAAATAAATGAAGTAGCAATACAAATAAGTGATGTGTTTTGAAGAAGAGAGAAAAAATCATGAAATGAGAAGGAAATGTTATTAGCAGGGGTCTACTCCTCAATCCTCATGAAGTCAACCAGATGCTCTTATTTGTAAAAGTAACGTTAATATTTCAGCCAGTGATAGTAATAAAACGAGAGAAATCACCTTTAAATGAATTCACAGGTTTTACACAGGTCTAAATGCTTTCTCAAAAGACTTAAGAATGGCATTGATACAACTCTGTTCTTTCTGTTCAGAAAAACCTGAGACCACTTTACATTTATTTTGGAACTGCTCTTTCACAGTTACATTTTGGTGTGACATTTGTGATTTTATCAATTGTTATGTAAATCCTAATGTTGATTTTACATACATTAAATGTAATTTTTGGTTTTCATGAATGTGAAAAGAAAAGTGATATTTATTTTATAAACCTTATTTTTCTGTTAGCTAAATTTCACATTCACAAATCTAAATTGTCTAAATGCACTCCTCTTTTTTGAGGTTTAAATGCGAGTTGAAAATGTACTTTGAGTAGCCTGTTGAGTTCTCTAAAAACTTAAAAGCTACAAGAACAGTGACTGTGTTTAAGGACTTTGCACCTAATCTGGATTGGAAGACTGAAGGAATTTAGTCTGGACTGAGGGAATCTGGAGCTTGTATTGACAATGATAATGGTTGTTGTAAATGTTTGTTTTTTGTTATCTTCTACAAGCATTTAATTAAAAAAAAAGATATATATATAAATAAAGCGTCGCATATGTGTGGTATACTTAAAGTTGACTGTCAATTTAAGTTCATGTAGTTCGTTAAAATGATGTTGTTATATATTTATTTGAGTATTTTGCGTAGAAAGTTGCGTACCTGCGCGATGACGTCACTGCACGTAATGGGGAAGAACGTCGCTACGCGCTTCATTTCCAGTAAGAACACTGATAAGGAAGCAACGCGTCCGTCTTGTTCTTTTATATAATCTTCTCCTCATTGCAGGTAATTGTAAATTTTATGTGTGACATATACATAGCGATGTAACGGTGTTTATTAAGTCATTAATCTCTTATTTTTATTTTAATGAACGATGTATAAAAGAGAGCATGGTTAGCACGTGCGTTTATATCGCAATGGTGCTACTCCACAAGAGTTTAAGTATGTTTGTGAAAGTGAATGTAATCTTGTGTTGTAAATGTTAAGCGTTATTTTCTCTCTGTTTTGAATTGTTATCTAAGCGTGATTGACGTTAACGATCTATGAGTACTGAATGCTATTATCAGAGTGGATGTTACGTCACTGATCATTTCTCTATGTTGGGTAAACATATGTTTGAATCATTCATGCTGTTCTTTTACATTTTAAATATATTCAATGTCATTACATTAAACATTTTCCAGTAAGAACACTGATAAGGAAGCAACGCGTCCGTCTTGTTCTTTTATATAATCTTCTCCTCATTGCAGGAGTACTACAATTTTGGAGGCACCGCTGGGATGAATGTTGGGTGGATTAACTCCCTGGCCGGTAGAACCCATCTAGCAACACCATCCTGTTCACAGTGACGTTGAAACTGCAGTGTGAGGCAGCGAGGGCGAGTAGTGAGGTGATCTGGTCGAGCAATGCACTTGCTGAGGTTCAGCGATAACCAGCAGTAGCAACGTCGAGTCAGTGAGGTAAACACTACCCTCAACAACCCATACACGGCTGCTAATAATGGATGCGTTTAAAAGTCTCCAGGATGAAATCGGGGAGAAACTATGTAAACTTTCATGTGAAAAACTGACAGAACTCTGTGTCTTTCTTCACATTACAAAGGAGGGTGAAACAAATGCAACTCGTTTGTCTCTGTTAAACAGTCTGAGTAACCACATGCTAAGAGCTGAGTTAGGGGAGCTCGAGGATGGTGGGATGGCTGAGCTGCTGGAAATTAATGAACAATTGAGTCTGCTCACGGGGACTGATGTTGACAGTTCTGAACACAGGCTTGCGAGAGAGGAAAATACTTCTCGTGAGGGGGCTAACATGATGCGGGAAATAAGGGAAAATGAAAATGTGTCAGAGTCGTTTTCCACCATGCATATCAGTCATGCCATGCCTCACACTACGGAAGGCCAACAGGGACATAAGGACCGTAACTCAGTGAGCTCTGTAGATCTACCACAGCGACAGGTCACCTCAGTATGGCATAAAGACTTCAAAATATCAGGTCTGATAGGTGATCCGGGTCAAAAGGACCGACTTTCCTTTTCAAGTTTGGTACGGCAGATAGAAAGTGGAATAAACAAAGGTTACCCAGAACAGGAAATAATTGATTCGGTCATCAAGGCTATCACGCCAGGGTTTCAGCTGCGAAGTTATCTTGAGGGAAAGGCAGGGCTGACACTCCCAGTGCTAAGACACATATTGCGCTCTCACTACCAGGAAAAAAATGCAACTGAACTATATAAACAACTCACTACAGAAGCGCAGCGCCCAAAAGGAACCCCACAAAGCTTCCTGATCCGCGTCCTCGACCTTAGACAGAAAATCTTGTTCGCCTCTCAAGAAGATGACTCTGGGTTAAAATATGACCCGGCTCTGGTCCAAAACATGTTCTTACACACAGTTCTAACAGGGCTGCATAATGATCGCATCCAAAGTGACTTTTAACAATATCTGTCCATCCCCACTATAACCGACGAAGTGTTACTAGAGAAACTTAATGTCGCTTGTTCTAACGAATCGGAACGGCAAAGCAAACGGAAAGGTGAACGAACCGGCACTGTTCATGTTGTGCAGCTAGATGACCCTGAACCAAAATGCCAATCTAAACACCCTAAGTTTGATCTGATGGCGCAGCTGAAAAGTCTAAGTGAGGATGTCATGCAACTTAAAGAAACAATGCAGAAGCCCTTTCCTGTTACTCAGCGATGCTGTGCAGTCCATAACCAGGAACCAGTAGCTACAGCTGCCCCCCAGCATCAGAGCCGCTCCCAAGGTTTCCAACCGGCCCCTGGATGGACGCCAATCCGAGAGAGTCAGGCCTGGGGAGCAGAGACAGTTAAATGCCAACAGGGGACGGGTCCATATTCGTCTTCACACCAGCTTGACCAAAGTCAAAAACATGTATCGGAACGATATATACCGCACACAAAGCCGGTTCAATACCCTTTTGTCACACAAGAGCATCCTGTGCAGTCACCCCAACAGTATGTAACCCATCATGCACAACCTTATGCGACTCAGCCTCTAAACGTTGGAGCAGCCCCATATTATGGCCAGCAGTATGTGGTGCCGCCACAACCATACCCTCATCAGTACCGACCACCTCGCCATCCACGAGCGAGACAATGTTTCCATTGCCAGCAATGCAAAACCATGGAACCATGTACTCACTGTTACTTGTGTGGCAGCAGCGAGCATTTCTCAGCTGGCTGTAAGAGCAAGAGTGTCAGACCCCAGTCAGGAGCGGCGTTAAACAGGAGTGGGTTACCCCCGAGGGACAGGGTGTGACCCAAACAGTGTAAAGGTCCCAAGAACAAGGAAGTGGCCCAAATCAGCAGGTACAGCGTGATCTTGAGCCCCAGTCACTTAACAGTATTTTACCTAGTTCTTGTAACGTTAATTGTCATTCTGCTGTCACGTCTCTAGTAGGCAAACAATGTCTAGTGACCTGTTATCTGCAGGGACAGAGGACAGAAGCATTATGGGATACAGGTTCCCAAGTATCTATTATAGATGAACTGTGGAAAACAAAGTACGCACCTGATGTGACTCTTAAAAACATTTCCGAGGCAGCAGGCGCTCCAGATAATCTGCAGTTGGTGGCGGCAAATGGAACAAACATACCATACAGTGGCTGGGTGGAAATTACTTTCAAGTTGACATCCCCTGTAGCAAAGGGGAGAGAGTTAATCATTCCTGTGCTTGTCTTGAAGAACCAAGAGTTGTCTAGGCCAATCATAGGGTACAATGTAATCGAGCAACTAATACGGAAGTGCGATTCGGATGGATCTCATAATGCGACTGATGGAAATATGTACAACACTGTTCGGAATGCTTTCCCGGGCCTCAAGAAAAATAAAGTACACACCTTCATCAATCTAGTATCAGCAGATGACCCTGGTGTGTATGTGGTTAGAACAGTAAAGGGGCGGGTGAATGTACCAAAGCAAACTGTGATGCAGATTCAGTGTCAGGTAAGGGGGCCACTAGTGAAACAAGATACTGTGCTGCTGTTTGAACCACATGTTAATCCCCAACACCCTGACGGCCTTGAACTGTTTGATACACTATTTATGCTAAAAGAGGGTGCTTGCCCACAGATTACCATCAGTGTACAGAATGGAACAGATCATGACATCACGCTTATGGGGAGGACAGAGCTGGGGACAGTACAGTCAGTCAAGTCTATTTTGCCAACCCCACAAAGTACCACCTCTGCCTCTGTCACGCAGTCCCCACCAGAAACCACGGACGTGGATGGGGATAAGGATTCATGGGACCCTCCAGTCGATGTGGGCCATTTGACTCTGTCCCAGCAACAGCAAGTAAAACAGATGTTACATGAGGAATGCCATGCTTTCTCTAAATCAGATGATGACATTGGCTGTGTTCAAGGATTAGAGTTGAGTATTTCTCTGAATGACAACACACCGGTTACCCGCACATACACTTCAGTTCCTAAGCCTTTATATCAGGAAATGAAGGATTACCTGCGTGATTTGATCGCTCAAGGGTGGGTGGAAAAGTCTCATTCCCCATACTCGTCTCCCATTGTGTGTGTCCGTAAGAAGGATGGAAGCCTCAGATTGTGCATTGACTATAGGGACTTGAACCGTAAGACCGTTCCTGATCGCCAGCCTATACCGAGAGTGCAGGATATATTGGATGGCCTGGGAGGTAACAGCTGGTTCTCTCTATTAGATCAAGGGAAAGCGTACCACCAAGGCTTTATGTGTCCAGAGAGTAGACATCTAACGGCGTTCACTACACCGTGGGGCCTGTATCAATGGAACCGCATCCCATTTGGCCTAATGAATGCACCAGCGGCATTTCAACGATTTATGGAGGAATGTTTGGAAGGACTAAGGGATGACATTTGTATACCCTACCTTGACGACATACTGGTCTTTACTAAGTCTTTTTGTGAACAGGTGGAAGCGGTGAGGAGAGTCCTGCAACGGTTGAAAGCCCATGGAGTCAAGTTAAAGCCAAAAAAATTTGAGCTTTTCAAGAACAAGGTTCGCTATCTGGGGAGGATCGTTTCTGCGGAAGGCAGCCGCATGGACCCGGCAGACACAGTCGCTGTGACAGCACTCAAAGAAAAGAAATTGAACACTGTGGGGGACTTACGCAAGATTTTGGGCCTGCTCAGCTATTATAGACAGTATATCAAAGATTTCTCGCGGATTGCCAACCCCCTTTACGATCTGCTAAAGGGAAAGACTGACAATAAGAGGGACCAGAGGAAAGGAAAGCGAAAGAGGGAAACAGGCAGAATGACTCATGTGATGCCATCAAATCAACTGATCCAATGGACAGAAAATCATCAAGGGATCCTTGAAGAACTGATCGATTGTTTAGTTCAGCCTCCTGTGTTAGGATTTCCTGATTTCTCCCAGCCTTTCACACTTCACACAGATGCGTCCAACCAAGGTCTGGGAGCGGTCCTGTACCAGGAACAAAACGGGAAGCTAAGAGTTCTAGCCTACGGTTCCCGGACTTTAACAGCGGCAGAAAAAAACTATCATTTACACAGTGGGAAGTTGGAATTTCTTGCCCTCAAATGGGCTGTAACTGAAAAATTCAGAGACTACCTCTATTATGCCCCGACTTTTACGGTATTTAGTGACAACAATCCGTTAACATACGTTCTGACATCTGCCAAATTGAATGCCACTGGCTGCCGATGGGTTGCCGAGCTTGCAGATTTTCACTTTACAATTCGCTATTGCCCTGGCAAGGAAAACATTGATGCAGACTCACTTTCCAGGATGCCAGCCGATTTGGAGGAAATAATGGGAGAATGCACTGAGCAGCTTTCATCAGATTGTGTGGGATCTCTGATCCAGGCAGTGGAAGTCCAAAACGATCTGGATGTGCCCTCTGCTATAGCCTGTCAGTATATCTCTGCAAGTGTGGAGGAAAGTGGGAAAACTCTTCAACCCCTGTCAAGAGTGGGAGTAAGACAAGCTCAGGAAAATGACAAGGATATTGGAGTAGTCATTAAACACTTACAATCGGGAACCAGGCCTCCCCAGAGATGGAATTCACCAAAATCACAGTTGAAAGGCCTCCTAAGAGAATGGGACAAATTGAAATTGGATGAGGATGGAGTTCTATTTCGTAAAACGTCTCAGAGGACACAGCTGGTTTTACCAACCTCACTCAAAACAACTGTCTTACGAGAACTGCACGATGAAATGGGCCACCAGGGTCTGGACCGCACCAACAATCTCATCAGAGATCGTTTTTTCTGGCCCCACATGCAAAAAGACATCGAACATTATGTCCTGAGAACCTGTTCCTGCATAAAACAGAAAAAGCCCTGTCGGGAAACGAGGGCACCACTCAAAAGTATAACAACGACCCATCCGTTTGAACTGGTATCTATTGACTTCCTCCATGTGGACAAATGTAAGGGTGGTTATGAGTACATTTTGATAATCATTGACCATTTTACTCGATTTGCACAGGCCTATGCCACCACCTCAAAGTCAGGAAAGACAGTGGCCGACCAGTTGTTCAATGATTTTGCCCTCAAGTTTGGGTTTCCCACCCGAATTCACCATGATCAAGGGGGAGAGTTCGAAAATCAGCTGTTCACTCAACTCAGCAAGTACAGTGGCTTCGCCGGCTCCAGGACCACCCCCTACCATCCACAAGGGAATGGGCAGGTGGAAAGATTTAATCGAACTTTACTGCAAATGATGAAAACCCTCACCGAAAGACAAAAATCCAATTGGAAGCAGTCACTCAACAAATTAATATTTGCGTACAATTGCACCAAATGTGAAGTTACTGGCTTTTCACCATTCCAGCTTCTTTTTGGTCGCTCTCCAAGGCTTCCCATCGATGCTGCTTTCGGACTCGACTCGAACCCCAGCTCTGTGAGCCACAGTGAGTACGTGAAACGGTGGACCGAGGGGATGCAAGAAGCGTGTGAGATTGCAAGAGAACATGCTAAAAGGTGTGCTGACCGAAACAAGAGGAATTACGATCTCAAAGTGAGGTATACAAATCTAACTCCAGGGAGCAGGGTCCTGGTGAAAAATCTGACCCCGCGAGGCGGTACAGGAAAACTTCGAAGTTATTGGGAGAACGAAGTTCATGTCATCATACGTCAGGTTGCTGATGATATACCAGTCTACGAAGTGAAACCTGAACAGAGTAGAGGTCGCTCAAGAGTGTTGCACCACAACCTTCTCCTTCCCTGTGATCACTTACCCTTTGAAACTGCACCAAAACATACCCCCACATCAAAACCAAAGCACCAACAGATGAAAGGACGAGCCCAGCCTCCTGGGGAGAGAGAAAAACATTCAGAAAGTGAGAGTGAGGAAGAGGAATATCACCTTCGTGTAGGACCTAGTCAAATGAGAAGGGGAAGCAGTGATCATCTGAGAAAGAAAGAGATGTTACCACC
Organism: Barbatula barbatula; assembly: GCF_947034865.1. NCBI lineage: Eukaryota > Metazoa > Chordata > Actinopteri > Cypriniformes > Nemacheilidae > Barbatula > Barbatula barbatula. The sequence continues at coordinate 6,129,465 of NC_136773.1, forward strand.
TCAGTCAGTACCCTGCGAGGATGATTCCAGTCTTCCTGAGTTGATAGAGCCAATGCCCCAGTCGCACGTGAGAGAGTTAGAGATGGGACAACCAGAACCTACCGCCATATCTGAACCGAGACAAGAACCTCAGGCACACAAACAGATTGCTGAACAAGTAGACCGAGATTTACCTGTTGGAGAAGTAGCCGAGACACCTGAATTCAGAAATCTAAGACCAGAGCGAATAAATGAGTCCCAGCTTGTCATGAGGAAACGACGGCCCCCAAAAAGATTTACCTATGATCATTTTGGGACTCCATCATGTTACAATGTGCAAATAATGGGTAGTCCATACTATCCTCAAGTAATTGCCACTGGTGCAACAGCTTTAAACCCCTGGCTACCAATGCCACCTCATTATACTCAGCAACATGTGTCTTACTAATAATGAACTGTAGTTTCCTTGAACTTCATCCCTGAATAGCCATTCTATGGCCTGTGTACAGTGTGAACTGCCATCTCAATGCCTTAAAACCATTACACAGGGACTGTTTGTTGTTTCTTAGTAAGTGCATACTGCAAGAACTATAAACTTCTCACACTTAGAGGAAATAGACAAGCAATTGTTTCCCAAAGCAACTATTGTTGGTGATAAGTAACTGTTGAGAATGCTACATTGTTACAATTTAAAATTCCATGGGACTGTTTACTAACAATTGTTGAGATCTCTTTAGCATTTGCCCGTACTCTCATGTACTACCTACCTACAGGAACTGTTATAAACATATCCCAAAGAGTTCTTTAAATGGAACAGGAACAAAAACTTTGGAACTATGTGCCTTCACGACATTGTTCTACGGACTTTGAACTCTTTAATTGTTATTTTTTTTATATATGTATAGAGAGAGTGTCCCCTCGAGTTGTGCATCAGCCTGGATCCGAGGGTTTTTTCTTGGTGGTTTGACACTGAAATAGACTTGGTACTCTTAAGAAACATTGTGTACATTTCTACGGAGTAACGTATGTTAAGGAAATGTTTGTGACCATAAGTCAATTGTAAATAACTAGCTAGCGAACAAAACAAAATATTTTCGGTGATGTGTCATTGTTGCAGTATTATTACAGCTTTGTTCTATTGTTGGGTGTTTAATCCATTTTTATGTCTAGACAAGTAAAGATGTAACTATGCACGGAAATTTACCACTTCATGTGGCCTTCTACTGTTGTATAAGTGTAACGTGCCATAAAGAGAGAGATAAACAAAGTGTTGATGCTTTGGACTTTGTGTTTAGATGTCGGGGCGACATCTTATCTCGTGGGGGAGAGTGTGGTATACTGAGAGTTGACTGTCAATTTAAGTTCATGTAGTTCGTTAAAATAATGTTGTTATATATTTATTTGAGTATTTTGCGTAGAAAGTTGCGTACCTGCGCGATGACGTCACTGCACGTAATGGGGAAGAACGTCGCGACGCGCTTCATTTCCAGTAAGAACACTGATAAGGAAGCAACGCGTCCGTCTTGTTCTTTTATATAATCTTCTCCTCATTGCAGGTAATTGTAAATTTTATGTGTGACATATACATAGCGATGTAACGGTGTTTATTAAGTCATTAATCTCTTATTTTTATTTTAATGAACGATGTATAAAAGAGAGCATGGTTAGCACGTGCGTTTGTATCGCAATGGTGCTACTCCACAAGAGTTTAAGTATGTTTGTGAAAGTGAATGTAATCTTGTGTTGTAAATGTTAAGCGTTATTTTCTCTCTGTTATGAATTGTTATCTAAGCGTGATTGACGTTAACGATCTATGAGTACTGAATGCTATTATCAGAGTGGATGTTACGTCACTGATCATTTCTCTATGTTGGGTAAACATATGTTTGAATCATTCATGCTGTTCTTTTACATTTTAAATATATTCAATGTCATTACATTAAACATTTTCCAGGAAGAACACTGATAAGGAAGCAACGCGTCCGTCTTGTTCTTTTATATAATCTTCTCCTCATTGCAGGAGGCAAGGCAAGGCAAGTTTATTTGTATAGCACATTTCATACACAATGGCAATTCAAAGTGCTTTACATAGAAGAAATTAAAAATATCCATTTGATAAAACAGTTAAGAAATAAGAAAAATAAAAGTAACCAGTTAAGAATAAAAAAATAAAATAACATAGTTTAGAAGAAATAAGAAAAATAAAAATTAACCAGTTAATAAAATAAAATAAAATATAGTTTAGATTAGATAATCAATAAAATAAAGTACAGCGCAAACAGTCGGACGGTCAGAGGCACAGTGGCACATTAATCAAATGCAAAGTTAAACAGATGTGTTTTGAGTCTGGATTTGAATGTGACTACTGTAGGAGCACATCTGATCTCTTCTGGAAGCTGGTTCCAGCTGCGGCTCGCATAATAGCTAAATGCAGACTCTCCTTGCTTAGAGAGAACCCTTGGTATTTCTAGCTGATGCGATCCTAATGACCTGAGTGTTCTTTTGGGTCTGTATTCAATGAGCATATCTGCAATGTATTGAGGTCCTAGGCCATTGAACGATTTATATACCAGTAGTAAAACTTTAAAATCTATCCTATATGTAACTGGTAGCCAGTGTAAAGACCTGAGGACTGGTGTGATATGATCATATTTTCTGGTTCTGCTCAGAATCCTTGCCGCAGCGTTCTGTATGAGCTGCATCTGTCTTATGGTCTTTTTGGGAAGGCCAGTAAGGAGCCCATTACAATAATCCACCCTGCTGGTGATGAAAGCATGCACTAGTTTCTCTAAGTCTTGACTAGAAACAAAGCATCTAATTCTTGCAATATTTTTCAGATGATAGTATGCTGATTTAGTTATTGCTTTGACATGACTACTGAAGCTAAGGTCTGACTCTAGAGACACACCGAGATTCCTGACTTGATTTTTTGTTGTTTGACCTTTAGAGTGAAGGTACGCGTTCACCTTGAGAACTTCATCTTTATTTCCAAACGCAATGACTTCAGTTTTGTCTTTGTTTAACTGAAGAAAGTTTTGGCACATCCAACTATTTATTTCATCAATGCATTTGAGCAAGGAGTCAATGGGGCTGTAATCGTTAGGCGATAGGGCTAAGTATATCTGTGTGTCGTCTGCATAGCTGTGGTAAGCAATTTGGTTATTTCTCATTATTTGGCTCATTGGGAGCATGTACAGGTTGAATAGGAGAGGCGCAAGAATTGAGCCTTGGGGGACTCCGCATGTCATGGATGTCCACTCAGACTTATGGTCACCTATACTCACATAATAACCTCTTGCTTCTAGGTATGACCTGAACCATTTTAGGACTATCCCAGAAAGCCCCACCCAGTTTTCCAGCCTGTCTATAAGTATGTTGTGATCGACCGTGTCAAATGCAGCACTGAGGTCGAGTAGGACCAGCACGGATAATTTGCCTGAATCAGTACTTAAGCGAATGTCGTTTACTATCTTAATGAGTGCTGTCTCTGTGCTGTGATGTGGGCGGAACCCAGATTGAAAATTGTCAAAGTATCCGTTTGAGCTTAAGAATTTGTTCAGCTGGTTGAAGACAACTTTTTCAATGATCTTACCTATGAAGGGAAGATTTGAGATCGGTCTATAGTTGTTTAATATGGTCTTATCCAGATTGCTCTTTTTCAGGAGGGGTTTGACAACAGCAGTTTTCAGGGAGTTTGGGAAACTTCCAGAGAGAAGTGAGGCATTTACCACATCTAGGAGATCTGCTTCTAAACAGTTTAACACACTTTTGAAAAAAGATGTGGGAAGTGCGTCAAGGGCGCAGGTTGATGTTTTAAGGTGTTGAACGGTTTCTTCCAAATTTTTGCCATCAATTTCTTCAAAATCAGACATTGTAACTACTTTCTCAGGTTGTGGTGTGATCTGCCTGACCCCAGCGCTACTCAAGGATGTGCTGATCACCTTTCTAATATTATTGATTTTATCAGAGAAGAAAGAAGCAAACTCACTGCACTTGCTGTCTGAGAGCATTTCACTGGGAATCTGGCTTGGGGGGTTTGTCAGTCTGTCTACAGTAGCGAAAAGAGTCCGGGTGTTGTTTAAGTTGCTATTTATAATATTTGAGAAGAAAGTCTGCCTAGCTTTGCCTAGTTCCATATTGAAAGCATGGATGGTGTCTTTGTAGATGTTATAATGGACTACAAGTTTTGTCTTCCGCCACAAGCGCTCTGCTTTTCTGCATTGTCTTTTCATATTTTGCACCGCTGTTGAGTTTCTCCAAGGTGCTTTTTGTCTACCACTCTTCCTGATTTTCACAGGGGCAATATCATCAATTACACTTTTAACCTTCGAGTTAAAAGAATCAAGGAGAGAATCAACAGAGTCAGAAGATATGCTTGGTGTTAAGGATATGGCCTTCATAAATAGTACACTAGTGTTCTCATTTAAGCATCTCTTCTTGACAGACACAGATCTAACTTCAATGGCAGGGGAGATCAATACATCAAAGAAAATACAGAAATGATCAGATAGTGCTACATCCTTAATAACAATAGATGAAATGTTTAGACCCTTACTGATAAGTAAATCTAGAGTGTGTCCACGATTGTGTGTGGGTCCATGTACATGCTGAGTCAGGTCAAATGTTTTTAAAACAGTTTTGATTTCTTTTGCCATATTGTTTTCTGCATTATCTACGTGAATGTTAAAATCTCCGGCAATAGAGAAACAGTCAAACTCTGAGGAAATTGTTGATAACAGTTCTGTAAAGTCCTCAGCAAAGGATGAAGAGTATTTAGGAGGCCTGTAAATAGTGATTAGTAAAATGCGAGGAGCACCTTTTAACACAATACCCAGATATTCAAAAGACGTGTAATTTCCAAATGATATTTGCTTACATTGATAGACATCTTTAAAAAGAGCAGCTACTCCCCCACCTCTCCTAACTGATCTGCAGACACTTATAAAAGTAAAGTTAGGAGGGGATGCTTCATTTAGGACTGTTGCACTGCAGCTGTCTTCTAGCCAGGTTTCATTTAGAAACATAAAATCCAGGTTGTATGTGGTTATTAAGTCGTTGACTAGAAGTGATTTGTTTTTAAGTGAGCAGATGTTTAAAAGTGCTAACTTAACGGTCTTGCTTTTTGCCCCCATAGCAATCTTGGTTTGACGTGCAATTGGCACCAGATTCGTCTGGTTTGATCTACGACTATTGAAGGCTTTAGACTTTCTGTCGTGTGATAGCAGGAGTACTACATATGCAGGTCATCTCTTCTGATGCACATGGATGTGTAGTAAAGCTCTCACATTAACATGTGTCTCTTGTAGACGTACAAAAGAAACAAAAGCCGATGCTCGCCGACGGCATCAGCCCGTTGTCCGAGCGCAGAGACCCAGCGCGCCCTGACGAGCGACTCTAGTAGCATGTTGGCTTGGGCCAAGGCGATAGATCACCGTGGCAACTTGCTGGTGTCGCGACTGGTTTTATACGGCATATCGGCGACGCTCCAACCGACGACGGTTGGTGAGGAAATTTACATTCACGTTTAACGTTAAGAACACGAGTCAGACAGAGCGTTTTTATTGTACACACTTTTGTTGAAAACGGAACTCGAAACACAATGATATTTATAAACGAGTAGTCACAGAATGACATTTCCAGACCTAGCTCATTAATTATGCAAAACAACAGCCAATGGCGGTTCTCCAAGCAATATTTGAATCGGTCATTCACAGATTGTTTGCCTCCAAATAAAGAGCTTTTGCTTATATCATGTCGTCATTCTTTTCACCACCTAATCAATGAAATCAACGGGACTTGATGTACACATTTGAAAAAGCAAACTCTCTGTTCGATGTGAAACGGGGCTTTTAGGACATCTAGTGTAAGGAAAACAACGTTGCATGATATTACCAATCCTGTTTCGGAGCTACAGTATATACTCGTTTATGCTCTTTCGCAAATGCAACGCTTGGGGGGTGATGTGAAATTGTCATGAGATATCTTCTTTTTGATAAACGCATGGCTTTTACCACAAGATGACCTCTACCACTAGACGTCGTCATCACTTCTTCGATCGTTCCTAACAATTATTTATTAATAAAAATTAAAATCATATTTATTACAGTCTCTTAATCATATTTATTACAGTCTGTTGTTCATACAACGCTAATCAATATTCGGTTATGTGTGTTTGTGTGGCACTTTTAGGAGTGTCATTCATCAATTCAGTAAGTACTTTTAAACTCTTTTTATACTGGCTTTTACTTCTGTAAAGAAAATGAGAATCTGATTTGTCTTCTCCTTTCAATTGAACGTTTGCACCCCTTCGCCAGTAGAGGGCGTTGTTTGATAACCGTTGACAGTTGTAAAGGTTTCCTAATGGGTTTTAGCTGCTGAATGAATTAATTCTTTAGGTTCGAGCACACAGGCTGATCTCAGACCACAGTTTCTTAGGGAGTGCCTTAAAGAAAGATTTATTCTGCATACTCACTTTGCCATCCAACTCTTGAAGTAACTTTCTTGAACTAATATACATACATATGTATATATATATATATATATATATATATATATACATACATATGTATATATATATATATATATATATATATATTTAGCCTGTATATCGTGTACATATTGAACAAGATATTATTATGAAGGGATTGAGGGATTTAAGCAATAGTAACTCCAAAAATAAAGCTAGATAACACAATAAAACACAACAAAAACGTGATAACGTAATAAAAAACATGCCTTTAGAAATGTTTTATGAACGGAGTTATCTCATTTTGGAACCAAAGTCTTCATATAGGCTACTTTATAATGGCACTGATTGATGCAAGTAAACAGGCATGAAGCAAGGCACGAGAAGAAAATAAATGAAGTAGCAATACAAATAAGTGATGTGTTTTGAAGAAGAGAGAAAAAATCATGAAATGAGAAGGAAATGTTATTAGCAGGGGTCTACTCCTCAATCCTCATGAAGTCAACCTGATTCTCTTATTTCTAAAAGTAACATTAATATTTCAGCCAGTGATAGTAAAAAAGCGAGAGAAATCACCTTTAAATGAATTCACAGGTTTTACACAGGTCTAAATGCTTTCTCAAAAGACTTAAGAATGGCATTGATACCCTCTGTTCTTTCTGTTCAGAAAAACCTGAGTCCACTTTACATTTATTTTGGAACTGCTCTTTCACAGTTACATTTTGGTGTGACATTTGGTATTTTATCAATTGTTATGTAAATCCTAATGTTGATTTTAGGAGCACTTCCGGTGGGACGGGTTCACTTCCTGCCGTCGGTGTGGTGTCGCATATGCAGGTCATCTCTTCTGATGCACATGGATGTGTACACAAGTAAAGCTCTCACATTAACGTGTGTCTCTTGTAGACGTACAAAAGAAACAAAAGCTGATGCTCGCCGACGGCATCAGCCCGTTGTCCGAGCGCAGAGACCCAGCGCGCCCTGACGAGCGACTCTAGTAGCATGTTGGCTTGGGCAAGGCGATAGATCACCGTGGCAACCAGCTGGTGTCGCGACTGCTTTTATACGGCATACTGGCGACGCTCCAACCGACGACGGTTGGTGTTGAAATTTACATTCACGTTTAACGTTAAGAACACGAGTCAGACAGAGCGTTTTTATTGTACACACTTTTGTTGAAAACGGAACTCGAAACACAATGATATTTATAAACGAGTAGTCACAGAATGACATTTCCAGACCTAGCTCATTAATTATGCAAAACAACAGCCAATGGCGGTTCTCCAAGCAATATTTGAATCGGTCATTCACAGATTGTTTGCCTCCAAATAAAGAGCTTTTGCTTATATCGTGTCGTCATTCTTTTCACCACCTAATCAATGAAATCAACAGTACTTGATGTACACATTTGAAAAAGCAAACTCTCTGTTCGATGTGAAACGGGGCTTTTAGGACATCTAGTGTAAGGAAAACAACGTTGCATGATATTACCAATCCTGTTTCGGAGCTACAGTATATACTCGTTTATGCTCTTTCGCAAATGCAAAGCTTGGGGGGTGATGTGAAATTGTCATGAGATATCTTCTTTTTGATAAACGCATGGCTTTTACCACAAGATGACCTCTACCACTAGACGTCGTCATCACTTCTTCGATCGTTCCTAACAATTATTTATTAATAAAAATTAAAATCATATTTATTACAGTCTCTTATTCATATTTATTACAGTCTGTTGTTCATACAACGCTAATCAATATTCGGTTATGTGTGTTTGTGTGGCACTTTTAGGAGTGTCATTCATCAATTCAGTAAGTACTTTTAAACTCTTTTTATACTGGCTTTTACTTCTGTAAAGAAAATGAGAATCTGATTTGTCTTCTCCTTTCAATTGAACGTTTGCACCCCTTCGCCAGTAGAGGGCGTTGTTTGATAACCGTTGACAGTTGTAAAGGTTTCCTAATGGGTTTTAGCTGCTGAATGAATTAATTCTTTAGGTTCGAGCACACAGGCTGATCTCAGACCACAGTTTCTTAGGGAGTGCCTTAAAGAAAGATTTATTCTGCATACTCACTTTGCCATCCAACTCTTGAAGTAACTTTCTTGAACTAATATACATACATATGTATATATATATATATATATATATATATATATATATATATATATATTTAGCCTGTATATCGTGTACATATTGAACAAGATATTATTATGAAGGGATTGAGGGATTTAAGCAATAGTAACTCCAAAAATAAAGCTAGATAACACAATAAAACACAACAAAAACGTGATAACGTAATAAAAAACATGCCTTTAGAAATGTTTTATGAACGGAGTTATCTCATTTTGGAACCAAAGTCTTCATATAGGCTACTTTATAATGGCACTGATTGATGCAAGTAAACAGGCATGAAGCAAGGCACGAGAAGAAAATAAATGAAGTAGCAATACAAATAAGTGATGTGTTTTGAAGAAGAGAGAAAAAATCATGAAATGAGAAGGAAATGTTATTAGCAGGGGTCTACTCCTCAATCCTCATGAAGTCAACCTGATTCTCTTATTTCTAAAAGTAACATTAATATTTCAGCCAGTGATAGTGAAAAAGCGAGAGAAATCACCTTTAAATGAATTCACAGGTTTTACACAGGTCTAAATGCTTTCTCAAAAGACTTAAGAATGGCATTGATACCCTCTGTTCTTTCTGTTCAGAAAAACCTGAGTCCACTTTACATTTATTTTGGAACTGCTCTTTCACAGTTACATTTTGGTGTGACATTTGTGATTTTATCAATTGTTATGTAAATCCTAATGTTGATTTTAGGAGCACTTCCGGTGGGACGGGTTCACTTCCTGCCGTCGGTGTGGTGTCGCATATGCAGGTCATCTCTTCTGATGCACATGGATGTGTACACAAGTAAAGCTCTCACATTAACGTGTGTCTCTTGTAGACGTACAAAAGAAACAAAAGCTGATGCTCGCCGACGGCATCAGCCCGTTGTCCGAGCGCAGAGACCCAGCGCGCCCTGACGAGCGACTCTAGTAGCATGTTGGCTTGGGCAAGGCGATAGATCACCGTGGCAACCAGCTGGTGTCGCGACTGCTTTTATACGGCATACTGGCGACGCTCCAACTGACGACGGTTGGTGATGAAATTTACATTCACGTTTAACGTTGAGAACACGAGTCAGACAGAGCGTTTTTATTGTACACACTTTTGTTGAAAACGGAACTCGAAACACAATGATATTTATAAACGAGTAGTCACAGAATGACATTTCCAGACCTAGCTCATTAATTATGCAAAACAACAGCCAATGGCGGTGCTCCAAGCAATATTTGAATCGGTCATTCACAGATTGTTTGCCTCCAAATAAAGAGCTTTTGCTTATATCGTGTCGTCATTCTTTTCACCACCTAATCAATGAAAACAACGGGACTTGATGTACACATTTGAAATAGCAAACTCTCTGTTCGATGTGGAACGGGGCTTTTAGGACATCTAGTGTAAGGAAAACAACGTTGCATGATATTACCAATCCTGTTTCGGAGCTACAGTATATACTCGTTTATGCTCTTTCGCAAATGCAACGCTTGGGGGGTGATGTGAAATTGTCATGAGATCACTTCTTTTTGATAAACGCATGGCTTTTACCACAAGATGACCTCTACCACTAGAGGTCGTCATCACTTCTTCGATCGTTCCTAACAATTATTTATTAATAAAAATTAAAATCATATTTATTACAGTCTCTTAATCATATTTATTACAGTCTGTTGTTCATACAACGCTAATCAATATTCGGTTATGTGTGTTTGTGTAGCACTTTTAGGAGTGTCATTCATCAATTCAGTAAGTACATTTAAACTCTTTTTATACTGGCTTTTACTTCTGTAAAGAAAATGAGAATCTGATTTGTCTTCTCCTTTCAATTGAACGTTTGCACCCCTTCGCCAGTAGAGGGCTTTGTCTGATAACCGTGGACAGTTGTAAAGGTTTCCTAATGGGTTTTAGCTGCTGAATGATTGAATTCTTTAGGTTCGAGCACACAGGCTGATCTCAGACCACAGTTTCTTAGGGAGTGCCTTAAAGAAAGGTTTATTCTGCATACTCACTTTGCCATCCAACTCTTGAAGTAACTTTCTTGAACTAATATACATACATATATAAATATATATATATATATAGAGAGAGAGAGAGAGAGAGAGCCTGTATATTGTGTACATATTGAACAAGATATTATTATGAAGGGATTGAGGGATTTAAGCCATAGTAACTCCAAAAATACAGCTAGATAACACAATAAAACACAACAAAAACATGATAACATAATAAAAAACATGCCTTTAGAAATGAGAGTTATCTCATATGCAGGTCATCTCTTCTGATGCACATGGATGTGTACACTAGTAAAGCGAGTCTCACATTAACGCGTGTCTCTTGTAGACGTACAAAAGAAACAAAAGCAGATGCGCCCGTTGTTTCCGAGCGCAGAGACCAAGCGCGCCCTGACGAGCGACTCTAGTAGCGTGTTGGCTTGGTGTCAAGGCGATAGGTCCCCGGCCCGAACAGATCTAGCAGGTTTCGCGACTGCTTTTATACGGCACATCGGCGACGCTACAGCCGACGACGGTTGGTGAGAAAATGTACATTCACGTTTAACGTTGAGAACACGAGTCAGACAGAACAGAGCATTTTTATTGTACACACTTTTGTTGAAAACGGAACTCGAAACACAATGATATTTATAAACGAGTAGTCACAGAATGACATTTCCAGACCTAGCTCATTAATTATGCAAAACAACAGCCAATGGCGGTGCTCCAAGCAATATTTGAATCGGTCATTCACAGATTGTTTGCCTCCAAATAAAGAGCTTTTGCTTATATCGTGTCGTCATTCTTTTCACCACCTAATCAATGAAATCAACGGGACTTGATGTACACATTTGAAAAAGCAAACTCTCTGTTCGATGTGAAACGGGGCTTTTAGGACATCTAGTCTAAGGAAAACAACGTTGCATGATATTACCAATCCTGTTTCGGAGCTACAGTATATACTCGTTTATGCTCTTTCGCAAATGCAACGCTTGGGGGGTGATGTGAAATTGTCATGAGATATCTTCTTTTTGATAAACGCATGGCTTTTACCACAAGATGACCTCTACCACTAGACGTCGTCATCACTTCTTCGATCGTTCCTCACAATTATTTATTAATAAAAATTAAAATCATATTTATTACAGTCTCTTATTCATATTTATTACAGTCTGTTGTTCATACAACGCTAATCAATATTCGGTTATATATATATATATATATATATATTTAGCCTGTATATCGTGTACATATTGAACAAGATATTATTATGAAGGGATTGAGGGATTTAAGCAATAGTAACTCCAAAAATAAAGCTAGATAACACAATAAAACACAACAAAAACGTGATAACGTAATAAAAAACATGCCTTTAGAAATGTTTTATGAACGGAGTTATCTCATTTTGGAACCAAAGTCTTCATATAGGCTACTTTATAATGGCACTGATTGATGCAAGTAAACAGGCATGAAGCAAGGCACGAGAAGAAAATAAATGAAGTAGCAATACAAATAAGTGATGTGTTTTGAAGAAGAGAGAAAAAATCATGAAATGAGAAGGAAATGTTATTGGCAGGGGTCTACTCCTCAATCCTCATGAAGTCAACCTGATTCTCTTATTTCTAAAAGTAACATTAATATTTCAGCCAGTGATAGTAAAAAAGCGAGAGAAATCACCTTTACATGAATTCACAGGTTTTACACAGGTCTAAATGCTTTCTCAAAAGACTTAAGAATGGCATTGATACCCTCTGTTCTTTCTGTTCAGAAAAACCTGAGTCCACTTTACATTTATTTTGGAACTGCTCTTTCACAGTTACATTTTGGTGTGACATTTGTGATTTTATCAATTGTTATGTAAATCCTAATGTTGATTTTAGGAGCACTTCCGGTGGGACGGGTTCACTTCCTGCCGTCGGTGTGGTGTCGCATATGCAGGTCATCTCTTCTGATGCACATGGATGTGTACACAAGTAAAGCTCTCACATTAACGTGTGTCTCTTGTAGACGTACAAAAGAAACAAAAGCTGATGCTCGCCGACGGCATCAGCCCGTTGTCCGAGCGCAGAGACCCAGCGCGCCCTGACGAGCGACTCTACACACTAAAAAATGCTGGGTTATTTAATCTACCCAACCGCTGGGTTATGAAATGGTTTACCCATTATGGGTTATTTATGTCAACATTTGGGTTATATTAATATAATATTGGGTTATTTTGTGCAACTCATGCGTTGAGTTAAAATCAATCAACCCAACATACATCGGTTGACCCAGCACTTGGGTTGTTTGTGCTTCGAACGTCATCACATCGTCTCCAGAGTCCACACACCGAGTGCTCGTCACAGCAGAAAACCTGACTGATCATCCAGCGAGGTAAATAAATAATAAAAGGTTTGTGGAACTTATACTATTCACATTGTCTGTGTTGCGTTACCTGTTAAAGTAGTATCTTTATATTGTCGAGGCTTTGGTTTGGCTAACAACGTAGCCATTTAGCCGTTATCATGGATAGCCTAACGTTACAGCTTATCCGTTTGCTCTGAATTATATTAATGAATTAATTAAACAAGTTCATAATGCCCATGGGGATGTTTATTGAGCTCACCAGTCTAATTTGCCAGCTAGTTTCAAGCTAGCCAGGTGATTAGGCAGTTAACTAGTTTACTAGCCAACATGCTCTCAGTTAGTTGCTTTGCTAGCTATATTATTTTAACTAGCTATAAATGAGCGCGCTTTTTTACTGAAGCTTTTCATGTGAAGGCATAACACAGTGTTTGACTGATTAAAGTATGTAAAAAACGGTGAGATAACCTGATATGTCTGACTTAATGCATTTATTTAAGTAACGTTAATGTAGTTAACGTAATTTGACCGACAATAGATAAGAACAAATTCTTATTTAAAATGGCGGCCTGGCAAACGACAAGGGCCACTTGAGTGAGGGGTTAAGAAATATAAAATAAAAAGTTTGGGAACCACTGCTGTAGCCACAAATATTCTTGTGAAGTAAAAACATAGACAATATACATGCATGCATTTTGTCATATGAATTGTATAAGGAGAAAGGGAGGATTGTTTTCTCTATATTTTGTGATGCTAAATAAAATGGCTGTTATCTTCACATTGGGTTACATTTTGCTGCTAGTCTGCATTGCTTTTGCATAGTGACATCTGAATAGTTAATACAATAGCAATTGTATTTTTGCTTAAGCTCTTTTTGTGTTTGTTTCAGATCAATGGACAGCTTTGTCATTAACATTTTGACAGAGTGGCAGCTGACAGACCTTGTCGACAAATTTAAAGGTAAGAAATATTTGTTTTCCCATCCACAGCATATCAAGTCTGCATTGCTACTCAAGCCCTACACAATACAGCTCACTCCTCCTAGAAACGCTTCTGTGCTGTTTGATGCCCACTGTTATGCACTAAGCAACAGGAACAATAATTGATCTACTGAGGACAGACAGACGTACAGACAAACCCTGTTCTAACCGTAGCCCACGCTGTCAAAGTCAAACATGCCTCATCTCTATTCATTAAAGATTTTGATTTCTTGGCAGGAAATATGGTACACCCCAGGACGGAGCCACCGGCCAGCCACTGGATTCCGGGAGGAAAGGCTGCTGAACGTCAGAAAGCGGCTGAGATCAACCAGCAAGTCGCGGAGCATGGCACAGACACCATCACAAGCGCCAGATAATGGAGCTCTTGCAAGGGCTCTCATACCAGGTAATTATTAAACTGAAAAATTATTTGATCAAGCAAAACATCCATATTTCAGTGACTGACTACTTGTTCTTTTTTACAGAATGTACCATATCAGATGAACGTGCGTCACAGTTTAGAGAATGGATGAGAAACAATTCTCAGCCCCTCAGCCAGATAGAGACCTACATGGAGAACACGGCAGTCTACAGGGCCAAGTGCATTAGGGACAACAATCCCTCACCTAATGACCAAAGGCATGGTAGGTATAGGGAAATCTGATCTTGTATATGAGGATGCATTATTTATAACCTTTTATTATTGTGCCACATTGAATTGGTTTTAAAATGTGTTTTTCATTTTATAGATTGCACAGGACTTTCTTGTCCTGCATGGGGATGCTGCATCAAAATTGTTTGAAACTTGGCTACCCATTTATGCTGAGAAGATCCTGTGCCTGGCAAGACAGGAGGGGAAGCTGACATTACCCCTGGATGGATTATCACCAGGTAATAGTTTCTTGTCTGCATATCTTGTAAAAGCAGGGTTTTCCCTGGCTTCTTAGGGGGCTCTACCAAAAACTGCAATTTCACATCATTTTGGCCACTATCATTATCAGAATCAGAACTATAGCTAACAAAAAAAAGAAAGTGTAAATTTGCTTTAGATGTATTTGTACACCTGTATTTGCACAATTCACAGCCTTCTCGAACATGAGCTCTGAGAATAGTGAGTGATATCATAATAGGAATAGAGTTAAATAAATCTGTCAGCCTCTTTATGCTAATTGAGTACAAAAAAGTTTTCACAGCAGAGTTAACACGGCAGTACCGGTGTAACTAATAACATTACGTTTTTTTGTGATTGTTGCGGGAAAAAATCCTTGATTATGTGGCACGTCATCGCAAAAAATGCGATGGAATAGACATTATATTTATGCAATTTTATGCGATGAAATTGCGGGGATTATGAAATCATGCAAATATTCTAATTTGACCTTGCATTACAAGATCGCCATTATCCTAACAGACTGGTGACGGTAAGAAAAAATGCAAGTAAAACAAGCCATGGTCACGTTTACTGCCAAAGAAACGCAGTGCTCCGGTGCTCTTTTAAATACTTAAATCTCTGCCGCCGTCCGGCCCACTAATGGGAGGATTAACTACACTACAAACTAACCAGCTGCAGGGCGCGAATTAACAGCACGTAACAGTTCTCATGGGTTTTATTTTAGTTGGATATTGAATGACAAAATCACAGGTATGCCATTCCACATCGTATTGACACCTATGTCTTCCTACAGATAGCGTTGGGGACCTCGCCCTGAGGCAGCTGCCAGCCTTGCTTCCACCTACAACTTACAAAGTTGGCCGTGGCCGCGGTGTGAAAGTGGTTCGCCACACCATTCAGGAATGCAGCTTGGCCTTCATCGACCATAAGCTTGTAAGTCCTCAAGCACATCTAAAGGGGAAACTTTATTCATTTTATCAACATATCTGAGCTTAAAAATGTGTCCACACACACATGCATATCCAGGTTTGTTTTACTATACTTTTGTGGACAGGCATCAAATATAGCCTGACAGTATTATATAGCCCACCTATCTGACCACCTAACTCGGCTGCCTATCAGCCAGATAGGATAGTCAGATTTTCTGATCATGTTTATTGTAATGATAGATCATCAATAGATTTATGGCTTTTTAGGTCAATTGAGAACATATGATACAGATCAACGTTTTGAATTAGAGATGCACTGAATCTTTTCCAAATTAAATTCCAAGCTAACTAGACTTTATAATAAAACAATAATTTCTCTAGTGAGGACCAGGAAAATGGTCCTCACAATGTCTATATTTGAATTATTCTATAGTAGTCTGTAAACATTTGGTCCTTACTCACTCGCACTCTCTCACTTGCTCTTTTGTATTCTTTCTTTTTTAGCCTGGAATAAACATGGTGGAGTACCTCCATGAGGCCAAGGCATGTAAACCATACCCCCACATCCTGACGCTTGGCAATGATCATGGTGCATTTCAGGTCTTTGTGATAATAGCTGGACAGGAATATATGAAATCCCAGGAGGGGAGTCTAAATTAGTCAAGTTTATTCAAAGTAGAATACTTGCTTGCAAGTAGAGCTAATGGCTCTCAATAGCAACTTAGACTTTGAATTTCGTGAATTTGTTCAAGAGATTTGACTGTTGGCATGTTGAATGTTAAGCCAGTTCATTCATAATTATTGTTTTGATAAGAATGTTTTCTACCTAAGTGATATTAACGCTATTGTTGATATTAATTAATGTAATATAATAAATGTTTTCTAAGATTCCATTGTTGTTTTGTTTTTGTATTTTTTATTGCATAATATATGCATAAATATATCATGTATTCTGCTCTAGGTTTGTAGTTTAACAGTTTTATAGCTATGGGTAGTCTATTGCAATTTATTTTCTTAAATTGTACTGTAATGTGTTAGAATTATCTGGCATATGGGTTAATTTGACCCAACATTTGGGTACACTATATAACCAATATGTAGTTGAATCAACCCAGCATTGTAATTAATTTGACCCAACATTTGGGTACACTATTTAACCAAAATATGTAGTTAAATCAACCCATAATTGTAATTGGTTTTAACCCTGCATTTGGGTAGAATATTTAACTCATCTGTTGGGTTAAATATGACCGACCCATCATGCTGGGTCAAATTAACTAATGCTGGGCTGGTGCAATATTTAACCAGCGGCTGAGTTATAAAACAACCCAAGTTGAGTTATTTTTAACCCAGCATTTTTTAGAGTGTAGTAGCATGTTGGCTTGGGCAAGGCGATGGATCACCATGGCAACCAGCTGGTGTCGCGACTGCTTTTATACGGCATACTGGCGACGCTCCAACTGACGACGGTTGGTGATGAAATTTACATTCACGTTTAACGTTGAGAACACGAGTCAGACAGAGCGTTTTTATTGTACACACTTTTGTTGAAAACGGAACTCGAAACACAATGATATTTATAAACGAGTAGTCACAGAATGACATTTCCAGACCTAGCTCATTAATTATGCAAAACAACAGCCAATGGCGGTTCTCCAACTGCACACAAAGCAATATTTGAGTCGGTCATTCACAGATTGTTTGAAGTATATAGACATGATATGACTTTGTTTGCTTAATAAGCAGTTTAGATCGTTGGATTACTCTGCAGTAATTGTGGCACATTACTGCAGAGCAATCAGGGTTAAGGTGCCTTGCTCAAGGGCACTTCATCCATGACCCGTGCTGGCTGGCATTGAGATTTGAATCGTCGACCTTCTGAACACAAGCCCAGCGCTTTAACCACTAGGCCACAGCGGACCCCGAGCCGCCTTGGGCGTAATAGACTGGGTTCTAAAGGGTCAGTGCCAGAGGGTCAGCCGGGATTTGAGCAATAGTAACTCCAAAAATAAAGCTAGATAACACAATAATACACAACAAAAACGTGATAACGTAATAAAAAACATGCCTTTAGAAATGTTTTATGAACGGAGTTATCTCATTTTGGAACCAAAGTCTTCATATAGGCTACTTTATAATGGCACTGATTGATGCAAGTAAACAGGCATGAAGCAAGGCACGAGAAGAAAATAAATGAAGTAGCAATACAAATAAGTGATGTGTTTTGAAGAAGAGAGAAAAAATCATGAAATGAGAAGGAAATGTTATTAGCAGGGGTCTACTCCTCAATCCTCATGAAGTCAACCAGATGCTCTTATTTGTAAAAGTAACGTTAATATTTCAGCCAGGGATAGTAATAAAACGAGAGAAATCACCTTTAAATGAATTCACAGGTTTTACACAGGTCTAAATGCTTTCTCAAAAGACTTAAGAATGGCATTGATACAACTCTGTTCTTTCTGTTCAGAAAAACCTGAGACCACTTTACATTTATTTTGGAACTGCTCTTTCACAGTTACATTTTGGTGTGACATTTGTGATTTTATCAATTGTTATGTAAATCCTAATGTTGATTTTACATACATTAAATGTAATTTTTGGTTTTCATGAATGTGAAAAGAAAAGTGATATTTATTTTATAAACCTTATTTTTCTGTTAGCTAAATTTCACATTCACAAATCTAAATTGTCTAAATGCACTCCTCTTTTTTTGAGGTTTAAATGCGAGTTGAAAATGTACTTTGAGTAGCCTGTTGAGTTCTCTAAAAACTTAAAAGCTACAAGAACAGTGACTGTGTTTAAGGACTTTGCACCTAATCTGGATTGGAAGACTGAAGGAATTTAGTCTGGACTGAGGGAATCTGGAGCTTGTATTGACAATGATAATGGTTGTTGTAAATGTTTGTTTTTTGTTATCTTCTACAAGCATTTAATTAAAAAAAAGATATATATATAAATATATTTCAGGCAGGGATTCGAGCACTTCCGGTGGGACGGGTTCACTTCCTGCGGTTGGTGTATAGCGTCGCATATGCAGGTCATCTCTTCTGATGCACATGGATGTGTAGTAAAGCTCTCACATTAACGTGTGTCTCTTGTAGACGTACAAAAGAAACAAAAGCCGATGCTCGCCGACGGCATCAGCCCGTTGTCCGAGCGCAGAGACCCAGCGCGCCCTTACGAGCGACTCTAGTAGCATGTTGGCTTGGGCCAAGGCGATAGATCACCGTGGCAACTTGCTGGTGTCGCGACTGGTTTTATACGGCATATCGGCGACGCTCCAACCGACGACGGTTGGTGAGGAAATTTACATTCACGTTTAACGTTGAGAACACGAGTCAGACAGAGCGTTTTTATTGTACACACTTTTGTTGAAAACGGAACTCGAAACACAATGATATTTATAAACGAGTAGTCACAGAATGACATTTCCAGACCTAGCTCATTAATTATGCAAAACAACAGCCAATGGCGGTACTCCAAGCAATATTTGAATCGGTCATTCACAGATTGTTTGCCTCCAAATAAAGAGCTTTTGCTTATATCGTGTCGTCATTCTTTTCACCACCTAATCAATGAAAACAACGGGACTTGATGTACACATTTGAAAAAGCAAACTCTCTGTTCGATGTGGAACGGGGCTTTTAGGACATCTAGTGTAAGGAAAACAACGTTGCATGATATTACCAATCCTGTTTCGGAGCTACAGTATATACTCGTTTATGCTCTTTCGCAAATGCAACGCTTGGGGGGTGATGTGAAATTGTCATGAGATATCTTCTTTTTGATAAACGCATGGCTTTTACCACAAGATGACCTCTACCACTAGATGTCGTCATCACTTCTTCGATCGTTCCTAACAATTATTTATTAATAAAAATTAAAATCATATTTATTACAGTCTCTTATTCATATTTATTACAGTCTGTTGTTCATACAACGCTAATCAATATTCGGTTATGTGTGTTTGTGTGGCACTTTTAGGAGTGTCATTCATCAATTCAGTAAGTACTTTTAAACTCTTTTTATACTGGCTTTTACTTCTGTAAAGAAAATGAGAATCTGATTTGTCTTCTCCTTTCAATTGAACGTTTGCACCCCTTCGCCAGTCGAGGGCGTTGTTTGATAACCGTTGACAGTTGTAAAGGTTTCCTAATGGGTTTTAGCTGCTGAATGAATTAATTCTTTAGGTTCGAGCACACAGGCTGATCTCAGACCACAGTTTCTTAGGGAGTGCCTTAAAGAAAGATTTATTCTGCATACTCACTTTGCCATCCAACTCTTGAAGTAACTTTCTTGAACTAATATACATACATATGTATATATATATATATATATATATATATATATATATATATATATATATATATATATATATATATATATATATATATTTAGCCTGTATATCGTGTACATATTGAACAAGATATTATTATGAAGGGATTGAGGGATTTAAGCAATAGTAACTCCAAAAATAAAGCTAGATAACACAATAAAACACAACAAAAACGTGATAACGTAATAAAAAACATGCCTTTAGAAATGTTTTATGAACGGAGTTATCTCATTTTGGAACCAAAGTCTTCATATAGGCTACTTTATAATGGCACTGATTGATGCAAGTAAACAGGCATGAAGCAAGGCACGAGAAGAAAATAAATGAAGTAGCAATACAAATAAGTGATGTGTTTTGAAGAAGAGAGAAAAAATCATGAAATGAGAAGGAAATGTTATTAGCAGGGGTCTACTCCTCAATCCTCATGAAGTCAACCAGATGCTCTTATTTGTAAAAGTAACGTTAATATTTCAGCCAGGGATAGTAATAAAACGAGAGAAATCACCTTTAAATGAATTCACAGGTTTTACACAGGTCTAAATGCTTTCTCAAAAGACTTAAGAATGGCATTGATACAACTCTGTTCTTTCTGTTCAGAAAAACCTGAGACCACTTTACATTTATTTTGGAACTGCTCTTTCACAGTTACATTTTGGTGTGACATTTGTGATTTTATCAATTGTTATGTAAATCCTAATGTTGATTTTACATACATTAAATGTAATTTTTGGTTTTCATGAATGTGAAAAGAAAAGTGATATTTATTTTATAAACCTTATTTTTCTGTTAGCTAAATTTCACATTCACAAATCTAAATTGTCTAAATGCACTCCTCTTTTTTTGAGGTTTAAATGCGAGTTGAAAATGTACTTTGAGTAGCCTGTTGAGTTCTCTAAAAACTTAAAAGCTACAAGAACAGTGACTGTGTTTAAGGACTTTGCACCTAATCTGGATTGGAAGACTGAAGGAATTTAGTCTGGACTGAGGGAATCTGGAGCTTGTATTGACAATGATAATGGTTGTTGTAAATGTTTGTTTTTTGTTATCTTCTACAAGCATTTAATTAAAAAAAAGATATATATATAAATATATTTCAGGCAGGGATTCGAGCACTTCCGGTGGGACGGGTTCACTTCCTGCGGTTGGTGTATAGCGTCGCATATGCAGGTCATCTCTTCTGATGCACATGGATGTGTAGTAAAGCTCTCACATTAACGTGTGTCTCTTGTAGACGTACAAAAGAAACAAAAGCCGATGCTCGCCGACGGCATCAGCCCGTTGTCCGAGCGCAGAGACCCAGCGCGCCCTTACGAGCGACTCTAGTAGCATGTTGGCTTGGGCCAAGGCGATAGATCACCGTGGCAACTTGCTGGTGTCGCGACTGGTTTTATACGGCATATCGGCGACGCTCCAACCGACGACGGTTGGTGAGGAAATTTACATTCACGTTTAACGTTGAGAACACGAGTCAGACAGAGCGTTTTTATTGTACACACTTTTGTTGAAAACGGAACTCGAAACACAATGATATTTATAAACGAGTAGTCACAGAATGACATTTCCAGACCTAGCTCATTAATTATGCAAAACAACAGCCAATGGCGGTACTCCAAGCAATATTTGAATCGGTCATTCACAGATTGTTTGCCTCCAAATAAAGAGCTTTTGCTTATATCGTGTCGTCATTCTTTTCACCACCTAATCAATGAAAACAACGGGACTTGATGTACACATTTGAAAAAGCAAACTCTCTGTTCGATGTGGAACGGGGCTTTTAGGACATCTAGTGTAAGGAAAACAACGTTGCATGATATTACCAATCCTGTTTCGGAGCTACAGTATATACTCGTTTATGCTCTTTCGCAAATGCAACGCTTGGGGGGTGATGTGAAATTGTCATGAGATATCTTCTTTTTGATAAACGCATGGCTTTTACCACAAGATGACCTCTACCACTAGATGTCGTCATCACTTCTTCGATCGTTCCTAACAATTATTTATTAATAAAAATTAAAATCATATTTATTACAGTCTCTTATTCATATTTATTACAGTCTGTTGTTCATACAACGCTAATCAATATTCGGTTATGTGTGTTTGTGTGGCACTTTTAGGAGTGTCATTCATCAATTCAGTAAGTACTTTTAAACTCTTTTTATACTGGCTTTTACTTCTGTAAAGAAAATGAGAATCTGATTTGTCTTCTCCTTTCAATTGAACGTTTGCACCCCTTCGCCAGTCGAGGGCGTTGTTTGATAACCGTTGACAGTTGTAAAGGTTTCCTAATGGGTTTTAGCTGCTGAATGAATTAATTCTTTAGGTTCGAGCACACAGGCTGATCTCAGACCACAGTTTCTTAGGGAGTGCCTTAAAGAAAGATTTATTCTGCATACTCACTTTGCCATCCAACTCTTGAAGTAACTTTCTTGAACTAATATACATACATATGTATATATATATATATATATATATATATATATATATATATATATATATATATATATATATATATATATATATATTTAGCCTGTATATCGTGTACATATTGAACAAGATATTATTATGAAGGGATTGAGGGATTTAAGCAATAGTAACTCCAAAAATAAAGCTAGATAACACAATAAAACACAACAAAAACGTGATAACGTAATAAAAAACATGCCTTTAGAAATGTTTTATGAACGGAGTTATCTCATTTTGGAACCAAAGTCTTCATATAGGCTACTTTATAATGGCACTGATTGATGCAAGTAAACAGGCATGAAGCAAGGCACGAGAAGAAAATAAATGAAGTAGCAATACAAATAAGTGATGTGTTTTGA
This sequence comes from Barbatula barbatula, assembly GCF_947034865.1. NCBI lineage: Eukaryota > Metazoa > Chordata > Actinopteri > Cypriniformes > Nemacheilidae > Barbatula > Barbatula barbatula. The sequence continues at coordinate 6,152,304 of NC_136773.1, forward strand.
AGAAGAGAGAAAAAATCATGAAATGAGAAGGAAATGTTATTAGCAGGGGTCTACTCCTCAATCCTCATGAAGTCAACCTGATTCTCTTATTTCTAAAAGTAACATTAATATTTCAGCCAGTGATAGTAAAAAAGCGAGAGAAATCACCTTTAAATGAATTCACAGGTTTTACACAGGTCTAAATGCTTTCTCAAAAGACTTAAGAATGGCATTGATACCCTCTGTTCTTTCTGTTCAGAAAAACCTGAGTCCACTTTACATTTATTTTGGAACTGCTCTTTCACAGTTACATTTTGGTGTGACATTTGTGATTTTATCAATTGTTATGTAAATCCTAATGTTGATTTTAGGAGCACTTCCGGTGGGACGGGTTCACTTCCTGCCGTCGGTGTGGTGTCGCATATGCAGGTCATCTCTTCTGATGCACATGGATGTGTAGTAAAGCTCTCACATTAACGTGTGTCTCTTGTAGACGTACAAAAGAAACAAAAGCTGATGCTCGCCGACGGCATCAGCCCGTTGTCCGAGCGCAGAGACCCAGCGCGCCCTGACGAGCGACTCTAGTAGCATGTTGGCTTGGGCAAGGCGATAGATCACCGTGGCAACCAGCTGGTGTCGCGACTGATTTTATACGGCATACTGGCGACGCTCCAACCGACGACGGTTGGTGATGAAATTTACATTCACGTTTAACGTTGAGAACACGAGTCAGACAGAGCGTTTTTATTGTACACACTTTTGTTGAACACGGAACTCGAAACACAATGATATTTATAAACGAGTAGTCACAGAATGACATTTCCAGACCTAGCTCATTAATTATGCAAAACAACAGCCAATGGCGGTGCTCCAAGCAATATTTGAATCGGTCATTCACAGATTGTTTGCCTCCAAATAAAGAGCTTTTGCTTATATCGTGTCGTCATTCTTTTCACCACCTAATCAATGAAATCAACGGGACTTGATGTACACATTTGTAAAAGCAAACTCTCTGTTCGATGTGAAACGGGGCTTTTAGGACATCTAGTGTAAGGAAAACAACGTTGCATGATATTACCAATCCTGTTTCGGAGCTACAGTATATACTCGTTTATGCTCTTTCGCAAATGCAACGCTTGGGGGGTGATGTGAAATTGTCATGAGATATCTTCTTTTTGATAAACGTATGGCTTTTACCACAAGATGACCTCTACCACTAGACGTCGTCATCACTTCTTCGATCGTTCCTAACAATTATTTATTAATAAAAATTAAAATCATATTTATTACAGTCTCTTATTCATATTTATTACAGTCTTTTGTTCATACAACGCTAATCAATATTCGGTTATGTGTGTTTGTGTGGCACTTTTAGGAGTGTCATTCATCAATTCAGTAAGTACTTTTAAACTCTTTTTATACTGGCTTTTACTTCTGTAAAGAAAATGAGAATCTGATTTGTCTTCTCCTTTCAATTGAACGTTTGCACCCCTTCGCCAGTAGAGGGCGTTGTTTGATAACCGTTGACAGTTGTAAAGGTTTCCTAATGGGTTTTAGCTGCTGAATGAATAAATTCTTTAGGTTCGAGCACACAGGCTGATCTCAGACCACAGTTTCTTAGGGAGTGCCTTAAAGAAAGATTTATTCTGCATACTCACTTTGCCATCCAACTCTTGAAATAACTTTCTTGAACTAATATACATACATATGTATATATATATATATATATATATATATATATATATATATAATATATATATATATATTATATATATATATATATATATATATATATATATATATATATATATATATATATATATATATATATATATTTAGCCTGTATATCGTGTACATATTAAACAAGATATTATTATGAAGGGATTGAGGGATTTAAGCAATAGTAACTCCAAAAATAAAGCTAGATAACACAATAAAACACAACAAAAACGTGATAACGTAATAAAAAACATGCCTTTAGAAATGTTTTATGAACGGAGTTATCTCATTTTGGAACCAAAGTCTTCATATAGGCTACTTTATAATGGCACTGATTGATGCAAGTAAACAGGCATGAAGCAAGGCACGAGAAGAAAATAAATGAAGTAGCAATACAAATAAGTGATGTGTTTTGAAGAAGAGAGAAAAAATCATGAAATGAGAAGGAAATGTTATTGGCAGGGGTCTACTCCTCAATCCTCATGAAGTCAACCAGATGCTCTTATTTGTAAAAGTAACGTTAATATTTCAGCCAGGGATAGTAATAAAACGAGAGAAATCACCTTTAAATGAATTCACAGGTTTTACACAGGTCTAAATGCTTTCTCAAAAGACTTAAGAATGGCATTGATACAACTCTGTTCTTTCTGTTCAGAAAAACCTGAGACCACTTTACATTTATTTTGGAACTGCTCTTTCACAGTTACATTTTGGTGTGACATTTGTGATTTTATCAATTGTTATGTAAATCCTAATGTTGATTTTACATACATTAAATGTAATTTTTGGTTTTCATGAATGTGAAAAGAAAAGTGATATTTATTTTATAAACCTTATTTTTCTGTTAGCTAAATTTCACATTCACAAATCTAAATTGTCTAAATGCACTCCTCTTTTTTTGAGGTTTAAATGCGAGTTGAAAATGTACTTTGAGTAGCCTGTTGAGTTCTCTAAAAACTTAAAAGCTACAAGAACAGTGACTGTGTTTAAGGACTTTGCACCTAATCTGGATTGGAAGACTGAAGGAATTTAGTCTGGACTGAGGGAATCTGGAGCTTGTATTGACAATGATAATGGTTGTTGTAAATGTTTGTTTTTGTTATCTTCTACAAGCATTTAATTAAAAAAAAGATATATATAAATATATTTCAGGCAGGGATTCGAGCACTTCCGGTGGGACGGGTTCACTTCCTGCGGTTGGTGTAGCGTCGCATATGCAGGTCATCTCTTCTGATGCACATGGATGTGTAGTAAAGCTCTCACATTAACGTGTGTCTCTTGTAGACGTACAAAAGAAACAAAAGCCGATGCTCGCCGACGGCATCAGCCCGTTGTCCGAGCGCAGAGACCCAGCGCGCCCTGACGAGCGACTCTAGTAGCGTGTTGGCTTGGGCCAAGGCGATAGATCACCGTGGCAACTTGCTGGTGTCGCGACTGCTTTTATACGGCATATCGGCGACGCTCCAACCGACGACGGTTGGTGAGGAAATTTACATTCACGTTTAACGTTAAGAACACGAGTCAGACAGAGCGTTTTTATTGTACACACTTTTGTTGAAAACGGAACTCGAAACACAATGATATTTATAAACGAGTAGTCACAGAATGACATTTCCAGACCTAGCTCATTAATTATGCAAAACAACAGCCAATGGCGGTTCTCCAAGCAATATTTGAATCGGTCATTCACAGATTGTTTGCCTCCAAATAAAGAGCTTTTGCTTATATCGTGTCGTCATTCTTTTCACCACCTAATCAATGAAATCAACGGGACTTGATGTACACATTTGAAAAAGCAAACTCTCTGTTCGATGTGAAACGGGGCTTTTAGGACATCTAGTGTAAGGAAAACAACGTTGCATGATATTACCAATCCTGTTTCGGAGCTACAGTATATACTCGTTTATGCTCTTTCGCAAATGCAACGCTTGGGGGGTGATGTGAAATTGTCATGAGATATCTTCTTTTTGATAAACGCATGGCTTTTACCACAAGATGACCTCTACCACTAGACGTCGTCATCACTTCTTCGATCGTTCCTAACAATTATTTATTAATAAAAATTAAAATCATATTTATTACAGTCTCTTAATCATATTTATTACAGTCTGTTGTTCATACAACGCTAATCAATATTCGGTTATGTGTGTTTGTGTGGCACTTTTAGGAGTGTCATTCATCAATTCAGTAAGTACTTTTAAACTCTTTTTATACTGGCTTTTACTTCTGTAAAGAAAATGAGAATCTGATTTGTCTTCTCCTTTCAATTGAACGTTTGCACCCCTTCGCCAGTAGAGGGCTTTGTTTGATAACCGTTGACAGTTGTAAAGGTTTCCTAATGGGTTTTAGCTGCTGAATGAATGTATTCTTTAGGTTCGAGCACACAGGCTGATCTCAGACCACAGTTTCTTAGGGAGTGCCTTAAAGAAAGATTTATTCTGCATACTCACTTTGCCATCCAACTCTTGAAGTAACTTTCTTGAACTAATATACATACATATGTATATATATATATATATTTAGCCTGTATATCGTGTACATATTAAACAAGATATTATTATGAAGGGATTGAGGGATTTAAGCAATAGTAACTCCAAAAATAAAGCTAGATAACACAATAATACACAACAAAAACGTGATAACGTAATAAAAAACATGCCTTTAGAAATGTTTTATGAACGGAGTTATCTCATTTTGGAACCAAAGTCTTCATATAGGCTACTTTATAATGGCACTGATTGATGCAAGTAAACAGGCATGAAGCAAGGCACGAGAAGAAAATAAATGAAGTAGCAATACAAATAAGTGATGTGTTTTGAAGAAGAGAGAAAAAATCATGAAATGAGAAGGAAATGTTATTAGCAGGGGTCTACTCCTCAATCCTCATGAAGTCAACCAGATGCTCTTATTTGTAAAAGTAACGTTAATATTTCAGCCAGGGATAGTAATAAAACGAGAGAAATCACCTTTAAATTAATTCACAGGTTTTACACAGGTCTAAATGCTTTCTCAAAAGACTTAAGAATGGCATTGATACAACTCTGTTCTTTCTGTTCAGAAAAACCTGAGACCACTTTACATGTATTTTGGAACTGCTCTTCCACAGTTACATTTTGGTGTGACATTTGTGATTTTATCAATTGTTATGTAAATCCTAATGTTGATTTTACATACATTAAATGTAATTTTTGGTTTTCATGAATGTGAAAAGAAAAGTGATATTTATTTTATAAACCTTATTTTTCTGTTAGCTAAATTTCACATTCACAAATCTAAATTGTCTAAATGCACTCCTCTTTTTTTGAGGTTTAAATGCGAGTTGAAAATGTACTTTGAGTAGCCTGTTGAGTTCTCTAAAAACTTAAAAGCTACAAGAACAGTGACTGTGTTTAAGGACTTTGCACCTAATCTGGATTGGAAGACTGAAGGAATTTAGTCTGGACTGAGGGAATCTGGAGCTTGTATTGACAATGATAATGGTTGTTGTAAATGTTTGTTTTTTGTTATCTTCTACAAGCATTTAATTAAAAAAAAAGATATATATATAAATATATTTCAGGCAGGGATTCGAGCACTTCCGGTGGGACGGGTTCACTTCCTGCGGTTGGTGTAGCGTCGCATATGCAGGTCATCTCTTCTGATGCACATGGATGTGTAGTAAAGCTCTCACATTAACGTGTGTCTCTTGTAGACGTACAAAAGAAACAAAAGCCGATGCTCGCCGACGGCATCAGCCCGTTGTCCGAGCGCAGAGACCCAGCGCGCCCTGACGAGCGACTCTAGTAGCATGTTGGCTTGGGCCAAGGCGATAGATCACCGTGGCAACTTGCTGGTGTCGCGACTGGTTTTATACGGCATATCGGCGACGCTCCAACCGACGACGGTTGGTGAGGAAATTTACATTCACGTTTAACGTTAAGAACACGAGTCAGACAGAGCGTTTTTATTGTACACACTTTTGTTGAAAACGGAACTCGAAACACAATGATATTTATAAACGAGTAGTCACAGAATGACATTTCCAGACCTAGCTCATTAATTATGCAAAACAACAGCCAATGGCGGTTCTCCAAGCAATATTTGAATCGGTCATTCACAGATTGTTTGCCTCCAAATAAAGAGCTTTTGCTTATATCGTGTCGTCATTCTTTTCACCACCTAATCAATGAAATCAACGGGACTTGATGTACACATTTGAAAAAGCAAACTCTCTGTTCGATGTGAAACGGGGCTTTTAGGACATCTAGTGTAAGGAAAACAACGTTGCATGATATTACCAATCCTGTTTCGGAGCTACAGTATATACTCGTTTATGCTCTTTCGCAAATGCAACGCTTGGGGGGTGATGTGAAATTGTCATGAGATATCTTCTTTTTGATAAACGCATGGCTTTTACCACAAGATGACCTCTACCACTAGACGTCGTCATCACTTCTTCGATCGTTCCTAACAATTATTTATTAATAAAAATTAAAATCATATTTATTACAGTCTCTTATTCATATTTATTACAGTCTGTTGTTCATACAACGCTAATCAATATTCGGTTATGTGTGTTTGTGTGGCACTTTTAGGAGTGTCATTCATCAATTCAGTAAGTACTTTTAAACTCTTTTTATACTGGCTTTTACTTCTGTAAAGAAAATGAGAATCTGATTTGTCTTCTCCTTTCAATTGAACGTTTGCACCCCTTCGCCAGTAGAGGGCGTTGTTTGATAACCGTTGACAGTTGTAAAGGTTTCCTAATGGGTTTTAGCTGCTGAATGAATTAATTCTTTAGGTTCGAGCACACAGGCTGATCTCAGACCACAGTTTCTTAGGGAGTGCCTTAAAGAAAGATTTATTCTGCATACTCACTTTGCCATCCAACTCTTGAAGTAACTTTCTTGAACTAATATACATACATATGTATATATATATATATATTTAGCCTGTATATCGTGTACATATTAAACAAGATATTATTATGAAGGGATTGAGGGATTTAAGCAATAGTAACTCCAAAAATAAAGCTAGATAACACAATAATACACAACAAAAACGTGATAACGTAATAAAAAACATGCCTTTAGAAATGTTTTATGAACGGAGTTATCTCATTTTGGAACCAAAGTCTTCATATAGGCTACTTTATAATGGCACTGATTGATGCAAGTAAACAGGCATGAAGCAAGGCACGAGAAGAAAATAAATGAAGTAGCAATACAAATAAGTGATGTGTTTTGAAGAAGAGAGAAAAAATCATGAAATGAGAAGGAAATGTTATTAGCAGGGGTCTACTCCTCAATCCTCATGAAGTCAACCAGATGCTCTTATTTGTAAAAGTAACGTTACTATTTCAGCCAGGGATAGTAATAAAACGAGAGAAATCACCTTTAAATGAATTCACAGGTTTTACACAGGTCTAAATGCTTTCTCAAAAGACTTAAGAATGGCATTGATACAACTCTGTCTTTCTGTTCAGAAAAACCTGAGACCACTTTACATGTATTTTGGAACTGCTCTTCCACAGTTACATTTTGGTGTGACATTTGTGATTTTATCAATTGTTATGTAAATCCTAATGTTGATTTTACATACATTAAATGTAATTTTTGGTTTTCATGAATGTGAAAAGAAAAGTGATATTTATTTTATAAACCTTATTTTTCTGTTAGCTAAATTTCACATTCACAAATCTAAATTGTCTAAATGCACTCCTCTTTTTTTGAGGTTTAAATGCGAGTTGAAAATGTACTTTGAGTAGCCTGTTGAGTTCTCTAAAAACTTAAAAGCTACAAGAACAGTGACTGTGTTTAAGGACTTTGCACCTAATCTGGATTGGAAGACTGAAGGAATTTAGTCTGGACTGAGGGAATCTGGAGCTTGTATTGACAATGATAATGGTTGTTGTAAATGTTTGTTTTTTGTTATCTTCTACAAGCATTTAATTAAAAAAAAAGATATATATATAAATATATTTCAGGCAGGGATTCGAGCACTTCCGGTGGGACGGGTTCACTTCCTGCGGTTGGTGTAGCGTCGCATATGCAGGTCATCTCTTCTGATGCACATGGATGTGTAGTAAAGCTCTCACATTAACGTGTGTCTCTTGTAGACGTACAAAAGAAACAAAAGCCGATGCTCGCCGACGGCATCAGCCCGTTGTCCGAGCGCAGAGACCCAGCGCGCCCTGACGAGCGACTCTAGTAGCGTGTTGGCTTGGTGTCAAGGCGATAGGTCCCCGGCCCGAACACATCTAGCAGGTGTCGCGACTGCTTTTATACGGCACATCGGCGACGCTACAGCCGACGACGGTTGGTGAGAAAATGTACATTCACGTTTAACGTTGAGAACACGAGTCAGACAGAACAGAGCATTTTTATTGTACACACTTTTGTTGAAAACGGAACTCGAAACACAATGATATTTGTAAATGAGTAGTCACAGAATGACATTTCCAGACCTAGCTCATTAATTATGCAAAACAACAGCCAATGGCGGTTCTCCAACTGCACACAAAGCAATATTTGAGTCGGTCATTCACAGATTGTTTGAAGTATATAGACATGATATGACTTTGTTTGCTTAATAAGCAGTTTAGATCGTTGGATTACTCTGCAGTAATTGTGGCACATTACTGCAGAGCAATCAGGGTTAAGGTGCCTTGCTCAAGGGCACTTCATCCATGACCCGTGCTGGCTGGCATTGAGATTTGAATCGTCGACCTTCTGAACACAAGCCCAGCGCTTTAACCACTAGGCCACAGCGGACCCCGAGCCGCCTTGGGCGTAATAGACTGGGTTCTAAAGGGTCAGTGCCAGAGGGTCAGCCGGGATTTGAGCAATAGTAACTCCAAAAATAAAGCTAGATAACACAATAATACACAACAAAAACGTGATAACGTAATAAAAAACATGCCTTTAGAAATGTTTTATGAACGGAGTTATCTCATTTTGGAACCAAAGTCTTCATATAGGCTACTTTATAATGGCACTGATTGATGCAAGTAAACAGGCATGAAGCAAGGCACGAGAAGAAAATAAATGAAGTAGCAATACAAATAAGTGATGTGTTTTGAAGAAGAGAGAAAAAATCATGAAATGAGAAGGAAATGTTATTAGCAGGGGTCTACTCCTCAATCCTCATGAAGTCAACCAGATGCTCTTATTTGTAAAAGTAACGTTAATATTTCAGCCAGGGATAGTAATAAAACGAGAGAAATCACCTTTAAATGAATTCACAGGTTTTACACAGGTCTAAATGCTTTCTCAAAAGACTTAAGAATGGCATTGATACAACTCTGTTCTTTCTGTTCAGAAAAACCTGAGACCACTTTACATTTATTTTGGAACTGCTCTTTCACAGTTACATTTTGGTGTGACATTTGTGATTTTATCAATTGTTATGTAAATCCTAATGTTGATTTTACATACATTAAATGTAATTTTTGGTTTTCATGAATGTGAAAAGAAAAGTGATATTTATTTTATAAACCTTATTTTTCTGTTAGCTAAATTTCACATTCACAAATCTAAATTGTCTAAATGCACTCCTCTTTTTTTGAGGTTTAAATGCGAGTTGAAAATGTACTTTGAGTAGCCTGTTGAGTTCTCTAAAAACTTAAAAGCTACAAGAACAGTGACTGTGTTTAAGGACTTTGCACCTAATCTGGATTGGAAGACTGAAGGAATTTAGTCTGGACTGAGGGAATCTGGAGCTTGTATTGACAATGATAATGGTTGTTGTAAATGTTTGTTTTTTGTTATCTTCTACAAGCATTTAATTAAAAAAAAGATATATATATAAATATATTTCAGGCAGGGATTCGAGCACTTCCGGTGGGACGGGTTCACTTCCTGCGGTTGTTGTAGCGTCGCATATGCAGGTCATCTCTTCTGATGCACATGGATGTGTAGTAAAGCTCTCACATTAACGTGTGTCTCTTGTAGACGTACAAAAGAAACAAAAGCTGATGCTCGCCGACGGCATCAGCCCGTTGTCCGAGCGCAGAGACCCAGCGCGCCCTGACGAGCGACTCTAGTAGCATGTTGGCTTGGGCAAGGCGATAGATCACCGTGGCAACCAGCTGGTGTCGCGACTGCTTTTATACGGCATACTGGCGACGCTCCAACCGACGACGGTTGGTGATGAAATTTACATTCACGTTTAACGTTGAGAACACGAGTCAGACAGAGCGTTTTTATTGTACACACTTTTGTTGAAAACGGAACTCGAAACACAATGATATTTATAAACGAGTAGTCACAGAATGACATTTCCAGACCTAGCTCATTAATTATGCAAAACAACAGCCAATGGCGGTTCTCCAAGCAATATTTGAATCGGTCATTCACAGATTGTTTGCCTCCAAATAAAGAGCTTTTGCTTATATCGTGTCGTCATTCTTTTCACCACCTAATCAATGAAATCAACGGGACTTGATGTACACATTTGAAAAAGCAAACTCTCTGTTCGATGTGAAACGGGGCTTTTAGGACATCTAGTGTAAGGAAAACAACGTTGCATGATATTACCAATCCTGTTTCGGAGCTACAGTATATACTCGTTTATGCTCTTTCGCAAATGCAACGCTTGGGGGGTGATGTGAAATTGTCATGAGATCACTTCTTTTTGATAAACGCATGGCTTTTACCAAAAGATGACCTCTACCACTAGAGGTCGTCATCACTTCTTCGATCGTTCCTAACAATTATTTATTAATAAAAATTAAAATCATATTTATTACAGTCTCTTAATCATATTTATTACAGTCTGTTGTTCATACAACGCTAATCAATATTCGGTTATGTGTGTTTGTGTGGCACTTTTAGGAGTGTCATTTATCAATTCAGTAAGTACATTTAAACTCTTTTTATACTGGCTTTTACTTCTGTAAAGAAAATGAGAATCTGATTTGTCTTCTCCTTTCAATTGAACGTTTGCACCCCTTCGCCAGTAGAGGGCGTTGTTTGATAACCGTGGACAGTTGTAAAGGTTTCCTAATGGGTTTTAGCTGCTGAATGATTGAATTCTTTAGGTTCGAGCACACAGGCTGATCTCAGACCACAGTTTCTTAGGGAGTGCCTTAAAGAAAGGTTTATTCTGCATACTCACTTTGCCATCCAACTCTTGAAGTAACTTTCTTGAACTAATATACATACATATATATATATATATATATATATATATATATAGAGAGAGAGAGAGAGAGAGAGAGAGAGAGAGAGAGCCTGTATATTGTGTACATATTGAACAAGATATTATTATGAAGGGATTAAGGGGTTTAATCCATAGTAACTCCAAAAATACAGCTAGATAACACAATAAAACACAACAAAAACATGATAACATAATAAAAAACATGCCTTTAGAAATGAGAGTTATCTCATATGCAGGTCATCTCTTCTGATGCACATGGATGTGTACACAAGTAAAGCGAGTCTCACATTAAACCGTGTCTCTTGTAGACGTACAAAAGAAACAAAAGCCGATGCACGCCGGCGATCCGACGGGCATCGGCCCGTTGTTTCCGAGCGCAGAGACCAAGCGCGCCCTGACGAGCGACTCTAGTAGCGTGTTGGCTTGGTGTCAAGGCGATAGGTCCCCGGCCCGAACAGATCTAGCAGGTGTCGCGACTGCTTTTATACGGCACATCGGCGACGCTACAGCCGACGACGGTTGGTGAGAAAATGTACATTCACGTTTAACGTTGAGAACACGAGTCAGACAGAACAGAGCATTTTTATTGTACACACTTTTGTTGAAAACGGAACTCGAAACACAATGATATTTGTAAATGAGTAGTCACAGAATGACATTTCCAGACCTAGCTCATTAATTATGCAAAACAACAGCCAATGGCAGTTCTCCAACTGCACACAAAGCAATATTTGAGTCGGTCATTCACAGATTGTTTGAAGTATATGTAACCCCCTCGCTCTATGCGTGCTCGCTAGCCTCTAGCACCGCCGCTGTTACTCTGCGCTGTGTGTGTGTTCGTGGGTGGTGGTAGAGAGAGGCGCGGACACAGAGGGGTTCCGGATCGTGGCTTGGCCTGTTTATTTCACAGCACGGCATCTGTAGCGTTGACAAGAATAACTCAACTTAAGTTTATCCATTAAAGTAAATTCGATGCACATTAAATTTCACAACAACCTCTCGTTGTTACACAATCATACCTAGCTTAGCATCAACCACCCCGTATTAATCAAACTCAAAAGATAAGACAAAAAACAAACATTTTAACTCCCCACATTACTCCGCTTTTAGTTTAGAACACAAAATATCTAAATAGACAGAACCTAAGAGTGATAACAAAGATTCTTTAAATATAAATTTCCGCTACTATTAACACATCTTACCTGTAGCGTTGACAAGAATAACTGAAGAAAAATCAACGCTACGGTACATCAAGAGGCTCAAAAACATTACTAAGAGAAAAACACACTTGTATCTGCCGTAACACAACAGTGTCATAGCGACATCTTGTGGGCAATCCAGAACACTGCCCTACATCCACCCCTTCTTTAAGTGATGGTGTCCCAGCCATCAAATTAACAAAAACTCAAGCGTGGTCTGATCTATGACAATCAAAACAATAAATGTATAGTGCAAAGTGTGTGTAAATTGTGTGTGTGTGGTAGCTAACTGTTATCAGGGTGCATGCAGCATGGCTCTGCGAATGTTCTTCAGTTCCTTTTATTTTTAGCCTTTAGCCACACCTTTCTCCCTCTTTCTATCTTTTGGAGGTCACTCTCCAGCTCCAGAACTTGGGATTCGAGTGAGAGTTTAATCGGGGGATGCCGGTTTCTTTTTGGGTTTCTCCTTAGAGGGATGGGCACTTGAGTGGAGGTGGTCCCCTTTCCGGTCATAACCACTCCCTCTCTGTCACCCGTTTCTTCTTTCCACATGTCAGCCCCTTCTGTGCTTATTTGCTCCCCCTCTTCATCGTCTGCTCCAACCAGGGCTCTGTCCACAGCCTCCTCTATACCATCGCTCTCTGTTACCTCTTCGCCTTTCCATTCAGTTCCTGCCCCACTTATCTCATCCTCTGACTCTCCATCTTTTACGATATCTCCTTCCTCCCGCTCCACTGGAAGAAACATACACTGTGTCAAGAGGTTTCTATGCAACACTCTCTCTGGTCCTCCATTCTCTGGCCGCACCACATACACAGGCAAACCTGGTTGCTTCTTGACCACAACATATGGGCGTGCCTCCCAACGATCTCTCAACTTCTGCTTCCCCTCCACATGACAGACCTTGACTAAGACTCTATCTCCTGGACTGAAGTCTTCACTCTTAGCTCTTTTGTCATAATACTTTTTCTGTTGTCCTTTCGCCAGCTGAGATGTCTGATTAGCCAGGGCATAGGCCTGCATCAGGGAGTCATACAGGGTCTGGACGTATTCGCTGTATTCACTCGGCTGGTCCGTTTTGGGGGACCCGAAGACGAGGTCCACTGGAAGCCTTGGATGCCTGCCGAACATGAGGTAGTAAGGGCTGTATCCAGTAGAGTCATGTCGCGAGCAGTTGTATGCATGTGTCATGGCATCCACATACTCATGCCACCGGGGCTTCAGGCGCGGCTCCAGTGTTCCCAGCATGTTCATCAGGGTACGGTTGAATCTTTCAGTGGTCCCGTTGCCCTGTGGGTGGTAGGGCGTGGTGTGGGTTTTAGTGATCCCAGTGCACTTGCATAACTCCTTTACAATTGCGCTTTCAAAATTACGACCTTGATCGGCGTGTAACCTTGCAGGGAATCCAAACCGACAGAAGAAATTCTTCCATAAGACCCTGGCTACTGTTCCTGCCTTATGGTCCCTGGTGGGGTAGGCCTGGCATAGCGAGAAAAGTGGTCTGTAACAATGAGCACATTCTCTATACCACCCTTGGATTTCTCCAGCATCAAGATGTCCACACAGACCAGATCCATAGGGGCACTGGTATGGATACTGACAAGGGGGGCCCTGACGTTGGCTGTGGGAGTTTCCCTAAGGCAGCACCTTTCACACTGTTCACACCAAGCCTTGATCTCCTGGAACATTCTTGGCCAGTAAAATCTTTCTCTTATCATCTGCAGTGTCCTCTCGAATCCCAGATGCCCTGAATCATTGTGAAGGGCTATTTTGATGGTTTCACGCAGCTTTTCAGGCAGTATTAGTTGCTCCACCAACCCTTTTTTAAAGTCTCTGATGCTACGGTACAGGATTCCTTCTTTTACTACAAGCCTCCTCCACTCTTTTAAGAGGAGACCCCCCGTGGCTCCCACTTTTATCCTCTCGCTGTGGCCTGGTTTGTGGTTTCTGCTTTTAAAGTGGAGGATGGGACCGATTACTCTGTCTTCCTTCTGCCCCGCTCGAAGCTCCTGTATGGTCATAGCAGGCAGTGCCTCCATCCCCACATCCACATACACTTCACTGGCCTCCTGACCACTTTCAGGTTCCTCTTTGCCAGCTGTATCCTCGCCTGAGAGCTCCTCAGGCTCCTGGGTGATTTGTGCCTCCTCATGTCTCAGTCCACCAGTCCTCAACTGCTGCGGGCATGACTGCAGGGTCTCCGCCACCACCTGGTTGGACAAACGTGATAGAGCATCAGCGTTAGAGTTATCCTGCCCCCTCCGATACTGGATGTCAAAGTCAAATATGGACAGATGAGAAACCCAACGCTGACCTGTGGCGTCTAGTTTGGCTGAGGTCATTACATACTTCAGAGGGTTGTTGTCCGTCAGAACAGAGAACTTGCGCCCATAGAGGTGGTCATGGAACTTATCCGTCACGGCCCACTTGAGAGCAAGGAACTCAAGCTTGTGTGCTGGATATCTTGTCTCAGGTGGGCTTAGGCCTCTGCTCGCATACGCAATGACCCTTTCCACCCCATCTTGGACCTGTACTAACACCGCACCAAGCCCTACTCCTGAGGCATCAGTCTGCAGCATAAAGGGCTGACTGTAGTCCGGATACCCTAGCACTGGAGCGTTTATCAGTTTTTCTTTTAGAGACTGAAAGGCCTCTTCGCATTCAGCAGTCCACAGAAATGGCTGGTCAGGCCCCGGGCTTTTCTGGGTCCCTCTTTTCTTCTTTTTAGGGTCACCAGAGGTAAGGCGGTATAACGGAGCAGCCATGTTCGAGTAGCTCTTCACGTACCTCCTATAATAACCCGAAAAACCCAAAAACCGCAGCACCTCCATACGATTAGTAGGCCTCACCCAATCCTTGACCTTGTTGATCTTCTCTGGGTCTGTCCTGATGCCCTGTGCAGACACCAAGTGACCCAAGTATTGCACTTCCTTCCTCACAAGCTGACACTTGGACGGCTTTAGTTTCAAGCCATGCTCCCTAAGCCTATCGAAAGTCAGCTGCAGCCTCTCCAAATGTTCAGTAAAGGACTTAGAGAAAATGATGATGTCGTCCAGGTAAATAAGGAGATGGGTGAAATTTAAGTCTCCAAAACAGGACGTCATTAGTCTTTGAAATGTGGAGGGTGCGTTTTGTAGCCCAAACGGCATCCTATTGGCCTCAAACAGCCCCATGGGAGTGCTGAATGCTGTCTTGTGCTTGTCTTGTTCCGCAACCTCCACCTGCCGGTATCCAGATGTTAGGTCAAGGGTGGAGAAGTATTTTGCTTGTCCTAAAGCCTCCAGAGCCTCCTCTATCCTTGGCAGTGGGAATGCATCTCTGGTGCCGCAGGAGTTGAGCTTCCTGTAGTCAATACACAATCGGAGTGACCCATCTTTCTTGGTCACGACCACCACAGGAGATGCATACGGACTTTTACTGGGTCGAATTACTCCTGCTGTCTCCATTTCCATCAATAACCGCCTCACATCTTGCCACTGGGAAGGGGGTATTTTGCGGTATGGCAGTCGGAAAGGCCTCGGGTCAACCAGGGGAATCTCATGGTGTACTGTTGTGGTGTGACCATAGTCCATACGATGTTGGGAGAACACATCTGCATTCTGGTCCAGCATTTCCCGAAGCAGCGCACGTTGGTCCTCACTTTCCACCGCTGCTTCACTAAGGTCAACCCCACAGCTAGTCACTACTTGGTCCAGACTGAGACATGCCCCTCTGCTCCCAGCTTCGCTATACTTTTTATCTGGAAACTCTACCACCTTGTCCACCAGGACTGCATTGGCCAGACTTGTGTGTCGTCTGATCGTAATGACTCGCTGGGAAAGATTCATCACTCTAACTGGAGCACAACCTCTTTTTACATTAGCAAGCACTTTGGCCACCAAGACCTCCTGGGGGAGTTGCGAGGGGTGATGGGCTTCAATCAAGGCTGTATAAATCTTCCTTTGAGGACCAGCTTTAATCCTACACATTAAGTCCATCTCTTTCCCACTAGGGAGGCGTATTGTACGACCAGTGTATACAGCAGGACCCACAACATCATGCATTTCACTTTGCTTGGCGCTTCCCACCTTCAGTAAAGCCGTGTACCACTCTGGATGCTTCTCCTTGACCTGGTGTAGATACTCTGAACCATAAGCTGCTTGAAGGTGGGTTTGCGAGGCTCGAATGACATTGGTTCCCACCAGCAGGGGGACTGAAGAACGATAGTCAGAATCAGGAACAACAAAGGTAGGTACTGCTTTGAATTCTTTCCCCAGCACTTTCAGGTCGATGTGCAGAACACCACGGTAGGGTACGATCTGACCTGCTGCACCCTCTATTGGTATCTTAGAAGACTGTAACTTCTGCTTCAGTAAAGCTGGGTGGCTCTGCCAGTAGTTGTGCGTAATACTGGTGATCTGCGATCCAGAGTCAATGAGAGCCTTGCATGTCTTCCCATTGACTTCCACTTCCCCTTCGTTCCTAGGGCCTACTAGGGGTGTTTCCCCTAGTTCAGTGTGAATCCTCTTCACAGGTGGGTGGGGTCCTTGCTGCGATTCTAGTGTACACCTCCTCATCAGTAAGGCCCCTCATGAACTGCCGGCTTAGTTTGCAATCTCGGTCCAGGAAGGGCTTGCCTCCTCTTTGCTTCTCCTCCACCGTCCGCAACTTAGCCTCCAGTGCTATAGCATAAGAACAGGCAGACTCCCCTGAATTCTGGCTCCGCTCATAGAAGTCAGCCAGAGGGTCTAGGGAGCCTCGTGTATCACCGTATTCAGCCCTCAGTTCCTCAAAAGCTTTCTCAGGGGTTTGATCATGTGGAGGTAAGTTAAGAATGAGATTTCGGGCTTCACCACCCAGGTGTCGCACAACAGTGGAGAAGCGAAGGTGCATTGGGAGCTCTATTGCCTCCAAGAGGTACTGCAAGTCGCGAATCCAGTCTTCCACCAGTATCCTACAGTCTGGATTTCCCGTGAAAACTTGAACATTCTTCACCTGATGAGTTTGCATGAAACCGCCATGGGCTGCTATGGGAAGGCACTGGCCGGTGACTGCAGGGGGCCTGAATTGAGCCACATGTGAGTGGGCCGTTCGGCTGGCAGTCGTAGGTGGATGGGCAACTTGAGAGAGAGCATCGACATGCACATTAAGGTGGGAGTGGGGATTCTGTGTCTGTTGAGATGACCATTCAAGAGGAGCATCAGCGGTTGTCTTGTTTGACGCTGTCTGAGGGCCATGTAAAGTCATGCTGGGAACCCATGCATTAGCAGATGGGGCCAATGAGGTGGGTCCACTATAGACTGGAACTTGAGCGGCTTGAAATGTGGCCTGCCCAGTGGTTACGTGCTTAACTGTAATGTTAGCACCTGGCGACCTCGGACATGGTGCAGGCTCAAAAGGGGGATACGAATAACCAGAGTAAGCCTGGAGGCCGGGTCTAATCGGCTGGGCTGGATATGGTGATGTAACTGGAATGGGCCCGGGTGGCTGCTGTTCATCTGGCACCTCAACAAAACTATGATGTGTAGGGCTTTGCCAAAGCGTGGCTCCTGATGGCCCAAGACCACTGCGTTTGCGAACAGAGGCATCCACTGACCTTTCCACCAGGCCACCTGTTCTTGCATCTGGGCTGTCTTCGAAACAGAGTGGCGGTACCTGCCCTGAGGCCCCAGTGCCTGGCGGCCTTGTTGCATGGGCTGGTGTCATGTACTGGCCAGCATAGAGCAGGTTCATTGGGGGTGGTGGAGCATGGCGTTCAAAGGGCAATGGTAGGTTATTTGAGGGATGCTCAGCTGGCGGTAGGAGGTTGGGTTCGTTACATGAGGAACTATGCAAGTTTTTAGTTGAGTTTGCATAGGTTTGCGCCATTGTAGGATGTAAAATTGTATTTATTATGTGCAAGTAGGTTAAATGGCAGTGTATTTGGATTGTAAGAAGATGTAATGTCAAAAGTTTCAATCTCGTACAAAAAACAAGAAAAAATATATATATATATTACTAATAAACCATCACATATTTCTTACATAACAGCAAGTCACTTCAATTATAACAACAAAACATGTTCAGATTCCCATCAGGCTGTAAAGGATATAGCAGTGACTGCGAGGCATACGCAAGATCACCAGTTTGGTTAAGAACTCAGTCTGTCTATTATAGAGTTCAGCACACAAACTCCTGGCTGTAGAAATCTTTTCGGCTTCAGTCTAGTGGTGCCACAATCCGGGTCACGGCACCAAAGATGTAACCCCCTCGCTCTATGCGTGCTCGCTAGCCTCTAGCACCGCCGCTGTTACTCTGCGCTGTGTGTGTGTTCGTGGGTGGTGGTAGAGAGAGACGCGGACACAGAGGGGTTCCGGATCGTGGCTTGGCCTGTTTATTTCACAGCACGGCATCTGTAGCGTTGACAAGAATAACTCAACTTAAGTTTATCCATTAAAGTAAATTCGATGCACATTAAATTTCACAACAACCTCTCGTTGTTACACAATCATACCTAGCTTAGCATCAACCACCCCGTATTAATCAAACTCAAAAGATAAGACAAAAAACAAACATTTTAACTCCCCACATTACTCCGCTTTTAGTTTAGAACACAAAATATCTAAATAGACAGAACCTAAGAGTGATAACAAAGATTCTTTAAATATAAATTTCCGCTACTATTAACACATCTTACCTGTAGCGTTGACAAGAATAACTGAAGAAAAATCAACGCTACGGTACATCAAGAGGCTCAAAAACATTACTAAGAGAAAAACACACTTGTATCTGCCGTAACACAACAGTGTCATAGCGACATCTTGTGGGCAATCCAGAACACTGCCCTACATATATAGACATGATATGACTTTGTTTGCTTAATAAGCAGTTTAGATCGTTGGATTACTCTGCAGTAATTGTGGCACATTACTGCAGAGCAATCAGGGTTAAGGTGCCTTGCTCAAGGGCACTTCATCCATGACCCGTGCTGGCTGGCATTGAGATTTGAATCGTCGACCTTCTGATCACAAGCCCAGCGCTTTAACCACTAGGCCACAGCGGACCCCGAGCCGCCTTGGGCGTAATAGACTGGGTTCTAAAGGGTCAGTGCCAGAGGGTCAGCCGGGATTTAAGCAATAGTAACTCCAAAAATAAAGCTAGATAACACAATAATACACAACAAAAACGTGATAACGTAATAAAAAACATGCCTTTAGAAATGTTTTATGAACGGAGTTATCTCATTTTGGAACCAAAGTCTTCATATAGGCTACTTTATAATGGCACTGATTGATGCAAGTAAACAGGCATGAAGCAAGGCACGAGAAGAAAATAAATGAAGTAGCAATACAAATAAGTGATGTGTTTTGAAGAAGAGAGAAAAAATCATGAAATGAGAAGGAAATGTTATTAGCAGGGGTCTACTCCTCAATCCTCATGAAGTCAACCAGATGCTCTTATTTGTAAAAGTAACGTTAATATTTCAGCCAGGGATAGTAATAAAACGAGAGAAATCACCTTTAAATTAATTCACAGGTTTTACACAGGTCTAAATGCTTTCTCAAAAGACTTAAGAATGGCATTGATACAACTCTGTTCTTTCTGTTCAGAAAAACCTGAGACCACTTTACATGTATTTTGGAACTGCTCTTCCACAGTTACATTTTGGTGTGACATTTGTGATTTTATCAATTGTTATGTAAATCCTAATGTTGATTTTACATACATTAAATGTAATTTTTGGTTTTCATGAATGTGAAAAGAAAAGTGATATTTATTTTATAAACCTTATTTTTCTGTTAGCTAAATTTCACATTCACAAATCTAAATTGTCTAAATGCACTCCTCTTTTTTTGAGGTTTAAATGCGAGTTGAAAATGTACTTTGAGTAGCCTGTTGAGTTCTCTAAAAACTTAAAAGCTACAAGAACAGTGACTGTGTTTAAGGACTTTGCACCTAATCTGGATTGGAAGACTGAAGGAATTTAGTCTGGACTGAGGGAATCTGGAGCTTGTATTGACAATGATAATGGTTGTTGTAAATGTTTGTTTTTTGTTATCTTCTACAAGCATTTAATTAAAAAAAAAGATATATATATAAATATATTTCAGGCAGGGATTCGAGCACTTCCGGTGGGACGGGTTCACTTCCTGCGGTTGGTGTAGCGTCGCATATGCAGGTCATCTCTTCTGATGCACATGGATGTGTAGTAAAGCTCTCACATTAACGTGTGTCTCTTGTAGACGTACAAAAGAAACAAAAGCCGATGTTCGCCGACGGCATCAGCCCGTTGTCCGAGCGCAGAGACCCAGCGCGCCCTGACGAGCGACTCTAGTAGCGTGTTGGCTTTGTGTCAAGGCGATAGGTCCCCAGCCCGAACACATCTAGCAGGTGTCGCGACTGCTTTTATACGGCACATCGGCGACGCTACAGCCGACGACGGTTGGTGAGAAAATGTACATTCACGTTTAACGTTGAGAACACGAGTCAGACAGAACAGAGCATTTTTATTGTACACACTTTTGTTGAAAACGGAACTCGAAACACAATGATATTTGTAAATGAGTAGTCACAGAATGACATTTCCAGACCTAGCTCATTAATTATGCAAAACAACAGCCAATGGCGGTTCTCCAACTGCACACAAAGCAATATTTGAGTCGGTCATTCACAGATTGTTTGAAGTATATAGACATGATATGACTTTGTTTGCTTAATAAGCAGTTTAGATCGTTGGATTACTCTGCAGTAATTGTGGCACATTACTGCAGAGCAATCAGGGTTAAGGTGCCTTGCTCAAGGGCACTTCATCCATGACCCGTGCTGGCTGGCATTGAGATTTGAATCGTCGACCTTCTGAACACAAGCCCAGCGCTTTAACCACTAGGCCACAGCGGACCCCGAGCCGCCTTGGGCGTAATAGACTGGGTTCTAAAGGGTCAGTGCCAGAGGGTCAGCCGGGATTTGAGCAATAGTAACTCCAAAAATAAAGCTAGATAACACAATAATACACAACAAAAACGTGATAACGTAATAAAAAACATGCCTTTAGAAATGTTTTATGAACGGAGTTATCTCATTTTGGAACCAAAGTCTTCATATAGGCTACTTTATAATGGCACTGATTGATGCAAGTAAACAGGCATGAAGCAAGGCACGAGAAGAAAATAAATGAAGTAGCAATACAAATAAGTGATGTGTTTTGAAGAAGAGAGAAAAAATCATGAAATGAGAAGGAAATGTTATTAGCAGGGGTCTACTCCTCAATCCTCATGAAGTCAACCAGATGCTCTTATTTGTAAAAGTAACGTTAATATTTCAGCCAGGGATAGTAATAAAACGAGAGAAATCACCTTTAAATGAATTCACAGGTTTTACACAGGTCTAAATGCTTTCTCAAAAGACTTAAGAATGGCATTGATACAACTCTGTTCTTTCTGTTCAGAAAAACCTGAGACCACTTTACATTTATTTTGGAACTGCTCTTTCACAGTTACATTTTGGTGTGACATTTGTGATTTTATCAATTGTTATGTAAATCCTAATGTTGATTTTACATACATTAAATGTAATTTTTGGTTTTCATGAATGTGAAAAGAAAAGTGATATTTATTTTATAAACCTTATTTTTCTGTTAGCTAAATTTCACATTCACAAATCTAAATTGTCTAAATGCACTCCTCTTTTTTTGAGGTTTAAATGCGAGTTGAAAATGTACTTTGAGTAGCCTGTTGAGTTCTCTAAAAACTTAAAAGCTACAAGAACAGTGACTGTGTTTAAGGACTTTGCACCTAATCTGGATTGGAAGACTGAAGGAATTTAGTCTGGACTGAGGGAATCTGGAGCTTGTATTGACAATGATAATGGTTGTTGTAAATGTTTGTTTTTTGTTATCTTCTACAAGCATTTAATTAAAAAAAAAGATATATATATAAATATATTTCAGGCAGGGATTCGAGCACTTCCGGTGGGACGGGTTCACTTCCTGCGGTTGGTGTAGCGTCGCATATGCAGGTCATCTCTTCTGATGCACATGGATGTGTAGTAAAGCTCTCACATTAACGTGTGTCTCTTGTAGACGTACAAAAGAAATAAAAGCTGATGCTCGCCGACGGCATCAGCCCGTTGTCCGAGCGCAGAGACCCAGCGCGCCCTGACGAGCGACTCTAGTAGCATGTTGGCTTGGGCAAGGCGATAGATCACCGTGGCAACCAGCTGGTGTCGCGACTGCTTTTATACGGCATATCGGCGACGCTCCAACCGACGACGGTTGGTGATGAAATTTACATTCACGTTTAACGTTGAGAACACGAGTCAGACAGAGCGTTTTTATTGTACACACTTTTGTTGAAAACGGAACTCGAAACACAATGATATTTATAAACGAGTAGTCACAGAATGACATTTCCAGACCTAGCTCATTAATTATGCAAAACAACAGCCAATGGCGGTGCTCCAAGCAATATTTGAATCGGTCATTCACAGATTGTTTGCCTCCAAATAAAGAGCTTTTGCTTATATCGTGTCGTCATTCTTTTCACCACCTAATCAATGAAAACAACGGGACTTGATGTACACATTTGAAAAAGCAAACTCTCTGTTCGATGTGGAACGGGGCTTTTAGGACATCTAGTGTAAGGAAAACAACGTTGCATGATATTACCAATCCTGTTTCGGAGCTACAGTATATACTCGTTTATGCTCTTTCGCAAATGCAACGCTTGGGGAGTGATGTGAAATTGTCATGAGATATCTTCTTTTTGATAAACGCATGGCTTTTACCACAAGATGACCTCTACCACTAGACGTCGTCATCACTTCTTCGATCGTTCCTAACAATTATTTATTAATAAAAATTAAAATCATATTTATTACAGTCTCTTATTCATATTTATTACAGTCTGTTGTTCATACAACACTAATGAATATTCGGTTATGTGTGTTTGTGTGGCACTTTTAGGAGTGTCATTCATCAATTCAGTAAGTACTTTTAAACTCTTTTTATACTGGCTTTTACTTCTGTAAAGAAAATGAGAATCTGATTTGTCTTCTCCTTTCAATTGAACGTTTGCACCCCTTCGCCAGTAGAGGGCGTTGTTTGATAACCGTTGACAGTTGTAAAGGTTTCCTAATGGGTTTTAGCTGCTGAATGAATTAATTCTTTAGGTTCGAGCACACAGGCTGATCTCAGACCACAGTTTCTTAGGGAGTGCCTTAAAGAAAGATTTATTCTGCATACTCACTTTGCCATCCAACTCTTGAAGTAACTTTCTTGAACAAATATACATACATATGTATATATATATATATATATATATATATATGTATATATATATATATATATATATATATATATATATATATATATATATATTTAGCCTGTATATCGTGTACATATTGAACAAGATATTATTATGAAGGGATTGAGGGATTTAAGCAATAGTCACTCCAAAAATAAAGCTAGATAACACAATAAAACACAACAAAAACGTGATAACGTAATAAAAAACATGCCTTTAGAAATGTTTTATGAACGGAGTTATCTCATTTTGGAACCAAAGTCTTCATATAGGCTACTTTATAATGGCACTGATTGATGCAAGTAAACAGGCATGAAGCAAGGCACGAGAAGAAAATAAATGAAGTAGCAATACAAATAAGTGATGTGTTTTGAAGAAGAGAGAAAAAATCATGAAATGAGAAGGAAATGTTATTGGCAGGGGTCTACTCCTCAATCCTCATGAAGTCAACCTGATTCTCTTATTTCTAAAAGTAACATTAATATTTCAGCCAGTGATAGTAAAAAAGCGAGAGAAATCACCTTTAAATGAATTCACAGGTTTTACACAGGTCTAAATGCTTTCTCAAAAGACTTAAGAATGGCATTGATACCCTCTGTTCTTTCTGTTCAGAAAAACCTGAGTCCACTTTACATTTATTTTGGAACTGCTCTTTCACAGTTACATTTTGGTGTGACATTTGTGATTTTATCAATTGTTATGTAAATCCTAATGTTGATTTTAGGAGCACTTCCGGTGGGACGGGTTCACTTCCTGCCGTCGGTGTGGTGTCGCATATGCAGGTCATCTCTTCTGATGCACATGGATGTGTACACAAGTAAAGCTCTCACATTAACGTGTGTCTCTTGTAGACGTACAAAAGAAACAAAAGCTGATGCTCGCCGACGGCATCAGCCCGTTGTCCGAGCGCAGAGACCCAGCGCGCCCTGACGAGCGACTCTAGTAGCATGTTGGCTTGGGCCAAGGCGATAGATCACCGTGGCAACTTGCTGGTGTCGCGACTGGTTTTATACGGCATATCGGCGACGCTCCAACCGACGACGGTTGGTGAGGAAATTTACATTCACGTTTAACGTTAAGAACACGAGTCAGACAGAGCGTTTTTATTGTACACACTTTTGTTGAAAACGGAACTCGAAACACAATGATATTTATAAACGAGTAGTCACAGAATGACATTTCCAGACCTAGCTCATTAATTATGCAAAACAACAGCCAATGGCGGTTCTCCAAGCAATATTTGAATCGGTCATTCACAGATTGTTTGCCTCCAAATAAAGAGCTTTTGCTTATATCGTGTCGTCATTCTTTTCACCACCTAATCAATGAAATCAACGGGACTTGATGTACACATTTGAAAAAGCAAACTCTCTGTTCGATGTGAAACGGGGCTTTTAGGACATCTAGTGTAAGGAAAACAACGTTGCATGATATTACCAATCCTGTTTCGGAGCTACAGTATATACTCGTTTATGCTCTTTCGCAAATGCAACGCTTGGGGGGTGATGTGAAATTGTCATGAGATCACTTCTTTTTGATAAACGCATGGCTTTTACCAAAAGATGACCTCTACCACTAGAGGTCGTCATCACTTCTTCGATCGTTCCTAACAATTATTTATTAATAAAAATTAAAATCATATTTATTACAGTCTCTTAATCATATTTATTACAGTCTGTTGTTCATACAACGCTAATCAATATTCGGTTATGTGTGTTTGTGTGGCACTTTTAGGAGTGTCATTTATCAATTCAGTAAGTACATTTAAACTCTTTTTATACTGGCTTTTACTTCTGTAAAGAAAATGAGAATCTGATTTGTCTTCTCCTTTCAATTGAACGTTTGCACCCCTTCGCCAGTAGAGGGCGTTGTTTGATAACCGTGGACAGTTGTAAAGGTTTCCTAATGGGTTTTAGCTGCTGAATGATTGAATTCTTTAGGTTCGAGCACACAGGCTGATCTCAGACCACAGTTTCTTAGGGAGTGCCTTAAAGAAAGGTTTATTCTGCATACTCACTTTGCCATCCAACTCTTGAAGTAACTTTCTTGAACTAATATACATACATATATATATATATATATATATATATATATATATAGAGAGAGAGAGAGAGAGAGAGAGAGAGAGAGAGCCTGTATATTGTGTACATATTGAACAAGATATTATTATGAAGGGATTAAGGGGTTTAATCCATAGTAACTCCAAAAATACAGCTAGATAACACAATAAAACACAACAAAAACATGATAACATAATAAAAAACATGCCTTTAGAAATGAGAGTTATCTCATATGCAGGTCATCTCTTCTGATGCACATGGATGTGTACACAAGTAAAGCGAGTCTCACATTAAACCGTGTCTCTTGTAGACGTACAAAAGAAACAAAAGCCGATGCACGCCGGCGATCCGACGGGCATCGGCCCGTTGTTTCCGAGCGCAGAGACCAAGCGCGCCCTGACGAGCGACTCTAGTAGCGTGTTGGCTTGGTGTCAAGGCGATAGGTCCCCGGCCCGAACAGATCTAGCAGGTGTCGCGACTGCTTTTATACGGCACATCGGCGACGCTACAGCCGACGACGGTTGGTGAGAAAATGTACATTCACGTTTAACGTTGAGAACACGAGTCAGACAGAACAGAGCATTTTTATTGTACACACTTTTGTTGAAAACGGAACTCGAAACACAATGATATTTGTAAATGAGTAGTCACAGAATGACATTTCCAGACCTAGCTCATTAATTATGCAAAACAACAGCCAATGGCAGTTCTCCAACTGCACACAAAGCAATATTTGAGTCGGTCATTCACAGATTGTTTGAAGTATATGTAACCCCCTCGCTCTATGCGTGCTCGCTAGCCTCTAGCACCGCCGCTGTTACTCTGCGCTGTGTGTGTGTTCGTGGGTGGTGGTAGAGAGAGGCGCGGACACAGAGGGGTTCCGGATCGTGGCTTGGCCTGTTTATTTCACAGCACGGCATCTGTAGCGTTGACAAGAATAACTCAACTTAAGTTTATCCATTAAAGTAAATTCGATGCACATTAAATTTCACAACAACCTCTCGTTGTTACACAATCATACCTAGCTTAGCATCAACCACCCCGTATTAATCAAACTCAAAAGATAAGACAAAAAACAAACATTTTAACTCCCCACATTACTCCGCTTTTAGTTTAGAACACAAAATATCTAAATAGACAGAACCTAAGAGTGATAACAAAGATTCTTTAAATATAAATTTCCGCTACTATTAACACATCTTACCTGTAGCGTTGACAAGAATAACTGAAGAAAAATCAACGCTACGGTACATCAAGAGGCTCAAAAACATTACTAAGAGAAAAACACACTTGTATCTGCCGTAACACAACAGTGTCATAGCGACATCTTGTGGGCAATCCAGAACACTGCCCTACATCCACCCCTTCTTTAAGTGATGGTGTCCCAGCCATCAAATTAACAAAAACTCAAGCGTGGTCTGATCTATGACAATCAAAACAATAAATGTATAGTGCAAAGTGTGTGTAAATTGTGTGTGTGTGGTAGCTAACTGTTATCAGGGTGCATGCAGCATGGCTCTGCGAATGTTCTTCAGTTCCTTTTATTTTTAGCCTTTAGCCACACCTTTCTCCCTCTTTCTATCTTTTGGAGGTCACTCTCCAGCTCCAGAACTTGGGATTCGAGTGAGAGTTTAATCGGGGGATGCCGGTTTCTTTTTGGGTTTCTCCTTAGAGGGATGGGCACTTGAGTGGAGGTGGTCCCCTTTCCGGTCATAACCACTCCCTCTCTGTCACCCGTTTCTTCTTTCCACATGTCAGCCCCTTCTGTGCTTATTTGCTCCCCCTCTTCATCGTCTGCTCCAACCAGGGCTCTGTCCACAGCCTCCTCTATACCATCGCTCTCTGTTACCTCTTCGCCTTTCCATTCAGTTCCTGCCCCACTTATCTCATCCTCTGACTCTCCATCTTTTACGATATCTCCTTCCTCCCGCTCCACTGGAAGAAACATACACTGTGTCAAGAGGTTTCTATGCAACACTCTCTCTGGTCCTCCATTCTCTGGCCGCACCACATACACAGGCAAACCTGGTTGCTTCTTGACCACAACATATGGGCGTGCCTCCCAACGATCTCTCAACTTCTGCTTCCCCTCCACATGACAGACCTTGACTAAGACTCTATCTCCTGGACTGAAGTCTTCACTCTTAGCTCTTTTGTCATAATACTTTTTCTGTTGTCCTTTCGCCAGCTGAGATGTCTGATTAGCCAGGGCATAGGCCTGCATCAGGGAGTCATACAGGGTCTGGACGTATTCGCTGTATTCACTCGGCTGGTCCGTTTTGGGGGACCCGAAGACGAGGTCCACTGGAAGCCTTGGATGCCTGCCGAACATGAGGTAGTAAGGGCTGTATCCAGTAGAGTCATGTCGCGAGCAGTTGTATGCATGTGTCATGGCATCCACATACTCATGCCACCGGGGCTTCAGGCGCGGCTCCAGTGTTCCCAGCATGTTCATCAGGGTACGGTTGAATCTTTCAGTGGTCCCGTTGCCCTGTGGGTGGTAGGGCGTGGTGTGGGTTTTAGTGATCCCAGTGCACTTGCATAACTCCTTTACAATTGCGCTTTCAAAATTACGACCTTGATCGGCGTGTAACCTTGCAGGGAATCCAAACCGACAGAAGAAATTCTTCCATAAGACCCTGGCTACTGTTCCTGCCTTATGGTCCCTGGTGGGGTAGGCCTGCGCATAGCGAGAAAAGTGGTCTGTAACAATGAGCACATTCTCTATACCACCCTTGGATTTCTCCAGCATCAAGATGTCCACACAGACCAGATCCATAGGGGCACTGGTATGGATACTGACAAGGGGGGCCCTGACGTTGGCTGTGGGAGTTTCCCTAAGGCAGCACCTTTCACACTGTTCACACCAAGCCTTGATCTCCTGGAACATTCTTGGCCAGTAAAATCTTTCTCTTATCATCTGCAGTGTCCTCTCGAATCCCAGATGCCCTGAATCATTGTGAAGGGCTATTTTGATGGTTTCACGCAGCTTTTCAGGCAGTATTAGTTGCTCCACCAACCCTTTTTTAAAGTCTCTGATGCTACGGTACAGGATTCCTTCTTTTACTACAAGCCTCCTCCACTCTTTTAAGAGGAGACCCCCCGTGGCTCCCACTTTTATCCTCTCGCTGTGGCCTGGTTTGTGGTTTCTGCTTTTAAAGTGGAGGATGGGACCGATTACTCTGTCTTCCTTCTGCCCCGCTCGAAGCTCCTGTATGGTCATAGCAGGCAGTGCCTCCATCCCCACATCCACATACACTTCACTGGCCTCCTGACCACTTTCAGGTTCCTCTTTGCCAGCTGTATCCTCGCCTGAGAGCTCCTCAGGCTCCTGGGTGATTTGTGCCTCCTCATGTCTCAGTCCACCAGTCCTCAACTGCTGCGGGCATGACTGCAGGGTCTCCGCCACCACCTGGTTGGACAAACGTGATAGAGCATCAGCGTTAGAGTTATCCTGCCCCCTCCGATACTGGATGTCAAAGTCAAATATGGACAGATGAGAAACCCAACGCTGACCTGTGGCGTCTAGTTTGGCTGAGGTCATTACATACTTCAGAGGGTTGTTGTCCGTCAGAACAGAGAACTTGCGCCCATAGAGGTGGTCATGGAACTTATCCGTCACGGCCCACTTGAGAGCAAGGAACTCAAGCTTGTGTGCTGGATATCTTGTCTCAGGTGGGCTTAGGCCTCTGCTCGCATACGCAATGACCCTTTCCACCCCATCTTGGACCTGTACTAACACCGCACCAAGCCCTACTCCTGAGGCATCAGTCTGCAGCATAAAGGGCTGACTGTAGTCCGGATACCCTAGCACTGGAGCGTTTATCAGTTTTTCTTTTAGAGACTGAAAGGCCTCTTCGCATTCAGCAGTCCACAGAAATGGCTGGTCAGGCCCCGGGCTTTTCTGGGTCCCTCTTTTCTTCTTTTTAGGGTCACCAGAGGTAAGGCGGTATAACGGAGCAGCCATGTTCGAGTAGCTCTTCACGTACCTCCTATAATAACCCGAAAAACCCAAAAACCGCAGCACCTCCATACGATTAGTAGGCCTCACCCAATCCTTGACCTTGTTGATCTTCTCTGGGTCTGTCCTGATGCCCTGTGCAGACACCAAGTGACCCAAGTATTGCACTTCCTTCCTCACAAGCTGACACTTGGACGGCTTTAGTTTCAAGCCATGCTCCCTAAGCCTATCGAAAGTCAGCTGCAGCCTCTCCAAATGTTCAGTAAAGGACTTAGAGAAAATGATGATGTCGTCCAGGTAAATAAGGAGATGGGTGAAATTTAAGTCTCCAAAACAGGACGTCATTAGTCTTTGAAATGTGGAGGGTGCGTTTTGTAGCCCAAACGGCATCCTATTGGCCTCAAACAGCCCCATGGGAGTGCTGAATGCTGTCTTGTGCTTGTCTTGTTCCGCAACCTCCACCTGCCGGTATCCAGATGTTAGGTCAAGGGTGGAGAAGTATTTTGCTTGTCCTAAAGCCTCCAGAGCCTCCTCTATCCTTGGCAGTGGGAATGCATCTCTGGTGCCGCAGGAGTTGAGCTTCCTGTAGTCAATACACAATCGGAGTGACCCATCTTTCTTGGTCACGACCACCACAGGAGATGCATACGGACTTTTACTGGGTCGAATTACTCCTGCTGTCTCCATTTCCATCAATAACCGCCTCACATCTTGCCACTGGGAAGGGGGTATTTTGCGGTATGGCAGTCGGAAAGGCCTCGGGTCAACCAGGGGAATCTCATGGTGTACTGTTGTGGTGTGACCATAGTCCATACGATGTTGGGAGAACACATCTGCATTCTGGTCCAGCATTTCCCGAAGCAGCGCACGTTGGTCCTCACTTTCCACCGCTGCTTCACTAAGGTCAACCCCACAGCTAGTCACTACTTGGTCCAGACTGAGACATGCCCCTCTGCTCCCAGCTTCGCTATACTTTTTATCTGGAAACTCTACCACCTTGTCCACCAGGACTGCATTGGCCAGACTTGTGTGTCGTCTGATCGTAATGACTCGCTGGGAAAGATTCATCACTCTAACTGGAGCACAACCTCTTTTTACATTAGCAAGCACTTTGGCCACCAAGACCTCCTGGGGGAGTTGCGAGGGGTGATGGGCTTCAATCAAGGCTGTATAAATCTTCCTTTGAGGACCAGCTTTAATCCTACACATTAAGTCCATCTCTTTCCCACTAGGGAGGCGTATTGTACGACCAGTGTATACAGCAGGACCCACAACATCATGCATTTCACTTTGCTTGGCGCTTCCCACCTTCAGTAAAGCCGTGTACCACTCTGGATGCTTCTCCTTGACCTGGTGTAGATACTCTGAACCATAAGCTGCTTGAAGGTGGGTTTGCGAGGCTCGAATGACATTGGTTCCCACCAGCAGGGGGACTGAAGAACGATAGTCAGAATCAGGAACAACAAAGGTAGGTACTGCTTTGAATTCTTTCCCCAGCACTTTCAGGTCGATGTGCAGAACACCACGGTAGGGTACGATCTGACCTGCTGCACCCTCTATTGGTATCTTAGAAGACTGTAACTTCTGCTTCAGTAAAGCTGGGTGGCTCTGCCAGTAGTTGTGCGTAATACTGGTGATCTGCGATCCAGAGTCAATGAGAGCCTTGCATGTCTTCCCATTGACTTCCACTTCCCCTTCGTTCCTAGGGCCTACTAGGGGTGTTTCCCCTAGTTCAGTGTGAATCCTCTTCACAGGTGGGTGGGGTCCTTGCTGCGATTCTAGTGTACACCTCCTCATCAGTAAGGCCCCTCATGAACTGCCGGCTTAGTTTGCAATCTCGGTCCAGGAAGGGCTTGCCTCCTCTTTGCTTCTCCTCCACCGTCCGCAACTTAGCCTCCAGTGCTATAGCATAAGAACAGGCAGACTCCCCTGAATTCTGGCTCCGCTCATAGAAGTCAGCCAGAGGGTCTAGGGAGCCTCGTGTATCACCGTATTCAGCCCTCAGTTCCTCAAAAGCTTTCTCAGGGGTTTGATCATGTGGAGGTAAGTTAAGAATGAGATTTCGGGCTTCACCACCCAGGTGTCGCACAACAGTGGAGAAGCGAAGGTGCATTGGGAGCTCTATTGCCTCCAAGAGGTACTGCAAGTCGCGAATCCAGTCTTCCACCAGTATCCTACAGTCTGGATTTCCCGTGAAAACTTGAACATTCTTCACCTGATGAGTTTGCATGAAACCGCCATGGGCTGCTATGGGAAGGCACTGGCCGGTGACTGCAGGGGGCCTGAATTGAGCCACATGTGAGTGGGCCGTTCGGCTGGCAGTCGTAGGTGGATGGGCAACTTGAGAGAGAGCATCGACATGCACATTAAGGTGGGAGTGGGGATTCTGTGTCTGTTGAGATGACCATTCAAGAGGAGCATCAGCGGTTGTCTTGTTTGACGCTGTCTGAGGGCCATGTAAAGTCATGCTGGGAACCCATGCATTAGCAGATGGGGCCAATGAGGTGGGTCCACTATAGACTGGAACTTGAGCGGCTTGAAATGTGGCCTGCCCAGTGGTTACGTGCTTAACTGTAATGTTAGCACCTGGCGACCTCGGACATGGT
Source organism: Barbatula barbatula (assembly GCF_947034865.1). Lineage (NCBI taxonomy): Eukaryota > Metazoa > Chordata > Actinopteri > Cypriniformes > Nemacheilidae > Barbatula > Barbatula barbatula. Next base: position 6,184,227 of record NC_136773.1, read on the forward strand.
GCAGGCTCAAAAGGGGGATACGAATAACCAGAGTAAGCCTGGAGGCCGGGTCTAATCGGCTGGGCTGGATATGGTGATGTAACTGGAATGGGCCCGGGTGGCTGCTGTTCATCTGGCACCTCAACAAAACTATGATGTGTAGGGCTTTGCCAAAGCGTGGCTCCTGATGGCCCAAGACCACTGCGTTTGCGAACAGAGGCATCCACTGACCTTTCCACCAGGCCACCTGTTCTTGCATCTGGGCTGTCTTCGAAACAGAGTGGCGGTACCTGCCCTGAGGCCCCAGTGCCTGGCGGCCTTGTTGCATGGGCTGGTGTCATGTACTGGCCAGCATAGAGCAGGTTCATTGGGGGTGGTGGAGCATGGCGTTCAAAGGGCAATGGTAGGTTATTTGAGGGATGCTCAGCTGGCGGTAGGAGGTTGGGTTCGTTACATGAGGAACTATGCAAGTTTTTAGTTGAGTTTGCATAGGTTTGCGCCATTGTAGGATGTAAAATTGTATTTATTATGTGCAAGTAGGTTAAATGGCAGTGTATTTGGATTGTAAGAAGATGTAATGTCAAAAGTTTCAATCTCGTACAAAAAACAAGAAAAAATATATATATATATTACTAATAAACCATCACATATTTCTTACATAACAGCAAGTCACTTCAATTATAACAACAAAACATGTTCAGATTCCCATCAGGCTGTAAAGGATATAGCAGTGACTGCGAGGCATACGCAAGATCACCAGTTTGGTTAAGAACTCAGTCTGTCTATTATAGAGTTCAGCACACAAACTCCTGGCTGTAGAAATCTTTTCGGCTTCAGTCTAGTGGTGCCACAATCCGGGTCACGGCACCAAAGATGTAACCCCCTCGCTCTATGCGTGCTCGCTAGCCTCTTGCACCGCCGCTGTTACTCTGCGCTGTGTGTGTGTTCGTGGGTGGTGGTAGAGAGAGACGCGGACACAGAGGGGTTCCGGATCGTGGCTTGGCCTGTTTATTTCACAGCACGGCATCTGTAGCGTTGACAAGAATAACTCAACTTAAGTTTATCCATTAAAGTAAATTCGATGCACATTAAATTTCACAACAACCTCTCGTTGTTACACAATCATACCTAGCTTAGCATCAACCACCCCGTATTAATCAAACTCAAAAGATAAGACAAAAAACAAACATTTTAACTCCCCACATTACTCCGCTTTTAGTTTAGAACACAAAATATCTAAATAGACAGAACCTAAGAGTGATAACAAAGATTCTTTAAATATAAATTTCCGCTACTATTAACACATCTTACCTGTAGCGTTGACAAGAATAACTGAAGAAAAATCAACGCTACGGTACATCAAGAGGCTCAAAAACATTACTAAGAGAAAAACACACTTGTATCTGCCGTAACACAACAGTGTCATAGCGACATCTTGTGGGCAATCCAGAACACTGCCCTACATATATAGACATGATATGACTTTGTTTGCTTAATAAGCAGTTTAGATCGTTGGATTACTCTGCAGTAATTGTGGCACATTACTGCAGAGCAATCAGGGTTAAGGTGCCTTGCTCAAGGGCACTTCATCCATGACCCGTGCTGGCTGGCATTGAGATTTGAATCGTCGACCTTCTGATCACAAGCCCAGCGCTTTAACCACTAGGCCACAGCGGACCCCGAGCCGCCTTGGGCGTAATAGACTGGGTTCTAAAGGGTCAGTGCCAGAGGGTCAGCCGGGATTTAAGCAATAGTAACTCCAAAAATAAAGCTAGATAACACAATAATACACAACAAAAACGTGATAACGTAATAAAAAACATGCCTTTAGAAATGTTTTATGAACGGAGTTATCTCATTTTGGAACCAAAGTCTTCATATAGGCTACTTTATAATGGCACTGATTGATGCAAGTAAACAGGCATGAAGCAAGGCACGAGAAGAAAATAAATGAAGTAGCAATACAAATAAGTGATGTGTTTTGAAGAAGAGAGAAAAAATCATGAAATGAGAAGGAAATGTTATTAGCAGGGGTCTACTCCTCAATCCTCATGAAGTCAACCAGATGCTCTTATTTGTAAAAGTAACGTTAATATTTCAGCCAGGGATAGTAATAAAACGAGAGAAATCACCTTTAAATTAATTCACAGGTTTTACACAGGTCTAAATGCTTTCTCAAAAGACTTAAGAATGGCATTGATACAACTCTGTTCTTTCTGTTCAGAAAAACCTGAGACCACTTTACATGTATTTTGGAACTGCTCTTCCACAGTTACATTTTGGTGTGACATTTGTGATTTTATCAATTGTTATGTAAATCCTAATGTTGATTTTACATACATTAAATGTAATTTTTGGTTTTCATGAATGTGAAAAGAAAAGTGATATTTATTTTATAAACCTTATTTTTCTGTTAGCTAAATTTCACATTCACAAATCTAAATTGTCTAAATGCACTCCTCTTTTTTTGAGGTTTAAATGCGAGTTGAAAATGTACTTTGAGTAGCCTGTTGAGTTCTCTAAAAACTTAAAAGCTACAAGAACAGTGACTGTGTTTAAGGACTTTGCACCTAATCTGGATTGGAAGACTGAAGGAATTTAGTCTGGACTGAGGGAATCTGGAGCTTGTATTGACAATGATAATGGTTGTTGTAAATGTTTGTTTTTTGTTATCTTCTACAAGCATTTAATTAAAAAAAAAGATATATATATAAATATATTTCAGGCAGGGATTCGAGCACTTCCGGTGGGACGGGTTCACTTCCTGCGGTTGGTGTAGCGTCGCATATGCAGGTCATCTCTTCTGATGCACATGGATGTGTAGTAAAGCTCTCACATTAACGTGTGTCTCTTGTAGACGTACAAAAGAAACAAAAGCCGATGTTCGCCGACGGCATCAGCCCGTTGTCCGAGCGCAGAGACCCAGCGCGCCCTGACGAGCGACTCTAGTAGCGTGTTGGCTTTGTGTCAAGGCGATAGGTCCCCGGCCCGAACACATCTAGCAGGTGTCGCGACTGCTTTTATACGGCACATCGGCGACGCTACAGCCGACGACGGTTGGTGAGAAAATGTACATTCACGTTTAACGTTGAGAACACGAGTCAGACAGAACAGAGCATTTTTATTGTACACACTTTTGTTGAAAACGGAACTCGAAACACAATGATATTTGTAAATGAGTAGTCACAGAATGACATTTCCAGACCTAGCTCATTAATTATGCAAAACAACAGCCAATGGCGGTTCTCCAACTGCACACAAAGCAATATTTGAGTCGGTCATTCACAGATTGTTTGAAGTATATAGACATGATATGACTTTGTTTGCTTAATAAGCAGTTTAGATCGTTGGATTACTCTGCAGTAATTGTGGCACATTACTGCAGAGCAATCAGGGTTAAGGTGCCTTGCTCAAGGGCACTTCATCCATGACCCGTGCTGGCTGGCATTGAGATTTGAATCGTCGACCTTCTGAACACAAGCCCAGCGCTTTAACCACTAGGCCACAGCGGACCCCGAGCCGCCTTGGGCGTAATAGACTGGGTTCTAAAGGGTCAGTGCCAGAGGGTCAGCCGGGATTTGAGCAATAGTAACTCCAAAAATAAAGCTAGATAACACAATAATACACAACAAAAACGTGATAACGTAATAAAAAACATGCCTTTAGAAATGTTTTATGAACGGAGTTATCTCATTTTGGAACCAAAGTCTTCATATAGGCTACTTTATAATGGCACTGATTGATGCAAGTAAACAGGCATGAAGCAAGGCACGAGAAGAAAATAAATGAAGTAGCAATACAAATAAGTGATGTGTTTTGAAGAAGAGAGAAAAAATCATGAAATGAGAAGGAAATGTTATTAGCAGGGGTCTACTCCTCAATCCTCATGAAGTCAACCAGATGCTCTTATTTGTAAAAGTAACGTTAATATTTCAGCCAGGGATAGTAATAAAACGAGAGAAATCACCTTTAAATGAATTCACAGGTTTTACACAGGTCTAAATGCTTTCTCAAAAGACTTAAGAATGGCATTGATACAACTCTGTTCTTTCTGTTCAGAAAAACCTGAGACCACTTTACATTTATTTTGGAACTGCTCTTTCACAGTTACATTTTGGTGTGACATTTGTGATTTTATCAATTGTTATGTAAATCCTAATGTTGATTTTACATACATTAAATGTAATTTTTGGTTTTCATGAATGTGAAAAGAAAAGTGATATTTATTTTATAAACCTTATTTTTCTGTTAGCTAAATTTCACATTCACAAATCTAAATTGTCTAAATGCACTCCTCTTTTTTTGAGGTTTAAATGCGAGTTGAAAATGTACTTTGAGTAGCCTGTTGAGTTCTCTAAAAACTTAAAAGCTACAAGAACAGTGACTGTGTTTAAGGACTTTGCACCTAATCTGGATTGGAAGACTGAAGGAATTTAGTCTGGACTGAGGGAATCTGGAGCTTGTATTGACAATGATAATGGTTGTTGTAAATGTTTGTTTTTTGTTATCTTCTACAAGCATTTAATTAAAAAAAAAGATATATATATAAATATATTTCAGGCAGGGATTCGAGCACTTCCGGTGGGACGGGTTCACTTCCTGCGGTTGGTGTAGCGTCGCATATGCAGGTCATCTCTTCTGATGCACATGGATGTGTAGTAAAGCTCTCACATTAACGTGTGTCTCTTGTAGACGTACAAAAGAAACAAAAGCCGATGCTCGCCGACGGCATCAGCCCGTTGTCCGAGCGCAGAGACCCAGCGCGCCCTTACGAGCGACTCTAGTAGCATGTTGGCTTGGGCCAAGGCGATAGATCACCGTGGCAACTTGCTGGTGTCGCGACTGGTTTTATACGGCATATCGGCGACGCTCCAACCGACGACGGTTGGTGAGGAAATTTACATTCACGTTTAACGTTAAGAACACGAGTCAGACAGAGCGTTTTTATTGTACACACTTTTGTTGAAAACGGAACTCGAAACACAATGATATTTATAAACGAGTAGTCACAGAATGACATTTCCAGACCTAGCTCATTAATTATGCAAAACAACAGCCAATGGCGGTTCTCCAAGCAATATTTGAATCGGTCATTCACAGATTGTTTGCCTCCAAATAAAGAGCTTTTGCTTATATGGTGTCGTCATTCTTTTCACCACCTAATCAATGAAATCAACGGGACTTGATGTACACATTTGAAAAAGCAAACTCTCTGTTCGATGTGAAACGGGGCTTTTAGGACATCTAGTGTAAGGAAAACAACGTTGCATGATATTACCAATCCTGTTTCGGAGCTACAGTATATACTCGTTTATGCTCTTTCGCAAATGCAACGCTTGGGGGGTGATGTGAAATTGTCATGAGATATCTTCTTTTTGATAAACGCATGGCTTTTACCACAAGATGACCTCTACCACTAGACGTCGTCATCACTTCTTCGATCGTTCCTAACAATTATTTATTAATAAAAATTAAAATCATATTTATTATAGTCTCTTAATCATATTTATTACAGTCTGTTGTTCATACAACGCTAATCAATATTCGGTTATGTGTGTTTGTGTGGCACTTTTAGGAGTGTCATTCATCAATTCAGTAAGTACTTTTAAACTCTTTTTATACTGGCTTTTACTTCTGTAAAGAAAATGAGAATCTGATTTGTCTTCTCCTTTCAATTGAACGTTTGCACCCCTTCGCCAGTAGAGGGCGTTGTTTGATAACCGTTGACAGTTGTAAAGGTTTCCTAATGGGTTTTAGCTGCTGAATGAATGTATTCTTTAGGTTCGAGCACACAGGCTGATCTCAGACCACAGTTTCTTAGGGAGTGCCTTAAAGAAAGATTTAGTCTGCATACTCACTTTGCCATCCAACTCTTGAAGTAACTTTCTTGAACTAATATACATACATATGTATATATATATATATTTAGCCTGTATATCGTGTACATATTGAACAAGATATTATTATGAAGGGATTGAGGGATTTAAGCAATAGTAACTCCAAAAATAAAGCTAGATAACACAATAAAACACAACAAAAACGTGATAACGTAATAAAAAACATGCCTTTAGAAATGTTTTATGAACGGAGTTATCTCATTTTGGAACCAAAGTCTTCATATAGGCTACTTTATAATGGCACTGATTGATGCAAGTAAACAGGCATGAAGCAAGGCACGAGAAGAAAATAAATGAAGTAGCAATACAAATAAGTGATGTGTTTTGAAGAAGAGAGAAAAAATCATGAAATGAGAAGGAAATGTTATTGGCAGGGGTCTACTCCTCAATCCTCATGAAGTCAACCTGATTCTTTTATTTCTAAAAGTAACATTAATATTTCAGCCAGTGATAGTAAAAAAGCGAGAGAAATCACCTTTAAATGAATTCACAGGTTTTACACAGGTCTAAATGCTTTCTCAAAAGACTTAAGAATGGCATTGATACCCTCTGTTCTTTCTGTTCAGAAAAACCTGAGTCCACTTTACATTTATTTTGGAACTGCTCTTTCACAGTTACATTTTGGTGTGACATTTGTGATTTTATCAATTGTTATGTAAATCCTAATGTTGATTTTAGGAGCACTTCCGGTGGGACGGATTCACTTCCTGCCGTCGGTGTGGTGTCGCATATGCAGGTCATCTCTTCTGATGCACATGGATGTGTAGTAAAGCTCTCACATTAATGTGTGTCTCTTGTAGACGTACAAAAGAAACAAAAGCTGATGCTCGCCGACGGCATCAGCCCGTTGTCCGAGCGCAGAGACCCAGCGCGCCCTGACGAGCGACTCTAGTAGCATGTTGGCTTGGGCAAGGCGATAGATCACCGTGGCAACCAGCTGGTGTCGCGACTGATTTTATACGGCAGACTGGCGACGCTCCAACCGACGACGGTTGGTGATGAAATTTACATTCACGTTTAACGTTGAGAACACGAGTCAGACAGAGCGTTTTTATTGTACACACTTTTGTTGAAAACGGAACTCGAAACACAATGATATTTATAAACGAGTAGTCACAGAATGACATTTCCAGACCTAGCTCATTAATTATGCAAAACAACAGCCAATGGCGGTGCTCCAAGCAATATTTGAATCGGTCATTCACAGATTGTTTGCCTCCAAATAAAGAGCTTTTGCTCATATCGTGTCGTCATTCTTTTCACCACCTAATCAATGAAATCAACGGGACTTGATGTACACATTTGTAAAAGCAAACTCTCTGTTCGATGTGAAACGGGGCTTTTAGGACATCTAGTGTAAGGAAAACAACGTTGCATGATATTACCAATCCTGTTTCGGAGCTACAGTATATACTCGTTTATGCTCTTTCGCAAATGCAACGCTTGGGGGGTGATGTGAAATTGTCATGAGATATCTTCTTTTTGATAAACGCATGGCTTTTACCACAAGATGACCTCTACCACTAGACGTCGTCATCACTTCTTCGATCGTTCCTAACAATTATTTATTAATAAAAATTAAAATCATATTTATTACAGTCTCTTATTCATATTTATTACAGTCTGTTGTTCATACAACGCTAATCAATATTCGGTTATGTGTGTTTGTGTGGCACTTTTAGGAGTGTCATTCATCAATTCAGTGAGTACTTTTAAACTCTTTTTATACTGGCTTTTACTTCTGTAAAGAAAATGAGAATCTGATTTGTCTTCTCCTTTCAATTGAACGTTTGCACCCCTTCGCCAGTAGAGGGCGTTGTTTGATAACCGTTGACAGTTGTAAAGGTTTCCTAATGGGTTTTAGCTGCTGAATGAATTAATTCTTTAGGTTCGAGCACACAGGCTGATCTCAGACCACAGTTTCTTAGGGAGTGCCTTAAAGAAAGATTTATTCTGCATACTCACTTTGCCATCCAACTCTTGAAATAACTTTCTTGAACTAATATACATACATATGTATATATATATATATATATATATATATATATATATATATATATATATATATACATATATATATATATATATTTAGCCTGTATATCGTGTACATATTGAACAAGATATTATTATGAAGGGATTGAGGGATTTAAGCAATAGTAACTCCAAAAATAAAGCTAGATAACACAATAAAACACAACAAAAACGTGATAACGTAATAAAAAACATGCCTTTAGAAATGTTTTATGAACGGAGTTATCTCATTTTGGAACCAAAGTCTTCATATAGGCTACTTTATAATGGCACTGATTGATGCAAGTAAACAGGCATGAAGCAAGGCACGAGAAGAAAATAAATGAAGTAGCAATACAAATAAGTGATGTGTTTTGAAGAAGAGAGAAAAAATCATGAAATGAGAAGGAAATGTTATTGGCAGGGGTCTACTCCTCAATCCTCATGAAGTCAACCTGATTCTTTTATTTCTAAAAGTAACATTAATATTTCAGCCAGTGATAGTAAAAAAGCGAGAGAAATCACCTTTAAATGAATTCACAGGTTTTACACAGGTCTAAATGCTTTCTCAAAAGACTTAAGAATGGCATTGATACCCTCTGTTCTTTCTGTTCAGAAAAACCTGAGTCCACTTTACATTATTTTGGAACTGCTCTTTCACAGTTACATTTTGGTGTGACATTTGTGATTTTATCAATTGTTATGTAAATCCTAATGTTGATTTTAGGAGCACTTCCGGTGGGACGGGTTCACTTCCTGCCGTCGGTGTGGTGTCGCATATGCAGGTCATCTCTTCTGATGCACATGGATGTGTAGTAAAGCTCTCACATTAACGTGTGTCTCTTGTAGACGTACAAAAGAAACAAAAGCTGATGCTCGCCGACGGCATCAGCCCGTTGTCCGAGCGCAGAGACCCAGCGCGCCCTGACGAGCGACTCTAGTAGCATGTTGGCTTGGGCAAGGCGATAGATCACCGTGGCAACCAGCTGGTGTCGCGACTGCTTTTATACGGCATACTGGCGACGCTCCAACCGACGACGGTTGGTGATGAAATTTACATTCACGTTTAACGTTGAGAACACGAGTCAGACAGAGCGTTTTTATTGTACACACTTTTGTTGAAAACGGAACTCGAAACACAATGATATTTATAAACGAGTAGTCACAGAATGACATTTCCAGACCTAGCTCATTAATTATGCAAAACAACAGCCAATGGCGGTTCTCCAAGCAATATTTGAATCGGTCATTCACAGATTGTTTGCCTCCAAATAAAGAGCTTTTGCTTATATCGTGTTGTCATTCTTTTCACCACCTAATCAATGAAATCAACGGGACTTGATGTACACATTTGTAAAAGCAAACTCTCTGTTCGATGTGAAACGGGGCTTTTAGGACATCTAGTGTAAGGAAAACAACGTTGCATGATATTACCAATCCTGTTTCGGAGCTACAGTATATACTCGTTTATGCTCTTTCGCAAATGCAACGCTTGGGGGGTGATGTGAAATTGTCATGAGATCACTTCTTTTTGATAAACGCATGGCTTTTACCAAAAGATGACCTCTACCACTAGAGGTCGTCATCACTTCTTCGATCGTTCCTAACAATTATTTATTAATAAAAATTAAAATCATATTTATTACAGTCTCTTAATCATATTTATTACAGTCTGTTGTTCATACAACGCTAATCAATATTCGGTTATGTGTGTTTGTGTGGCACTTTTAGGAGTGTCATTTATCAATTCAGTAAGTACATTTAAACTCTTTTTATACTGGCTTTTACTTCTGTAAAGAAAATGAGAATCTGATTTGTCTTCTCCTTTCAATTGAACGTTTGCACCCCTTCGCCAGTAGAGGGCGTTGTTTGATAACCGTGGACAGTTGTAAAGGTTTCCTAATGGGTTTTAGCTGCTGAATGATTGAATTCTTTAGGTTCGAGCACACAGGCTGATCTCAGACCACAGTTTCTTAGGGAGTGCCTTAAAGAAAGGTTTATTCTGCATACTCACTTTGCCATCCAACTCTTGAAGTAACTTTCTTGAACTAATATACATACATATATATATATATATATATATATATATATAGAGAGAGAGAGAGAGAGAGAGAGAGAGAGAGAGAGAGAGCCTGTATATTGTGTACATATTGAACAAGATATTATTATGAAGGGATTAAGGGGTTTAATCCATAGTAACTCCAAAAATACAGCTAGATAACACAATAAAACACAACAAAAACATGATAACATAATAAAAAACATGCCTTTAGAAATGAGAGTTATCTCATATGCAGGTCATCTCTTCTGATGCACATGGATGTGTACACAAGTAAAGCGAGTCTCACATTAAACCGTGTCTCTTGTAGACGTACAAAAGAAACAAAAGCCGATGCACGCCGGCGATCCGACGGGCATCGGCCCGTTGTTTCCGAGCGCAGAGACCAAGCGCGCCCTGATGAGCGACTCTAGTAGCGTGTTGGCTTGGTGTCAAGGCGATAGGTCCCCGGCCCGAACAGATCTAGCAGGTGTCGCGACTGCTTTTATACGGCACATCGGCGACGCTACAGCCGACGACGGTTGGTGAGAAAATGTACATTCACGTTTAACGTTGAGAACACGAGTCAGACAGAACAGAGCATTTTTATTGTACACACTTTTGTTGAAAACGGAACTCGAAACACAATGATATTTGTAAATGAGTAGTCACAGAATGACATTTCCAGACCTAGCTCATTAATTATGCAAAACAACAGCCAATGGCGGTTCTCCAACTGCACACAAAGCAATATTTGAGTCGGTCATTCACAGATTGTTTGAAGTATATGTAACCCCCTCGCTCTATGCGTGCTCGCTAGCCTCTAGCACCGCCGCTGTTACTCTGCGCTGTGTGTGTGTTCGTGGGTGGTGGTAGAGAGAGGCGCGGACACAGAGGGGTTCCGGATCGTGGCTTGGCCTGTTTATTTCACAGCACGGCATCTGTAGCGTTGACAAGAATAACTCAACTTAAGTTTATCCATTAAAGTAAATTCGATGCACATTAAATTTCACAACAACCTCTCGTTGTTACACAATCATACCTAGCTTAGCATCAACCACCCCGTATTAATCAAACTCAAAAGATAAGACAAAAAACAAACATTTTAACTCCCCACATTACTCCGCTTTTAGTTTAGAACACAAAATATCTAAATAGACAGAACCTAAGAGTGATAACAAAGATTCTTTAAATATAAATTTCCGCTACTATTAACACATCTTACCTGTAGCGTTGACAAGAATAACTGAAGAAAAATCAACGCTACGGTACATCAAGAGGCTCAAAAACATTACTAAGAGAAAAACACACTTGTATCTGCCGTAACACAACAGTGTCATAGCGACATCTTGTGGGCAATCCAGAACACTGCCCTACATCCACCCCTTCTTTAAGTGATGGTGTCCCAGCCATCAAATTAACAAAAACTCAAGCGTGGTCTGATCTATGACAATCAAAACAATAAATGTATAGTGCAAAGTGTGTGTAAATTGTGTGTGTGTGGTAGCTAACTGTTATCAGGGTGCATGCAGCATGGCTCTGCGAATGTTCTTCAGTTCCTTTTATTTTTAGCCTTTAGCCACACCTTTCTCCCTCTTTCTATCTTTTGGAGGTCACTCTCCAGCTCCAGAACTTGGGATTCGAGTGAGAGTTTAATCGGGGGATGCCGGTTTCTTTTTGGGTTTCTCCTTAGAGGGATGGGCACTTGAGTGGAGGTGGTCCCCTTTCCGGTCATAACCACTCCCTCTCTGTCACCCGTTTCTTCTTTCCACATGTCAGCCCCTTCTGTGCTTATTTGCTCCCCCTCTTCATCGTCTGCTCCAACCAGGGCTCTGTCCACAGCCTCCTCTATACCATCGCTCTCTGTTACCTCTTCGCCTTTCCATTCAGTTCCTGCCCCACTTATCTCATCCTCTGACTCTCCATCTTTTACGATATCTCCTTCCTCCCGCTCCACTGGAAGAAACATACACTGTGTCAAGAGGTTTCTATGCAACACTCTCTCTGGTCCTCCATTCTCTGGCCGCACCACATACACAGGCAAACCTGGTTGCTTCTTGACCACAACATATGGGCGTGCCTCCCAACGATCTCTCAACTTCTGCTTCCCCTCCACATGACAGACCTTGACTAAGACTCTATCTCCTGGACTGAAGTCTTCACTCTTAGCTCTTTTGTCATAATACTTTTTCTGTTGTCCTTTCGCCAGCTGAGATGTCTGATTAGCCAGGGCATAGGCCTGCATCAGGGAGTCATACAGGGTCTGGACGTATTCGCTGTATTCACTCGGCTGGTCCGTTTTGGGGGACCCGAAGACGAGGTCCACTGGAAGCCTTGGATGCCTGCCGAACATGAGGTAGTAAGGGCTGTATCCAGTAGAGTCATGTCGCGAGCAGTTGTATGCATGTGTCATGGCATCCACATACTCATGCCACCGGGGCTTCAGGCGCGGCTCCAGTGTTCCCAGCATGTTCATCAGGGTACGGTTGAATCTTTCAGTGGTCCCGTTGCCCTGTGGGTGGTAGGGCGTGGTGTGGGTTTTAGTGATCCCAGTGCACTTGCATAACTCCTTTACAATTGCGCTTTCAAAATTACGACCTTGATCGGCGTGTAACCTTGCAGGGAATCCAAACCGACAGAAGAAATTCTTCCATAAGACCCTGGCTACTGTTCCTGCCTTATGGTCCCTGGTGGGGTAGGCCTGCGCATAGCGAGAAAAGTGGTCTGTAACAATGAGCACATTCTCTATACCACCCTTGGATTTCTCCAGCATCAAGATGTCCACACTGACCAGATCCATAGGGGCACTGGTATGGATACTGACAAGGGGGGCCCTGACGTTGGCTGTGGGAGTTTCCCTAAGGCAGCACCTTTCACACTGTTCACACCAAGCCTTGATCTCCTGGAACATTCTTGGCCAGTAAAATCTTTCTCTTATCATCTGCAGTGTCCTCTCGAATCCCAGATGCCCTGAATCATTGTGAAGGGCTATTTTGATGGTTTCACGCAGCTTTTCAGGCAGTATTAGTTGCTCCACCAACCCTTTTTTAAAGTCTCTGATGCTACGGTACAGGATTCCTTCTTTTACTACAAGCCTCCTCCACTCTTTTAAGAGGAGACCCCCCGTGGCTCCCACTTTTATCCTCTCGCTGTGGCCTGGTTTGTGGTTTCTGCTTTTAAAGTGGAGGATGGGACCGATTACTCTGTCTTCCTTCTGCCCCGCTCGAAGCTCCTGTATGGTCATAGCAGGCAGTGCCTCCATCCCCACATCCACATACACTTCACTGGCCTCCTGACCACTTTCAGGTTCCTCTTTGCCAGCTGTATCCTCGCCTGAGAGCTCCTCAGGCTCCTGGGTGATTTGTGCCTCCTCATGTCTCAGTCCACCAGTCCTCAACTGCTGCGGGCATGACTGCAGGGTCTCCGCCACCACCTGGTTGGACAAACGTGATAGAGCATCAGCGTTAGAGTTATCCTGCCCCCTCCGATACTGGATGTCAAAGTCAAATATGGACAGATGAGAAACCCAACGCTGACCTGTGGCGTCTAGTTTGGCTGAGGTCATTACATACTTCAGAGGGTTGTTGTCCGTCAGAACAGAGAACTTGCGCCCATAGAGGTGGTCATGGAACTTATCCGTCACGGCCCACTTGAGAGCAAGGAACTCAAGCTTGTGTGCTGGATATCTTGTCTCAGGTGGGCTTAGGCCTCTGCTCGCATACGCAATGACCCTTTCCACCCCATCTTGGACCTGTACTAACACCGCACCAAGCCCTACTCCTGAGGCATCAGTCTGCAGCATAAAGGGCTGACTGTAGTCCGGATACCCTAGCACTGGAGCGTTTATCAGTTTTTCTTTTAGAGACTGAAAGGCCTCTTCGCATTCAGCAGTCCACAGAAATGGCTGGTCAGGCCCCGGGCTTTTCTGGGTCCCTCTTTTCTTCTTTTTAGGGTCACCAGAGGTAAGGCGGTATAACGGAGCAGCCATGTTCGAGTAGCTCTTCACGTACCTCCTATAATAACCCGAAAAACCCAAAAACCGCAGCACCTCCATACGATTAGTAGGCCTCACCCAATCCTTGACCTTGTTGATCTTCTCTGGGTCTGTCCTGATGCCCTGTGCAGACACCAAGTGACCCAAGTATTGCACTTCCTTCCTCACAAGCTGACACTTGGACGGCTTTAGTTTCAAGCCATGCTCCCTAAGCCTATCGAAAGTCAGCTGCAGCCTCTCCAAATGTTCAGTAAAGGACTTAGAGAAAATGATGATGTCGTCCAGGTAAATAAGGAGATGGGTGAAATTTAAGTCTCCAAAACAGGACGTCATTAGTCTTTGAAATGTGGAGGGTGCGTTTTGTAGCCCAAACGGCATCCTATTGGCCTCAAACAGCCCCATGGGAGTGCTGAATGCTGTCTTGTGCTTGTCTTGTTCCGCAACCTCCACCTGCCAGTATCCAGATGTTAGGTCAAGGGTGGAGAAGTATTTTGCTTGTCCTAAAGCCTCCAGAGCCTCCTCTATCCTTGGCAGTGGGAATGCATCTCTGGTGCCGCAGGAGTTGAGCTTCCTGTAGTCAATACACAATCGGAGTGACCCATCTTTCTTGGTCACGACCACCACAGGAGATGCATACGGACTTTTACTGGGTCGAATTACTCCTGCTGTCTCCATTTCCATCAATAACCGCCTCACATCTTGCCACTGGGAAGGGGGTATTTTGCGGTATGGCAGTCGGAAAGGCCTCGGGTCAACCAGGGGAATCTCATGGTGTACTGTTGTGGTGTGACCATAGTCCATACGATGTTGGGAGAACACATCTGCATTCTGGTCCAGCATTTCCCGAAGCAGCGCACGTTGGTCCTCACTTTCCACCGCTGCTTCACTAAGGTCAACCCCACAGCTAGTCACTACTTGGTCCAGACTGAGACATGCCCCTCTGCTCCCAGCTTCGCTATACTTTTTATCTGGAAACTCTACCACCTTGTCCACCAGGACTGCATTGGCCAGACTTGTGTGTCGTCTGATCGTAATGACTCGCTGGGAAAGATTCATCACTCTAACTGGAGCACAACCTCTTTTTACATTAGCAAGCACTTTGGCCACCAAGACCTCCTGGGGGAGTTGCGAGGGGTGATGGGCTTCAATCAAGGCTGTATAAATCTTCCTTTGAGGACCAGCTTTAATCCTACACATTAAGTCCATCTCTTTCCCACTAGGGAGGCGTATTGTACGACCAGTGTATACAGCAGGACCCACAACATCATGCATTTCACTTTGCTTGGCGCTTCCCACCTTCAGTAAAGCCGTGTACCACTCTGGATGCTTCTCCTTGACCTGGTGTAGATACTCTGAACCATAAGCTGCTTGAAGGTGGGTTTGCGAGGCTCGAATGACATTGGTTCCCACCAGCAGGGGGACTGAAGAACGATAGTCAGAATCAGGAACAACAAAGGTAGGTACTGCTTTGAATTCTTTCCCCAGCACTTTCAGGTCGATGTGCAGAACACCACGGTAGGGTACGATCTGACCTGCTGCACCCTCTATTGGTATCTTAGAAGACTGTAACTTCTGCTTCAGTAAAGCTGGGTGGCTCTGCCAGTAGTTGTGCGTAATACTGGTGATCTGCGATCCAGAGTCAATGAGAGCCTTGCATGTCTTCCCATTGACTTCCACTTCCCCTTCGTTCCTAGGGCCTACTAGGGGTGTTTCCCCTAGTTCAGTGTGAATCCTCTTCACAGGTGGGTGGGGTCCTTGCTGCGTACCCATGGATGCCCCGGCTGCCATGGGCACTAAGCGTTTAAATTTTGAGCAGAGTGCTTGCGTCCTTCAGCAGGGGTCTTAGGCCGCTGGGCTTCAGCTTGGCTTGGATCCAGAAGCACTGCCCTGCACACTCTGGCTGTGTGGCCTGGCTCTCCACACCGGTAACAGACAAAGCTTATACCCTGGCTTGCTGTTCCCTTTGCTGGCTGAACTGCTAATGGGGAGGCAAGGAGTGGAGAGGCCATTCTCATTTCTAGTTGGGATAGCTTAGTCATTTGTTCTTCCTGAATGAGGGCTAGTTTCTTTACCATTTCTGTCAACTCTGACATTTCCGATGTGTGGTTTGGCCTATCCAGTTTGCTGTGTCCACCCCCTCCTGATGTTACGTGCACCTGAGCATACGTTTTCTTTGCTTTACTCTGCGTCTGGAACTTCTTAGTTTCTCTGGCGTAATTTCGGAGCTCCGCCTGCAGCTCTCTGAAGCTCAAGAGCCTGGGGACCATTGGTGCGATTCTAGTGTACACCTCCTCATCAGTAAGGCCCCTCATGAACTGCCGGCTTAGTTTGCAATCTCGGTCCAGGAAGGGCTTGCCTCCTCTTTGCTTCTCCTCCACCGTCCGCAACTTAGCCTCCAGTGCTATAGCATAAGAACAGGCAGACTCCCCTGAATTCTGGCTCCGCTCATAGAAGTCAGCCAGAGGGTCTAGGGAGCCTCGTGTATCACCGTATTCAGCCCTCAGTTCCTCAAAAGCTTTCTCAGGGGTTTGATCATGTGGAGGTAAGTTAAGAATGAGATTTCGGGCTTCACCACCCAGGTGTCGCACAACAGTGGAGAAGCGAAGGTGCATTGGGAGCTCTATTGCCTCCAAGAGGTACTGCAAGTCGCGAATCCAGTCTTCCACCAGTATCCTACAGTCTGGATTTCCCGTGAAAACTTGAACATTCTTCACCTGATGAGTTTGCATGAAACCGCCATGGGCTGCTATGGGAAGGCACTGGCCGGTGACTACAGGGGGCCTGAATTGAGCCACATGTGAGTGGGCCGTTCGGCTGGCAGTCGTAGGTGGATGGGCAACTTGAGAGAGAGCATCGACATGCACATTAAGGTGGGAGTGGGGATTCTGTGTCTGTTGAGATGACCATTCAAGAGGAGCATCAGCGGTTGTCTTGTTTGACGCTGTCTGAGGGCCATGTAAAGTCATGCTGGGAACCCATGCATTAGCAGATGGGGCCAATGAGGTGGGTCCACTATAGACTGGAACTTGAGCGGCTTGAAATGTGGCCTGCCCAGTGGTTACGTGCTTAACTGTAATGTTAGCACCTGGCGACCTCGGACATGGTGCAGGCTCAAAAGGGGGATACGAATAACCAGAGTAAGCCTGGAGGCCGGGTCTAATCGGCTGGGCTGGATATGGTGATGTAACTGGAATGGGCCCGGGTGGCTGCTGTTCATCTGGCACCTCAACAAAACTATGATGTGTAGGGCTTTGCCAAAGCGTGGCTCCTGATGGCCCAAGACCACTGCGTTTGCGAACAGAGGCATCCACTGACCTTTCCACCAGGCCACCTGTTCTTGCATCTGGGCTGTCTTCGAAACAGAGTGGCGGTACCTGCCCTGAGGCCCCAGTGCCTGGCGGCCTTGTTGCATGGGCTGGTGTCATGTACTGGCCAGCATAGAGCAGGTTCATTGGGGGTGGTGGAGCATGGCGTTCAAAGGGCAATGGTAGGTTATTTGAGGGATGCTCAGCTGGCGGTAGGAGGTTGGGTTCGTTACATGAGGAACTATGCAAGTTTTTAGTTGAGTTTGCATAGGTTTGCGCCATTGTAGGATGTAAAATTGTATTTATTATGTGCAAGTAGGTTAAATGGCAGTGTATTTGGATTGTAAGAAGATGTAATGTCAAAAGTTTCAATCTCGTACAAAAAACAAGAAAATATATATATATATATTACTAATAAACCATCACATATTTCTTACATAACAGCAAGTCACTTCAATTATAACAACAAAACATGTTCAGATTCCCATCAGGCTGTAAAGGATATAGCAGTGACTGCGAGGCATACGCAAGATCACCAGTTTGGTTAAGAACTCAGTCTGTCTATTATAGAGTTCAGCACACAAACTCCTGGCTGTAGAAATCTTTTCGGCTTCAGTCTAGTGGTGCCACAATCCGGGTCACGGCACCAAAGATGTAACCCCCTCGCTCTATGCGTGCTCGCTAGCCTCTAGCACCGCCGCTGTTACTCTGCGCTGTGTGTGTGTTCGTGGGTGGTGGTAGAGAGAGACGCGGACACAGAGGGGTTCCGGATCGTGGCTTGGCCTGTTTATTTCACAGCACGGCATCTGTAGCGTTGACAAGAATAACTCAACTTAAGTTTATCCATTAAAGTAAATTCGATGCACATTAAATTTCACAACAACCTCTCGTTGTTACACAATCATACCTAGCTTAGCATCAACCACCCCGTATTAATCAAACTCAAAAGATAAGACAAAAAACAAACATTTTAACTCCCCACATTACTCCGCTTTTAGTTTAGAACACAAAATATCTAAATAGACAGAACCTAAGAGTGATAACAAAGATTCTTTAAATATAAATTTCCGCTACTATTAACACATCTTACCTGTAGCGTTGACAAGAATAACTGAAGAAAAATCAACGCTACGGTACATCAAGAGGCTCAAAAACATTACTAAGAGAAAAACACACTTGTATCTGCCGTAACACAACAGTGTCATAGCGACATCTTGTGGGCAATCCAGAACACTGCCCTACATATATAGACATGATATGACTTTGTTTGCTTAATAAGCAGTTTAGATCGTTGGATTACTCTGCAGTAATTGTGGCACATTACTGCAGAGCAATCAGGGTTAAGGTGCCTTGCTCAAGGGCACTTCATCCATGACCCGTGCTGGCTGGCATTGAGATTTGAATCGTCGACCTTCTGATCACAAGCCCAGCGCTTTAACCACTAGGCCACAGCGGACCCCGAGCCGCCTTGGGCGTAATAGACTGGGTTCTAAAGGGTCAGTGCCAGAGGGTCAGCCGGGATTTAAGCAATAGTAACTCCAAAAATAAAGCTAGATAACACAATAATACACAACAAAAACGTGATAACGTAATAAAAAACATGCCTTTAGAAATGTTTTATGAACGGAGTTATCTCATTTTGGAACCAAAGTCTTCATATAGGCTACTTTATAATGGCACTGATTGATGCAAGTAAACAGGCATGAAGCAAGGCACGAGAAGAAAATAAATGAAGTAGCAATACAAATAAGTGATGTGTTTTGAAGAAGAGAGAAAAAATCATGAAATGAGAAGGAAATGTTATTGGCAGGGGTCTACTCCTCAATCCTCATGAAGTCAACCTGATTCTCTTATTTCTAAAAGTAACATTAATATTTCAGCCAGTGATAGTAAAAAAGCGAGAGAAATCACCTTTAAATGAATTCACAGGTTTTACACAGGTCTAAATGCTTTCTCAAAAGACTTAAGAATGGCATTGATACCCTCTGTTCTTTCTGTTCAGAAAAACCTGAGTCCACTTTACATTTATTTTGGAACTGCTCTTTCACAGTTACATTTTGGTGTGACATTTGTGATTTTATCAATTGTTATGTAAATCCTAATGTTGATTTTAGGAGCACTTCCGGTGGGACGGGTTGACTTTCTGCCGTCGGTGTGGTGTCGCATATGCAGGTCATCTCTTCTGATGCACATGGATGTGTACACAAGTAAAGCTCTCACATTAACGTGTGTCTCTTGTAGACGTACAAAAGAAACAAAAGCCGATGCTCGCCGACAGCATCAGCCCGTTGTCCGAGCGCAGAGACCCAGCGCGCCCTGACGAGCGACTCTAGTAGCATGTTGGCTTGGGCCAAGGCGATAGATCACCGTGGCAACTTGCTGGTGTCGCGACTGGTTTTATACGGCATATCGGCGACGCTCCAACCGACGACGGTTGGTGAGGAAATTTACATTCACGTTTAACGTTAAGAACACGAGTCAGACAGAGCGTTTTTATTGTACACACTTTTGTTGAAAACGGAACTCGAAACACAATGATATTTATAAACGAGTAGTCACAGAATGACATTTCCAGACCTAGCTCATTAATTATGCAAAACAACAGCCAATGGCGGTTCTCCAAGCAATATTTGAATCGGTCATTCACAGATTGTTTGCCTCCAAATAAAGAGCTTTTGCTTATATCGTGTCGTCATTCTTTTCACCACCTAATCAATGAAATCAACGGGACTTGATGTACACATTTGAAAAAGCAAACTCTCTGTTCGATGTGAAACGGGGCTTTTAGGACATCTAGTGTAAGGAAAACAACGTTGCATGATATTACCAATCCTGTTTCGGAGCTACAGTATATACTCGTTTATGCTCTTTCGCAAATGCAACGCTTGGGGGGTGATGTGAAATTGTCATGAGATATCTTCTTTTTGATAAACGCATGGCTTTTACCACAAGATGACCTCTACCACTAGACGTCGTCATCACTTCTTCGATCGTTCCTAACAATTATTTATTAATAAAAATTAAAATCATATTTATTACAGTCTCTTAATCATATTTATTACAGTCTGTTGTTCATACAACGCTAATCAATATTCGGTTATGTGTGTTTGTGTGGCACTTTTAGGAGTGTCATTCATCAATTCAGTAAGTACTTTTAAACTCTTTTTATACTGGCTTTTACTTCTGTAAAGAAAATGAGAATCTGATTTGTCTTCTCCTTTCAATTGAACGTTTGCACCCCTTCGCCAGTCGAGGGCGTTGTTTGATAACCGTTGACAGTTGTAAAGGTTTCCTAATGGGTTTTAGCTGCTGAATGAATTAATTCTTTAGGTTCGAGCACACAGGCTGATCTCAGACCACAGTTTCTTAGGGAGTGCCTTAAAGAAAGATTTATTCTGCATACTCACTTTGCCATCCAACTCTTGAAGTAACTTTCTTGAACTAATATACATACATATGTATATATATATATATATATATATATTTAGCCTGTATATCGTGTACATATTGAACAAGATATTATTATGAAGGGATTGAGGGATTTAAGCAATAGTAACTCCAAAAATAAAGCTAGATAACACAATAAAACACAACAAAAACGTGATAACGTAATAAAAAACATGCCTTTAGAAATGTTTTATGAACGGAGTTATCTCATTTTGGAACCAAAGTCTTCATATAGGCTACTTTATAATGGCACTGATTGATGCAAGTAAACAGGCATGAAGCAAGGCACGAGAAGAAAATAAATGAAGTAGCAATACAAATAAGTGATGTGTTTTGAAGAAGAGAGAAAAAATCATGAAATGAGAAGGAAATGTTATTGGCAGGGGTCTACTCCTCAATCCTCATGAAGTCAACCTGATTCTTTTATTTCTAAAAGTAACATTAATATTTCAGCCAGTGATAGTAAAAAAGCGAGAGAAATCACCTTTAAATGAATTCACAGGTTTTACACAGGTCTAAATGCTTTCTCAAAAGACTTAAGAATGGCATTGATACCCTCTGTTCTTTCTGTTCAGAAAAACCTGAGTCCACTTTACATTTATTTTGGAACTGCTCTTTCACAGTTACATTTTGGTGTGACATTTGTGATTTTATCAATTGTTATGTAAATCCTAATGTTGATTTTAGGAGAACTTCCGGTGGGACGGGTTCACTTCCTGCCGTCGGTGTGGTGTCGCATATGCAGGTCATCTCTTCTGATGCACATGGATGTGTACACAAGTAAAGCTCTCACATTAACGTGTGTCTCTTGTAGACGTACAAAAGAAACAAAAGCTGATGCTCGCCGACGGCATCAGCCCGTTGTCCGAGCGCAGAGACCCAGCGCGCCCTGACGAGCGACTCTAGTAGCATGTTGGCTTGGGCAAGGCGATAGATCACCGTGGCAACCAGCTGGTGTCGCGACTGGTTTTATACGGCATACTGGCGACGCTCCAACCGACGACGGTTGGTGATGAAATTTACATTCACGTTTAACGTTGAGAACACGAGTCAGACAGAGCGTTTTTATTGTACACACTTTTGTTGAAAACGGAACTCGAAACACAATGATATTTATAAACGAGTAGTCACAGAATGACATTTCCAGACCTAGCTCATTAATTATGCAAAACAACAGCCAATGGCGGTGCTCCAAGCAATATTTGAATCGGTCATTCACAGATTGTTTGCCTCCAAATAAAGAGCTTTTGCTTATATCGTGTCGTCATTCTTTTCACCACCTAATCAAAGAAAACAACGGGACTTGATGTACACATTTGAAAAAGCAAACTCTCTGTTCGATGTGGAACGGGGCTTTTAGGACATCTAGTGTAAGGAAAACAACGTTGCATGATATTACCAATCCTGTTTCGGAGCTACAGTATATACTCGTTTATGCTCTTTCGCAAATGCAACGCTTGGGGGGTGATGTGAAATTGTCATGAGATCACTTCTTTTTGATAAACGCATGGCTTTTACCACAAGATGACCTCTACCACTAGAGGTCGTCATCACTTCTTCGATCGTTCCTAACAATTATTTATTAATAAAAATTAAAATCATATTTATTACAGTCTCTTAATCATATTTATTACAGTCTGTTGTTCATACAACGCTAATCAATATTCGGTTATGTGTGTTTGTGTGGCACTTTTAGGAGTGTCATTCATCAATTCAGTAAGTACATTTAAACTCTTTTTATACTGGCTTTTACTTCTGTAAAGAAAATGAGAATCTGATTTGTCTTCTCCTTTCAATTGAACGTTTGCACCCCTTCGCCAGTAGAGGGCTTTGTCTGATAACCGTGGACAGTTGTAAAGGTTTCCTAATGGGTTTTAGCTGCTGAATGATTGAATTCTTTAGGTTCGAGCACACAGGCTGATCTCAGACCACAGTTTCTTAGGGAGTGCCTTAAAGAAAGGTTTATTCTGCATACTCACTTTGCCATCCAACTCTTGAAGTAACTTTCTTGAACTAATATACATACATATATATATATATATATATATATATATATATATATAGAGAGAGAGAGAGAGAGAGAGAGAGAGAGAGAGAGAGAGAGCCTGTATATTGTGTACATATTGAACAAGATATTATTATGAAGGGATTGAGGGATTTAAGCCATAGTAACTCCAAAAATACAGCTAGATAACACAATAAAACACAACAAAAACATGATAACATAATAAAAAACATGCCTTTAGAAATGAGAGTTATCTCATATGCAGGTCATCTCTTCTGATGCACATGGATGTGTACACAAGTAAAGCGAGTCTCACATTAACGCGTGTCTCTTGTAGACATACAAAAGAAACAAAAGCTGATGCACGCCGGCGATCCGACGGGCATCGGCCCGTTGTTTCCGAGCGCAGAGACCAAGCGCGCCCTGACGAGCGACTCTAGTAGCGTGTTGGCTTGGTGTCAAGGCGATAGGTCCCCGGCCCGAACAAATCTAGCAGGTGTCGCGACTGCTTTTATACGGCACATCGGCGACGCTACAGCCGACGACGGTTGGTGAGAAAATGTACATTCACGTTTAACGTTGAGAACACGAGTCAGACAGAACAGAGCATTTTTATTGTACACACTTTTGTTGAAAACGGAACTCGAAACACAATGATATTTGTAAATGAGTAGTCACAGAATGACATTTCCAGACCTAGCTCATTAATTATGCAAAACAACAGCCAATGGCGGTTCTCCAACTGCACACAAAGCAATATTTGAGTCGGTCATTCACAGATTGTTTGAAGTATATAGACATGATATGACTTTGTTTGCTTAATAAGCAGTTTAGATCGTTGGATTACTCTGCAGTAATTGTGGCACATTACTGCAGAGCAATCAGGGTTAAGGTGCCTTGCTCAAGGGCACTTCATCCATGACCCGTGCTGGCTGGCATTGAGATTTGAATCGTCGACCTTCTGAACACAAGCCCAGCGCTTTAACCACTAGGCCACAGCGGACCCCGAGCCGCCTTGGGCGTAATAGACTGGGTTCTAAAGGGTCAGTGCCAGAGGGTCAGCCGGGATTTGAGCAATAGTAACTCCAAAAACAAAGCTAGATAACACAATAATACACAACAAAAACGTGATAACGTAATAAAAAACATGCCTTTAGAAATGTTTTATGAACGGAGTTATCTCATTTTGGAACCAAAGTCTTCATATAGGCTACTTTATAATGGCACTGATTGATGCAAGTAAACAGGCATGAAGCAAGGCACGAGAAGAAAATAAATGAAGTAGCAATACAAATAAGTGATGTGTTTTGAAGAAGAGAGAAAAAATCATGAAATGAGAAGGAAATGTTATTAGCAGGGGTCTACTCCTCAATCCTCATGAAGTCAACCAGATGCTCTTATTTGTAAAAGTAACGTTAATATTTCAGCCAGGGATAGTAATAAAACGAGAGAAATCACCTTTAAATGAATTCACAGGTTTTACACAGGTCTAAATGCTTTCTCAAAAGACTTAAGAATGGCATTGATACAACTCTGTTCTTTCTGTTCAGAAAAACCTGAGACCACTTTACATGTATTTTGGAACTGCTCTTTCACAGTTACATTTTGGTGTGACATTTGTGATTTTATCAATTGTTATGTAAATCCTAATGTTGATTTTACATACATTAAATGTAATTTTTGGTTTTCATGAATGTGAAAAGAAAAGTGATATTTATTTTATAAACCTTATTTTTCTGTTAGCTAAATTTCACATTCACAAATCTAAATTGTCTAAATGCACTCCTCTTTTTTTGAGGTTTAAATGCCAGTTGAAAATGTACTTTGAGTAGCCTGTTGAGTTCTCTAAAAACTTAAAAGCTACAAGAACAGTGACTGTGTTTAAGGACTTTGCACCTAATCTGGATTGGAAGACTGAAGGAATTTAGTCTGGACTGAGGGAATCTGGAGCTTGTATTGACAATGATAATGGTTGTTGTAAATGTTTGTTTTTTGTTATCTTCTACAAGCATTTAAATAAAAAAAAAGATATATATATAAATATATTTCAGGCAGGGATTCGAGCACTTCCGGTGGGACGGGTTCACTTCCTGCGGTTGGTGTAGCGTCGCATATGCAGGTCATCTCTTCTGATGCACATGGATGTGTACACAAGTAAAGCTCTCACATTAACGTGTGTCTCTTGTAGACGTACAAAAGAAATAAAAGCTGATGCTCGCCGACGGCATCAGCCCGTTGTCCGAGCGCAGAGACCCAGCGCGCCCTGACGAGCGACTCTAGTAGCATGTTGGCTTGGGCAAGGCGATAGATCACCGTGGCAACCAGCTGGTGTCGCGACTGCTTTTATACGGCATACTGGCGACGCTCCAACCGACGACGGTTGGTGTTGAAATTTACATTCACGTTTAACGTTAAGAACACGAGTCAGACAGAGCGTTTTTATTGTACACACTTTTGTTGAAAACGGAACTCGAAACACAATGATATTTATAAACGAGTAGTCACAGAATGACATTTCCAGACCTAGCTCATTAATTATGCAAAACAACAGCCAATGGCGGTTCTCCAAGCAATATTTGAATCGGTCATTCACAGATTGTTTGCCTCCAAATAAAGAGCTTTTGCTTATATCGTGTCGTCATTCTTTTCACCACCTAATCAATGAAATCAACGGGACTTGATGTACACATTTGAAAAAGCAAACTCTCTGTTCGATGTGAAACGGGGCTTTTAGGACATCTAGTGTAAGGAAAACAACGTTGCATGATATTACCAATCCTGTTTCGGAGCTACAGTATATACTCGTTTATGCTCTTTCGCAAATGCAACGCTTGGGGGGTGATGTGAAATTGTCATGAGATATCTTCTTTTTGATAAACGCATGGCTTTTACCACAAGATGACCTCTACCACTAGACGTCGTCATCACTTCTTCGATCGTTCCTAACAATTATTTATTAATAAAAATTAAAATCATATTTATTACAGTCTCTTAATCATATTTATTACAGTCTGTTGTTCATACAACGCTAATCAATATTCGGTTATGTGTGTTTGTGTGGCACTTTTAGGAGTGTCATTCATCAATTCAGTAAGTACATTTAAACTCTTTTTATACTGGCTTTTACTTCTGTAAAGAAAATGAGAATCTGATTTGTCTTCTCCTTTCAATTGAACGTTTGCACCCCTTCGCCAGTAGAGGGCGTTGTTTGATAACCGTTGACAGTTGTAAAGGTTTCCTAATGGGTTTTAGCTGCTGAATGAATTAATTCTTTAGGTTCGAGCACACAGGCTGATCTCAGACCACAGTTTCTTAGGGAGTGCCTTAAAGAAAGATTTATTCTGCATACTCACTTTGCCATCCAACTCTTGAAGTAACTTTCTTGAACTAATATACATACATATGTATATATATATATATATATATTTAGCCTGTATATCGTGTACATATTGAACAAGATATTATTATGAAGGGATTGAGGGATTTAAGCAATAGTAACTCCAAAAATAAAGCTAGATAACACAATAAAACACAACAAAAACGTGATAACGTAATAAAAAACATGCCTTTAGAAATGTTTTATGAACGGAGTTATCTCATTTTGGAACCAAAGTCTTCATATAGGCTACTTTATAATGGCACTGATTGATGCAAGTAAACAGGCATGAAGCAAGGCACGAGAAGAAAATAAATGAAGTAGCAATACAAATAAGTGATGTGTTTTGAAGAAGAGAGAAAAAATCATGAAATGAGAAGGAAATGTTATTAGCAGGGGTCTACTCCTCAATCCTCATGAAGTCAACCAGATGCTCTTATTTGTAAAAGTAACGTTAATATTTCAGCCAGGGATAGTAATAAAACGAGAGAAATCACCTTTAAATGAATTCACAGGTTTTACACAGGTCTAAATGCTTTCTCAAAAGACTTAAGAATGGCATTGATACAACTCTGTTCTTTCTGTTCAGAAAAACCTGAGACCACTTTACATTTATTTTGGAACTGCTCTTTCACAGTTACATTTTGGTGTGACATTTGTGATTTTATCAATTGTTATGTAAATCCTAATGTTGATTTTACATACATTAAATGTAATTTTTGGTTTTCATGAATGTGAAGAGAAAAGTGATATTTATTTTATAAACGTCCCGGTTACGTATGTAACCTCTGTTCCCTGATGGAGGGAACAAGACGTTGTGTCGAAGCCGACAGATGGGGTTCGCCCTTGAGAACCAATCGTCTCTGACTATTTTGAAAAGGCCAATGAAATTGGCGAATGAAATTTGCATGCCGGGCTCCGCCCCCGGATATCCGGGTATAAAAGGGGAGCCGGCGTGCTCATTCATTCACCTTTTGTGCTGAGGAGCCTGAGAGCATCTCGTGACTGCTGCAGCGGACGGCTATTGTCGTGGCAAGAAGGACACAACGTCTTGTTCCCTCCATCAGGGAACAGAGGTTACATACGTAACCGGGACGTTCCCTTTCTGTCGGTCTCTCGACGTTGTGTCGAAGCCGACAGATGGGGTTCCTATGGAAAACGCCACGGCACTAGCCGCGTCACAATCTCTAGCGAAGCGACGTTGACCGGCCTGGGCGAGCCACACGTGAGCGCTATCGCGAAATTTGTAACCTTCCAGTGGGCAGGCAGGGGCTCCCAGAGCTTTTGGCAAAGATGAGTAGCCCCTGCCCTCCGCCAACTCAGACGGCCCCATTGGCGAGGGCCATCCAGTCGTAGGGCTACTGGGTAAGCGCTGTTCCTTCAATGAGGACGTGCGCTACGGAGACCACTTCCCACCCTAGGGGGGAATATAGTGGAGACACCAACATGGTCTCACCAAATAGGGGAGAACTCATGGGAGGTATGTGCGGAATGCCGCAAGGTGGATGTCCACCTGGGGAGGTCATGGGTTGCCACGCGGGGAACCATCTCATGACGACATCTCAGACGGAACCACCCTAGTGGGGGGTTACTACGTGTGGGGCACTAGGTCCGGTTAGAGCTATATGTAATAACTCAGCTTGATACCCGGCCATAGGCGGCAGGGCTGCTCCGCCGAGCCCGCCGCCCTGAGTGCTATTGTTGGATGGACGGACTGCCTATTCTTCACCCTTGGGGAAAGAAGGGAGGCAGCCCATAGCGCACTGGTCCACCTCAGAAGGGGAATGGCGCTATGCGCAGGCGTACGCCCCACGACTGCTGGTCTCACCTGCTGGCAAGACTCGAGCTGCCGACTCCCCACGGAGGTTGTAAGCCTCTGCGAGGTATAGCGTAGCCCAACCCGCAGCTCTACAGATGTCTGCCAGAGAGGCGCACTAAGCCGATGCCCACGAGGAGGTCACACCCCGAGCGGAGTGTACCGTCACTCAAATGGGCACGGGCTAGGATCGGCACGCCGTAGTGACGGCGTGTGCGACCCAGCGCTACAACTCTCCTCGGATACAGCACTCCCGTTGCTGACCTCCATAACAGACAAGAGCTGCTCAGGGCCTTGAAGCCCTCAGTGTGGTTCGAGTAGAGGCGCAATGCGCTTACTGGACACCCCACGTACAGGTTGGGTCTTTCTCCCGGTGTGGGAGCGCCTGCAAGTTCACCACCTAGTCCCAAAGGGGGGCGGCGGAACTTTGGGCACGTAAGTCGGCCGGGGTCTCAGGATCACGTGAGAGTCACCGGGCCTGAAATTTGGCAATCGGTGGACACGGAATGCTTGCAGGTGCCTCACCCTCTGGATGGACTCGAGCCCCAGCAGGAGAGCCAACCCCCCTCGCAGAACGAGGAAGGGGCTCTCGGCAGGGCCCGAAAAAAGGGGACCCAAAGGTCCACCTTAAGGTCCCTAGAGGGTACGGGGCGCGGACGAGGCCTTAGCCCCTCGCGCCCTAGAGGAACCTAATAATCAGGTCATGCCGCCCCAGAGGCTCACCAGCAACTGGTACGTGATAACCGCGACAGCGGGTACCCACGTTCCAATGTGGAAGGGGAGATTACTCCCCAGCCTCTCCTGCAATAGGACAGCACGTTCCTGAGCGAGCAATTCCGCGGGTCTTCTCCTCGAGAAGAGCACCAGGACGAGAAGGGGCGCCACTTAAAGGCATCCAGCCTTGTGGGCATGGCCCTTGCCTGAGTGACAGTCTCCACCACTGAGGGGGGTAGGTCATCCAGGAACTCCTCGTCCCATCCAGGAGCCAGACCCAGAGGTCCGGCTCGAACGCCACAACGTGTCCATCCCCTGCGAGTAGGCCCTTCGCCAGGGGATTTGGCCAGGGGGAGTTGTCGTCAGGAGTATTAGCTCCGAGGACCAAGTGTAGTTGGGCCCGTAAGGCGCAACTAGCAGCACTTGATACTCCCTTCCCAGACCTTGCACAGGACCTGCGCAATGAAGCTCACTGGGGGGAAGCGTAGTTCCGCTTGTCCCGCGGCCAGCTGCGCGCTAGGGCCTCCGTGTCGAGGGGGGAGCCTCGACCAGGGAGTGCCCAGCGGCACTGGGGGGTGTTCAGGGAGGCAACAGGTCCACCTGTGCCCGCCCAAACCACACCCAAGCCGGCCGCAGTGGTGGAGTCGTCACTTCGCACGAGGTGTCAACTGACGAGAGAGCGCTTGGCTGTCTGGTTCAGGACACCCGGTGGCGTGTGACCTGCAGGGGCCTTGCCACCTGCTGTCTCCACCAGGGGTGGAGTCGTCACTTCCCACGAGGCGTCAACTGACGAGAGAGCGCTTGGCTGTCTGGTTCAGGACATCCGGTGGTCATGTGACCTGCAGGGGCTTTGCCACCTGCTGTCTCCACTGGAGGCTGCGCGCTAGGGCCTCCGTGTCGAGGGGGTCCTCGTCCAAGGAATGCCCAGCGGTACTGGGTGGTGTTCAGGGAGGCGACAGGTCCCCCTGTGCCCGCCCAAACCACACCCAGGCCAGCCCGCAGGGGTGGAGTCATCACTTCCCACGGGGTGTCAACTGACGAGAGAGCGCTTGGCTGTCTGGTTCAGGACGCCCGGTGGGCATGTGACCTGCAGGGGCTTTGCCACCTGCTGTCTCCACGGGAGGAGGCGTTTTGGGCGAGTTGCGATGACTGCAGCGAGCGAGTGCCACCCTGAGGTTTAGTACGCTACGCCGGTCGTGCTGTCCGGGCCAGTATGCTGGCTCTGCACGAGAGGCCGGAGCCTCATCAGTGCAAGCAGGACAGCTAGCAACTTGAAGGCAGTGATCTGCCAACGCAGGCGGGGGCCCGTCCAGCGACCCGACACTGCGCGCCCATTGCACACCGCACCCGCACCCCGTAGGGAGGCGTCTGTCGTTCCACGACCGGCCTCAAGACCTGCTCGGGGTTTAGGATGCGACGGCAGCAGGTGTAATGACGATACGCCTACTGCCGGTGCGCCACGCTCTCCAGGGAACTCATCTCTGTAGTCAGTGCTGTCGCGGTCCCATGTGCGTCAACTCGAGGGGGACAGGCCACCCCCGAGGACACCATGCCCAGGAGCCTCTGAAACTGATTTCAGGGGACCGCTGGCTGCTGCCTGAAAGTTCAAGCAGCTCAGCACTGACTGTGCGTGCTCGTGAGCGAGCACGCCGTCATGGAGACAGTGTTGAGTTCTCTACCAGGAAAAGGGGGAGCTCCGCGCCAGGGAGAGCTGCTCTCTTTTTCCCGGCTGACCCGTTTACTGACATGCCAGCCCCTCGACAGTGCCGAGGGAACTGTACATGAGAGTATGCGGTCAGTTGTCATGAACCACTCCTGGCGTCTGACAGACACCAGGACGCGCTTCTGCGCCTCCCGAACGGCACCCTTGCAAGGTGCTGCTCAAGGTATGCAGCGACCCCTGGTTTTGGGGATGATGAAGTGCGGCTGTCGAAGCCACTGGACATCTCGGCCAAGGGGACGGTTCGATCGCCTTCGCCAGAGGGGTGGCAGCCCCGGCCTGGAGCACAGGAACATCCCTGCCTCTGCTGAGGTAAGAGGATGCCTGAAGTCCGGCGGAGGTCTGGCGAGCTGGATCGAATGCCGAGACGGACCACACTCCCAGCCACCGTGATGGTTTGAAATGCTAACCAAGCACCCAGAGACCTCACAGGGGGGGCTGCGATCTACTTCATCAACCCGCGGGGGTTGGTTCAATGACTAGCAGTGCTGTTCTCCCCGGGGGGAACGGCTCCGCTAAATCACCTGCCAGGCGATGGCGCAGCTCGACGCACCGTCGAAGCGAGAGTGCTGAGGGCTGCTTTATACTCGTCATTGCGTGCCGCCACGACGCAACGTCGAGTTGCCGAACACCATCTTTCAGAGGGTGAGAGCGGCTGCAAGTGGGACCCAGAGAGAGACCTCTCCTTGTGAGAAGGCGGGCACTAGGCCCCCGAAGGGGCCCAGAAGGTGTTTGGGACGCGGCAGGGACCGCCCCAGTCCGACCATCCAGCAACCCAGGCTGGGTCGGGCCCGATGGTTCAATCTCTCTAGGTGGTCCTTCTCTTGACGTCCTCCTCCGGGGGGCCACCTGCGGGGGCACCAGAACCGGAGTCGACGCTGGAGAAGGCCAGGGCTGCCGGGGGCAGACCACGTGCGAGACCTCGACGGCCGAAAGGCGGCCGGGTCACAGCAGGCCGGTCTGTTTCTACACTGTCAAAAGGCTGCTGGAGCAGTCCTTGACAGCGCCACCAATCAGCCGACCTTGCGAGAGGGGAGTCGGGAAAGTGGCCTTTCTCGACATCGCCCCCCTGCGCAAGATTGGGTCCGAGGCATCTTTCCGGGCCACTGATGTGGACATCGTCCGACCCAGCCTGCGCTGCCACCGCGGTCCCCGGAGGGCCAGTCGGCGGCGGCACTACTTGGGTCGGTCTTACCCCATGGGGCTCTCTTTAGCGCCCTGGCCTGCAGGAAGGCCATGCGTAAGAGTGGAGGCAGCTTGGTCCACGGCACTGCCAGCCTCAACACCAGAGATGTTGAGACCTTACATGCCCTGGACGGTGAGTCTAGGTCAAGCCCCCCAGGTGGCCGCCGTCTGCGGATACCCGCGACTGCATGCTCCACCCAGGGTGCATTGACATAGTCCCTAGCTGCCTCCCCGCCCCGAGGGAAGAGAGGGCGATAGAGTCAGCTAGACGGAAGCGCGCCGAAGGGGACGCTCCAGGTCTTACTGAACTCCTTATGCAGCTCGGTAAAACTTGGCACTTGAGCCGGGCCCAATGTGCGAGTACCCAGCCGCGAGCACCAGGGCTGCACCGCAACCCGACGCTCACGGCGGTCCGAGCGAGCATGGCTGACATCTTGACGTCTGCTCTCACCTGTGCTCGACCTCCCGAGGGAGGGAGCTTCAGGGAATCGCCAGAGTCTGATGCCAGCAGGTCGCGCTCCGATGTTGCAAGAGACACCTCATCTCCACGGCTCGTGTCCGAGCGCGTGGCTGAGGAATAAGATGGCGTAGGACCATCCTTGGGGACCTGCTAAACAAGCGAGACGGGGCGCGAGCGGTCCGCGAGCCGACCGGCTGACGGATTAACGCTCACGATAATCCCCACATCACCCTCGCTGCTCGCCGCCGCTGACGGCAGGGCCGTAGCCGCTGCGGTCACAGAACGGGAAGCAAACGAGGTGGTGGCTTGCTCTTGACAGAACGTAGCCAACGTGACGCAACGTCTGAATAGCCGTCCGCCCGCAGTGACGCAACGTCTGACTAGCCATCCGCGCGCAGTGACGCAACGTCTGAATAGCCATCCGCGCGCCGTGCGGGCAGGACGAATCCACGAGGCTGCCACAGTGATCGGACCCCCGAACACTTGCGGCAACCACCGTGTCCGTCCCCGTCCTCGATGAGTGTACTGCACCCAAGAGATCAGCGGGCAATGCCACGCTGAGGAAATTGCTCTTTTAGAAAAATACCTCAGGAACTGCCAGGACGCCCAGGGGAATCTCCGCTGCACCGCGTCGTAGAAATCGGCAATTCGAAGAATGTCATCAGATGCGAAGGCTCCGAAGAACAAAAGGTGAATGAATGAGCACGCCGGCTCCCCTTTTATACCCGGATATCCGGGGGCGGAGCCCGGCATGCAAATTTCATTCGCCAATTTCATTGGCCTTTTCAAAATAGTCAGAGACGATTGGTTCTCAAGGGCGAACCCCATCTGTCGGCTTCGACACAACGTCGAGAGACCGACAGAAAGGGAACCTTATTTTTCTGTTAGCTAAATTTCACATTCACAAATCTAAATTGTCTAAATGCACTCCTCTTTTTTTGAGGTTTAAATGCGAGTTGAAAATGTACTTTGAGTAGCCTGTTGAGTTCTCTAAAAACTTAAAAGCTACAAGAACAGTGACTGTGTTTAAGGACTTTGCACCTAATCTGGATTGGAAGACTGAAGGAATTTAGTCTGGACTGAGGGAATCTGGAGCTTGTATTGACAATGGTAATGGTTGTTGTAAATGTTTGTTTTTTGTTATCTTCTACAAGCATTTAATTAAAAAAAAATATATATATATAAATATATTTCAGTCAGGGATTCGAGCACTTCCGGTGGGACGGGTTCACTTCCTGCGGTTGGTGTAGCGTCGCATATGCAGGTCATCTCTTCTGATGCACATGGATGTGTAGTAAAGCTCTCACATTAACGTGTGTCTCTTGTAGACGTACAAAAGAAACAAAAGCTGATGCTCGCCGACGGCATCAGCCCGTTGTCCGAGCGCAGAGACCCAGCGCGCCCTGACGAGCGACTCTAGTAGCATGTTGGCTTGGGCAAGGCGATAGATCACCGTGGCAACCAGCTGGTGTCGCGACTGCTTTTATACGGCATACTGGCGACGCTCCAACCGACGACGGTTGGTGATGAAATTTACATTCACGTTTAACGTTGAGAACACGAGTCAGACAGAGCGTTTTTATTGTACACACTTTTGTTGAAAACGGAACTCGAAACACAATGATATTTATAAACGAGTAGTCACAGAATGACATTTCCAGACCTAGCTCATTAATTATGCAAAACAACAGCCAATGGCGGTTCTCCAAGCAATATTTGAATCGGTCATTCACAGATTGTTTGCCTCCAAATAAAGAGCTTTTGCTTATATCGTGTTGTCATTCTTTTCACCACCTAATCAATGAAATCAACGGGACTTGATGTACACATTTGTAAAAGCAAACTCTCTGTTCGATGTGAAACTGGGCTTTTAGGACATCTAGTGTAAGGAAAACAACGTTGCATGATATTACCAATCCTGTTTCGGAGCTACAGTATATACTCGTTTATGCTCTTTCGCAAATGCAACGCTTGGGGGGTGATGTGAAATTGTCATGAGATCACTTCTTTTTGATAAACGCATGGCTTTTACCAAAAGATGACCTCTACCACTAGACGTCGTCATCACTTCTTCGATCGTTCCTAACAATTATTTATTAATAAAAATTAAAATCATATTTATTACAGTCTCTTAATCATATTTATTACAGTCTGTTGTTCATACAACGCTAATCAATATTCGGTTATGTGTGTTTGTGTGGCACTTTTAGGAGTGTCATTCATCAATTCAGTAAGTACTTTTAAACTCTTTTTATACTGGCTTTTACTTCTGTAAAGAAAATGAGAATCTGATTTGTCTTCTCCTTTCAATTGAACGTTTGCACCCCTTCGCCAGTAGAGGGCGTTGTTTGATAACCGTGGACAGTTGTAAAGGTTTCCTAATGGGTTTTAGCTGCTGAATGATTGAATTCTTTAGGTTCGAGCACACAGGCTGATCTCAGACCACAGTTTCTTAGGGAGTGCCTTAAAGAAAGGTTTATTCTGCATACTCACTTTGCCATCCAACTCTTGAAGTAACTTTCTTGAACTAATATACATACATATATATATATATATATATATATATATATATATATATAGAGAGAGAGAGAGAGAGAGAGAGAGAGCCTGTATATTGTGTACATATTGAACAAGATATTATTATGAAGGGATTAAGGGGTTTAATCCATAGTAACTCCAAAAATACAGCTAGATAACACAATAAAACACAACAAAAACATGATAACATAATAAAAAACATGCCTTTAGAAATGAGAGTTATCTCATATGCAGGTCATCTCTTCTGATGCACATGGATGTGTACACAAGTAAAGCGAGTCTCACATTAAACCGTGTCTCTTGTAGACGTACAAAAGAAACAAAAGCCGATGTACGCCGGCGATCCGACGGGCATCGGCCCGTTGTTTCCGAGCGCAGAGACCAAGCGCGCCCTGACGAGCGTCTCTAGTAGCGTGTTGGCTTGGTGTCAAGGCGATAGGTCCCCGGCCCGAACAGATCTAGCAGGTGTCGCGACTGCTTTTATACGGCACATCGGCGACGCTACAGCCGACGACGGTTGGTGAGAAAATGTACATTCACGTTTAACGTTGAGAACACGAGTCAGACAGAACAGAGCATTTTTATTGTACACACTTTTGTTGAAAACGGAACTCGAAACACAATGATATTTGTAAATGAGTAGTCACAGAATGACATTTCCAGACCTAGCTCATTAATTATGCAAAACAACAGCCAATGGCGGTTCTCCAACTGCACACAAAGCAATATTTGAGTCGGTCATTCACAGATTGTTTGAAGTATATGTAACCCCCTCGCTCTATGCGTGCTCGCTAGCCTCTAGCACCGCCGCTGTTACTCTGCGCTGTGTGTGTGTTCGTGGGTGGTGGTAGAGAGAGGCGCGGACACAGAGGGGTTCCGGATCGTGGCTTGGCCTGTTTATTTCACAGCACGGCATCTGTAGCGTTGACAAGAATAACTCAACTTAAGTTTATCCATTAAAGTAAATTCGATGCACATTAAATTTCACAACAACCTCTCGTTGTTACACAATCATACCTAGCTTAGCATCAACCACCCCGTATTAATCAAACTCAAAAGATAAGACAAAAAACAAACATTTTAACTCCCCACATTACTCCGCTTTTAGTTTAGAACACAAAATATCTAAATAGACAGAACCTAAGAGTGATAACAAAGATTCTTTAAATATAAATTTCCGCTACTATTAACACATCTTACCTGTAGCGTTGACAAGAATAACTGAAGAAAAATCAACGCTACGGTACATCAAGAGGCTCAAAAACATTACTAAGAGAAAAACACACTTGTATCTGCCGTAACACAACAGTGTCATAGCGACATCTTGTGGGCAATCCAGAACACTGCCCTACTTCCACCCCTTCTTTAAGTGATGGTGTCCCAGCCATCAAATTAACAAAAACTCAAGCGTGGTCTGATCTATGACAATCAAAACAATAAATGTATAGTGCAAAGTGTGTGTAAATTGTGTGTGTGTGGTAGCTAACTGTTATCAGGGTGCATGCAGCATGGCTCTGCGAATGTTCTTCAGTTCCTTTTATTTTTAGCCTTTAGCCACACCTTTCTCCCTCTTTCTATCTTTTGGAGGTCACTCTCCAGCTCCAGAACTTGGGATTCGAGTGAGAGTTTAATCGGGGGATGCCGGTTTCTTTTTGGGTTTCTCCTTAGAGGGATGGGCACTTGAGTGGAGGTGGTCCCCTTTCCGGTCATAACCACTCCCTCTCTGTCACCCGTTTCTTCTTTCCACATGTCAGCCCCTTCTGTGCTTATTTGCTCCCCCTCTTCATCGTCTGCTCCAACCAGGGCTCTGTCCACAGCCTCCTCTATACCATCGCTCTCTGTTACCTCTTCGCCTTTCCATTCAGTTCCTGCCCCACTTATCTCATCCTCTGACTCTCCATCTTTTACGATATCTCCTTCCTCCCGCTCCACTGGAAGAAACATACACTGTGTCAAGAGGTTTCTATGCAACACTCTCTCTGGTCCTCCATTCTCTGGCCGCACCACATACACAGGCAAACCTGGTTGCTTCTTGACCACAACATATGGGCGTGCCTCCCAACGATCTCTCAACTTCTGCTTCCCCTCCACATGACAGACCTTGACTAAGACTCTATCTCCTGGACTGAAGTCTTCACTCTTAGCTCTTTTGTCATAATACTTTTTCTGTTGTCCTTTCGCCAGCTGAGATGTCTGATTAGCCAGGGCATATGTAGCACACTTGAAGGAATGAACAAGCGTGTGATTTGGTTGGGTTCTTTTATTCAGCCCGCATCATTCGCAACAGCTCCGTAGCACACAGTACAATACAACTCGCTAACACTCGCGCGAACGAACTCTTCTTCTCCTCTTTTAGGTTTTCCGCCGGCTTACTGCCACCAACTGGACACTCATCACATAGCTGTATACTACAAATTGGCATGCATGTACTGAATAATTAAATTACCATTATTAATAAAATAACTGAAATAACAAAAACTATTACATGGGGGGGTCTAACTTTTAACTCACAATTATATTATAACAATTATACTCTTCTATCAATATATATATATTCTAGATTTCCCCACATTCTCCCCTACAAAACAGAATGTAGTCCCGACATTCTCAAAATAAATTACAGGTTATCTACCCGTAGATCATTTCTTTGGCAGGAGTCAGTGATATAACAGTTTTAGTACTCGTGCTATACTGTCACACGACACACAACATGTATCTTCTTTTTCCATGCAGTGTGTTTGTAGCAGACATCATTGTGCACCATGATTTTCTACCACCATCGCTGTTTATCAACAGGAATCTGTACTTTCACTGAAGGAATCTAACCTTACACCATTAAAACAATTTACATTTGTTTCTGGAATGTTATGGTAACTATTTTCTCGTTAAAACCAAAAATATGAACTCAATATTATTCTGGTCAATTATTTAGCTTCTTAACATTTAAACTAGAACTTATTACTGTGATTTAATTCAGCAGTTTACCCATCTACAATACTAGGCTGACCTAGAGAATGGTAAGTAAACAATCTTGTTAGTTTTCTGTTTCTCAAAGGATATACTCTTTTGCAGGCTGGTTGTGAAGGAGTCTCCCCATCACTATCATTAGGATCATCAGTTTCACCCGCCTCGTCTCTGGATGATGATAAATCATCTTCTCCCCGTCTTGGTGCTTGCTCGTGTTCAACCTCTGGTTCTACATCGTTCAGCGTCACTGTGTCTTCTGAATGAGGTTCTGGAGGTTCTCTGACACTCTGACTCTCCTTTTCGACTGGTACTCCAACCAGGCATTTCCAATCATCCTCACCATCTGAACTGTCACAGTATGTTCGATTTTGCTGTGTCGATGTTTTTCCAGTCTTGGCTTTTTTCTTGTTTTCTTTTTCAGGTCTTCCAGGTAAACATTCTCTCTCTGCAGGTAAGTAGTCACACGGTAGCAATAGGTTCCTGTGTAGTATTCTTGTTTTCCCTTTGCCTTGTTCAGGCCGGACTTCATATACTGGACTATCCTGGTGCTTCCTCTTGGTGACGACATAGACTTGTTCTTCCCAAAATGATCGAAGCTTCCCAGGTCCACCTTTTTCCTTGAAATTCCGAACAAGTACTCTGTTCCCAGGGATCAGTTCAGCTCCGTGTATTTTCTTATCGTACAAAGCTTTACCTCTTTCCTTCTCTTTGTGTGACACTCTTGAGGCTAACTTGTAAGCTTCTGTCATTCTCATTCTCCAGTCCTCAGCATAGTCATGGTAAGATGAGCTTTGGTTCTTTGCTGGTACACCGAACATGATATCAATGGGAAGTCTGGGAGTGCGGCCAAACAGGAGATAATACGGAGCAAACCCTGTTGCCTCACTTTTCGTACAGTTGTATGCATTCACAACTTTTGCAAGTGACGTCTTCCAGTCGGCTTTTGCGGTTTCTGGTAAGGTCCTCAGCATTGCTAGCAAAGTTCGGTTAAAACGCTCAACTTGACCATTGCCCTGGGGGTGATATGGGGTCGTGTGGGAGCCTTGCACGCCACTGTACTCTTGCAGCCTTGAAAACAGCTTGTTATCAAACTCCCTGCCTTGGTCGTGGTGCAGTTTTGTCGGGAACCCAAATTTCAAAACAAAGTCCCCGAACACCTTCTCAGCCGCTGTCTTGGCGCTCTTGTTTCTGCATGCATACGCCTGTGCGAATCGTGTAAAGTGGTCCATCACAACTAAAATGTACTCATAACCCCCCTTACTCTTCTCTAGGTGCAGGAAATCAATAGAGACAAGCTCAAACGGGTAAGTGGTGGTGATGTTTACCAGAGGGGCTCGGGTCGGTCTGTTTGGACGCTTGCTTCTCAAGCAACTACAAACACGTGTGACATAGTGTTCCACGTCCTTTTGCATGTGGGGCCAATAAAACCGATCTCTGATTAAGTTCAGCACCCTTTCTGCTCCCAGGTGGCCCATGTCTTGATGCAACTCCTTATAAACGAGCTCATGGTATATCCTAGGCAAAACCAACTGATGACGAATTACTGTTTTCCTAAACAAGAGACCATGTTCATCCAGGTATAACTTTGCTCTTTCCCTCATCAGTCCCAGAGCCTCTCTACCCTGACCTCTGATCACAGGCCGCGGTTTCATTTTTAGGTATGTGACAGCTTCTCTGATTTCAGGGTCTTCCTCTTGGGCTTTTCTCAGTACATCCTTGGGGATCTCTGCAACTGAAGTGAACAGCTCCTCCTCCTGTTCTCCTGACAACGCAGTTTCAATTGTAAGTGGACACAACCACGGCCCTCTCTCCTGACTCTGTACTACCGCTGCCTGAGATACGCTGACCATGACTTCAGGGTGCACCTCTTCTGAACAGGTTTCCATGTACTGTTCCATATGCAGCGGCATACGTGACAAGCCATCTGCGTCCCCATTTGACTTTCCTGGGCGGTATTTGATGGTAAATCGGAAGTCAGCAAGTTCCGCTACCCATCTGTACGTTGTGGCATTTAACTTGGCTGTCGACATCACATATGTGAGAGGGTTATTGTCCGTGTACACGATGAATGAAGGTGCATGATAAACATAGTCCCTGAACCGCTCGCATATAGCCCACTTCATGGCCAAGAACTCCAACTTTCCTGAGTGAAGATGGTAGTTTTTCTCAGGAGGGGTAAGGGTTCTTGATCCGTACGCTATTACCACTAACTTGCCTCTTTGCCTTTGATAAAGCACCGCACCAAGGCCTTCCTGTGAAGCATCGCAATGGAGTACAAAAGGTTCATCCAGATCTGGATATCCCAGCACCGGTGGGTTAGATAAATAATCAATTAACTCATAGAGGGCCTTTTGATGTTCATCTGTCCACATGACTGGGTGTGCTGACGCAAGCTGTCCTTGGCTATGTTTCACTTTTCCTTTCCGCTTAATCTGTACTTTCCCTGTCGGTGTCTTTTTTTCGGCGAGCAGCAAATAAAGAGATGCGGCCTTGCGGGAAAAGTTTTCAATGTATGACCGGTAGTAGGAAAGAAATCCTAACAACTTTCTCACCTCACCAACTGTCTTAGGGGTCCTTTCTTTCAGTGCTTGGACAGGAGCAACGTCAGCCGGGTCCATCGTGTACCCATCTTTTGTCACCAGCCTCCCTAGGAATCGTACCTGATTCCGGAACACTTCACATTTTCGAGGCGTTAGTTTGACACCATGATTTTGATAACACTGCAGCACTTTTCTAATGTCCTGAAGATGATCATCAAATGTTTTAGAATGAACCAAGTTATCATCCAAATATGGTTGACATACCTCATCACGCAATTCTCTCAGACACTCCTCCATGCTCCTTTGGAATTCAGCAGGTGCATTTGACAATCCAAAAGGGACCCTCACCCATTCATATAATCCCCACGGTGTAATGAACGCAGTGAGAGGTCGGCTGGATTCATCTACAAAACCCTGGTGATAGGCTTTACCTTGATCAAGGACTGAAAACCAGGTGTTGCCTGCCAAGCTGTCGAGCATGTCCTGTATGCGGGGAATTGGATGTCTATCTGGAATGGATTTCTTGTTCAACTCCCGATAGTCACAGCAGAGGCGAAGAGTTCCATCTTTCTTACGCACACAGACTACTGGTGAAGAATATGGTGACTTAGATTTAGTAATCCACCCCTTATTTAACAGATCCTCCAGGTATTCTTTAACCTCTCTGCGAAGTGGCTTCGGGACAGACATGTATGTGTGCTTCACGAAGGTGGTATCATGTAGGCGGATTTTTAGCTGGAGAGATGGAATACATCCCACATCACTGTCATCGCGAGCAAAAGCACCACTCTCCTCCCTTAGAAGCTGCTTCACCTTCTGCTGCTGTTCAGGTTTTAAGTGATCAACGCATACAGGAGGGTCCCATAGGTTTTCTTTTTGCCCAGTTAACATTGTATTAGTGTTTTCTGTAGATTGACTGACTTGTTCACCGTCTTTTTGGAACGGGCTTTGACTGGCGTGTGTAACAGTCGCACATGCAACCTCTTTCTGAGCGGTCACCGGTCTCACCTCAGCAGGGTAAATGGATTTCACTCGCTGTATATGGCCCAGAACTGCCCGTGGAGGCAGGTCGATGTCATGGTTGGTATCATTGATCACAGGAATACAGATGCGTGAACAGGTCCCTCTCTTGAGGCAAACGATGTTTTCCTCCACCCTCAATCCATCTGGCCACTTCACGAACTCATCCGGTTCAAAAAGAGCCTCTTGATCAGATAGCAACGGGCCCGTTCTAATGTAACATTTGACAGCTCTAGCCTGTTGGGCAGGAATTCTTGTTACTGACCTTCCTACTTTCACTACTCCATCACTGAACCCTTCGTTTTGGCTTCTTACTAAGTTCAGCAAAACCTCAGCTTTTTTACAGTCACAGGACAGTGCAGTACTCATGGCTTTGGTCTTTACATTGGTAGGGCGCTCTACACCACTGTTCAACAGGTACTCAATGACATTGTAACCAATGATGGGCTCCTCTGCCACTTCATCGTCACCACATACCAATACCGGTACCTCCAGTTCTAACGGTGTGGTTTTGTCTGTTCCCAGCTTAAATGTCACTTCAACCCAGCTTTCGAACGGGATCACTGTTTGATTCACTGCTCGACCGGTGAGGGTTCCAGGGCCTAGGATCTCTTCAAGACCACGTAGTGTTGTGTGTGGGAGATGTTCTTTTCGCCACTTTTCATTCATGAGACAGACTTGTGAGCCAGTATCCCACAGCGCTTTTGTTGCTACACCATCAAAGAAACAGTTCACCATACATTTTTCTCCGATCAAATTCAATAACTGTGCATGATGTTTGGTGGACAACTGATTAGTAGTTATGGATCTGATATGCTGCAGAGGACAGTCCTTCCGTTTCGCTGCTTCATGAGCTTCCAGCTGCTTAATTCTGTCACCCAGGATGTCATGGTGATTGTCTAGGCTCGGTGAGGATGTGGTATGAGTTGTGACTGCCATACTGCTCGCTGAGTGCCCTCTTTCGGTTCTTCCTGCAGGTGGTGCCCTGCACCCTCTGGAAAGATGTCCACTTTGCCCACAACTAAAGCAATGATCACACTGATCACCTCTGCCTTCATTTTGACATCCACGGCATCCTCGCTTCCTTTCCCTGGGCTGCGTGGAACGGTAAGTACTCATCGCTTTTCTCATTTCTCCGATCTCCTCTCTCAGCTGTTTAACGACCTCATAGAGCTCAGAGTCTTTCTTGTCCATGACTTGTGGAGTTTTCAAAGCTTTTAATTGTGTATATGTGGACTGTTCTTTACCTCCCACAGCATAACCAATTTTCTCTTGACTTTGGCGTAGTTCCACTGGAACCTCACTGACTTTAGTTTCTTTGATGTGGGCATTTTTCTTGAACTTTTGCTGTCGTTCGCACTCAAGACTTGCAGCTTCGTTCATAGCTGTGATGAGAACCTCATCTGTGATTTTAGGATCATCAAGGCAGGTTTTTAGCTGATACTTAATGTGATCGTTTGATAACCCTGTTCCTAGTGCGCGCAGGAATCTTCTCTGTATGAGATCAGGGCTATACGGTTCTTCTCCATCTGGTTCTCGAGCAGCAGCTAAAAGTCTTTTCTTCAACTCAATGGCACGGAATAGGAAGTTTTGTGGTGACTCACGGCTCTCTTGAGTGATGTTTATCAGTCGATGATACAGGTCTGTTGAGCTTTCTTCCTTATAATGGCCTTTCAGAATTGTGCGCAGCTGAGAAAGGGTTAAATCTGTCTTGATCTCCAGCATATCGCGCAGGCTCATACCTGGACTCACTGCTCTTATCACCGCATCAAGTATTTCAGACTCTCTGTGTCCCTTGTTCACTCCAGCCTCAATTTGGTGCATCAAGTTGTTGTATGAAAGCTTATCTTTCTGACCTCGTTCTCCAATTTGGCCATTAATCTTAAAATCACGCCGGATAGTGACTTCAGAAACTTCATGATGACGTTGGGAAAACGCCGGGAGGCCGGACACAACAGGAACTTTCAAACTCAGGCGTTGGATTTCGTTTTTTAGCGCATCTGTTGACAACTCAAACTGATGCTGCAATTCGGTGTACTGTCTCTTTAAATGCGCGAGCTCCGCCGAATTTCTGTCTGCGTTAACACCGCCATCTTGTACCGCGCGGTTACTGCTTTGCATCATCTTGCTAGAAAACTCTAACAAATCTTCCACATGTTGACGGGCTACATCGTCATCTTCCGTCTCAATCACCTTCTCTACTGATTCACTTATTAATCTGATCAGCGAGTGCCGTTTGGTTTGTCCCTCCTCCACTGACAGTTTCGCATACACACTCACCTCGTGCAGCTGATCGAGCCGCAGCCGGAGCAACGCCGCGCTCAGCTGATCCTGCAGTTGCTCAAAGTCCATGCTCAGCCTCTTCGTAGACAACTCACTCAAAACGGCACCGCCGATTCCATCCATCCTCGTCGCCAATATTTTGTAGCACACTTGAAGGAATGAACAAGCGTGTGATTTGGTTGGGTTCTTTTATTCAGCCCGCATCATTCGCAACAGCTCCGTAGCACACAGTACAATACAACTCGCTAACACTCGCGCGAACGAACTCTTCTTCTCCTCTTTTAGGTTTTCCGCCGGCTTACTGCCACCAACTGGACACTCATCACATAGCTGTATACTACAAATTGGCATGCATGTACTGAATAATTAAATTACCATTATTAATAAAATAACTGAAATAACAAAAACTATTACATGGGGGGGTCTAACTTTTAACTCACAATTATATTATAACAATTATACTCTTCTATCAATATATATATATTCTAGATTTCCCCACACATAGGCCTGCATCAGGGAGTCATACAGGGTCTGGACGTATTCGCTGTATTCACTCGGCTGGTCCGTTTTGGGGGACCTGAAGACGAGGTCCACTGGAAGCCTTGGATGCCTGCCGAACATGAGGTAGTAAGGGCTGTATCCAGTAGAGTCATGTCGCGAGCAGTTGTATGCATGTGTCATGGCATCCACATACTCATGCCACCGGGGCTTCAGGCGCGGCTCCAG
Organism: Barbatula barbatula; assembly: GCF_947034865.1. Lineage (NCBI taxonomy): Eukaryota > Metazoa > Chordata > Actinopteri > Cypriniformes > Nemacheilidae > Barbatula > Barbatula barbatula. The sequence continues at coordinate 6,228,247 of NC_136773.1, forward strand.
TGTTCCCAGCATGTTCATCAGGGTACGGTTGAATCTTTCAGTGGTCCCGTTGCCCTGTGGGTGGTAGGGCGTGGTGTGGGTTTTAGTGATCCCAGTGCACTTGCATAACTCCTTTACAATTGCGCTTTCAAAATTACGACCTTGATCGGCGTGTAACCTTGCAGGGAATCCAAACCGACAGAAGAAATTCTTCCATAAGACCCTGGCTACTGTTCCTGCCTTCTGGTCCCTGGTGGGGTAGGCCTGCGCATAGCGAGAAAAGTGGTCTGTAACAATGAGCACATTCTCTATACCACCCTTGGATTTCTCCAGCATCAAGAAGTCCACACAGACCAGATCCATAGGGGCACTGGTATGGATACTGACAAGGGGGGCCCTGACGTTGGCTGTGGGAGTTTTCCTAAGGCAGCACCTTTCACACTGTTCACACCAAGCCTTGATCTCCTGGAACATTCTTGGCCAGTAAAATCTTTCTCTTATCATCTGCAGTGTCCTCTCGAATCCCAGATGCCCTGAATCATTGTGAAGGGCTATTTTGATGGTTTCACGCAGCTTTTCAGGCAGTATTAGTTGCTCCACCAACCCTTTTTTAAAGTCTCTGATGCTACGGTACAGGATTCCTTCTTTTACTACAAGCCTCCTCCACTCTTTTAAGAGGAGACCCCCCGTGGCTCCCACTTTTATCCTCTCGCTGTGGCTTGGTTTGTGGTTTCTGCTTTTAAAGTGGAGGATGGGACCGATTACTCTGTCTTCCTTCTGCCCCGCTCGAAGCTCCTGTATGGTCATAGCAGGCAGTGCCTCCATCCCCACATCCACATACACTTCACTGGCCTCCTGACCACTTTCAGGTTCCTCTTTGCCAGCTGTATCCTCGCCTGAGAGCTCCTCAGGCTCCTGGGTGATTTGTGCCTCCTCATGTCTCAGTCCACCAGTCCTCAACTGCTGCGGGCATGACTGCAGGGTCTCCGCCACCACCTGGTTGGACATACGTGATAGAGCATCAGCGTTAGAGTTATCCTGCCCCCTCCGATACTGGATGTCAAAGTCAAATATGGACAGATGAGAAACCCAACGCTGACCTGTGGCGTCTAGTTTGGCTGAGGTCATTACATACTTCAGAGGGTTGTTGTCCGTCAGAACAGAGAACTTGCGCCCATAGAGGTGGTCATGGAACTTATCCGTCACGGCCCACTTGAGAGCAAGGAACTCAAGCTTGTGTGCTGGATATCTTGTCTCAGGTGGGCTTAGGCCTCTGCTCGCATACGCAATGACCCTTTCCACCCCATCTTGGACCTGTACTAACACCGCACCAAGCCCTACTCCTGAGGCATCAGTCTGCAGCATAAAGGGCTGACTGTAGTCCGGATACCCTAGCACTGGAGCGTTTATCAGTTTTTCTTTTAGAGACTGAAAGGCCTCTTCGCATTCAGCAGTCCACAGAAATGGCTGGTCAGGCCCCGGGCTTTTCTGGGTCCCTCTTTTCTTCTTTTTAGGGTCACCAGAGGTAAGGCGGTATAACGGAGCAGCCATGTTCGAGTAGCTCTTCACGTACCTCCTATAATAACCCGAAAAACCCAAAAACCGCAGCACCTCCATACGATTAGTAGGCCTCACCCAATCCTTGACCTTGTTGATCTTCTCTGGGTCTGTCCTGATGCCCTGTGCAGACACCAAGTGACCCAAGTATTGCACTTCCTTCCTCACAAGCTGACACTTGGACGGCTTTAGTTTCAAGCCATGCTCCCTAAGCCTATCGAAAGTCAGCTGCAGCCTCTCCAAATGTTCAGTAAAGGACTTAGAGAAAATGATGATGTCGTCCAGGTAAATAAGGAGATGGGTGAAATTTAAGTCTCCAAAACAGGACGTCATTAGTCTTTGAAATGTGGAGGGTGCGTTTTGTAGCCCAAACGGCATCCTATTGGCCTCAAACAGCCCCATGGGAGTGCTGAATGCTGTCTTGTGCTTGTCTTGTTCCGCAACCTCCACCTGCCAGTATCCAGATGTTAGGTCAAGGGTGGAGAAGTATTTTGCTTGTCCTAAAGCCTCCAGAGCCTCCTCTATCCTTGGCAGTGGGAATGCATCTCTGGTGCCGCAGGAGTTGAGCTTCCTGTAGTCAATACACAATCGGAGTGACCCATCTTTCTTGGTCACGACCACCACAGGAGATGCATACGGACTTTTACTGGGTCGAATTACTCCTGCTGTCTCCATTTCCATCAATAACCGCCTCACATCTTGCCACTGGGAAGGGGGTATTTTGCGGTATGGCAGTCGGAAAGGCCTCGGGTCAACCAGGGGAATCTCATGGTGTACTGTTGTGGTGTGACCATAGTCCATACGATGTTGGGAGAACACATCTGCATTCTGGTCCAGCATTTCCCGAAGCAGCGCACGTTGGTCCTCACTTTCCACCGCTGCTTCACTAAGGTCAACCCCACAGCTAGTCACTACTTGGTCCAGACTGAGACATGCCCCTCTGCTCCCAGCTTCGCTATACTTTTTATCTGGAAACTCTACCACCTTGTCCACCAGGACTGCATTGGCCAGACTTGTGTGTCGTCTGATCGTAATGACTCGCTGGGAAAGATTCATCACTCTAACTGGAGCACAACCTCTTTTTACATTAGCAAGCACTTTGGCCACCAAGACCTCCTGGGGGAGTTGCGAGGGGTGATGGGCTTCAATCAAGGCTGTATAAATCTTCCTTTGAGGACCAGCTTTAATCCTACACATTAAGTCCATCTCTTTCCCACTAGGGAGGCGTATTGTACGACCAGTGTATACAGCAGGACCCACAACATCATGCATTTCACTTTGCTTGGCGCTTCCCACCTTCAGTAAAGCCGTGTACCACTCTGGATGCTTCTCCTTGACCTGGTGTAGATACTCTGAACCATAAGCTGCTTGAAGGTGGGTTTGCGAGGCTCGAATGACATTGGTTCCCACCAGCAGGGGGACTGAAGAACGATAGTCAGAATCAGGAACAACAAAGGTAGGTACTGCTTTGAATTCTTTCCCCAGCACTTTCAGGTCGATGTGCAGAACACCACGGTAGGGTACGATCTGACCTGCTGCACCCTCTATTGGTATCTTAGAAGACTGTAACTTCTGCTTCAGTAAAGCTGGGTGGCTCTGCCAGTAGTTGTGCGTAATACTGGTGATCTGCGATCCAGAGTCAATGAGAGCCTTGCATGTCTTCCCATTGACTTCCACTTCCCCTTCGTTCCTAGGGCCTACTAGGGGTGTTTCCCCTAGTTCAGTGTGAATCCTCTTCACAGGTGGGTGGGGTCCTTGCTGCGTACCCATGGATGCCCCGGCTGCCATGGGCACTAAGCGTTTAAATTTTGAGCAGAGTGCTTGCGTCCTTCAGCAGGGGTCTTAGGCCGCTGGGCTTCAGCTTGGCTTGGATCCAGAAGCACTGCCCTGCACACTCTGGCTGTGTGGCCTGGCTCTCCACACCGGTAACAGACAAAGCTTATACCCTGGCTTGCTGTTCCCTTTGCTGGCTGAACTGCTAATGGGGAGGCAAGGAGTGGAGAGGCCATTCTCATTTCTAGTTGGGATAGCTTAGTCATTTGTTCTTCCTGAATGAGGGCTAGTTTCTTTACCATTTCTGTCAACTCTGACATTTCCGATGTGTGGTTTGGCCTATCCAGTTTGCTGTGTCCACCCCCTCCTGATGTTACGTGCACCTGAGCATACGTTTTCTTTGCTTTACTCTGCGTCTGGAACTTCTTAGTTTCTCTGGCGTAATTTCGGAGCTCCGCCTGCAGCTCTCTGAAGCTCAAGAGCCTGGGGACCATTGGTGCGATTCTAGTGTACACCTCCTCATCAGTAAGGCCCCTCATGAACTGCCGGCTTAGTTTGCAATCTCGGTCCAGGAAGGGCTTGCCTCCTCTTTGCTTCTCCTCCACCGTCCGCAACTTAGCCTCCAGTGCTATAGCATAAGAACAGGCAGACTCCCCTGAATTCTGGCTCCGCTCATAGAAGTCAGCCAGAGGGTCTAGGGAGCCTCGTGTATCACCGTATTCAGCCCTCAGTTCCTCAAAAGCTTTCTCAGGGGTTTGATCATGTGGAGGTAAGTTAAGAATGAGATTTCGGGCTTCACCACCCAGGTGTCGCACAACAGTGGAGAAGCGAAGGTGCATTGGGAGCTCTATTGCCTCCAAGAGGTACTGCAAGTCGCGAATCCAGTCTTCCACCAGTATCCTACAGTCTGGATTTCCCGTGAAAACTTGAACATTCTTCACCTGATGAGTTTGCATGAAACCGCCATGGGCTGCTATGGGAAGGCACTGGCCGGTGACTGCAGGGGGCCTGAATTGAGCCACATGTGAGTGGGCCGTTCGGCTGGCAGTCGTAGGTGGATGGGCAACTTGAGAGAGAGCATCGACATGCACATTAAGGTGGGAGTGGGGATTCTGTGTCTGTTGAGATGACCATTCAAGAGGAGCATCAGCGGTTGTCTTGTTTGACGCTGTCTGAGGGCCATGTAAAGTCATGCTGGGAACCCATGCATTAGCAGATGGGGCCAATGAGGTGGGTCCACTATAGACTGGAACTTGAGCGGCTTGAAATGTGGCCTGCCCAGTGGTTACGTGCTTAACTGTAATGTTAGCACCTGGCGACCTCGGACATGGTGCAGGCTCAAAAGGGGGATACGAATAACCAGAGTAAGCCTGGAGGCCGGGTCTAATCGGCTGGGCTGGATATGGTGATGTAACTGGAATGGGCCCGGGTGGCTGCTGTTCATCTGGCACCTCAACAAAACTATGATGTGTAGGGCTTTGCCAAAGCGTGGCTCCTGATGGCCCAAGACCACTGCGTTTGCGAACAGAGGCATCCACTGACCTTTCCACCAGGCCACCTGTTCTTGCATCTGGGCTGTCTTCGAAACAGAGTGGCGGTACCTGCCCTGAGGCCCCAGTGCCTGGCGGCCTTGTTGCATGGGCTGGTGTCATGTACTGGCCAGCATAGAGCAGGTTCATTGGGGGTGGTGGAGCATGGCGTTCAAAGGGCAATGGTAGGTTATTTGAGGGATGCTCAGCTGGCGGTAGGAGGTTGGGTTCGTTACATGAGGAACTATGCAAGTTTTTAGTTGAGTTTGCATAGGTTTGCGCCATTGTAGGATGTAAAATTGTATTTATTATGTGCAAGTAGGTTAAATGTCAGTGTATTTGGATTGTAAGAAGATGTAATGTCAAAAGTTTCAATCTCGTACAAAAAACAAGAAAAAATATATATATATATTACTAATAAACCATCACATATTTCTTACATAACAGCAAGTCACTTCAATTATAACAACAAAACATGTTCAGATTCCCATCAGGCTGTAAAGGATATAGCAGTGACTGCGAGGCATACGCAAGATCACCAGTTTGGTTAAGAACTCAGTCTGTCTATTATAGAGTTCAGCACACAAACTCCTGGCTGTAGAAATCTTTTCGGCTTCAGTCTAGTGGTGCCACAATCCGGGTCACGGCACCAAAGATGTAACCCCCTCGCTCTATGCGTGCTCGCTAGCCTCTAGCACCGCCGCTGTTACTCTGCGCTGTGTGTGTGTTCGTGGGTGGTGGTAGAGAGAGACGCGGACACAGAGGGGTTCCGGATCGTGGCTTGGCCTGTTTATTTCACAGCACGGCATCTGTAGCGTTGACAAGAATAACTCAACTTAAGTTTATCCATTAAAGTAAATTCGATGCACATTAAATTTCACAACAACCTCTCGTTGTTACACAATCATACCTAGCTTAGCATCAACCACCCCGTATTAATCAAACTCAAAAGATAAGACAAAAAACAAACATTTTAACTCCCCACATTACTCCGCTTTTAGTTTAGAACACAAAATATCTAAATAGACAGAACCTAAGAGTGATAACAAAGATTCTTTAAATATAAATTTCCGCTACTATTAACACATCTTACCTGTAGCGTTGACAAGAATAACTGAAGAAAAATCAACGCTACGGTACATCAAGAGGCTCAAAAACATTACTAAGAGAAAAACACACTTGTATCTGCCGTAACACAACAGTGTCATAGCGACATCTTGTGGGCAAACCAGAACACTGCCCTACATATATAGACATGATATGACTTTGTTTGCTTAATAAGCAGTTTAGATCGTTGGATTACTCTGCAGTAATTGTGGCACATTACTGCAGAGCAATCAGGGTTAAGGTGCCTTGCTCAAGGGCACTTCATCCATGACCCGTGCTGGCTGGCAGTGAGATTTGAATCGTCGACCTTCTGATCACAAGCCCAGCGCTTTAACCACTAGGCCACAGCGGACCCCGAGCCGCCTTGGGCGTAATAGACTGGGTTCTAAAGGGTCAGTGCCAGAGGGTCAGCCAGGATTTAAGCAATAGTAACTCCAAAAATAAAGCTAGATAACACAATAATACACAACAAAAACGTGATAACGTAATAAAAAACATGCCTTTAGAAATGTTTTATGAACGGAGTTATCTCATTTTGGAACCAAAGTCTTCATATAGGCTACTTTATAATGGCACTGATTGATGCAAGTAAACAGGCATGAAGCAAGGCACGAGAAGAAAATAAATGAAGTAGCAATACAAATAAGTGATGTGTTTTGAAGAAGAGAGAAAAAATCATGAAATGAGAAGGAAATGTTATTAGCAGGGGTCTACTCCTCAATCCTCATGAAGTCAACCTGATTCTCTTATTTGTAAAAGTAACGTTAATATTTCAGCCAGGGATAGTAATAAAACGAGAGAAATCACCTTTAAATGAATTCACAGGTTTTACACAGGTCTAAATGCTTTCTCAAAAGACTTAAGAATGGCATTGATACAACTCTGTTCTTTCTGTTCAGAAAAACCTGAGACCACTTTACATTTATTTTGGAACTGCTCTTTCACAGTTACATTTTGGTGTGACATTTGTGATTTTATCAATTGTTATGTAAATCCTAATGTTGATTTTACATACATTAAATGTAATTTTTGGTTTTCATGAATGTGAAAAGAAAAGTGATATTTATTTTATAAACCTTATTTTTCTGTTAGCTAAATTTCACATTCACAAATCTAAATTGTCTAAATGCACTCCTCTTTTTTTGAGGTTTAAATGCGAGTTGAAAATGTACTTTGAGTAGCCTGTTGAGTTCTCTAAAAACTTAAAAGCTACAAGAACAGTGACTGTGTTTAAGGACTTTGCATCTAATCTGGATTGGAAGACTAAAGGAATTTAGTCTGGACTGAGGGAATCTGGAGCTTGTATTGACAATGATAATGGTTGTTGTAAATGTTTGTTTTTTGTTATCTTCTACAAGCATTTAATAAAAAAAAAAGATAAATATATAAATATATTTCAGGCAGGGATTCGAGCACTTCCGGTGGGACGGGTTCACTTCCTGCGGTTGGTGTAGCGTCGCATATGCAGGTCATTTCTTCTGATGCACATGGATGTGTAGTAAAGCTCTCACATTAACGTGTGTCTCTTGTAGACCTACAAAAGAAACAAAAGCCGATGCTCGCCGACGGCATCAGCCCGTTGTCCGAGCGCAGAGACCCAGCGCGCCCTGACGAGCGACTCTAGTAGCATGTTGGCCTGGGCCAAGGCGATAGATCACCGTGGCAACTTGCTGGTGTCGCGACTGGTTTTATACGGCATATCGGCGACGCTCCAACCGACGACGGTTGGTGAGGAAATTTACATTCACGTTTAACGTTAAGAACACGAGTCAGACAGAGCGTTTTTATTGTTCACACTTTTGTTGAAAACGGAACTCGAAACACAATGATATTTATAAACGAGTAGTCACAGAATGACATTTCCAGACCTAGCTCATTAATTATGCAAAACAACAGCCAATGGCGGTTCTCCAAGCAATATTTGAATCGGTCATTCACAGATTGTTTGCCTCCAAATAAAGAGCTTTTGCTTATATCGTGTCGTCATTCTTTTCACCACCTAATCAATGAAATCAACGGGACTTGATGTACACATTTGAAAAAGCAAACTCTCTGTTCGATGTGAAACGGGGCTTTTAGGACATCTAGTGTAAGGAAAACAACGTTGCATGATATTACCAATCCTGTTTCGGAGCTACAGTATATACTCGTTTATGCTCTTTCGCAAATGCAACGCTTGGGGGGTGATGTGAAATTGTCATGAGATATCTTCTTTTTGATAAACGCATGGCTTTTACCACAAGATGACCTCTACCACTAGATGTCGTCATCACTTCTTCGATCGTTCCTAACAATTATTTATTAATAAAAATTAAAATCATATTTATTACAGTCTCTTAATCATATTTATTACAGTCTGTTGTTCATACAACGCTAATCAATATTCGGTTATGTGTGTTTGTGTGGCACTTTTAGGAGTGTCATTCATCAATTCAGTAAGTACATTTAAACTCTTTTTATACTGGCTTTTACTTCTGTAAAGAAAATGAGAATCTGATTTGTCTTCTCCTTTCAATTGAACGTTTGCACCCCTTCGCCAGTAGAGGGCGTTGTTTGATAACCGTTGACAGTTGTAAAGGTTTCCTAATGGGTTTTAGCTGCTGAATGAATTAATTCTTTAGGTTCGAGCACACAGGCTGATCTCAGACCACAGTTTCTTAGGGAGTGCCTTAAAGAAAGATTTATTCTGCATACTCACTTTGCCATCCAACTCTTGAAGTAACTTTCTTGAACTAATATACATACATATGTATATATATATATATATATATATATATATATATATATATTTAGCCTGTATATCGTGTACATATTGAACAAGATATTATTATGAAGGGATTGAGGGATTTAAGCAATAGTAACTCCAAAAATAAAGCTAGATAACACAATAAAACACAACAAAAACGTGATAACGTAATAAAAAACATGCCTTTAGAAATGTTTTATGAACGGAGTTATCTCATTTTGGAACCAAAGTCTTCATATAGGCTACTTTATAATGGCACTGATTGATGCAAGTAAACAGGCATGAAGCAAGGCACGAGAAGAAAATAAATGAAGTAGCAATACAAATAAGTGATGTGTTTTGAAGAAGAGAGAAAAAATCATGAAATGAGAAGGAAATGTTATTGGCAGGGGTCTACTCCTCAATCCTCATGAAGTCAACCTGATTCTCTTATTTCTAAAAGTAACATTAATATTTCAGCCAGTGATAGTAAAAAAGCGAGAGAAATCACCTTTAAATGAATTCACAGGTTTTACACAGGTCTAAATGCTTTCTCAAAAGACTTAAGAATGGCATTGATACCCTCTGTTCTTTCTGTTCAGAAAAACCTGAGTCCACTTTACATTTATTTTGGAACTGCTCTTTCACGGTTACATTTTGGTGTGACATTTGTGATTTTATCAATTGGTATGTAAATCCTAATGTTGATTTTAGGAGCACTTCCGGTGGGACGGGTTCACTTCCTGCCGTCGGTGTGGTGTCGCATATGCAGGTCATCTCTTCTGATGCACATGGATGTGTACACAAGTAAAGCTCTCACATTAACGTGTGTCTCTTGTAGATGTACAAAAGAAACAAAAGCTGATGCTCGCCGACGGCATCAGCCCGTTGTCCGAGCGCAGAGACCCAGCGCACCCTGACGAGCGACTCTAGTAGCATGTTGGCTTGGGCAAGGCGATAGATCACCGTGGCAACCAGCTGGTGTCGCGACTGCTTTTATACGGCATACTGGCGACGCTCCAACCGACGACGGTTGGTGATGAAATTTACATTCACGTTTAACGTTGAGAACACGAGTCAGACAGAGCGTTTTTATTGTACACACTTTTGTTGAAAACGGAACTCGAAACACAATGATATTTATAAACGAGTAGTCACAGAATGACATTTCCAGACCTAGCTCATTAATTATGCAAAACAACAGCCAATGGCGGTGCTCCAAGCAATATTTGAATCGGTCATTCACAGATTGTTTGCCTCTAAATAAAGAGCTTTTGCTTATATCGTGTCGTCATTCTTTTCACCACCTAATCAATGAAAACAACGGGACTTGATGTACACATTTGAAAAAGCAAACTCTCTGTTCGATGTGGAACGGGGCTTTTAGGACATCTAGTGTAAGGAAAACAACGTTGCATGATATTACCAATCCTGTTTCGGAGCTACAGTATATACTCGTTTATGCTCTTTCGCAAATGCAACGCTTGGGGGGTGATGTGAAATTGTCATGAGATCACTTCTTTTTGATAAACGCATGGCTTTTACCACAAGATGACCTCTACCACTAGAGGTCGTCATCACTTCTTCGATCGTTCCTAACAATTATTTATTAATAAAAATTAAAATCATATTTATTACAGTCTCTTATTCATATTTATTACAGTCTGTTGTTCATACAACGCTAATCAATATTCGGTTATGTGTGTTTGTGTGGCACTTTTAGGAGTGTCATTCATCAATTCAGTAAGTACATTTAAACTCTTTTTATACTGGCTTTTACTTCTGTAAAGAAAATGAGAATCTGATTTGTCTTCTCCTTTCAATTGAACGTTTGCACCCCTTCGCCAGTAGAGGGCTTTGTCTGATAACCGTGGACAGTTGTAAAGGTTTCCTAATGGGTTTTAGCTGCTGAATGATTGAATTCTTTAGGTTCGAGCACACAGGCTGATCTCAGACCACAGTTTCTTAGGGAGTGCCTTAAAGAAAGATTTATTCTGCATACTCACTTTGCCATCCAACTCTTGAAGTAACTTTCTTGAACTAATATACATACATATATATATATATATATATATATATAGAGAGAAAGAGAGAGAGAGCCTGTATATTGTGTACATATTGAACAAGATATTATTATGAAGGGATTGAGGGATTTAAGCCATAGTAACTCCAAAAATACAGCTAGATAACACAATAAAACACAACAAAAACATGATAACATAATAAAAAACATGCCTTTAGAAATGAGAGTTATCTCATATGCAGGTCATCTCTTCTGATGCACATGGATGTGTACACAAGTAAAGCGAGTCTCACATTAACGCGTGTCTCTTGTAGACGTACAAAAGAAACAAAAGCCGATGCACGCCGGCGATCCGACGGGCATCGGCCCGTTGTTTCCGAGCGCAGAGACCAAGCGCGCCCTGACGAGCGACTCTAGTAGCGTGTTGGCTTGGTGTCAAGGCGATAGGTCCCCGGCCCGAACACATCTAGCAGGTGTCGCGACTACTTTTATACGGCACATCGGCGACGCTACAGCCGACGACGGTTGGTGAGAAAATGTACATTCACGTTTAACGTTGAGAACACGAGTCAGACAGAACAGAGCATTTTTATTGTACACACTTTTGTTGAAAACGGACCTCGAAACACAATGATATTTGTAAATGAGTAGTCACAGAATGACATTTCCAGACCTAGCTCATTAATTATGCAAAACAACAGCCAATGGCGGTTCTCCAACTGCACACAAAGCAATATTTGAGTCGGTCATTCACAGATTGTTTGAAGTATATAGACATGATATGACTTTGTTTGCTTAATAAGCAGTTTAGATCGTTGGATTACTCTGCAGTAATTGTGGCACATTACTGCAGAGCAATCAGGGTTAAGGTGCCTTGCTCAAGGGCACTTCATCCATGACCCGTGCTGGCTGGCATTGAGATTTGAATCGTCGACCTTCTGAACACAAGCCCAGCGCTTTAACCACTAGGCCACAGCGGACCCCGAGCCGCCTTGGGCGTAATAGACTGGGTTCTAAAGGGTCAGTGCCAGAGGGTCAGCCGGGATTTGAGCAATAGTAACTCCAAAAATAAAGCTAGATAACACAATAATACACAACAAAAACGTGATAACGTAATAAAAAACATGCCTTTAGAAATGTTTTATGAACGGAGTTATCTCATTTTGGAACCAAAGTCTTCATATAGGCTACTTTATAATGGCACTGATTGATGCAAGTAAACAGGCATGAAGCAAGGCACGAGAAGAAAATAAATTAAGTAGCAATACAAATAAGTGATGTGTTTTGAAGAAGAGAGAAAAAATCATGAAATGAGAAGGAAATGTTATTAGCAGGGGTCTACTCCTCAATCCTCATGAAGTCAACCAGATGCTCTTATTTGTAAAAGTAACGTTAATATTTCAGCCAGGGATAGTAATAAAACGAGAGAAATCACCTTTAAATGAATTCACAGGTTTTACACAGGTCTAAATGCTTTCTCAAAAGACTTAAGAATGGCATTGATACAACTCTGTTCTTTCTGTTCAGAAAAACCTGAGACCACTTTACATTTATTTTGGAACTGCTCTTTCACAGTTACATTTTGGTGTGACATTTGTGATTTTATCAATTGTTATGTAAATCCTAATGTTGATTTTACATACATTAAATGTAATTTTTGGTTTTCATGAATGTGAAAAGAAAAGTGATATTTATTTTATAAACCTTATTTTTCTGTTAGCTAAATTTCACATTCACAAATCTAAATTGTCTAAATGCACTCCTCTTTTTTTGAGGTTTAAATGCGAGTTGAAAATGTACTTTGAGTAGCCTGTTGAGTTCTCTAAAAACTTAAAAGCTACAAGAACAGTGACTGTGTTTAAGGACTTTGCACCTAATCTGGATTGGAAGACTGAAGGAATTTAGTCTGGACTGAGGGAATCTGGAGCTGTATTGACAATGATAATGGTTGTTGTAAATGTTTGTTTTTTGTTATCTTCTACAAGCATTTAATTAAAAAAAAAGATATATATATAAATATATTTCAGGCAGGGATTCGAGCACTTCCGGTGGGACGGGTTCACTTCCTGCGGTTGGTGTAGCGTCGCATATGCAGGTCATCTCTTCTGATGCACATGGATGTGTAGTAAAGCTCTCACATTAACCTGTGTCTCTTGTAGACGTACAAAAGAAACAAAAGCTGATGCTCGCCGACGGCATCAGCCCGTTGTCCGAGCGCAGAGACCCAGCGCGCCCTGACGAGCGACTCTAGTAGCATGTTGGCTTGGGCCAAGGCGATAGATCACCGTGGCAACTTGCTGGTGTCGCGACTGGTTTTATACGGCATATCGGCGACGCTCCAACCGACGACGGTTGGTGAGGAAATTTACATTCACGTTTAACGTTAAGAACACGAGTCAGACAGAGCGCTTTTATTGTACACACTTTTGTTGAAAACGGAACTCGAAACACAATGATATTTATAAACGAGTAGTCACAGAATTTTTAAGAAGGGGGACCGGAGGGTGTGTTCCAACTACAGAGGGATCACACTTCTCAGCCTTCCCGGGAAAGTCTATGCCAGGGTACTGGAGAGGAGAATACGGCCGATAGTAGAACCTCGGATTCAGGAGGAACAGTGTGGTTTTCGTCCAGGCCGTGGAACGCTGGACCAGCTCTACACCCTCTACAGGGTGCTGGAGGGTGCATGGGAGTTTGCTCAACCAATCCACATGTGTTTTGTGGATTTGGAGAAAGCATTCGACTGTGTCCCTCGCGGCATCCTGTGGAGGGTGCTTCGGGAGTATGGGGTCTGTGGTCCTTTGCTAAGGGCTGTCAGGTCCCTGTACGACCGAAGCAGGAGCTTGGTTCGTATTGCCGGCAGTAAGTCGGACCTGTTCCCAGTGCATGTCGGACTCCGGCAGGGCTGCCCTTTGTCCCCGGTTCTGTTCGTAATTTTTATGGACAGAATTTCTAGGCGCAGCCAGGGGCCGGAGGGTGTCAGGTTTGGGGACCACACGATCTCGTCTCTGCTATTTGCGGATGATGTCGTCGTGTTGGCCCCTTCAAACCAGGACCTTCAGCATGCACTGGGACGGTTTACAGCAGAGTGTGAAGCGGCTGGAATGAAAATCAGTACCTCCAAATCCGAGGCCATGGTCCTCAGTCGGAAAAGGGTGGCTTGCCCACTTCAGGTTGGTGGAGAGTTCCTTCCTCAAGTGGAGGAGTTTAAGTATCTCGGGGTCTTGTTCACGAGTGAGGGGAGGAGGGAACGGGAGATTGACAGACGGATCGGTGCAGCTTCTGCAGTAATGCGGTCGATGTACCGGTCCGTCGTGGTGAAGAAAGAGCTGAGCCGCAAGGCGAAGCTCTCAATTTACCGGTCAATCTACGTTCCTACTCTCACCTATGGTCATGAGCTTTGGGTCATGACCGAAAGGACAAGATCCCGGATACAGGCGGCTGAAATGAGCTTCCTCCGCAGGGTGGCTGGGCGATCCCTTAGAGATAGGGTGAGAAGCTCGGTCACCCGCGAGGAGCTCGGAGTAGAGCCGCTGCTCCTCCACATCGAGAGGGGTCAGCTGAGGTGGCTTGGGCATCTGTTACGGATGCCTACTGGACGCCTTCCTCGGAAGGTGTTCCGGGCCCGTCCGACCGGGAGGAGACCCCGGGGAAGACCTAGGACACGCTGGTGGGACTATTTCTCCCGGCTGGCCTGGGAACGCCTCGGTGTCCCCCCGGAAGAGCTGGAGGAAGTGTCTAGGGTGAGGGATGTCTGGGCATCTCTGCTTAGACTGCTGCCCCCGCGACCCGGTCCCGGATAAGCGGAAGAAAATGGATGGATGGATGGATAGTCACAGAATGACATTTCCAGACCTAGCTCATTAATTATGCAAAACAACAGCCAATGGCGGTTCTCCAAGCAATATTTGAATCGGTCATTCACAGATTGTTTGCCTCCAAATAAAGAGCTTTTGCTTATATCGTGTCGTCATTCTTTTCACCACCTAATCAATGAAATCAACGGGACTTGATGTACACATTTGAAAAAGCAAACTCTCTGTTCGATGTGAAACGGGGCTTTTAGGACATCTAGTGTAAGGAAAACAACGTTGCATGATATTACCAATCCTGTTTCGGAGCTACAGTATATACTCGTTTATGCTCTTTCGCAAATGCAACGCTTGGGGGGTGATGTGAAATTGTCATGAGATATCTTCTTTTTGATAAACGCATGGCTTTTACCACAAGATGACCTCTACCACTAGACGTCGTCATCACTTCTTCGATCGTTCCTAACAATTATTTATTAATAAAAATTAAAATCATATTTATTACAGTCTCTTAATCATATTTATTACAGTCTGTTGTTCATACAACGCTAATCAATATTCGGTTATGTGTGTTTGTGTGGCACTTTTAGGAGTGTCATTCATCAATTCAGTAAGTACATTTAAACTCTTTTTATACTGGCTTTTACTTCTGTAAAGAAAATGAGAATCTGATTTGTCTTCTCCTTTCAATTGAACGTTTGCACCCCTTCGCCAGTAGAGGGCGTTGTTTGATAACCGTGGACAGTTGTAAAGGTTTCCTAATGGGTTTTAGCTGCTGAATGATTGAATTCTTTAGGTTCGAGCACACAGGCTGATCTCAGACCACAGTTTCTTAGGGAGTGCCTTAAAGAAAGGTTTATTCTGCATACTCACTTTGCCATCCAACTCTTGAAGTAACTTTCTTGAACTAATATACATACATATGTATATATATATATATTTATATATATATATATATTTAGCCTGTATATCGTGTACATATTGAACAAGATATTATTATGAAGGGATTGAGGGATTTAAGCAATAGTAACTCCAAAAATAAAGCTAGATAACACAATAAAACACAACAAAAACGTGATAACGTAATAAAAAACATGCCTTTAGAAATGTTTTATGAACGGAGTTATCTCATTTTGGAACCAAAGTCTTCATATAGGCTACTTTATAATGGCACTGATTGATGCAAGTAAACAGGCATGAAGCAAGGCACGAGAAGAAAATAAATGAAGTAGCAATACAAATAAGTGATGTGTTTTGAAGAAGAGAGAAAAAATCATGAAATGAGAAGGAAATGTTATTAGCAGGGGTCTACTCCTCAATCCTCATGAAGTCAACCAGATGCTCTTATTTGTAAAAGTAACGTTAATATTTCAGCCAGGGATAGTAATAAAACGAGAGAAATCACCTTTAAATGAATTCACAGGTTTTACACAGGTCTAAATGCTTTCTCAAAAGACTTAAGAATGGCATTGATACAACTCTGTTCTTTCTGTTCAGAAAAACCTGAGACCACTTTACATTTATTTTGGAACTGCTCTTTCACAGTTACATTTTGGTGTGACATTTGTGATTTTATCAATTGTTATGTAAATCCTAATGTTGATTTTACATACATTAAATGTAATTTTTGGTTTTCATGAATGTGAAAAGAAAAGTGATATTTATTTTATAAACCTTATTTTTCTGTTAGCTAAATTTCACATTCACAAATCTAAATTGTCTAAATGCACTCCTCTTTTTTTGAGGTTTAAATGCGAGTTGAAAATGTACTTTGAGTAGCCTGTTGAGTTCTCTAAAAACTTAAAAGCTACAAGAACAGTGACTGTGTTTAAGGACTTTGCACCTAATCTGGATTGGAAGACTGAAGGAATTTAGTCTGGACTGAGGGAATCTGGAGCTTGTATTGACAATGATAATGGTTGTTGTAAATGTTTGTTTTTTGTTATCTTCTACAAGCATTTAATTAAAAAAAAAGATATATATATAAATATATTTCAGGCAGGGATTCGAGCACTTGCGGTGGGACGGGTTCACTTCCTGCGGTTGGTGTAGCGTCGCATATGCAGGTCATCTCTTCTGATGCACATGGATGTGTACACAAGTAAAGCTCTCACATTAACGTGTGTCTCTTGTAGACGTACAAAAGAAACAAAAGCTGATGCTCGCCGACGGCATCAGCCCGTTGTCCGAGCGCAGAGACCCAGCGCGCCCTGACGAGCGACTCTAGTAGCATGTTGGCTTGGGCAAGGCGATAGATCACCGTGGCAACCAGCTGGTGTCGCGACTGCTTTTATACGGCATACTGGCGACGCTCCAACCGACGACGGTTGGTGATGAAATTTACATTCACGTTTAACGTTGAGAACACGAGTCAGACAGAGCGTTTTTATTGTACACACTTTTGTTGAAAACGGAACTCGAAACACAATGATATTTATAAACGAGTAGTCACAGAATGACATTTCCAGACCTAGCTCATTAATTATGCAAAACAACAGCCAATGGCGGTGCTCCAAGCAATATTTGAATCGGTCATTCACAGATTGTTTGCCTCCAAATAAAGAGCTTTTGCTTATATCGTGTCGTCATTCTTTTCACCACCTAATCAATGAAATCAACGGGACTTGATGTACACATTTGTAAAAGCAAACTCTCTGTTCGATGTGAAACGGGGCTTTTAGGACATCTAGTGTAAGGAAAACAACGTTGCATGATATTACCAATCCTGTTTCGGAGCTACAGTATATACTCGTTTATGCTCTTTCGCAAATGCAACGCTTGGGGGGTGATGTGAAATTGTCATGAGATATCTTCTTTTTGATAAACGCATGGCTTTTACCACAAGATGACCTCTACCACTAGACGTCGTCATCACTTCTTCGATCGTTCCTAACAATTATTTATTAATAAAAATTAAAATCATATTTATTACAGTCTCTTATTCATATTTATTACAGTCTGTTGTTCATACAACGCTAATCAATATTCGGTTATGTGTGTTTGTGTGGCACTTTTAGGAGTGTCATTCATCAATTCAGTAAGTACTTTTAAACTCTTTTTATACTGGCTTTTACTTCTGTAAAGAAAATGAGAATCTGATTTGTCTTCTCCTTTCAATTGAACGTTTGCACCCCTTCGCCAGTAGAGGGCGTTGTTTGATAACCGTTGACAGTTGTAAAGGTTTCCTAATGGGTTTTAGCTGCTGAATGAATTAATTCTTTAGGTTCGAGCACACAGGCTGATCTCAGACCACAGTTTCTTAGGGAGTGCCTTAAAGAAAGATTTATTCTGCATACTCACTTTGCCATCCAACTCTTGAAGTAACTTTCTTGAACTAATATACATACATATGTATATATATATATATATTTAGCCTGTATATCGTGTACATATTGAACAAGATATTATTATGAAGGGATTGAGGGATTTAAGCAATAGTAACTCCAAAAATAAAGCTAGATAACACAATTGTTCCGCCCTTCGGCGTTTTAATTTGTTTCCTAGTCGGACCCGTTAGTACGGGCAAGCGTTCGAGCCGAGCAACAGTGCGGAAATCACCCTCGTGTCTGCGTCATCACAGAGTTTGGTTAAATCTTTGTCTGTAAGTCCTTTTTTCGTCAGAATTGTGGTTTCTGTATGATGTATGTTTACTTTAAGTAATGTGTGTTATTACGTTCGTGACTCTTTCAGTTTCATCGCGTATGCTCTAGTTTGAAGCTTTTTTGTTTTCTGACTCGCTGATTTATCTGCTCAGCAACGAGCCTCGACGTTTCGCCTTAGATTAAAGGCGGGCGTACACGGTGCGAATTCTGATGGTCGGAAGATCGTATGTCCACGCACACGTCACGAGTGAGTTTATCTGAAAATCATACGGACGAGGTGATATACGACACGATTTTACGACCTGCCGATTTCCGAAGCAATCGCACAAAGTTCCGCGCCAAAAACATGGAGTCAGAGGAAGATTTGCTTTTTTTGTGGCAGCAATGGCTTGCGAAAGAATAAAAAAGAAAAGAAAAAGAAGGGCATGGCAAAGAGTTTGGCTGAAGAGCAGAGAAAAGCATGGACTTTCAGTTCTTCAAAAACAGCCGTGTATCTGTGTGCGCATGCTTTGATGTGGTCGTGGAAGATATAGCAAAGTATATAACCATAGCGTGTCACGCAAGTTTGTGCATATAGCAACGTCGTTTTTATATATTTTTTGAACAAATGTTATTGCTGGATAGTCTAGGTATAATAATTGTATACATACTGTTTTTACAGGCCAAATGTTTGATATGGAATAGCCTACATATTGTATTGTGGGAGAAAAGTGATGCAGAGTCAGCATGATGCAAAAAACTGCCTTTAGGCCTTTTGTTATATGTTTAAATCCGCTGTAAAATATCATCACGGATGACCCTGTCATGGTACACGCTGCTGGAAACATCATACAGCGCTCGCTGTTCCTGCCAGAGTTCGGCGAGTTTATCCTCTTTTTCAATAGTCTATCTTCTTCTGTGGTTTCCTAGTTCGTGATTGGTCAACTTCAGATAGATCAACAAATCGGCTCGTTCAACCGCACACATGTCACGAATTCAAACCGATAGCTCACAAACTTTTTAGACATGTTTAAAAATGTTCGGGAGGTCGGGAAGTGCTCGTAAGGCACTCTGCTCGGATCGTAATTCCTCGCACTTGATACGAGCCGAGACCATACGAGCATACACGATTTCCACACGATTGAAAAAAATCGCATGCGAACTCGTACGACAGCAAAAATCGCACCGTGTACGCCCGCCTTTAGTAGTTGATTTATTTACATCTGTTGATTCGTATATATATTATACATGTAACAGTCTAACAGGTAGTTTGGTGATATTGCGGATGTTTGTTTTATTACTATACATTAAGGACACCTGTAGTTTATTGTGTGAAAGTGTTGATATAGAGAATGCTGTATACTGTATAGAGAGTTACTTGGTAATTCATGTTTATTGTGTAAGAGACACTTCAGATGTTACACTTTTGTAATGTTATTTTCTGTTTATTATTTCATTCTTACAGACTTAAATGGAGAAAACACTAAGAAATAAAACTGAGGAAGAAAAGAGTTCAAAAGATAAAACATCATTCCTCAATAAGAAGTCTGGAGTTTCTCTTCATTGCTGTTAACTATCTGTCTAGCTGTACAAATCAGACGTCGTACATGCGAGGGCAGAATAACAATAAAACACAACAAAAACGTGATAACGTAATAAAAAACATGCCTTTAGAAATGTTTTATGAACGGAGTTATCTCATTTTGGAACCAAAGTCTTCATATAGGCTACTTTATAATGGCACTGATTGATGCAAGTAAACAGGCATGAAGCAAGGCACGAGAAGAAAATAAATGAAGTAGCAATACAAATAAGTGATGTGTTTTGAAGAAGAGAGAAAAAATCATGAAATGAGAAGGAAATGTTATTGGCAGGGGTCTACTCCTCAATCCTCATGAAGTCAACCTGATTCTCTTATTTCTAAAAGTAACATTAATATTTCAGCCAGTGATAGTAAAAAAGCGAGAGAAATCACCTTTAAATGAATTCACAGGTTTTACACAGGTCTAAATGCTTTCTCAAAAGACTTAAGAATGGCATTGATACCCTCTGTTCTTTCTGTTCAGAAAAACCTGAGTCCACTTTACATTTATTTTGGAACTGCTCTTTCACAGTTACATTTTGGTGTGACATTTGTGATTTTATCAATTGTTATGTAAATCCTAATGTTGATTTTAGGAGCACTTCCGGTGGGACGGGTTCACTTCCTGCCGTCGGTGTGGTGTCGCATATGCAGGTCATCTCTTCTGATGCACATGGATGTGTACACAAGTAAAGCTCTCACATTAACGTGTGTCTCTTGTAGACGTACAAAAGAAACAAAAGCCGATGCTCGCCGACAGCATCAGCCCGTTGTCCGAGCGCAGAGACCCAGCGCGCCCTGACGAGCGACTCTAGTAGCATGTTGGCTTGGGCCAAGGCGATAGATCACCGTGGCAACTTGCTGGTGTCGCGACTGGTTTTATACGGCATATCGGCGACGCTCCAACCGACGACGGTTGGTGAGGAAATTTACATTCACGTTTAACGTTAAGAACACGAGTCAGACAGAGCGTTTTTATTGTACACACTTTTGTTGAAAACGGAACTCGAAACACAATGATATTTATAAACGAGTAGTCACAGAATGACATTTCCAGACCTAGCTCATTAATTATGCAAAACAACAGCCAATGGCGGTTCTCCAAGCAATATTTGAATCGGTCATTCACAGATTGTTTGCCTCCAAATAAAGAGCTTTTGCTTATATCGTGTCGTCATTCTTTTCACCACCTAATCAATGAAATCAACGGGACTTGATGTACACATTTGAAAAAGCAAACTCTCTGTTCGATGTGAAACGGGGCTTTTAGGACATCTAGTGTAAGGAAAACAACGTTGCATGATATTACCAATCCTGTTTCGGAGCTACAGTATATACTCGTTTATGCTCTTTCGCAAATGCAACGCTTGGGGGGTGATGTGAAATTGTCATGAGATATCTTCTTTTTGATAAACGCATGGCTTTTACCACAAGATGACCTCTACCACTAGACGTCGTCATCACTTCTTCGATCGTTCCTAACAATTATTTATTAATAAAAATTAAAATCATATTTATTACAGTCTCTTATTCATATTTATTACAGTCTGTTGTTCATACAACGCTAATCAATATTCGGTTATGTGTGTTTGTGTGGCACTTTTAGGAGTGTCATTCATCAATTCAGTAAGTACTTTTAAACTCTTTTTATACTGGCTTTTACTTCTGTAAAGAAAATGAGAATCTGATTTGTCTTCTCCTTTCAATTGAACGTTTGCACCCCTTCGCCAATAGAGGGCGTTGTTTGATAACCGTTGACAGTTGTAAAGGTTTCCTAATGGGTTTTAGCTGCTGAATGAATTAATTCTTTAGGTTCGAGCACACAGGCTGATCTCAGAACACAGTTTCTTAGGGAGTGCCTTAAAGAAAGATTTATTCTGCATACTCACTTTGCCATCCAACTCTTGAAGTAACTTTCTTGAACTAATATACATACATATGTATATATATATATATATATATATATATATTTAGCCTGTATATCGTGTACATATTGAACAAGATATTATTATGAAGGGATTGAGGGATTTAAGCAATAGTAACTCCAAAAATAAAGCTAGATAACACAATAATACACAACAAAAACGTGATAACGTAATAAAAAACATGCCTTTAGAAATGTTTTATGAACGGAGTTATCTCATTTTGGAACCAAAGTCTTCATATAGGCTACTTTATAATGGCACTGATTGATGCAAGTAAACAGGCATGAAGCAAGGCACGAGAAGAAAATAAATGAAGTAGCAATACAAATAAGTGATGTGTTTTGAAGAAGAGAGAAAAAATCATGAAATGAGAAGGAAATGTTATTAGCAGGGGTCTACTCCTCAATCCTCATGAAGTCAACCAGATGCTCTTATTTGTAAAAGTAACGTTAATATTTCAGCCAGGGATAGTAATAAAACGAGAGAAATCACCTTTAAATGAATTCACAGGTTTTACACAGGTCTAAATGCTTTCTCAAAAGACTTAAGAATGGCATTGATACCCTCTGTTCTTTCTGTTCAGAAAAACCTGAGTCCACTTTACATTTATTTTGGAACTGCTCTTTCACAGTTACATTTTGGTGTGACATTTGTGATTTTATCAATTGTTATGTAAATCCTAATGTTGATTTTAGGAGCACTTCCGGTGGGACGGGTTCACTTCCTGCCGTCGGTGTGGTGTCGCATATGCAGGTCATCTCTTCTGATGCACATGGATGTGTACACAAGTAAAGCTCTCACATTAACGTGTGTCTCTTGTAGACGTACAAAAGAAACAAAAGCTGATGCTCGCCGACGGCATCAGCCCGTTGTCCGAGCGCAGAGACCCAGCGCGCCCTGACGAGCGACTCTAGTAGCATGTTGGCTTGGGCAAGGCGATAGATCACCGTGGCAACCAGCTGGTGTCGCGACTGCTTTTATACGGCATACTGGCGACGCTCCAACCGACGACGGTTGGTGATGAAATTTACATTCACGTTTAACGTTGAGAACACGAGTCAGACAGAGCGTTTTTATTGTACACACTTTTGTTGAAAACGGAACTCGAAACACAATGATATTTATAAACGAGTAGTCACAGAATGACATTTCCAGACCTAGCTCATTAATTATGCAAAACAACAGCCAATGGCGGTTCTCCAAGCAATATTTGAATCGGTCATTCACAGATTGTTTGCCTCCAAATAAAGAGCTTTTGCTTATATCGTGTTGTCATTCTTTTCACCACCTAATCAATGAAATCAACGGGACTTGATGTACACATTTGTAAAAGCAAACTCTCTGTTCGATGTGAAACGGGGCTTTTAGGACATCTAGTGTAAGGAAAACAACGTTGCATGATATTACCAATCCTGTTTCGGAGCTACAGTATATACTCGTTTATGCTCTTTCGCAAATGCAACGCTTGGGGGGTGATGTGAAATTGTCATGAGATCACTTCTTTTTGATAAACGCATGGCTTTTACCAAAAGATGACCTCTACCACTAGAGGTCGTCATCACTTCTTCGATCGTTCCTAACAATTATTTATTAATAAAAATTAAAATCATATTTATTACAGTCTCTTAATCATATTTATTACAGTCTGTTGTTCATACAACGCTAATCAATATTCGGTTATGTGTGTTTGTGTGGCACTTTCAGGAGTGTCATTCATCAATTCAGTAAGTACATTTAAACTCTTTTTATACTGGCTTTTACTTCTGTAAAGAAAATGAGAATCTGATTTGTCTTCTCCTTTCAATTGAACGTTTGCACCCCTTCGCCAGTAGAGGGCGTTGTTTGATAACCGTGGACAGTTGTAAAGGTTTCCTAATGGGTTTTAGCTGCTGAATGATTGAATTCTTTAGGTTCGAGCACACAGGCTGATCTCAGACCACAGTTTCTTAGGGAGTGCCTTAAAGAAAGGTTTATTCTGCATACTCACTTTGCCATCCAACTCTTGAAGTAACTTTCTTGAACTAATATACATACATATATATATATATATATATATATATAGAGAGAGAGAGAGAGAGAGAGAGAGAGAGAGAGAGCCTGTATATTGTGTACATATTGAACAAGATATTATTATGAAGGGATTAAGGGGTTTAATCCATAGTAACTCCAAAAATACAGCTAGATAACACAATAAAACACAACAAAAACATGATAACATAATAAAAAACATGCCTTTAGAAATGAGAGTTATCTCATATGCAGGTCATCTCTTCTGATGCACATGGATGTGTACACAAGTAAAGCGAGTCTCACATTAAACCGTGTCTCTTGTAGACGTACAAAAGAAACAAAAGCCGATGCACGCCGGCGATCCGACGGGCATCGGGCCGTTGTTTCCGAGCGCAGAGACCAAGCGCGCCCTGACGAGCGACTCTAGTAGCGTGTTGGCTTGGTGTCAAGGCGATAGGTCCCCGGCCCGAACAGATCTAGCAGGTGTCGCGACTGCTTTTATACGGCACATCGGCGACGCTACAGCCGACGACGGTTGGTGAGAAAATGTACATTCACGTTTAACGTTGAGAACACGAGTCAGACAGAACAGAGCATTTTTATTGTACACACTTTTGTTGAAAACGGAACTCGAAACACAATGATATTTGTAAATGAGTAGTCACAGAATGACATTTCCAGACCTAGCTCATTAATTATGCAAAACAACAGCCAATGGCGGTTCTCCAACTGCACACAAAGCAATATTTGAGTCGGTCATTCACAGATTGTTTGAAGTATATGTAACCCCCTCGCTCTATGCGTGCTCGCTAGCCTCTAGCACCGCCGCTGTTACTCTGCGCTGTGTGTGTGTTCGTGGGTGGTGGTAGAGAGAGGCGCGGACACAGAGGGGTTCCGGATCGTGGCTTGGCCTGTTTATTTCACAGCACGGCATCTGTAGCGTTGACAAGAATAACTCAACTTAAGTTTATCCATTAAAGTAAATTCGATGCACATTAAATTTCACAACAACCTCTCGTTGTTACACAATCATACCTAGCTTAGCATCAACCACCCCGTATTAATCAAACTCAAAAGATAAGACAAAAAACAAACATTTTAACTCCCCACATTACTCCGCTTTTAGTTTAGAACACAAAATATCTAAATAGACAGAACCTAAGAGTGATAACAAAGATTCTTTAAATATAAATTTCCGCTACTATTAACACATCTTACCTGTAGCGTTGACAAGAATAACTGAAGAAAAATCAACGCTACGGTACATCAAGAGGCTCAAAAACATTACTAAGAGAAAAACACACTTGTATCTGCCGTAACACAACAGTGTCATAGCGACATCTTGTGGGCAATCCAGAACACTGCCCTACATCCACCCCTTCTTTAAGTGATGGTGTCCCAGCCATCAAATTAACAAAAACTCAAGCGTGGTCTGATCTATGACAATCAAAACAATAAATGTATAGTGCAAAGTGTGTGTAAATTGTGTGTGTGTGGTAGCTAACTGTTATCAGGGTGCATGCAGCATGGCTCTGCGAATGTTCTTCAGTTCCTTTTATTTTTAGCCTTTAGCCACACCTTTCTCCCTCTTTCTATCTTTTGGAGGTCACTCTCCAGCTCCAGAACTTGGGATTCGAGTGAGAGTTTAATCGGGGGATGCCGGTTTCTTTTTGGGTTTCTCCTTAGAGGGATGGGCACTTGAGTGGAGGTGGTCCCCTTTCCGGTCATAACCACTCCCTCTCTGTCACCCGTTTCTTCTTTCCACATGTCAGCCCCTTCTGTGCTTATTTGCTCCCCCTCTTCATCGTCTGCTCCAACCAGGGCTCTGTCCACAGCCTCCTCTATACCATCGCTCTCTGTTACCTCTTCGCCTTTCCATTCAGTTCCTGCCCCACTTATCTCATCCTCTGACTCTCCATCTTTTACGATATCTCCTTCCTCCCGCTCCACTGGAAGAAACATACACTGTGTCAAGAGGTTTCTATGCAACACTCTCTCTGGTCCTCCATTCTCTGGCCGCACCACATACACAGGCAAACCTGGTTGCTTCTTGACCACAACATATGGGCGTGCCTCCCAACGATCTCTCAACTTCTGCTTCCCCTCCACATGACAGACCTTGACTAAGACTCTATCTCCTGGACTGAAGTCTTCACTCTTAGCTCTTTTGTCATAATACTTTTTCTGTTGTCCTTTCGCCAGCTGAGATGTCTGATTAGCCAGGGCATAGGCCTGCATCAGGGAGTCATACAGGGTCTGGACGTATTCGCTGTATTCACTCGGCTGGTCCGTTTTGGGGGACCCGAAGACGAGGTCCACTGGAAGCCTTGGATGCCTGCCGAACATGAGGTAGTAAGGGCTGTATCCAGTAGAGTCATGTCGCGAGCAGTTGTATGCATGTGTCATGGCATCCACATACTCATGCCACCGGGGCTTCAGGCGCGGCTCCAGTGTTCCCAGCATGTTCATCAGGGTACGGTTGAATCTTTCAGTGGTCCCGTTGCCCTGTGGGTGGTAGGGCGTGGTGTGGGTTTTAGTGATCCCAGTGCACTTGCATAACTCCTTTACAATTGCGCTTTCAAAATTACGACCTTGATCGGCGTGTAACCTTGCAGGGAATCCAAACCGACAGAAGAAATTCTTCCATAAGACCCTGGCTACTGTTCCTGCCTTCTGGTCCCTGGTGGGGTAGGCCTGCGCATAGCGAGAAAAGTGGTCTGTAACAATGAGCACATTCTCTATACCACCCTTGGATTTCTCCAGCATCAAGATGTCCACACAGACCAGATCCATAGGGGCACTGGTATGGATACTGACAAGGGGGGCCCTGACGTTGGCTGTGGGAGTTTTCCTAAGGCAGCACCTTTCACACTGTTCACACCAAGCCTTGATCTCCTGGAACATTCTTGGCCAGTAAAATCTTTCTCTTATCATCTGCAGTGTCCTCTCGAATCCCAGATGCCCTGAATCATTGTGAAGGGCTATTTTGATGGTTTCACGCAGCTTTTCAGGCAGTATTAGTTGCTCCACCAACCCTTTTTTAAAGTCTCTGATGCTACGGTACAGGATTCCTTCTTTTACTACAAGCCTCCTCCACTCTTTTAAGAGGAGACCCCCCGTGGCTCCCACTTTTATCCTCTCGCTGTGGCTTGGTTTGTGGTTTCTGCTTTTAAAGTGGAGGATGGGACCGATTACTCTGTCTTCCTTCTGCCCCGCTCGAAGCTCCTGTATGGTCATAGCAGGCAGTGCCTCCATCCCCACATCCACATACACTTCACTGGCCTCCTGACCACTTTCAGGTTCCTCTTTGCCAGCTGTATCCTCGCCTGAGAGCTCCTCAGGCTCCTGGGTGATTTGTGCCTCCTCATGTCTCAGTCCACCAGTCCTCAACTGCTGCGGGCATGACTGCAGGGTCTCCGCCACCACCTGGTTGGACATACGTGATAGAGCATCAGCGTTAGAGTTATCCTGCCCCCTCCGATACTGGATGTCAAAGTCAAATATGGACAGATGAGAAACCCAACGCTGACCTGTGGCGTCTAGTTTGGCTGAGGTCATTACATACTTCAGAGGGTTGTTGTCCGTCAGAACAGAGAACTTGCGCCCATAGAGGTGGTCATGGAACTTATCCGTCACGGCCCACTTGAGAGCAAGGAACTCAAGCTTGTGTGCTGGATATCTTGTCTCAGGTGGGCTTAGGCCTCTGCTCGCATACGCAATGACCCTTTCCACCCCATCTTGGACCTGTACTAACACCGCACCAAGCCCTACTCCTGAGGCATCAGTCTGCAGCATAAAGGGCTGACTGTAGTCCGGATACCCTAGCACTGGAGCGTTTATCAGTTTTTCTTTTAGAGACTGAAAGGCCTCTTCGCATTCAGCAGTCCACAGAAATGGCTGGTCAGGCCCCGGGCTTTTCTGGGTCCCTCTTTTCTTCTTTTTAGGGTCACCAGAGGTAAGGCGGTATAACGGAGCAGCCATGTTCGAGTAGCTCTTCACGTACCTCCTATAATAACCCGAAAAACCCAAAAACCGCAGCACCTCCATACGATTAGTAGGCCTCACCCAATCCTTGACCTTGTTGATCTTCTCTGGGTCTGTCCTGATGCCCTGTGCAGACACCAAGTGACCCAAGTATTGCACTTCCTTCCTCACAAGCTGACACTTGGACGGCTTTAGTTTCAAGCCATGCTCCCTAAGCCTATCGAAAGTCAGCTGCAGCCTCTCCAAATGTTCAGTAAAGGACTTAGAGAAAATGATGATGTCGTCCAGGTAAATAAGGAGATGGGTGAAATTTAAGTCTCCAAAACAGGACGTCATTAGTCTTTGAAATGTGGAGGGTGCGTTTTGTAGCCCAAACGGCATCCTATTGGCCTCAAACAGCCCCATGGGAGTGCTGAATGCTGTCTTGTGCTTGTCTTGTTCCGCAACCTCCACCTGCCAGTATCCAGATGTTAGGTCAAGGGTGGAGAAGTATTTTGCTTGTCCTAAAGCCTCCAGAGCCTCCTCTATCCTTGGCAGTGGGAATGCATCTCTGGTGCCGCAGGAGTTGAGCTTCCTGTAGTCAATACACAATCGGAGTGACCCATCTTTCTTGGTCACGACCACCACAGGAGATGCATACGGACTTTTACTGGGTCGAATTACTCCTGCTGTCTCCATTTCCATCAATAACCGCCTCACATCTTGCCACTGGGAAGGGGGTATTTTGCGGTATGGCAGTCGGAAAGGCCTCGGGTCAACCAGGGGAATCTCATGGTGTACTGTTGTGGTGTGACCATAGTCCATACGATGTTGGGAGAACACATCTGCATTCTGGTCCAGCATTTCCCGAAGCAGCGCACGTTGGTCCTCACTTTCCACCGCTGCTTCACTAAGGTCAACCCCACAGCTAGTCACTACTTGGTCCAGACTGAGACATGCCCCTCTGCTCCCAGCTTCGCTATACTTTTTATCTGGAAACTCTACCACCTTGTCCACCAGGACTGCATTGGCCAGACTTGTGTGTCGTCTGATCGTAATGACTCGCTGGGAAAGATTCATCACTCTAACTGGAGCACAACCTCTTTTTACATTAGCAAGCACTTTGGCCACCAAGACCTCCTGGGGGAGTTGCGAGGGGTGATGGGCTTCAATCAAGGCTGTATAAATCTTCCTTTGAGGACCAGCTTTAATCCTACACATTAAGTCCATCTCTTTCCCACTAGGGAGGCGTATTGTACGACCAGTGTATACAGCAGGACCCACAACATCATGCATTTCACTTTGCTTGGCGCTTCCCACCTTCAGTAAAGCCGTGTACCACTCTGGATGCTTCTCCTTGACCTGGTGTAGATACTCTGAACCATAAGCTGCTTGAAGGTGGGTTTGCGAGGCTCGAATGACATTGGTTCCCACCAGCAGGGGGACTGAAGAACGATAGTCAGAATCAGGAACAACAAAGGTAGGTACTGCTTTGAATTCTTTCCCCAGCACTTTCAGGTCGATGTGCAGAACACCACGGTAGGGTACGATCTGACCTGCTGCACCCTCTATTGGTATCTTAGAAGACTGTAACTTCTGCTTCAGTAAAGCTGGGTGGCTCTGCCAGTAGTTGTGCGTAATACTGGTGATCTGCGATCCAGAGTCAATGAGAGCCTTGCATGTCTTCCCATTGACTTCCACTTCCCCTTCGTTCCTAGGGCCTACTAGGGGTGTTTCCCCTAGTTCAGTGTGAATCCTCTTCACAGGTGGGTGGGGTCCTTGCTGCGTACCCATGGATGCCCCGGCTGCCATGGGCACTAAGCGTTTAAATTTTGAGCAGAGTGCTTGCGTCCTTCAGCAGGGGTCTTAGGCCGCTGGGCTTCAGCTTGGCTTGGATCCAGAAGCACTGCCCTGCACACTCTGGCTGTGTGGCCTGGCTCTCCACACCGGTAACAGACAAAGCTTATACCCTGGCTTGCTGTTCCCTTTGCTGGCTGAACTGCTAATGGGGAGGCAAGGAGTGGAGAGGCCATTCTCATTTCTAGTTGGGATAGCTTAGTCATTTGTTCTTCCTGAATGAGGGCTAGTTTCTTTACCATTTCTGTCAACTCTGACATTTCCGATGTGTGGTTTGGCCTATCCAGTTTGCTGTGTCCACCCCCTCCTGATGTTACGTGCACCTGAGCGTACGTTTTCTTTGCTTTACTCTGCGTCTGGAACTTCTTAGTTTCTCTGGTGTAATTTCGGAGCTCCGCCTGCAGCTCTCTGAAGCTCAAGAGCCTGGGGACCATTGGTGCGATTCTAGTGTACACCTCCTCATCAGTAAGGCCCCTCATGAACTGCCGGCTTAGTTTGCAATCTCGGTCCAGGAAGGGCTTGCCTCCTCTTTGCTTCTCCTCCACCGTCCGCAACTTAGCCTCCAGTGCTATAGCATAAGAACAGGCAGACTCCCCTGAATTCTGGCTCCGCTCATAGAAGTCAGCCAGAGGGTCTAGGGAGCCTCGTGTATCACCGTATTCAGCCCTCAGTTCCTCAAAAGCTTTCTCAGGGGTTTGATCATGTGGAGGTAAGTTAAGAATGAGATTTCGGGCTTCACCACCCAGGTGTCGCACAACAGTGGAGAAGCGAAGGTGCATTGGGAGCTCTATTGCCTCCAAGAGGTACTGCAAGTCGCGAATCCAGTCTTCCACCAGTATCCTACAGTCTGGATTTCCCGTGAAAACTTGAACATTCTTCACCTGATGAGTTTGCATGAAACCGCCATGGGCTGCTATGGGAAGGCACTGGCCGGTGACTGCAGGGGGCCTGAATTGAGCCACATGTGAGTGGGCCGTTCGGCTGGCAGTCGTAGGTGGATGGGCAACTTGAGAGAGAGCATCGACATGCACATTAAGGTGGGAGTGGGGATTCTGTGTCTGTTGAGATGACCATTCAAGAGGAGCATCAGCGGTTGTCTTGTTTGACGCTGTCTGAGGGCCATGTAAAGTCATGCTGGGAACCCATGCATTAGCAGATGGGGCCAATGAGGTGGGTCCACTATAGACTGGAACTTGAGCGGCTTGAAATGTGGCCTGCCCAGTGGTTACGTGCTTAACTGTAATGTTAGCACCTGGCGACCTCGGACATGGTGCAGGCTCAAAAGGGGGATACGAATAACCAGAGTAAGCCTGGAGGCCGGGTCTAATCGGCTGGGCTGGATATGGTGATGTAACTGGAATGGGCCCGGGTGGCTGCTGTTCATCTGGCACCTCAACAAAACTATGATGTGTAGGGCTTTGCCAAAGCGTGGCTCCTGATGGCCCAAGACCACTGCGTTTGCGAACAGAGGCATCCACTGACCTTTCCACCAGGCCACCTGTTCTTGCATCTGGGCTGTCTTCGAAACAGAGTGGCGGTACCTGCCCTGAGGCCCCAGTGCCTGGCGGCCTTGTTGCATGGGCTGGTGTCATGTACTGGCCAGCATAGAGCAGGTTCATTGGGGGTGGTGGAGCATGGCGTTCAAAGGGCAATGGTAGGTTATTTGAGGGATGCTCAGCTGGCGGTAGGAGGTTGGGTTCGTTACATGAGGAACTATGCAAGTTTTTAGTTGAGTTTGCATAGGTTTGCGCCATTGTAGGATGTAAAATTGTATTTATTATGTGCAAGTAGGTTAAATGGCAGTGTATTTGGATTGTAAGAAGATGTAATGTCAAAAGTTTCAATCTCGTACAAAAAACAAGAAAAAATATATATATATATTACTAATAAACCATCACATATTTCTTACATAACAGCAAGTCACTTCAATTATAACAACAAAACATGTTCAGATTCCCATCAGGCTGTAAAGGATATAGCAGTGACTGCGAGGCATACGCAAGATCACCAGTTTGGTTAAGAACTCAGTCTGTCTATTATAGAGTTCAGCACACAAACTCCTGGCTGTAGAAATCTTTTCGGCTTCAGTCTAGTGGTGCCACAATCCGGGTCACGGCACCAAAGATGTAACCCCCTCGCTCTATGCGTGCTCGCTAGCCTCTAGCACCGCCGCTGTTACTCTGCGCTGTGTGTGTGTTCGTGGGTGGTGGTAGAGAGAGACGCGGACACAGAGGGGTTCCGGATCGTGGCTTGGCCTGTTTATTTCACAGCACGGCATCTGTAGCGTTGACAAGAATAACTCAACTTAAGTTTATCCATTAAAGTAAATTCGATGCACATTAAATTTCACAACAACCTCTCGTTGTTACACAATCATACCTAGCTTAGCATCAACCACCCCGTATTAATCAAACTCAAAAGATAAGACAAAAAACAAACATTTTAACTCCCCACATTACTCCGCTTTTAGTTTAGAACACAAAATATCTAAATAGACAGAACCTAAGAGTGATAACAAAGATTCTTTAAATATAAATTTCCGCTACTATTAACACATCTTACCTGTAGCGTTGACAAGAATAACTGAAGAAAAATCAACGCTACGGTACATCAAGAGGCTCAAAAACATTACTAAGAGAAAAACACACTTGTATCTGCCGTAACACAACAGTGTCATAGCGACATCTTGTGGGCAATCCAGAACACTGCCCTACATATATAGACATGATATGACTTTGTTTGCTTAATAAGCAGTTTAGATCGTTGGATTACTCTGCAGTAATTGTGGCACATTACTGCAGAGCAATCAGGGTTAAGGTGCCTTGCTCAAGGGCACTTCATCCATGACCCGTGCTGGCTGGCATTGAGATTTGAATCGTCGACCTTCTGATCACAAGCCCAGCGCTTTAACCACTAGGCCACAGCGGACCCCGAGCCGCCTTGGGCGTAATAGACTGGGTTCTAAAGGGTCAGTGCCAGAGGGTCAGCCGGGATTTAAGCAATAGTAACTCCAAAAATAAAGCTAGATAACACAATAATACACAACAAAAACGTGATAACGTAATAAAAAACATGCCTTTAGAAATGTTTTATGAACGGAGTTATCTCATTTTGGAACCAAAGTCTTCATATAGGCTACTTTATAATGGCACTGATTGATGCAAGTAAACAGGCATGAAGCAAGGCACGAGAAGAAAATAAATGAAGTAGCAATACAAATAAGTGATGTGTTTTGAAGAAGAGAGAAAAAATCATGAAATGAGAAGGAAATGTTATTAGCAGGGGTCTACTCCTCAATCCTCATGAAGTCAACCTGATTCTCTTATTTGTAAAAGTAACGTTAATATTTCAGCCAGGGATAGTAATAAAACGAGAGAAATCACCTTTAAATGAATTCACAGGTTTTACACAGGTCTAAATGCTTTCTCAAAAGACTTAAGAATGGCATTGATACAACTCTGTTCTTTCTGTTCAGAAAAACCTGAGACCACTTTACATTTATTTTGGAACTGCTCTTTCACAGTTACATTTTGGTGTGACATTTGTGATTTTATCAATTGTTATGTAAATCCTAATGTTGATTTTACATACATTAAATGTAATTTTTGGTTTTCATGAATGTGAAAAGAAAAGTGATATTTATTTTATAAACCTTATTTTTCTGTTAGCTAAATTTCACATTCACAAATCTAAATTGTCTAAATGCACTCCTCTTTTTTTGAGGTTTAAATGCGAGTTGAAAATGTACTTTGAGTAGCCTGTTGAGTTCTCTAAAAACTTAAAAGCTACAAGAACAGTGACTGTGTTTAAGGACTTTGCACCTAATCTGGATTGGAAGACTAAAGGAATTTAGTCTGGACTGAGGGAATCTGGAGCTTGTATTGACAATGATAATGGTTGTTGTAAATGTTTGTTTTTTGTTATCTTCTACAAGCATTTAATAAAAAAAAAAGATATATATATAAATATATTTCAGGCAGGGATTCGAGCACTTCCGGTGGGACGGGTTCACTTCCTGCGGTTGGTGTAGCGTCGCATATGCAGGTCATTTCTTCTGATGCACATGGATGTGTAGTAAAGCTCTCACATTAACGTGTGTCTCTTGTAGACCTACAAAAGAAACAAAAGCCGATGCTCGCCAACGGCATCAGCCCGTTGTCCGAGCGCAGAGACCCAGCGCGCCCTGACGAGCGACTCTAGTAGCATGTTGGCCTGGGCCAAGGCGATAGATCACCGTGGCAACTTGCTGGTGTCGCGACTGGTTTTATACGGCATATCGGCGACGCTCCAACCGACGACGGTTGGTGAGGAAATTTACATTCACGTTTAACGTTAAGAACACGAGTCAGACAGAGCGTTTTTATTGTTCACACTTTTGTTGAAAACGGAACTCGAAACACAATGATATTTATAAACGAGTAGTCACAGAATGACATTTCCAGACCTAGCTCATTAATTATGCAAAACAACAGCCAATGGCGGTTCTCCAAGCAATATTTGAATTGGTCATTCACAGATTGTTTGCCTCCAAATAAAGAGCTTTTGCTTATATCGTGTCGTCATTCTTTTCACCACCTAATCAATGAAATCAACGGGACTTGATGTACACATTTGAAAAAGCAAACTCTCTGTTCGATGTGAAACGGGGCTTTTAGGACATCTAGTGTAAGGAAAACAACGTTGCATGATATTACCAATCCTGTTTCGGAGCTACAGTATATACTCGTTTATGCTCTTTCGCAAATGCAACGCTTGGGGGGTGATGTGAAATTGTCATGAGATATCTTCTTTTTGATAAACGCATGGCTTTTACCACAAGATGACCTCTACCACTAGATGTCGTCATCACTTCTTCGATCGTTCCTAACAATTATTTATTAATAAAAATTAAAATCATATTTATTACAGTCTCTTAATCATATTTATTACAGTCTGTTGTTCATACAACGCTAATCAATATTCGGTTATGTGTGTTTGTGTGGCACTTTTAGGAGTGTCATTCATCAATTCAGTAAGTACATTTAAACTCTTTTTATACTGGCTTTTACTTCTGTAAAGAAAATGAGAATCTGATTTGTCTTCTCCTTTCAATTGAACGTTTGCACCCCTTCGCCAGTAGAGGGCGTTGTTTGATAACCGTTGACAGTTGTAAAGGTTTCCTAATGGGTTTTAGCTGCTGAATGAATTAATTCTTTAGGTTCGAGCACACAGGCTGATCTCAGACCACAGTTTCTTAGGGAGTGCCTTAAAGAAAGATTTATTCTGCATACTCACTTTGCCATCCAACTCTTGAAATAACTTTCTTGAACTAATATACATACATATGTATATATATATATATATATATATATATATATATATATATATAATATATATATATATATATATATATATATATATATATATATTTATATTTAGCCTGTATATCATGTACATATTGAACAAGATATTATTATGAAGGGATTGAGGGATTTAAGCAATAGTAACTCCAAAAATAAAGCTAGATAACACAATAAAACACAACAAAAACGTGATAACGTAATAAAAAACATGCCTTTAGAAATGTTTTATGAACGGAGTTATCTCATTTTGGAACCAAAGTCTTCATATAGGCTACTTTATAATGGCACTGATTGATGCAAGTAAACAGGCATGAAGCGAGGCACGAGAAGAAAATAAATGAAGTAGCAATACAAATAAGTGATGTGTTTTGAAGAAGAGAGAAAAAATCATGAAATGAGAAGGAAATGTTATTAGCAGGGGTCTACTCCTCAATCCTCATGAAGTCAACCAGATGCTCTTATTTCTAAAAGTAACATTAATATTTCAGCCAGTGATAGTAAAAAAGCGAGAGAAATCACCTTTAAATGAATTCACAGGTTTTACACAGGTCTAAATGCTTTCTCAAAAGACTTAAGAATGGCATTGATACCCTCTGTTCTTTCTGTTCAGAAAAACCTGAGTCCACTTTACATTTATTTTGGAACTGCTCTTTCACAGTTACATTTTGGTGTGACATTTGTGATTTTATCAATTGTTATGTAAATCCTAATGTTGATTTTAGGAGCACTTCCGGTGGGACGGGTTCACTTCCTGCCGTCGGTGTGGTGTCGCATATGCAGGTCATCTCTTCTGATGCACATGGATGTGTACACAAGTAAAGCTCTCACATTAACGTGTGTCTCTTGTAGACGTACAAAAGAAACAAAAGCTGATGCTCGCCGACGGCATCAGCCCGTTGTCCGAGCGCAGAGACCCAGCGCGCCCTGACGAGCGACTCTAGTAGCATGTTGGCTTGGGCAAGGCGATAGATCACCGTGGCAACCAGCTGGTGTCGCGACTGCTTTTATACGGCATACTGGCGACGCTCCAACCGACGACGGTTGGTGAGGAAATTTACATTCACGTTTAACGTTAAGAACACGAGTCAGACAGAGCGTTTTTATTGTACACACTTTTGTTGAAAACGGAACTCGAAACACAATGATATTTATAAACGAGTAGTCACAGAATGACATTTCCAGACCTAGCTCATTAATTATGCAAAACAACAGCCAATGGCGGTTCTCCAAGCAATATTTGAATCGGTCATTCACAGATTGTTTGCCTCCAAATAAAGAGCTTTTGCTTATATCGTGTCGTCATTCTTTTCACCACCTAATCAATGAAATCAACGGGACTTGATGTACACATTTGAAAAAGCAAACTCTCTGTTTGATGTGAAACGGGGCTTTTAGGACATCTAGTGTAAGGAAAACAACGTTGCATGATATTACCAATCCTGTTTCGGAGCTACAGTATATACTCGTTTATGCTCGTTCGCAAATGCAACGCTTGGGGGGTGATGTGAAATTGTCATGAGATATCTTCTTTTTGATAAACGCATGGCTTTTACCACAAGATGACCTCTACCACTAGACGTCGTCATCACTTCTTCGATCGTTCCTAACAATTATTTATTAATAAAAATTAAAATCATATTTATTACAGTCTCTTAATCATATTTATTACAGTCTGTTGTTCATACAACGCTAATCAATATTCGGTTATGTGTGTTTGTGTGGCACTTTTAGGAGTGTCATTCATCAATTCAGTAAGTACTTTTAAACTCTTTTTATACTGGCTTTTACTTCTGTAAAGAAAATGAGAATCTGATTTGTCTTCTCCTTTCAATTGAACGTTTGCACCCCTTCGCCAGTAGAGGGCGTTGTTTGATAACCGTTGACAGTTGTAAAGGTTTCCTAATGGGTTTTAGCTGCTGAATGAATTAATTCTTTAGGTTCGAGCACACAGGCTGATCTCAGACCACAGTTTCTTAGGGAGTGCCTTAAAGAAAGATTTATTCTGCATACTCACTTTGCCATCCAACTCTTGAAGTAACTTTCTTGAACTAATATACATACATATGTATATATATATATATATATATATATATATATATATATATATATATATATTTAGCCTGTATATCGTGTACATATTGAACAAGATATTATTATGAAGGGATTGAGGGATTTAAGCAATAGTAACTCCAAAAATAAAGCTAGATAACACAATAAAACACAACAAAAACGTGATAACGTAATAAAAAACATGCCTTTAGAAATGTTTTATGAACGGAGTTATCTCATTTTGGAACCAAAGTCTTCATATAGGCTACTTTATAATGGCACTGATTGATGCAAGTAAACAGGCATGAAGCAAGGCACGAGAAGAAAATAAATGAAGTAGCAATACAAATAAGTGATGTGTTTTGAAGAAGAGAGAAAAAATCATGAAATGAGAAGGAAATGTTATTGGCAGGGGTCTACTCCTCAATCCTCATGAAGTCAACCTGATTCTCTTATTTCTAAAAGTAACATTAATATTTCAGCCAGTGATAGTAAAAAAGCGAGAGAAATCACCTTTAAATGAATTCACAGGTTTTACACAGGTCTAAATGCTTTCTCAAAAGACTTAAGAATGGCATTGATACCCTCTGTTCTTTCTGTTCAGAAAAACCTGAGACCACTTTACATGTATTTTGGAACTGCTCTTTCACAGTTACATTTTGGTGTGACATTTGTGATTTTATCAATTGTTATGTAAATCCTAATGTTGATTTTACATACATTAAATGTAATTTTTGGTTTTCATGAATGTGAAAAGAAAAGTGATATTTATTTTATAAACCTTATTTTTCTGTTAGCTAAATTTCACATTCACAAATCTAAATTGTCTAAATGCACTCCTCTTTTTTTGAGGTTTAAATGCGAGTTGAAAATGTACTTTGAGTAGCCTGTTGAGTTCTCTAAAAACTTAAAAGCTACAAGAACAGTGACTGTGTTTAAGGACTTTGCACCTAATCTGGATTGGAAGACTGAAGGAATTTAGTCTGGACTGAGGGAATCTGGAGCTTGTATTGACAATGGTAATGGTTGTTGTAAATGTTTGTTTTTGTTATCTTCTACAAGCATTTAATTAAAAAAAAGATATATATAAATATATTTCAGGCAGGGATTCGAGCACTTCCGGTGGGACGGGTTCACTTCCTGCGGTTGGTGTAGCGTCGCATATGCAGGTCATCTCTTCTGATGCACATGGATGTGTAGTAAAGCTCTCACATTAACGTGTGTCTCTTGTAGACGTACAAAAGAAACAAAAGCCGATGCTCGCCGACGGCATCAGCCCGTTGTCCGAGCGCAGAGACCCAGCGCGCCCTGACGAGCGACTCTAGTAGCATGTTGGCTTGGGCCAAGGCGATAGATCACCGTGGCAACTTGCTGGTGTCGCGACTGGTTTTATACGGCATATCGGCGACGCTCCAACCGACAACGGTTGGTGAGGAAATTTACATTCACGTTTAACGTTAAGAACACGAGTCAGACAGAGCGTTTTTATTGTACACACTTTTGTTGAAAACGGAACTCGAAACACAATGATATTTATAAACGAGTAGTCACAGAATGACATTTCCAGACCTAGCTCATTAATTATGCAAAACAACAGCCAATGGCGGTTCTCCAAGCAATATTTGAATCGGTCATTCACAGATTGTTTGCCTCCAAATAAAGAGCTTTTGCTTATATGGTGTCGTCATTCTTTTCACCACCTAATCAATGAAATCAACGGGACTTGATGTACACATTTGAAAAAGCAAACTCTCTGTTCGATGTGAAACGGGGCTTTTAGGACATCTAGTGTAAGGAAAACAACGTTGCATGATATTACCAATCCTGTTTCGGAGCTACAGTATATACTCGTTTATGCTCTTTCGCAAATGCAACGCTTGGGGGGTGATGTGAAATTGTCATGAGATATCTTCTTTTTGATAAACGCATGGCTTTTACCACAAGATGACCTCTACCACTAGACGTCGTTATCACTTCTTCGATCGTTCCTAACAATTATTTATTAATAAAAATTAAAATCATATTTATTACAGTCTCTTATTCATATTTATTACAGTCTGTTGTTCATACAACGCTAATCAATATTCGGTTATGTGTGTTTGTGTGGCACTTTTAGGAGTGTCATTCATCAATTCAGTAAGTACTTTTAAACTCTTTTTATACTGGCTTTTACTTCTGTAAAGAAAATGAGAATCTGATTTGTCTTCTCCTTTCAATTGAACGTTTGCACCCCTTCGCCAGTCGAGGGCGTTGTTTGATAACCGTTGACAGTTGTAAAGGTTTCCTAATGGGTTTTAGCTGCTGAATGAATTAATTCTTTAGGTTCGAGCACACAGGCTGATCTCAGACCACAGTTTCTTAGGGAGTGCCTTAAAAAAAGATTTATTCTGCATACTCACTTTGCCATCCAACTCTTGAAGTAACTTTCTTGAACTAATATACATACATATGTATATATATATATATATATATATATATACATACATATGTATATATATATATATATATGTATATATATATATATATATATATATATATATATATATATACATACATATGTATATATATATATATATATATATAGCCTGTATATCGTGTACATATTGAACAAGATATTATTATGAAGGGATTGAGGGATTTAAGCAATAGTAACTCCAAAAATAAAGCTAGATAAGACAATAAAACACAACAAAAACGTGATAACGTAATAAAAAACATGCCTTTAGAAATGTTTTATGAACGGAGTTATCTCATTTTGGAACCAAAGTCTTCATATAGGCTACTTTATAATGGCACTGATTGATGCAAGTAAACAGGCATGAAGCAAGGCACGAGAAGAAAATAAATGAAGTAGCAATACAAATAAGTGATGTGTTTTGAAGAAGAGAGAAAAAATCATGAAATGAGAAGGAAATGTTATTGGCAGGGGTCTACTCCTCAATCCTCATGAAGTCAACCTGATTCTCTTATTTCTAAAAGTAACATTAATATTTCAGCCAGTGATTGTAAAAAAGCGAGAGAAATGAATTCACAGGTTAAATGAATTCACAGGTTTTACACAGGTCTAAATGCTTTCTCAAAAGACTTAAGAATGGCATTGATACCCTCTGTTCTTTCTGTTCAGAAAAACCTGAGTCCACTTTACATTTATTTTGGAACTGCTCTTTCACAGTTACATTTTGGTGTGACATTTGTGATTTTATCAATTGTTATGTAAATCCTAATGTTGATTTTAGGAGCACTTCCGGTGGGACGGGTTCACTTCCTGCCGTCGGTGTGGTGTCGCATATGCAGGTCATCTCTTCTGATGCACATGGATGTGTACACAAGTAAAGCTCTCACATTAACGTGTGTCTCTTGTAGACGTACAAAAGAAACAAAAGCTGATGCTCGCCGACGGCATCAGCCCGTTGTCCGAGCGCAGAGACCCAGCGCGCCCTGACGAGCGACTCTACACACTAAAAAATGCTGGGTTATTTAATCTACCCAACCGCTGGGTTATGAAATGGTTTACCCATTATGGGTTATTTATGTCAACATTTGGGTTATATTAATATAATATTGGGTTATTTTGTGCAACTCATGCGTTGAGTTAAAATCAATCAACCCAACATACATCGGTTGACCCAGCACTTGGGTTGTTTGTGCTTCGAACGTCATCACATCGTCTCCAGAGTCCACACACCGAGTGCTCGTCACAGCAGAAAACCTGACTGATCATCCAGCGAGGTAAATAAATAATAAAAGGTTTGTGGAACTTATACTATTCACATTGTCTGTGTTGCGTTACCTGTTAAAGTAGTATCTTTATATTGTCGAGGCTTTGGTTTGGCTAACAACGTAGCCATTTAGCCGTTATCATGGATAGCCTAACGTTACAGCTTATCCGTTTGCTCTGAATTATATTAATGAATTAATTAAACAAGTTCATAATGCCCATGGGGATGTTTATTGAGCTCACCAGTCTAATTTGCCAGCTAGTTTCAAGCTAGCCAGGTGATTAGGCAGTTAACTAGTTTACTAGCCAACATGCTCTCAGTTAGTTGCTTTGCTAGCTATATTATTTTAACTAGCTATAAATGAGCGCGCTTTTTTACTGAAGCTTTTCATGTGAAGGCATAACACAGTGTTTGACTGATTAAAGTATGTAAAAAACGGTGAGATAACCTGATATGTCTGACTTAATGCATTTATTTAAGTAACGTTAATGTAGTTAACGTAATTTGACCGACAATAGATAAGAACAAATTCTTATTTAAAATGGCGGCCTGGCAAACGACAAGGGCCACTTGAGTGAGGGGTTAAGAAATATAAAATAAAAAGTTTGGGAACCACTGCTGTAGCCACAAATATTCTTGTGAAGTAAAAACATAGACAATATACATGCATGCATTTTGTCATATGAATTGTATAAGGAGAAAGGGAGGATTGTTTTCTCTATATTTTGTGATGCTAAATAAAATGGCTGTTATCTTCACATTGGGTTACATTTTGCTGCTAGTCTGCATTGCTTTTGCATAGTAACATCTGAATAGTTAATACAATAGCAATTGTATTTTTGCTTAAGCTCTTTTTGTGTTTGTTTCAGATCAATGGACAGCTTTGTCATTAACATTTTGACAGAGTGGCA
Source organism: Barbatula barbatula (assembly GCF_947034865.1). Classification (NCBI taxonomy): domain Eukaryota; kingdom Metazoa; phylum Chordata; class Actinopteri; order Cypriniformes; family Nemacheilidae; genus Barbatula; species Barbatula barbatula. The sequence continues at coordinate 6,269,691 of NC_136773.1, forward strand.
GCTGACAGACCTTGTCGACAAATTTAAAGGTAAGAAATATTTGTTTTCCCATCCACAGCATATCAAGTCTGCATTGCTACTCAAGCCCTACACAATACAGCTCACTCCTCCTAGAAACGCTTCTGTGCTGTTTGATGCCCACTGTTATGCACTAAGCAACAGGAACAATAATTGATCTACTGAGGACAGACAGACGTACAGACAAACCCTGTTCTAACCGTAGCCCACGCTGTCAAAGTCAAACATGCCTCATCTCTATTCATTAAAGATTTTGATTTCTTGGCAGGAAATATGGTACACCCCAGGACGGAGCCACCGGCCAGCCACTGGATTCCGGGAGGAAAGGCTGCTGAACGTCAGAAAGCGGCTGAGATCAACCAGCAAGTCGCGGAGCATGGCACAGACACCATCACAAGCGCCAGATAATGGAGCTCTTGCAAGGGCTCTCATACCAGGTAATTATTAAACTGAAAAATTATTTGATCAAGCAAAACATCCATATTTCAGTGACTGACTACTTGTTCTTTTTTACAGAATGTACCATATCAGATGAACGTGCGTCACAGTTTAGAGAATGGATGAGAAACAATTCTCAGCCCCTCAGCCAGATAGAGACCTACATGGAGAACACGGCAGTCTACAGGGCCAAGTGCATTAGGGACAACAATCCCTCACCTAATGACCAAAGGCATGGTAGGTATAGGGAAATCTGATCTTGTATATGAGGATGCATTATTTATAACCTTTTATTATTGTGCCACATTGAATTGGTTTTAAAATGTGTTTTTCATTTTATAGATTGCACAGGACTTTCTTGTCCTGCATGGGGATGCTGCATCAAAATTGTTTGAAACTTGGCTACCCATTTATGCTGAGAAGATCCTGTGCCTGGCAAGACAGGAGGGGAAGCTGACATTACCCCTGGATGGATTATCACCAGGTAATAGTTTCTTGTCTGCATATCTTGTAAAAGCAGGGTTTTCCCTGGCTTCTTAGGGGGCTCTACCAAAAACTGCAATTTCACATCATTTTGGCCACTATCATTATCAGAATCAGAACTATAGCTAACAAAAAAAAGAAAGTGTAAATTTGCTTTAGATGTATTTGTACACCTGTATTTGCACAATTCACAGCCTTCTCGAACATGAGCTCTGAGAATAGTGAGTGATATCATAATAGGAATAGAGTTAAATAAATCTGTCAGCCTCTTTATGCTAATTGAGTACAAAAAAGTTTTCACAGCAGAGTTAACACGGCAGTACCGGTGTAACTAATAACATTACGTTTTTTTGTGATTGTTGCGGGAAAAAATCCTTGATTATGTGGCACGTCATCGCAAAAAATGCGATGGAATAGACATTATATTTATGCAATTTTATGCGATGAAATTGCGGGGATTATGAAATCATGCAAATATTCTAATTTGACCTTGCATTACAAGATCGCCATTATCCTAACAGACTGGTGACGGTAAGAAAAAATGCAAGTAAAACAAGCCATGGTCACGTTTACTGCCAAAGAAACGCAGTGCTCCGGTGCTCTTTTAAATACTTAAATCTCTGCCGCCGTCCGGCCCACTAATGGGAGGATTAACTACACTACAAACTAACCAGCTGCAGGGCGCGAATTAACAGCACGTAACAGTTCTCATGGGTTTTATTTTAGTTGGATATTGAATGACAAAATCACAGGTATGCCATTCCACATCGTATTGACACCTATGTCTTCCTACAGATAGCGTTGGGGACCTCGCCCTGAGGCAGCTGCCAGCCTTGCTTCCACCTACAACTTACAAAGTTGGCCGTGGCCGCGGTGTGAAAGTGGTTCGCCACACCATTCAGGAATGCAGCTTGGCCTTCATCGACCATAAGCTTGTAAGTCCTCAAGCACATCTAAAGGGGAAACTTTATTCATTTTATCAACATATCTGAGCTTAAAAATGTGTCCACACACACATGCATATCCAGGTTTGTTTTACTATACTTTTGTGGACAGGCATCAAATATAGCCTGACAGTATTATATAGCCCACCTATCTGACCACCTAACTCGGCTGCCTATCAGCCAGATAGGATAGTCAGATTTTCTGATCATGTTTATTGTAATGATAGATCATCAATAGATTTATGGCTTTTTAGGTCAATTGAGAACATATGATACAGATCAACGTTTTGAATTAGAGATGCACTGAATCTTTTCCAAATTAAATTCCAAGCTAACTAGACTTTATAATAAAACAATAATTTCTCTAGTGAGGACCAGGAAAATGGTCCTCACAATGTCTATATTTGAATTATTCTATAGTAGTCTGTAAACATTTGGTCCTTACTCACTCGCACTCTCTCACTTGCTCTTTTGTATTCTTTCTTTTTTAGCCTGGAATAAACATGGTGGAGTACCTCCATGAGGCCAAGGCATGTAAACCATACCCCCACATCCTGACGCTTGGCAATGATCATGGTGCATTTCAGGTCTTTGTGATAATAGCTGGACAGGAATATATGAAATCCCAGGAGGGGAGTCTAAATTAGTCAAGTTTATTCAAAGTAGAATACTTGCTTGCAAGTAGAGCTAATGGCTCTCAATAGCAACTTAGACTTTGAATTTCGTGAATTTGTTCAAGAGATTTGACTGTTGGCATGTTGAATGTTAAGCCAGTTCATTCATAATTATTGTTTTGATAAGAATGTTTTCTACCTAAGTGATATTAACGCTATTGTTGATATTAATTAATGTAATATAATAAATGTTTTCTAAGATTCCATTGTTGTTTTGTTTTTGTATTTTTTATTGCATAATATATGCATAAATATATCATGTATTCTGCTCTAGGTTTGTAGTTTAACAGTTTTATAGCTATGGGTAGTCTATTGCAATTTATTTTCTTAAATTGTACTGTAATGTGTTAGAATTATCTGGCATATGGGTTAATTTGACCCAACATTTGGGTACACTATATAACCAATATGTAGTTGAATCAACCCAGCATTGTAATTAATTTGACCCAACATTTGGGTACACTATTTAACCAAAATATGTAGTTAAATCAACCCATAATTGTAATTGGTTTTAACCCTGCATTTGGGTAGAATATTTAACTCATCTGTTGGGTTAAATATGACCGACCCATCATGCTGGGTCAAATTAACTAATGCTGGGCTGGTGCAATATTTAACCAGCGGCTGAGTTATAAAACAACCCAAGTTGAGTTATTTTTAACCCAGCATTTTTTAGAGTGTAGTAGCATGTTGGCTTGGGCAAGGCGATGGATCACCATGGCAACCAGCTGGTGTCGCGACTGCTTTTATACGGCATACTGGCGACGCTCCAACTGACGACGGTTGGTGATGAAATTTACATTCACGTTTAACGTTGAGAACACGAGTCAGACAGAGCGTTTTTATTGTACACACTTTTGTTGAAAACGGAACTCGAAACACAATGATATTTATAAACGAGTAGTCACAGAATGACATTTCCAGACCTAGCTCATTAATTATGCAAAACAACAGCCAATGGCGGTTCTCCAACTGCACACAAAGCAATATTTGAGTCGGTCATTCACAGATTGTTTGAAGTATATAGACATGATATGACTTTGTTTGCTTAATAAGCAGTTTAGATCGTTGGATTACTCTGCAGTAATTGTGGCACATTACTGCAGAGCAATCAGGGTTAAGGTGCCTTGCTCAAGGGCACTTCATCCATGACCCGTGCTGGCTGGCATTGAGATTTGAATCGTCGACCTTCTGAACACAAGCCCAGCGCTTTAACCACTAGGCCACAGCGGACCCCGAGCCGCCTTGGGCGTAATAGACTGGGTTCTAAAGGGTCAGTGCCAGAGGGTCAGCCGGGATTTGAGCAATAGTAACTCCAAAAATAAAGCTAGATAACACAATAATACACAACAAAAACGTGATAACGTAATAAAAAACATGCCTTTAGAAATGTTTTATGAACAGAGTTATCTCATTTTGGAACCAAAGTCTTCATATAGGCTACTTTATAATGGCACTGATTGATGCAAGTAAACAGGCATGAAGCAAGGCACGAGAAGAAAATAAATGAAGTAGCAATACAAATAAGTGATGTGTTTTGAAGAAGAGAGAAAAAATCATGAAATGAGAAGGAAATGTTATTAGCAGGGGTCTACTCCTCAATCCTCATGAAGTCAACCAGATGCTCTTATTTGTAAAAGTAACGTTAATATTTCAGCCAGGGATAGTAATAAAACGAGAGAAATCACCTTTAAATGAATTCACAGGTTTTACACAGGTCTAAATGCTTTCTCAAAAGACTTAAGAATGGCATTGATACAACTCTGTTCTTTCTGTTCAGAAAAACCTGAGACCACTTTACATTTATTTTGGAACTGCTCTTTCACAGTTACATTTTGGTGTGACATTTGTGATTTTATCAATTGTTATGTAAATCCTAATGTTGATTTTACATACATTAAATGTAATTTTTGGTTTTCATGAATGTGAAAAGAAAAGTGATATTTATTTTATAAACCTTATTTTTCTGTTAGCTAAATTTCACATTCACAAATCTAAATTGTCTAAATGCACTCCTCTTTTTTTGAGGTTTAAATGCGAGTTGAAAATGTACTTTGAGTAGCCTGTTGAGTTCTCTAAAAACTTAAAAGCTACAAGAACAGTGACTGTGTTTAAGGACTTTGCACCTAATCTGGATTGGAAGACTGAAGGAATTTAGTCTGGACTGAGGGAATCTGGAGCTTGTATTGACAATGATAATGGTTGTTGTAAATGTTTGTTTTTTGTTATCTTCTACAAGCATTTAATTAAAAAAAAGATATATATATAAATATATTTCAGGCAGGGATTCGAGCACTTCCGGTGGGACGGGTTCACTTCCTGCGGTTGGTGTATAGCGTCGCATATGCAGGTCATCTCTTCTGATGCACATGGATGTGTAGTAAAGCTCTCACATTAACGTGTGTCTCTTGTAGACGTACAAAAGAAACAAAAGCCGATGCTCGCCGACGGCATCAGCCCGTTGTCCGAGCGCAGAGACCCAGCGCGCCCTTACGAGCGACTCTAGTAGCATGTTGGCTTGGGCCAAGGCGATAGATCACCGTGGCAACTTGCTGGTGTGGCGACTGGTTTTATACGGCATATCGGCGACGCTCCAACCGACGACGGTTGGTGAGGAAATTTACATTCACGTTTAACGTTGAGAACACGAGTCAGACAGAGCGTTTTTATTGTACACACTTTTGTTGAAAACGGAACTCGAAACACAATGATATTTATAAACGAGTAGTCACAGAATGACATTTCCAGACCTAGCTCATTAATTATGCAAAACAACAGCCAATGGCGGTGCTCCAAGCAATATTTGAATCGGTCATTCACAGATTGTTTGCCTCCAAATAAAGAGCTTTTGCTTATATCGTGTCGTCATTCTTTTCACCACCTAATCAATGAAAACAACGGGACTTGATGTACACATTTGAAAAAGCAAACTCTCTGTTCGATGTGGAACGGGGCTTTTAGGACATCTAGTGTAAGGAAAACAACGTTGCATGATATTACCAATCCTGTTTCGGAGCTACAGTATATACTCGTTTATGCTCTTTCGCAAATGCAACGCTTGGGGGGTGATGTGAAATTGTCATGAGATATCTTCTTTTTGATAAACGCATGGCTTTTACCACAAGATGACCTCTACCACTAGATGTCGTCATCACTTCTTCGATCGTTCCTAACAATTATTTATTAATAAAAATTAAAATCATATTTATTACAGTCTCTTATTCATATTTATTACAGTCTGTTGTTCATACAACGCTAATCAATATTCGGTTATGTGTGTTTGTGTGGCACTTTTAGGAGTGTCATTCATCAATTCAGTAAGTACTTTTAAACTCTTTTTATACTGGCTTTTACTTCTGTAAAGAAAATGAGAATCTGATTTGTCTTCTCCTTTCAATTGAACGTTTGCACCCCTTCGCCAGTAGAGGGCGTTGTTTGATAACCGTTGACAGTTGTAAAGGTTTCCTAATGGGTTTTAGCTGCTGAATGAATTAATTCTTTAGGTTCGAGCACACAGGCTGATCTCAGACCACAGTTTCTTAGGGAGTGCCTTAAAGAAAGATTTATTCTGCATACTCACTTTGCCATCCAACTCTTGAAATAACTTTCTTGAACTAATATACATACATATGTATATATATATATATATACATATGTATATATATATATATATATATATATATTTAGCCTGTATATCGTGTACATATTGAACAAGATATTATTATGAAGGGATTGAGGGATTTAAGCAATAGTAACTCCAAAAATAAAGCTAGATAACACAATAAAACACAACAAAAACGTGATAACGTAATAAAAAACATGCCTTTAGAAATGTTTTATGAACGGAGTTATCTCATTTTGGAACCAAAGTCTTCATATAGGCTACTTTATAATGGTACTGATTGATGCAAGTAAACAGGCATGAAGCGAGGCACGAGAAGAAAATAAATGAAGTAGCAATACAAATAAGTGATGTGTTTTGAAGAAGAGAGAAAAAATCATGAAATGAGAAGGAAATGTTATTAGCAGGGGTCTACTCCTCAATCCTCATGAAGTCAACCAGATGCTCTTATTTCTAAAAGTAACATTAATATTTCAGCCAGTGATAGTAAAAAAGCGAGAGAAATCACCTTTAAATGAATTCACAGGTTTTACACAGGTCTAAATGCTTTCTCAAAAGACTTAAGAATGGCATTGATACCCTCTGTTCTTTCTGTTCAGAAAAACCTGAGTCCACTTTACATTTATTTTGGAACTGCTCTTTCACAGTTACATTTTGGTGTGACATTTGTGATTTTATCAATTGTTATGTAAATCCTAATGTTGATTTTAGGAGCACTTCCGGTGGGACGGGTTCACTTCCTGCCGTCGGTGTGGTGTCGCATATGCAGGTCATCTCTTCTGATGCACATGGATGTGTACACAAGTAAAGCTCTCACATTAACGTGTGTCTCTTGTAGACGTACAAAAGAAACAAAAGCTGATGCTCGCCGACGGCATCAGCCCGTTGTCCGAGCGCAGAGACCCAGCGCGCCCTGACGAGCGACTCTAGTAGCATGTTGGCTTGGGCAAGGCGATAGATCACCGTGGCAACCAGCTGGTGTCGCGACTGCTTTTATACGGCATACTGGCGACGCTCCAACCGACGACGGTTGGTGATGAAATTTACATTCACGTTTAACGTTGAGAACACGAGTCTGACAGAGCGTTTTTATTGTACACACTTTTGTTGAAAACGGAACTCGAAACACAATGATATTTATAAACGAGTAGTCACAGAATGACATTTCCAGACCTAGCTCATTAATTATGCAAAACAACAGCCAATGGCGGTGCTCCAAGCAATATTTGAATCGGTCATTCACAGATTGTTTGCCTCCAAATAAAGAGCTTTTGCTTATATCGTGTCGTCATTCTTTTCACCACCTAATCAATGAAATCAACGGGACTTGATGTACACATTTGAAAAAGCAAACTCTCTGTTCGATGTGAAACGGGGCTTTTAGGACATCTAGTGTAAGGAAAACAACGTTGCATGATATTACCAATCCTGTTTCGGAGCTACAGTATATACTCGTTTATGCTCTTTCGCAAATGCAACGCTTGGGGGGTGATGTGAAATTGTCATGAGATATCTTCTTTTTGATAAACGCATGGCTTTTACCACAAGATGACCTCTACCACTAGACGTCGTCATCACTTCTTCGATCGTTCCTAACAATTATTTATTAATAAAAATTAAAATCATATTTATTACAGTCTCTTATTCATATTTATTACAGTCTGTTGTTCATACAACGCTAATCAATATTCGGTTATGTGTGTTTGTGTGGCACTTTTAGGAGTGTCATTCATCAATTCAGTAAGTACTTTTAAACTCTTTTTATACTGGCTTTTACTTCTGTAAAGAAAATGAGAATCTGATTTGTCTTCTCCTTTCAATTGAACGTTTGCACCCCTTCGCCAGTCGAGGGCGTTGTTTGATAACCGTTGACAGTTGTAAAGGTTTCCTAATGGGTTTTAGCTGCTGAATGAATTAATTCTTTAGGTTCGAGCACACAGGCTGATCTCAGACCACAGTTTCTTAGGGAGTGCCTTAAAGAAAGATTTATTCTGCATACTCACTTTGCCATCCAACTCTTGAAGTAACTTTCTTGAACTAATATACATACATATGTATATATATATATATATATATATTTAGCCTGTATATCGTGTACATATTGAACAAGATATTATTATGAAGGGATTGAGGGATTTAAGCAATAGTAACTCCAAAAATAAAGCTAGATAACACAATAAAACACAACAAAAACGTGATAACGTAATAAAAAACATGCCTTTAGAAATGTTTTATGAACGGAGTTATCTCATTTTGGAACCAAAGTCTTCATATAGGCTACTTTATAATGGCACTGATTGATGCAAGTAAACAGGCATGAAGCAAGGCACGAGAAGAAAATAAATGAAGTAGCAATACAAATAAGTGATGTGTTTTGAAGAAGAGAGAAAAAATCATGAAATGAGAAGGAAATGTTATTAGCAGGGGTCTACTCCTCAATCCTCATGAAGTCAACCTGATTCTCTTATTTCTAAAAGTAACATTAATATTTCAGCCAGTGATAGTAAAAAAGCGAGAGAAATCACCTTTAAATGAATTCACAGGTTTTACACAGGTCTAAATGCTTTCTCAAAAGACTTAAGAATGGCATTGATACCCTCTGTTCTTTCTGTTCAGAAAAACCTGAGTCCACTTTACATTTATTTTGGAACTGCTCTTTCACAGTTACATTTTGGTGTGACATTTGTGATTTTATCAATTGTTATGTAAATCCTAATGTTGATTTTAGGAGCACTTCCGGTGGGACGGGTTCACTTCCTGCCGTCGGTGTGGTGTCGCATATGCAGGTCATCTCTTCTGATGCACATGGATGTGTACACAAGTAAAGCTCTCACATTAACGTGTGTCTCTTGTAGACGTACAAAAGAAACAAAAGCTGATGCTCGCCGACGCCATCAGCCCGTTGTCCGAGCGCAGAGACCCAGCGCGCCCTGACGAGCGACTCTAGTAGCATGTTGGCTTGGGCAAGGCGATAGATCACCGTGGCAACCAGCTGGTGTCGCGACTGCTTTTATACGGCATACTGGCGACGCTCCAACCGACGACGGTTGGTGTTGAAATTTACATTCACGTTTAACGTTAAGAACACGAGTCAGACAGAGCGTTTTTATTGTACACACTTTTGTTGAAAACGGAACTCGAAACACAATGATATTTATAAACGAGTAGTCACAGAATGACATTTCCAGACCTAGCTCATTAATTATGCAAAACAACAGCCAATGGCCGTTCTCCAAGCAATATTTGAATCGGTCATTCACAGATTGTTTGCCTCCAAATAAAGAGCTTTTGCTTATATCGTGTCGTCATTCGTTTCACCACCTAATCAATGAAATCAACAGTACTTGATGTACACATTTGAAAAAGCAAACTCTCTGTTCGATGTGAAACGGGGCTTTTAGGACATCTAGTGTAAGGAAAACAACGTTGCATGATATTACCAATCCTGTTTCGGAGCTACAGTATATACTCGTTTATGCTCTTTCGCAAATGCAACGCTTGGGGGGTGATGTGAAATTGTCATGAGATATCTTCTTTTTGATAAACGCATGGCTTTTACCACAAGATGACCTCTACCACTAGACGTCGTCATCACTTCTTCGATCGTTCCTAACAATTATTTATTAATAAAAATTAAAATCATATTTATTACAGTCTCTTATTCATATTTATTACAGTCTGTTGTTCATACAACGCTAATCAATATTCGGTTATGTGTGTTTTCGTGGCACTTTTAGGAGTGTCATTCATCAATTCAGTAAGTACTTTTAAACTCTTTTTATACTGGCTTTTACTTCTGTAAAGAAAATGAGAATCTGATTTGTCTTCTCCTTTCAATTGAACGTTTGCACCCCTTCGCCAGTAGAGGGCGTTGTTTGATAACCGTTGACAGTTGTAAAGGTTTCCTAATGGGTTTTAGCTGCTGAATGAATTAATTCTTTAGGTTCGAGCACACAGGCTGATCTCAGACCACAGTTTCTTAGGGAGTGCCTTAAAGAAAGATTTATTCTGCATACTCACTTTGCCATCCAACTCTTGAAGTAACTTTCTTGAACTAATATACATACATATGTATATATATATATATATATATATATATATATATATATATATATATATATATATATATTTAGCCTGTATATCGTGTACATATTGAACAAGATATTATTATGAAGGGATTGAGGGATTTAAGCAATAGTAACTCCAAAAATAAAGCTAGATAACACAATAAAACACAACAAAAACGTGATAACGTAATAAAAAACATGCCTTTAGAAATGTTTTATGAACGGAGTTATCTCATTTTGGAACCAAAGTCTTCATATAGGCTACTTTATAATGGCACTGATTGATGCAAGTAAACAGGCATGAAGCAAGGCACGAGAAGAAAATAAATGAAGTAGCAATACAAATAAGTGATGTGTTTTGAAGAAGAGAGAAAAAATCATGAAATGAGAAGGAAATGTTATTAGCAGGGGTCTACTCCTCAATCCTCATGAAGTCAACCTGATTCTCTTATTTCTAAAAGTAACATTAATATTTCAGCCAGTGATAGTAAAAAAGCGAGAGAAATCACCTTTAAATGAATTCACAGGTTTTACACAGGTCTAAATGCTTTCTCAAAAGACTTAAGAATGGCATTGATACCCTCTGTTCTTTCTGTTCAGAAAAACCTGAGTCCACTTTACATTTATTTTGGAACTGCTCTTTCACAGTTACATTTTGGTGTGACATTTGTGATTTTATCAATTGTTATGTAAATCCTAATGTTGATTTTAGGAGCACTTCCGGTGGGACGGGTTCACTTCCTGCCGTCGGTGTGGTGTCGCATATGCAGGTCATCTCTTCTGATGCACATGGATGTGTACACAAGTAAAGCTCTCACATTAACGTGTGTCTCTTGTAGACGTACAAAAGAAACAAAAGCTGATGCTCGCCGACGGCATCAGCCCGTTGTCCGAGCGCAGAGACCCAGCGCGCCCTGACGAGCGACTCTAGTAGCATGTTGGCTTGGGCAAGGCGATAGATCACCGTGGCAACCAGCTGGTGTCGCGACTGCTTTTATACGGCATACTGGCGACGCTCCAACCGACGACGGTTGGTGATGAAATTTACATTCACGTTTAACGTTGAGAACACGAGTCAGACAGAGCGTTTTTATTGTACACACTTTTGTTGAAAACGGAACTCGAAACACAATGATATTTATAAACGAGTAGTCACAGAATGACATTTCCAGACCTAGCTCATTAATTATGCAAAACAACAGCCAATGGCGGTGCTCCAAGCAATATTTGAATCGGTCATTCACAGATTGTTTGCCTCCAAATAAAGAGCTTTTGCTTATATCGTGTCGTCATTCTTTTCACCACCTAATCAATGAAATCAACGGGACTTGATGTACACATTTGTAAAAGCAAACTCTCTGTTCGATGTGAAACGGGGCTTTTAGGACATCTAGTGTAAGGAAAACAACGTTGCATGATATTACCAATCCTGTTTCGGAGCTACAGTATATACTCGTTTATGCTCTTTCGCAAATGCAACGCTTGGGGGGTGATGTGAAATTGTCATGAGATATCTTCTTTTTGATAAACGCATGGCTTTTACCACAAGATGACCTCTACCACTAGACGTCGTCATCACTTCTTCGATCGTTCCTAACAATTATTTATTAATAAAAATTAAAATCATATTTATTACAGTCTCTTATTCATATTTATTACAGTCTGTTGTTCATACAACGCTAATCAATATTCGGTTATGTGTGTTTGTGTGGCACTTTTAGGAGTGTCATTCATCAATTCAGTAAGTACTTTTAAACTCTTTTTATACTGGCTTTTACTTCTGTAAAGAAAATGAGAATCTGATTTGTCTTCTCCTTTCAATTGAACGTTTGCACCCCTTCGCCAGTAGAGGGCGTTGTTTGATAACCGTTGACAGTTGTAAAGGTTTCCTAATGGGTTTTAGCTGCTGAATGAATTAATTCTTTAGGTTCGAGCACACAGGCTGATCTCAGACCACAGTTTCTTAGGGAGTGCCTTAAAGAAAGATTTATTCTGCATACTCACTTTGCCATCCAACTCTTGAAATAACTTTCTTGAACTAATATACATACATATGTATATATATATATATATATATATATATATATATATATATATATATATATATACATATGTATATATATATATATATATATATATTTAGCCTGTATATCGTGTACATATTGAACAAGATATTATTATGAAGGGATTGAGGGATTTAAGCAATAGTAACTCCAAAAATAAAGCTAGATAACACAATAAAACACAACAAAAACGTGATAACGTAATAAAAAACATGCCTTTAGAAATGTTTTATGAACGGAGTTATCTCATTTTGGAACCAAAGTCTTCATATAGGCTACTTTATAATGGCACTGATTGATGCAAGTAAACAGGCATGAAGCAAGGCACGAGAAGAAAATAAATGAAGTAGCAATACAAATAAGTGATGTGTTTTGAAGAAGAGAGAAAAAATCATGAAATGAGAAGGAAATGTTATTGGCAGGGGTCTACTCCTCAATCCTCATGAAGTCAACCTGATTCTTTTATTTCTAAAAGTAACATTAATATTTCAGCCAGTGATAGTAAAAAAGCGAGAGAAATCACCTTTAAATGAATTCACAGGTTTTACACAGGTCTAAATGCTTTCTCAAAAGACTTAAGAATGGCATTGATACCCTCTGTTCTTTCTGTTCAGAAAAACCTGAGTCCACTTTACATTTATTTTGGAACTGCTCTTTCACAGTTACATTTTGGTGTGACATTTGTGATTTTATCAATTGTTATGTAAATCCTAATGTTGATTTTAGGAGCACTTCCGGTGGGACGGGTTCACTTCCTGCCGTCGGTGTGGTGTCGCATATGCAGGTCATCTCTTCTGATGCACATGGATGTGTACACAAGTAAAGCTCTCACATTAACGTGTGTCTCTTGTAGACGTACAAAAGAAACAAAAGCTGATGCTCGCCGACGGCATCAGCCCGTTGTCCGAGCGCAGAGACCCAGCGCGCCCTGACGAGCGACTCTAGTAGCATGTTGGCTTGGGCAAGGCGATAGATCACCGTGGCAACCAGCTGGTGTCGCGACTGCTTTTATACGGCATACTGGCGACGCTCCAACCGACGACGGTTGGTGATGAAATTTACATTCACGTTTAACGTTGAGAACACGAGTCAGACAGAGCGTTTTTATTGTACACACTTTTGTTGAAAACGGAACTCGAAACACAATGATATTTATAAACGAGTAGTCACAGAATGACATTTCCAGACCTAGCTCATTAATTATGCAAAACAACAGCCAATGGCGGTGCTCCAAGCAATATTTGAATCGGTCATTCACAGATTGTTTGCCTCCAAATAAAGAGCTTTTGCTTATATCGTGTCGTCATTCTTTTCACCACCTAATCAATGAAATCAACGGGACTTGATGTACACATTTGTAAAAGCAAACTCTCTGTTCGATGTGAAACGGGGCTTTTAGGACATCTAGTGTAAGGAAAACAACGTTGCATGATATTACCAATCCTGTTTCGGAGCTACAGTATATACTCGTTTATGCTCTTTCGCAAATGCAACGCTTGGGGGGTGATGTGAAATTGTCATGAGATATCTTCTTTTTGATAAACGCATGGCTTTTACCACAAGATGACCTCTACCACTAGACGTCGTCATCACTTCTTCGATCGTTCCTAACAATTATTTATTAATAAAAATTAAAATCATATTTATTACAGTCTCTTATTCATATTTATTACAGTCTGTTGTTCATACAACGCTAATCAATATTCGGTTATGTGTGTTTGTGTGGCACTTTTAGGAGTGTCATTCATCAATTCAGTAAGTACTTTTAAACTCTTTTTATACTGGCTTTTACTTCTGTAAAGAAAATGAGAATCTGATTTGTCTTCTCCTTTCAATTGAACGTTTGCACCCCTTCGCCAGTAGAGGGCGTTGTTTGATAACCGTTGACAGTTGTAAAGGTTTCCTAATGGGTTTTAGCTGCTGAATGAATTAATTCTTTAGGTTCGAGCACACAGGCTGATCTCAGACCACAGTTTCTTAGGGAGTGCCTTAAAGAAAGATTTATTCTGCATACTCACTTTGCCATCCAACTCTTGAAATAACTTTCTTGAACTAATATACATACATATGTATATATATATATATATATATATATATATATATATATATATATTTAGCCTGTATATCGTGTACATATTGAACAAGATATTATTATGAAGGGATTGAGGGATTTAAGCCATAGTAACTCCAAAAATACAGCTAGATAACACAATAAAACACAACAAAAACATGATAACATAATAAAAAACATGCCTTTAGAAATGAGAGTTATCTCATATGCAGGTCATCTCTTCTGATGCACATGGATGTGTACACAAGTAAAGCGAGTCTCACATTAACGCGTGTCTCTTGTAGACGTACAAAAGAAACAAAAGCCGATGCACGCCGGCGATCCGACGGGCATCGGCCCGTTGTTTCCGAGCGCAGAGACCAAGCGCGCCCTGACGAGCGACTCTAGTAGCGTGTTGGCTTGGTGTCAAGGCGTTAGGTCCCCGGCCCGAACAGATCTAGCAGGTGTCGCGACTGCTTTTATACGGCACATCGGCGACGCTACAGCCGACGACGGTTGGTGAGAAAATGTACATTCACGTTTAACGTTGAGAACACGAGTCAGACAGAACAGAGCATTTTTATTGTACACACTTTTGTTGAAAACGGAACTCGAAACACAATGATATTTGTAAACGAGTAGTCACAGAATGACATTTCCAGACCTAGCTCATTAATTATGCAAAACAACAGCCAATGGCGGTTCTCCAACTGCACACAAAGCAATATTTGAGTCGGTCATTCACAGATTGTTTGAAGTATATAGACATGATATGACTTTGTTTGCTTAATAAGCAGTTTAGATCGTTGGATTACTCTGCAGTAATTGTGGCACATTACTGCAGAGCAATCAGGGTTACTGTGTGTTCACACCGAACGCGAATGAGGCGTCAAGCGCGAGTGATTTACATGTTAAGTCAATGTAAAGACGCGATAGACGCGCTTGCGGCGCGAATAGCGCGAATGAGGCGTCGCGAATGACGCGAATGACGCGAATGGCGCGAATGGCGCGAATTGCGCGAATGACGCGAGTTGAAAAATCTGAACTTTGGCGGAAATTCGCGCCGCGTTAACCAATCAGGAGCCTGCTTGAGTAGTGACGTAGACAACGTAGCGAGCAGAGGCAGAAATAAAAAATGGAGGACACGCTCATCTCAGTGTGTGGACACCCGGAGCTATATGATACGTGTTCATAAAAATAGGAATAAAAAGGATCTTGCTTGGAAGAAAGTGAGTGAGGAGGTCGGAGAATCCGGTGAATTGTAAAAACATTTTCGTGAAGCGAATTTCACTCGCGAATGACGCGAATAGCGCGAATGACGCGTTTTTCACGCGCGAATAGCGCGAATGACGCGAATGAAGCGAGTAAACACAAAATGTTCAAGCGTCAAACTACTCGCGAATAGCGCGTTTTTGACGCCTCATTCGCGCTCTATGTGAACACACAGTTAAGGTGCCTAGCTCAAGGGCACTTCATCCATGACCCGTGCTGGCTGGCATTGAGATTTGAATCGTCGACCTTCTGAACACAAGCCCAGCGCTTTAACCACTAGGCCACAGCGGACCCCGAGCCGCCTTGGGCGTAATAGACTGGGTTCTAAAGGGTCAGTGCCAGAGGGTCAGCCGGGATTTGAGCAATAGTAACTCCAAAAATAAAGCTAGATAACACAATAATACACAACAAAAACGTGATAACGTAATAAAAAACATGCCTTTAGAAATGTTTTATGAACGGAGTTATCTCATTTTGGAACCAAAGTCTTCATATAGGCTACTTTATAATGGCACTGATTGATGCAAGTAAACAGGCATGAAGCAAGGCACGAGAAGAAAATAAATTAAGTAGCAATACAAATAAGTGATGTGTTTTGAAGAAGAGAGAAAAAATCATGAAATGAGAAGGAAATGTTATTAGCAGGGGTCTACTCCTCAATCCTCATGAAGTCAACCAGATGCTCTTATTTGTAAAAGTAACGTTAATATTTCAGCCAGGGATAGTAATAAAACGAGAGAAATCACCTTTAAATGAATTCACAGGTTTTACACAGGTCTAAATGCTTTCTCAAAAGACTTAAGAATGGCATTGATACAACTCTGTTCTTTCTGTTCAGAAAAACCTGAGACCACTTTACATTTATTTTGGAACTGCTCTTTCACAGTTACATTTTGGTGTGACATTTGTGATTTTATCAATTGTTATGTAAATCCTAATGTTGATTTTACATACATTAAATGTAATTTTTGGTTTTCATGAATGTGAAAAGAAAAGTGATATTTATTTTATAAACCTTATTTTTCTGTTAGCTAAATTTCACATTCACAAATCTAAATTGTCTAAATGCACTCCTCTTTTTTTGAGGTTTAAATGCGAGTTGAAAATGTACTTTGAGTAGCCTGTTGAGTTCTCTAAAAACTTAAAAGCTACAAGAACAGTGACTGTGTTTAAGGACTTTGCACCTAATCTGGATTGGAAGACTGAAGGAATTTAGTCTGGACTGAGGGAATCTGGAGCTTGTATTGACAATGATAATGGTTGTTGTAAATGTTTGTTTTTTGTTATCTTCTACAAGCATTTAATTAAAAAAAAAGATATATATATAAATATATTTCAGGCAGGGATTCGAGCACTTCCGGTGGGACGGGTTCACTTCCTGCGGTTGGTGTAGCGTCGCATATGCAGGTCATCTCTTCTGATGCACATGGATGTGTAGTAAAGCTCTCACATTAACGTGTGTCTCTTGTAGACGTACAAAAGAAACAAAAGCCGATGCTCGCCGACGGCATCAGCCCGTTGTCCGAGCGCAGAGACCCAGCGCGCCCTTACGAGCGACTCTAGTAGCATGTTGGCTTGGGCCAAGGCGATAGATCACCGTGGCAACTTGCTGGTGTCGCGACTGGTTTTATACGGCATATCGGCGACGCTCCAACCGAGGACGGTTGGTGAGGAAATTTACATTCACGTTTAACGTTAAGAACACGAGTCAGACAGAGCGTTTTTATTGTACACACTTTTGTTGAAAACGGAACTCGAAACACAATGATATTTATAAACGAGTAGTCACAGAATGACATTTCCAGACCTAGCTCATTAATTATGCAAAACAACAGCCAATGGCGGTTCTCCAAGCAATATTTGAATCGGTCATTCACAGATTGTTTGCCTCCAAATAAAGAGCTTTTGCTTATATGGTGTCGTCATTCTTTTCACCACCTAATCAATGAAATCAACGGGACTTGATGTACACATTTGAAAAAGCAAACTCTCTGTTCGATGTGAAACGGGGCTTTTAGGACATCTAGTGTAAGGAAAACAACGTTGCATGATATTACCAATCCTGTTTCGGAGCTACAGTATATACTCGTTTATGCTCTTTCGCAAATGCAACGCTTGGGGGGTGATGTGAAATTGTCATGAGATATCTTCTTTTTGATAAACGCATGGCTTTTACCACAAGATGACCTCTACCACTAGACGTCGTCATCACTTCTTCGATCGTTCCTAACAATTATTTATTAATAAAAATTAAAATCATATTTATTATAGTCTCTTAATCATATTTATTACAGTCTGTTGTTCATACAACGCTAATCAATATTCGGTTATGTGTGTTTGTGTGGCACTTTTAGGAGTGTCATTCATCAATTCAGTAAGTACTTTTAAACTCTTTTTATACTGGCTTTTACTTCTGTAAAGAAAATGAGAATCTGATTTGTCTTCTCCTTTCAATTGAACGTTTGCACCCCTTCGCCAGTAGAGGGCGTTGTTTGATAACCGTTGACAGTTGTAAAGGTTTCCTAATGGGTTTTAGCTGCTGAATGAATGTATTCTTTAGGTTCGAGCACACAGGCTGATCTCAGACCACAGTTTCTTAGGGAGTGCCTTAAAGAAAGATTTAGTCTGCATACTCACTTTGCCATCCAACTCTTGAAGTAACTTTCTTGAACTAATATACATACATATGTATATATATATATATTTAGCCTGTATATCGTGTACATATTGAACAAGATATTATTATGAAGGGATTGAGGGATTTAAGCAATAGTAACTCCAAAAATAAAGCTAGATAACACAATAAAACACAACAAAAACGTGATAACGTAATAAAAAACATGCCTTTAGAAATGTTTTATGAACGGAGTTATCTCATTTTGGAACCAAAGTCTTCATATAGGCTACTTTATAATGGCACTGATTGATGCAAGTAAACAGGCATGAAGCAAGGCACGAGAAGAAAATAAATGAAGTAGCAATACAAATAAGTGATGTGTTTTGAAGAAGAGAGAAAAAATCATGAAATGAGAAGGAAATGTTATTAGCAGGGGTCTACTCCTCAATCCTCATGAAGTCAACCTGATTCTCTTATTTCTAAAAGTAACATTAATATTTCAGCCAGTGATAGTAAAAAAGCGAGAGAAATCACCTTTAAATGAATTCACAGGTTTTACACAGGTCTAAATGCTTTCTCAAAAGACTTAAGAATGGCATTGATACCCTCTGTTCTTTCTGTTCAGAAAAACCTGAGTCCACTTTACATTTATTTTGGAACTGCTCTTTCACAGTTACATTTTGGTGTGACATTTGTGATTTTATCAATTGTTATGTAAATCCTAATGTTGATTTTAGGAGAACTTCCGGTGGGACGGGTTCACTTCCTGCCGTCGGTGTGGTGTCGCATATGCAGGTCATCTCTTCTGATGCACATGGATGTGTACACAAGTAAAGCTCTCACATTAACGTGTGTCTCTTGTAGACGTACAAAAGAAACAAAAGCTGATGCTCGCCGACGGCATCAGCCCGTTGTCCGAGCGCAGAGACCCAGCGCGCCCTGACGAGCGACTCTAGTAGCATGTTGGCTTGGGCAAGGCGATAGATCACCGTGGCAACCAGCTGGTGTCGCGACTGGTTTTATACGGCATACTGGCGACGCTCCAACCGACGACGGTTGGTGATGAAATTTACATTCACGTTTAACGTTGAGAACACGAGTCAGACAGAGCGTTTTTATTGTACACACTTTTGTTGAAAACGGAACTCGAAACACAATGATATTTATAAACGAGTAGTCACAGAATGACATTTCCAGACCTAGCTCATTAATTATGCAAAACAACAGCCAATGGCGGTGCTCCAAGCAATATTTGAATCGGTCATTCACAGATTGTTTGCCTCCAAATAAAGAGCTTTTGCTTATATCGTGTCGTCATTCTTTTCACCACCTAATCAAAGAAAACAACGGGACTTGATGTACACATTTGAAAAAGCAAACTCTCTGTTCGATGTGGAACGGGGCTTTTAGGACATCTAGTGTAAGGAAAACAACGTTGCATGATATTACCAATCCTGTTTCGGAGCTACAGTATATACTCGTTTATGCTCTTTCGCAAATGCAACGCTTGGGGGGTGATGTGAAATTGTCATGAGATCATTTCTTTTTGATAAACGCATGGCTTTTACCACAAGATGACCTCTACCACTAGAGGTCGTCATCACTTCTTCGATCGTTCCTAACAATTATTTATTAATAAAAATTAAAATCATATTTATTACAGTCTCTTAATCATATTTATTACAGTCTGTTGTTCATACAACGCTAATCAATATTCGGTTATGTGTGTTTGTGTGGCACTTTTAGGAGTGTCATTCATCAATTCAGTAAGTACATTTAAACTCTTTTTATACTGGCTTTTACTTCTGTAAAGAAAATGAGAATCTGATTTGTCTTCTCCTTTCAATTGAACGTTTGCACCCCTTCGCCAGTAGAGGGCTTTGTCTGATAACCGTGGACAGTTGTAAAGGTTTCCTAATGGGTTTTAGCTGCTGAATGATTGAATTCTTTAGGTTCGAGCACACAGGCTGATCTCAGACCACAGTTTCTTAGGGAGTGCCTTAAAGAAAGGTTTATTCTGCATACTCACTTTGCCATCCAACTCTTGAAGTAACTTTCTTGAACTAATATACATACATATATATATATATATATATATATATAGAGAGAGAGAGAGAGAGAGAGAGAGAGAGAGCCTGTATATTGTGTACATATTGAACAAGATATTATTATGAAGGGATTGAGGGATTTAAGCCATAGTAACTCCAAAAATACAGCTAGATAACACAATAAAACACAACAAAAACATGATAACATAATAAAAAACATGCCTTTAGAAATGAGAGTTATCTCATATGCAGGTCATCTCTTCTGATGCACATGGATGTGTACACAAGTAAAGCGAGTCTCACATTAACGCGTGTCTCTTGTAGACGTACAAAAGAAACAAAAGCTGATGCACGCCGGCGATCCGACGGGCATCGGCCCGTTGTTTCCGAGCGCAGAGACCAAGCGCGCCCTGACGAGCGACTCTAGTAGCGTGTTGGCTTGGTGTCAAGGCGATAGGTCCCCGGCCCGAACAAATCTAGCAGGTGTCGCGACTGCTTTTATACGGCACATCGGCGACGCTACAGCCGACGACGGTTGGTGAGAAAATGTACATTCACGTTTAACGTTGAGAACACGAGTCAGACAGAACAGAGCATTTTTATTGTACACACTTTTGTTGAAAACGGAACTCGAAACACAATGATATTTGTAAATGAGTAGTCACAGAATGACATTTCCAGACCTAGCTCATTAATTATGCAAAACAACAGCCAATGGCGGTTCTCCAACTGCACACAAAGCAATATTTGAGTCGGTCATTCACAGATTGTTTGAAGTATATAGACATGATATGACTTTGTTTGCTTAATAAGCAGTTTAGATCGTTGGATTACTCTGCAGTAATTGTGGCACATTACTGCAGAGCAATCAGGGTTAAGGTGCCTTGCTCAAGGGCACTTCATCCATGACCCGTGCTGGCTGGCATTGAGATTTGAATCGTCGACCTTCTGAACACAAGCCCAGCGCTTTAACCACTAGGCCACAGCGGACCCCGAGCCGCCTTGGGCGTAATAGACTGGGTTCTAAAGGGTCAGTGCCAGAGGGTCAGCCGGGATTTGAGCAATAGTAACTCCAAAAATAAAGCTAGATAACACAATAATACACAACAAAAACGTGATAACGTAATAAAAAACATGCCTTTAGAAATGTTTTATGAACGGAGTTATCTCATTTTGGAACCAAAGTCTTCATATAGGCTACTTTATAATGGCACTGATTGATGCAAGTAAACAGGCATGAAGCAAGGCACGAGAAGAAAATAAATTAAGTAGCAATACAAATAAGTGATGTGTTTTGAAGAAGAGAGAAAAAATCATGAAATGAGAAGGAAATGTTATTAGCAGGGGTCTACTCCTCAATCCTCATGAAGTCAACCAGATGCTCTTATTTGTAAAAGTAACGTTAATATTTCAGCCAGGGATAGTAATAAAACGAGAGAAATCACCTTTAAATGAATTCACAGGTTTTACACAGGTCTAAATGCTTTCTCAAAAGACTTAAGAATGGCATTGATACAACTCTGTTCTTTCTGTTCAGAAAAACCTGAGACCACTTTACATTTATTTTGGAACTGCTCTTTCACAGTTACATTTTGGTGTGACATTTGTGATTTTATCAATTGTTATGTAAATCCTAATGTTGATTTTACATACATTAAATGTAATTTTTGGTTTTCATGAATGTGAAAAGAAAAGTGATATTTATTTTATAAACCTTATTTTTCTGTTAGCTAAATTTCACATTCACAAATCTAAATTGTCTAAATGCACTCCTCTTTTTTTGAGGTTTAAATGCGAGTTGAAAATGTACTTTGAGTAGCCTGTTGAGTTCTCTAAAAACTTAAAAGCTACAAGAACAGTGACTGTGTTTAAGGACTTTGCACCTAATCTGGATTGGAAGACTGAAGGAATTTAGTCTGGACTGAGGGAATCTGGAGCTTGTATTGACAATGATAATGGTTGTTGTAAATGTTTGTTTTTTGTTATCTTCTACAAGCATTTAATTAAAAAAAAAGATATATATATAAATATATTTCAGGCAGGGATTCGAGCACTTCCGGTGGGACGGGTTCACTTCCTGCGGTTGGTGTAGCGTCGCATATGCAGGTCATCTCTTCTGATGCACATGGATGTGTAGTAAAGCTCTCACATTAACGTGTGTCTCTTGTAGACGTACAAAAGAAACAAAAGCCGATGCTCGCCGACGGCATCAGCCCGTTGTCCGAGCGCAGAGACCCAGCGCGCCCTGACGAGCGACTCTAGTAGCATGTTGGCTTGGGCCAAGGCGATAGATCACCGTGGCAACTTGCTGGTGTCGCGACTGGTTTTATACGGCATATCGGCGACGCTCCAACCGACGACGGTTGGTGAGGAAATTTACATTCACGTTTAACGTTAAGAACACGAGTCAGACAGAGCGTTTTTATTGTACACACTTTTGTTGAAAACGGAACTCGAAACACAATGATATTTATAAACGAGTAGTCACAGAATGACATTTCCAGACCTAGCTCATTAATTATGCAAAACAACAGCCAATGGCGGTGCTCCAAGCAATATTTGAATCGGTCATTCACAGATTGTTTGCCTCCAAATAAAGAGCTTTTGCTTATATCGTGTCGTCATTCTTTTCACCACCTAATCAATGAAATCAACGGGACTTGATGTACACATTTGTAAAAGCAAACTCTCTGTTCGATGTGAAACGGGGCTTTTAGGACATCTAGTGTAAGGAAAACAACGTTGCATGATATTACCAATCCTGTTTCGG
This sequence comes from Barbatula barbatula, assembly GCF_947034865.1. Classification (NCBI taxonomy): domain Eukaryota; kingdom Metazoa; phylum Chordata; class Actinopteri; order Cypriniformes; family Nemacheilidae; genus Barbatula; species Barbatula barbatula. The sequence continues at coordinate 6,292,757 of NC_136773.1, forward strand.
AGCTACAGTATATACTCGTTTATGCTCTTTCGCAAATGCAACGCTTGGGGGGTGATGTGAAATTGTCATGAGATATCTTCTTTTTGATAAACGCATGGCTTTTACCACAAGATGACCTCTACCACTAGACGTCGTCATCACTTCTTCGATCGTTCCTAACAATTATTTATTAATAAAAATTAAAATCATATTTATTACAGTCTCTTATTCATATTTATTACAGTCTGTTGTTCATACAACGCTAATCAATATTCGGTTATGTGTGTTTGTGTGGCACTTTTAGGAGTGTCATTCATCAATTCAGTAAGTACTTTTAAACTCTTTTTATACTGGCTTTTACTTCTGTAAAGAAAATGAGAATCTGATTTGTCTTCTCCTTTCAATTGAACGTTTGCACCCCTTCGCCAGTAGAGGGCGTTGTTTGATAACCGTTGACAGTTGTAAAGGTTTCCTAATGGGTTTTAGCTGCTGAATGAATTAATTCTTTAGGTTCGAGCACACAGGCTGATCTCAGACCACAGTTTCTTAGGGAGTGCCTTAAAGAAAGATTTATTCTGCATACTCACTTTGCCATCCAACTCTTGAAATAACTTTCTTGAACTAATATACATACATATGTATATATATATATATATATATATATATACATATGTATATATATATATTTAGCCTGTATATCGTGTACATATTGAACAAGATATTATTATGAAGGGATTGAGGGATTTAAGCAATAGTAACTCCAAAAATAAAGCTAGATAACACAATAAAACACAACAAAAACGTGATAACGTAATAAAAAACATGCCTTTAGAAATGTTTTATGAACGGAGTTATCTCATTTTGGAACCAAAGTCTTCATATAGGCTACTTTATAATGGCACTGATTGATGCAAGTAAACAGGCATGAAGCAAGGCACGAGAAGAAAATAAATGAAGTAGCAATACAAATAAGTGATGTGTTTTGAAGAAGAGAGAAAAAATCATGAAATGAGAAGGAAATGTTATTGGCAGGGGTCTACTCCTCAATCCTCATGAAGTCAACCTGATTCTTTTATTTCTAAAAGTAACATTAATATTTCAGCCAGTGATAGTAAAAAAGCGAGAGAAATCACCTTTAAATGAATTCACAGGTTTTACACAGGTCTAAATGCTTTCTCAAAAGACTTAAGAATGGCATTGATACCCTCTGTTCTTTCTGTTCAGAAAAACCTGAGTCCACTTTACATTTATTTTGGAACTGCTCTTTCACGGTTACATTTTGGTGTGACATTTGTGATTTTATCAATTGTTATGTAAATCCTAATGTTGATTTTAGGAGCACTTCCGGTGGGACGGGTTCACTTCCTGCCGTCGGTGTGGTGTCGCATATGCAGGTCATCTCTTCTGATGCACATGGATGTGTACACAAGTAAAGCTCTCACATTAACGTGTGTCTCTTGTAGACGTACAAAAGAAACAAAAGCTGATGCTCGCCGACGGCATCAGCCCGTTGTCCGAGCGCAGAGACCCAGCGCGCCCTGACGAGCGACTCTAGTAGCATGTTGGCTTGGGCAAGGCGATAGATCACCGTGGCAACCAGCTGGTGTCGCGACTGGTTTTATACGGCATACTGGCGACGCTCCAACCGACGACGGTTGGTGATGAAATTTACATTCACTTTTAACGTTGAGAACACGAGTCAGACAGAGCGTTTTTATTGTACACACTTTTGTTGAAAACGGAACTCGAAACACAATGATATTTATAAACGAGTAGTCACAGAATGACATTTCCAGACCTAGCTCATTAATTATGCAAAACAACAGCCAATGGCGGTGCTCCAAGCAATATTTGAATCGGTCATTCACAGATTGTTTGCCTCCAAATAAAGAGCTTTTGCTTATATCGTGTTGTCATTCTTTTCACCACCTAATCAATGAAATCAACGGGACTTGATGTACACATTTGTAAAAGCAAACTCTCTGTTCGATGTGAAACGGGGCTTTTAGGACATCTAGTGTAAGGAAAACAACGTTGCATGATATTACCAATCCTGTTTCGGAGCTACAGTATATACTCGTTTATGCTCTTTCGCAAATGCAACGCTTGGGGGGTGATGTGAAATTGTCATGAGATCACTTCTTTTTGATAAACGCATGGCTTTTACCAAAAGATGACCTCTACCACTAGACGTCGTCATCACTTCTTCGATCGTTCCTAACAATTATTTATTAATAAAAATTAAAATCATATTTATTACAGTCTCTTAATCATATTTATTACAGTCTGTTGTTCATACAACGCTAATCAATATTCGGTTATGTGTGTTTGTGTGGCACTTTTAGGAGTGTCATTCATCAATTCAGTAAGTACTTTTAAACTCTTTTTATACTGGCTTTTACTTCTGTAAAGAAAATGAGAATCTGATTTGTCTTCTCCTTTCAATTGAACGTTTGCACCCCTTCGCCAGTAGAGGGCGTTGTTTGATAACCGTTGACAGTTGTAAAGGTTTCCTAATGGGTTTTAGCTGCTGAATGATTGAATTCTTTAGGTTCGAGCACACAGGCTGATCTCAGACCACAGTTTCTTAGGGAGTGCCTTAAAGAAAGGTTTATTCTGCATACTCACTTTGCCATCCAACTCTTGAAGTAACTTTCTTGAACTAATATACATACATATATATATATATATATATATATATATATATATATATATAGAGAGAGAGAGAGAGAGAGAGAGAGAGAGCCTGTATATTGTGTACATATTGAACAAGATATTATTATGAAGGGATTAAGGGGTTTAATCCATAGTAACTCCAAAAATACAGCTAGATAACACAATAAAACACAACAAAAACATGATAACATAATAAAAAACATGCCTTTAGAAATGAGAGTTATCTCATATGCAGGTCATCTCTTCTGATGCACATGGATGTGTACACAAGTAAAGCGAGTCTCACATTAAACCGTGTCTCTTGTAGACGTACAAAAGAAACAAAAGCCGATGTACGCCGGCGATCCGACGGGCATCGGCCCGTTGTTTCCGAGCGCAGAGACCAAGCGCGCCCTGACGAGCGTCTCTAGTAGCGTGTTGGCTTGGTGTCAAGGCGATAGGTCCCCGGCCCGAACAGATCTAGCAGGTGTCGCGACTGCTTTTATACGGCACATCGGCGACGCTACAGCCGACGACGGTTGGTGAGAAAATGTACATTCACGTTTAACGTTGAGAACACGAGTCAGACAGAACAGAGCATTTTTATTGTACACACTTTTGTTGAAAACGGAACTCGAAACACAATGATATTTGTAAATGAGTAGTCACAGAATGACATTTCCAGACCTAGCTCATTAATTATGCAAAACAACAGCCAATGGCGGTTCTCCAACTGCACACAAAGCAATATTTGAGTCGGTCATTCACAGATTGTTTGAAGTATATGTAACCCCCTCGCTCTATGCGTGCTCGCTAGCCTCTAGCACCGCCGCTGTTACTCTGCGCTGTGTGTGTGTTCGTGGGTGGTGGTAGAGAGAGGCGCGGACACAGAGGGGTTCCGGATCGTGGCTTGGCCTGTTTATTTCACAGCACGGCATCTGTAGCGTTGAAGAGAATAACTCAACTTAAGTTTATCCATTAAAGTAAATTCGATGCACATTAAATTTCACAACAACCTCTCGTTGTTACACAATCATACCTAGCTTAGCATCAACCACCCCGTATTAATCAAACTCAAAAGATAAGACAAAAAACAAACATTTTAACTCCCCACATTACTCCGCTTTTAGTTTAGAACACAAAATATCTAAATAGACAGAACCTAAGAGTGATAACAAAGATTCTTTAAATATAAATTTCCGCTACTATTAACACATCTTACCTGTAGCGTTGACAAGAATAACTGAAGAAAAATCAACGCTACGGTACATCAAGAGGCTCAAAAACATTACTAAGAGAAAAACACACTTGTATCTGCCGTAACACAACAGTGTCATAGCGACATCTTGTGGGCAATCCAGAACACTGCCCTACATCCACCCCTTCTTTAAGTGATGGTGTCCCAGCCATCAAATTAACAAAAACTCAAGCGTGGTCTGATCTATGACAATCAAAACAATAAATGTATAGTGCAAAGTGTGTGTAAATTGTGTGTGTGTGGTAGCTAACTGTTATCAGGGTGCATGCAGCATGGCTCTGCGAATGTTCTTCAGTTCCTTTTATTTTTAGCCTTTAGCCACACCTTTCTCCCTCTTTCTATCTTTTGGAGGTCACTCTCCAGCTCCAGAACTTGGGATTCGAGTGAGAGTTTAATCGGGGGATGCCGGTTTCTTTTTGGGTTTCTCCTTAGAGGGATGGGCACTTGAGTGGAGGTGGTCCCCTTTCCGGTCATAACCACTCCCTCTCTGTCACCCGTTTCTTCTTTCCACATGTCAGCCCCTTCTGTGCTTATTTGCTCCCCCTCTTCATCGTCTGCTCCAACCAGGGCTCTGTCCACAGCCTCCTCTATACCATCGCTCTCTGTTACCTCTTCGCCTTTCCATTCAGTTCCTGCCCCACTTATCTCATCCTCTGACTCTCCATCTTTTACGATATCTCCTTCCTCCCGCTCCACTGGAAGAAACATACACTGTGTCAAGAGGTTTCTATGCAACACTCTCTCTGGTCCTCCATTCTCTGGCCGCACCACATACACAGGCAAACCTGGTTGCTTCTTGACCACAACATATGGGCGTGCCTCCCAACGATCTCTCAACTTCTGCTTCCCCTCCACATGACAGACCTTGACTAAGACTCTATCTCCTGGACTGAAGTCTTCACTCTTAGCTCTTTTGTCATAATACTTTTTCTGTTGTCCTTTCGCCAGCTGAGATGTCTGATTAGCCAGGGCATATGTAGCACACTTGAAGGAATGAACAAGCGTGTGATTTGGTTGGGTTCTTTTATTCAGCCCGCATCATTCGCAACAGCTCCGTAGCACACAGTACAATACAACTCGCTAACACTCGCGCGAACGAACTCTTCTTCTCCTCTTTTAGGTTTTCCGCCGGCTTACTGCCACCAACTGGACACTCATCACATAGCTGTATACTACAAATTGGCATGCATGTACTGAATAATTAAATTACCATTATTAATAAAATAACTGAAATAACAAAAACTATTACATGGGGGGGTCTAACTTTTAACTCACAATTATATTATAACAATTATACTCTTCTATCAATATATATATATTCTAGATTTCCCCACATTCTCCCCTACAAAACAGAATGTAGTCCCGACATTCTCAAAATAAATTACAGGTTATCTACCCGTAGATCATTTCTTTGGCAGGAGTCAGTGATATAACAGTTTTAGTACTCGTGCTATACTGTCACACGACACACAACATGTATCTTCTTTTTCCATGCAGTGTGTTTGTAGCAGACATCATTGTGCACCATGATTTTCTACCACCATCGCTGTTTATCAACAGGAATCTGTACTTTCACTGAAGGAATCTAACCTTACACCATTAAAACAATTTACATTTGTTTCTGGAATGTTATGGTAACTATTTTCTCGTTAAAACCAAAAATATGAACTCAATATTATTCTGGTCAATTATTTAGCTTCTTAACATTTAAACTAGAACTTATTACTGTGATTTAATTCAGCAGTTTACCCATCTACAATACTAGGCTGACCTAGAGAATGGTAAGTAAACAATCTTGTTAGTTTTCTGTTTCTCAAAGGATATACTCTTTTGCAGGCTGGTTGTGAAGGAGTCTCCCCATCACTATCATTAGGATCATCAGTTTCACCCGCCTCGTCTCTGGATGATGATAAATCATCTTCTCCCCGTCTTGGTGCTTGCTCGTGTTCAACCTCTGGTTCTACATCGTTCAGCGTCACTGTGTCTTCTGAATGAGGTTCTGGAGGTTCTCTGACACTCTGACTCTCCTTTTCGACTGGTACTCCAACCAGGCATTTCCAATCATCCTCACCATCTGAACTGTCACAGTATGTTCGATTTTGCTGTGTCGATGTTTTTCCAGTCTTGGCTTTTTTCTTGTTTTCTTTTTCAGGTCTTCCAGGTAAACATTCTCTCTCTGCAGGTAAGTAGTCACACGGTAGCAATAGGTTCCTGTGTAGTATTCTTGTTTTCCCTTTGCCTTGTTCAGGCCGGACTTCATATACTGGACTATCCTGGTGCTTCCTCTTGGTGACGACATAGACTTGTTCTTCCCAAAATGATCGAAGCTTCCCAGGTCCACCTTTTTCCTTGAAATTCCGAACAAGTACTCTGTTCCCAGGGATCAGTTCAGCTCCGTGTATTTTCTTATCGTACAAAGCTTTACCTCTTTCCTTCTCTTTGTGTGACACTCTTGAGGCTAACTTGTAAGCTTCTGTCATTCTCATTCTCCAGTCCTCAGCATAGTCATGGTAAGATGAGCTTTGGTTCTTTGCTGGTACACCGAACATGATATCAATGGGAAGTCTGGGAGTGCGGCCAAACAGGAGATAATACGGAGCAAACCCTGTTGCCTCACTTTTCGTACAGTTGTATGCATTCACAACTTTTGCAAGTGACGTCTTCCAGTCGGCTTTTGCGGTTTCTGGTAAGGTCCTCAGCATTGCTAGCAAAGTTCGGTTAAAACGCTCAACTTGACCATTGCCCTGGGGGTGATATGGGGTCGTGTGGGAGCCTTGCACGCCACTGTACTCTTGCAGCCTTGAAAACAGCTTGTTATCAAACTCCCTGCCTTGGTCGTGGTGCAGTTTTGTCGGGAACCCAAATTTCAAAACAAAGTCCCCGAACACCTTCTCAGCCGCTGTCTTGGCGCTCTTGTTTCTGCATGCATACGCCTGTGCGAATCGTGTAAAGTGGTCCATCACAACTAAAATGTACTCATAACCCCCCTTACTCTTCTCTAGGTGCAGGAAATCAATAGAGACAAGCTCAAACGGGTAAGTGGTGGTGATGTTTACCAGAGGGGCTCGGGTCGGTCTGTTTGGACGCTTGCTTCTCAAGCAACTACAAACACGTGTGACATAGTGTTCCACGTCCTTTTGCATGTGGGGCCAATAAAACCGATCTCTGATTAAGTTCAGCACCCTTTCTGCTCCCAGGTGGCCCATGTCTTGATGCAACTCCTTATAAACGAGCTCATGGTATATCCTAGGCAAAACCAACTGATGACGAATTACTGTTTTCCTAAACAAGAGACCATGTTCATCCAGGTATAACTTTGCTCTTTCCCTCATCAGTCCCAGAGCCTCTCTACCCTGACCTCTGATCACAGGCCGCGGTTTCATTTTTAGGTATGTGACAGCTTCTCTGATTTCAGGGTCTTCCTCTTGGGCTTTTCTCAGTACATCCTTGGGGATCTCTGCAACTGAAGTGAACAGCTCCTCCTCCTGTTCTCCTGACAACGCAGTTTCAATTGTAAGTGGACACAACCACGGCCCTCTCTCCTGACTCTGTACTACCGCTGCCTGAGATACGCTGACCATGACTTCAGGGTGCACCTCTTCTGAACAGGTTTCCATGTACTGTTCCATATGCAGCGGCATACGTGACAAGCCATCTGCGTCCCCATTTGACTTTCCTGGGCGGTATTTGATGGTAAATCGGAAGTCAGCAAGTTCCGCTACCCATCTGTACGTTGTGGCATTTAACTTGGCTGTCGACATCACATATGTGAGAGGGTTATTGTCCGTGTACACGATGAATGAAGGTGCATGATAAACATAGTCCCTGAACCGCTCGCATATAGCCCACTTCATGGCCAAGAACTCCAACTTTCCTGAGTGAAGATGGTAGTTTTTCTCAGGAGGGGTAAGGGTTCTTGATCCGTACGCTATTACCACTAACTTGCCTCTTTGCCTTTGATAAAGCACCGCACCAAGGCCTTCCTGTGAAGCATCGCAATGGAGTACAAAAGGTTCATCCAGATCTGGATATCCCAGCACCGGTGGGTTAGATAAATAATCAATTAACTCATAGAGGGCCTTTTGATGTTCATCTGTCCACATGACTGGGTGTGCTGACGCAAGCTGTCCTTGGCTATGTTTCACTTTTCCTTTCCGCTTAATCTGTACTTTCCCTGTCGGTGTCTTTTTTTCGGCGAGCAGCAAATAAAGAGATGCGGCCTTGCGGGAAAAGTTTTCAATGTATGACCGGTAGTAGGAAAGAAATCCTAACAACTTTCTCACCTCACCAACTGTCTTAGGGGTCCTTTCTTTCAGTGCTTGGACAGGAGCAACGTCAGCCGGGTCCATCGTGTACCCATCTTTTGTCACCAGCCTCCCTAGGAATCGTACCTGATTCCGGAACACTTCACATTTTCGAGGCGTTAGTTTGACACCATGATTTTGATAACACTGCAGCACTTTTCTAATGTCCTGAAGATGATCATCAAATGTTTTAGAATGAACCAAGTTATCATCCAAATATGGTTGACATACCTCATCACGCAATTCTCTCAGACACTCCTCCATGCTCCTTTGGAATTCAGCAGGTGCATTTGACAATCCAAAAGGGACCCTCACCCATTCATATAATCCCCACGGTGTAATGAACGCAGTGAGAGGTCGGCTGGATTCATCTACAAAACCCTGGTGATAGGCTTTACCTTGATCAAGGACTGAAAACCAGGTGTTGCCTGCCAAGCTGTCGAGCATGTCCTGTATGCGGGGAATTGGATGTCTATCTGGAATGGATTTCTTGTTCAACTCCCGATAGTCACAGCAGAGGCGAAGAGTTCCATCTTTCTTACGCACACAGACTACTGGTGAAGAATATGGTGACTTAGATTTAGTAATCCACCCCTTATTTAACAGATCCTCCAGGTATTCTTTAACCTCTCTGCGAAGTGGCTTCGGGACAGACATGTATGTGTGCTTCACGAAGGTGGTATCATGTAGGCGGATTTTTAGCTGGAGAGATGGAATACATCCCACATCACTGTCATCGCGAGCAAAAGCACCACTCTCCTCCCTTAGAAGCTGCTTCACCTTCTGCTGCTGTTCAGGTTTTAAGTGATCAACGCATACAGGAGGGTCCCATAGGTTTTCTTTTTGCCCAGTTAACATTGTATTAGTGTTTTCTGTAGATTGACTGACTTGTTCACCGTCTTTTTGGAACGGGCTTTGACTGGCGTGTGTAACAGTCGCACATGCAACCTCTTTCTGAGCGGTCACCGGTCTCACCTCAGCAGGGTAAATGGATTTCACTCGCTGTATATGGCCCAGAACTGCCCGTGGAGGCAGGTCGATGTCATGGTTGGTATCATTGATCACAGGAATACAGATGCGTGAACAGGTCCCTCTCTTGAGGCAAACGATGTTTTCCTCCACCCTCAATCCATCTGGCCACTTCACGAACTCATCCGGTTCAAAAAGAGCCTCTTGATCAGATAGCAACGGGCCCGTTCTAATGTAACATTTGACAGCTCTAGCCTGTTGGGCAGGAATTCTTGTTACTGACCTTCCTACTTTCACTACTCCATCACTGAACCCTTCGTTTTGGCTTCTTACTAAGTTCAGCAAAACCTCAGCTTTTTTACAGTCACAGGACAGTGCAGTACTCATGGCTTTGGTCTTTACATTGGTAGGGCGCTCTACACCACTGTTCAACAGGTACTCAATGACATTGTAACCAATGATGGGCTCCTCTGCCACTTCATCGTCACCACATACCAATACCGGTACCTCCAGTTCTAACGGTGTGGTTTTGTCTGTTCCCAGCTTAAATGTCACTTCAACCCAGCTTTCGAACGGGATCACTGTTTGATTCACTGCTCGACCGGTGAGGGTTCCAGGGCCTAGGATCTCTTCAAGACCACGTAGTGTTGTGTGTGGGAGATGTTCTTTTCGCCACTTTTCATTCATGAGACAGACTTGTGAGCCAGTATCCCACAGCGCTTTTGTTGCTACACCATCAAAGAAACAGTTCACCATACATTTTTCTCCGATCAAATTCAATAACTGTGCATGATGTTTGGTGGACAACTGATTAGTAGTTATGGATCTGATATGCTGCAGAGGACAGTCCTTCCGTTTCGCTGCTTCATGAGCTTCCAGCTGCTTAATTCTGTCACCCAGGATGTCATGGTGATTGTCTAGGCTCGGTGAGGATGTGGTATGAGTTGTGACTGCCATACTGCTCGCTGAGTGCCCTCTTTCGGTTCTTCCTGCAGGTGGTGCCCTGCACCCTCTGGAAAGATGTCCACTTTGCCCACAACTAAAGCAATGATCACACTGATCACCTCTGCCTTCATTTTGACATCCACGGCATCCTCGCTTCCTTTCCCTGGGCTGCGTGGAACGGTAAGTACTCATCGCTTTTCTCATTTCTCCGATCTCCTCTCTCAGCTGTTTAACGACCTCATAGAGCTCAGAGTCTTTCTTGTCCATGACTTGTGGAGTTTTCAAAGCTTTTAATTGTGTATATGTGGACTGTTCTTTACCTCCCACAGCATAACCAATTTTCTCTTGACTTTGGCGTAGTTCCACTGGAACCTCACTGACTTTAGTTTCTTTGATGTGGGCATTTTTCTTGAACTTTTGCTGTCGTTCGCACTCAAGACTTGCAGCTTCGTTCATAGCTGTGATGAGAACCTCATCTGTGATTTTAGGATCATCAAGGCAGGTTTTTAGCTGATACTTAATGTGATCGTTTGATAACCCTGTTCCTAGTGCGCGCAGGAATCTTCTCTGTATGAGATCAGGGCTATACGGTTCTTCTCCATCTGGTTCTCGAGCAGCAGCTAAAAGTCTTTTCTTCAACTCAATGGCACGGAATAGGAAGTTTTGTGGTGACTCACGGCTCTCTTGAGTGATGTTTATCAGTCGATGATACAGGTCTGTTGAGCTTTCTTCCTTATAATGGCCTTTCAGAATTGTGCGCAGCTGAGAAAGGGTTAAATCTGTCTTGATCTCCAGCATATCGCGCAGGCTCATACCTGGACTCACTGCTCTTATCACCGCATCAAGTATTTCAGACTCTCTGTGTCCCTTGTTCACTCCAGCCTCAATTTGGTGCATCAAGTTGTTGTATGAAAGCTTATCTTTCTGACCTCGTTCTCCAATTTGGCCATTAATCTTAAAATCACGCCGGATAGTGACTTCAGAAACTTCATGATGACGTTGGGAAAACGCCGGGAGGCCGGACACAACAGGAACTTTCAAACTCAGGCGTTGGATTTCGTTTTTTAGCGCATCTGTTGACAACTCAAACTGATGCTGCAATTCGGTGTACTGTCTCTTTAAATGCGCGAGCTCCGCCGAATTTCTGTCTGCGTTAACACCGCCATCTTGTACCGCGCGGTTACTGCTTTGCATCATCTTGCTAGAAAACTCTAACAAATCTTCCACATGTTGACGGGCTACATCGTCATCTTCCGTCTCAATCACCTTCTCTACTGATTCACTTATTAATCTGATCAGCGAGTGCCGTTTGGTTTGTCCCTCCTCCACTGACAGTTTCGCATACACACTCACCTCGTGCAGCTGATCGAGCCGCAGCCGGAGCAACGCCGCGCTCAGCTGATCCTGCAGTTGCTCAAAGTCCATGCTCAGCCTCTTCGTAGACAACTCACTCAAAACGGCACCGCCGATTCCATCCATCCTCGTCGCCAATATTTTGTAGCACACTTGAAGGAATGAACAAGCGTGTGATTTGGTTGGGTTCTTTTATTCAGCCCGCATCATTCGCAACAGCTCCGTAGCACACAGTACAATACAACTCGCTAACACTCGCGCGAACGAACTCTTCTTCTCCTCTTTTAGGTTTTCCGCCGGCTTACTGCCACCAACTGGACACTCATCACATAGCTGTATACTACAAATTGGCATGCATGTACTGAATAATTAAATTACCATTATTAATAAAATAACTGAAATAACAAAAACTATTACATGGGGGGGTCTAACTTTTAACTCACAATTATATTATAACAATTATACTCTTCTATCAATATATATATATTCTAGATTTCCCCACACATAGGCCTGCATCAGGGAGTCATACAGGGTCTGGACGTATTCGCTGTATTCACTCGGCTGGTCCGTTTTGGGGGACCCGAAGACGAGGTCCACTGGAAGCCTTGGATGCCTGCCGAACATGAGGTAGTAAGGGCTGTATCCAGTAGAGTCATGTCGCGAGCAGTTGTATGCATGTGTCATGGCATCCACATACTCATGCCACCGGGGCTTCAGGCGCGGCTCCAGTGTTCCCAGCATGTTCATCAGGGTACGGTTGAATCTTTCAGTGGTCCCGTTGCCCTGTGGGTGGTAGGGCGTGGTGTGGGTTTTAGTGATCCCAGTGCACTTGCATAACTCCTTTACAATTGCGCTTTCAAAATTACGACCTTGATCGGCGTGTAACCTTGCAGGGAATCCAAACCGACAGAAGAAATTCTTCCATAAGACCCTGGCTACTGTTCCTGCCTTCTGGTCCCTGGTGGGGTAGGCCTGCGCATAGCGAGAAAAGTGGTCTGTAACAATGAGCACATTCTCTATACCACCCTTGGATTTCTCCAGCATCAAGAAGTCCACACAGACCAGATCCATAGGGGCACTGGTATGGATACTGACAAGGGGGGCCCTGACGTTGGCTGTGGGAGTTTTCCTAAGGCAGCACCTTTCACACTGTTCACACCAAGCCTTGATCTCCTGGAACATTCTTGGCCAGTAAAATCTTTCTCTTATCATCTGCAGTGTCCTCTCGAATCCCAGATGCCCTGAATCATTGTGAAGGGCTATTTTGATGGTTTCACGCAGCTTTTCAGGCAGTATTAGTTGCTCCACCAACCCTTTTTTAAAGTCTCTGATGCTACGGTACAGGATTCCTTCTTTTACTACAAGCCTCCTCCACTCTTTTAAGAGGAGACCCCCCGTGGCTCCCACTTTTATCCTCTCGCTGTGGCTTGGTTTGTGGTTTCTGCTTTTAAAGTGGAGGATGGGACCGATTACTCTGTCTTCCTTCTGCCCCGCTCGAAGCTCCTGTATGGTCATAGCAGGCAGTGCCTCCATCCCCACATCCACATACACTTCACTGGCCTCCTGACCACTTTCAGGTTCCTCTTTGCCAGCTGTATCCTCGCCTGAGAGCTCCTCAGGCTCCTGGGTGATTTGTGCCTCCTCATGTCTCAGTCCACCAGTCCTCAACTGCTGCGGGCATGACTGCAGGGTCTCCGCCACCACCTGGTTGGACATACGTGATAGAGCATCAGCGTTAGAGTTATCCTGCCCCCTCCGATACTGGATGTCAAAGTCAAATATGGACAGATGAGAAACCCAACGCTGACCTGTGGCGTCTAGTTTGGCTGAGGTCATTACATACTTCAGAGGGTTGTTGTCCGTCAGAACAGAGAACTTGCGCCCATAGAGGTGGTCATGGAACTTATCCGTCACGGCCCACTTGAGAGCAAGGAACTCAAGCTTGTGTGCTGGATATCTTGTCTCAGGTGGGCTTAGGCCTCTGCTCGCATACGCAATGACCCTTTCCACCCCATCTTGGACCTGTACTAACACCGCACCAAGCCCTACTCCTGAGGCATCAGTCTGCAGCATAAAGGGCTGACTGTAGTCCGGATACCCTAGCACTGGAGCGTTTATCAGTTTTTCTTTTAGAGACTGAAAGGCCTCTTCGCATTCAGCAGTCCACAGAAATGGCTGGTCAGGCCCCGGGCTTTTCTGGGTCCCTCTTTTCTTCTTTTTAGGGTCACCAGAGGTAAGGCGGTATAACGGAGCAGCCATGTTCGAGTAGCTCTTCACGTACCTCCTATAATAACCCGAAAAACCCAAAAACCGCAGCACCTCCATACGATTAGTAGGCCTCACCCAATCCTTGACCTTGTTGATCTTCTCTGGGTCTGTCCTGATGCCCTGTGCAGACACCAAGTGACCCAAGTATTGCACTTCCTTCCTCACAAGCTGACACTTGGACGGCTTTAGTTTCAAGCCATGCTCCCTAAGCCTATCGAAAGTCAGCTGCAGCCTCTCCAAATGTTCAGTAAAGGACTTAGAGAAAATGATGATGTCGTCCAGGTAAATAAGGAGATGGGTGAAATTTAAGTCTCCAAAACAGGACGTCATTAGTCTTTGAAATGTGGAGGGTGCGTTTTGTAGCCCAAACGGCATCCTATTGGCCTCAAACAGCCCCATGGGAGTGCTGAATGCTGTCTTGTGCTTGTCTTGTTCCGCAACCTCCACCTGCCAGTATCCAGATGTTAGGTCAAGGGTGGAGAAGTATTTTGCTTGTCCTAAAGCCTCCAGAGCCTCCTCTATCCTTGGCAGTGGGAATGCATCTCTGGTGCCGCAGGAGTTGAGCTTCCTGTAGTCAATACACAATCGGAGTGACCCATCTTTCTTGGTCACGACCACCACAGGAGATGCATACGGACTTTTACTGGGTCGAATTACTCCTGCTGTCTCCATTTCCATCAATAACCGCCTCACATCTTGCCACTGGGAAGGGGGTATTTTGCGGTATGGCAGTCGGAAAGGCCTCGGGTCAACCAGGGGAATCTCATGGTGTACTGTTGTGGTGTGACCATAGTCCATACGATGTTGGGAGAACACATCTGCATTCTGGTCCAGCATTTCCCGAAGCAGCGCACGTTGGTCCTCACTTTCCACCGCTGCTTCACTAAGGTCAACCCCACAGCTAGTCACTACTTGGTCCAGACTGAGACATGCCCCTCTGCTCCCAGCTTCGCTATACTTTTTATCTGGAAACTCTACCACCTTGTCCACCAGGACTGCATTGGCCAGACTTGTGTGTCGTCTGATCGTAATGACTCGCTGGGAAAGATTCATCACTCTAACTGGAGCACAACCTCTTTTTACATTAGCAAGCACTTTGGCCACCAAGACCTCCTGGGGGAGTTGCGAGGGGTGATGGGCTTCAATCAAGGCTGTATAAATCTTCCTTTGAGGACCAGCTTTAATCCTACACATTAAGTCCATCTCTTTCCCACTAGGGAGGCGTATTGTACGACCAGTGTATACAGCAGGACCCACAACATCATGCATTTCACTTTGCTTGGCGCTTCCCACCTTCAGTAAAGCCGTGTACCACTCTGGATGCTTCTCCTTGACCTGGTGTAGATACTCTGAACCATAAGCTGCTTGAAGGTGGGTTTGCGAGGCTCGAATGACATTGGTTCCCACCAGCAGGGGGACTGAAGAACGATAGTCAGAATCAGGAACAACAAAGGTAGGTACTGCTTTGAATTCTTTCCCCAGCACTTTCAGGTCGATGTGCAGAACACCACGGTAGGGTACGATCTGACCTGCTGCACCCTCTATTGGTATCTTAGAAGACTGTAACTTCTGCTTCAGTAAAGCTGGGTGGCTCTGCCAGTAGTTGTGCGTAATACTGGTGATCTGCGATCCAGAGTCAATGAGAGCCTTGCATGTCTTCCCATTGACTTCCACTTCCCCTTCGTTCCTAGGGCCTACTAGGGGTGTTTCCCCTAGTTCAGTGTGAATCCTCTTCACAGGTGGGTGGGGTCCTTGCTGCGTACCCATGGATGCCCCGGCTGCCATGGGCACTAAGCGTTTAAATTTTGAGCAGAGTGCTTGCGTCCTTCAGCAGGGGTCTTAGGCCGCTGGGCTTCAGCTTGGCTTGGATCCAGAAGCACTGCCCTGCACACTCTGGCTGTGTGGCCTGGCTCTCCACACCGGTAACAGACAAAGCTTATACCCTGGCTTGCTGTTCCCTTTGCTGGCTGAACTGCTAATGGGGAGGCAAGGAGTGGAGAGGCCATTCTCATTTCTAGTTGGGATAGCTTAGTCATTTGTTCTTCCTGAATGAGGGCTAGTTTCTTTACCATTTCTGTCAACTCTGACATTTCCGATGTGTGGTTTGGCCTATCCAGTTTGCTGTGTCCACCCCCTCCTGATGTTACGTGCACCTGAGCATACGTTTTCTTTGCTTTACTCTGCGTCTGGAACTTCTTAGTTTCTCTGGCGTAATTTCGGAGCTCCGCCTGCAGCTCTCTGAAGCTCAAGAGCCTGGGGACCATTGGTGCGATTCTAGTGTACACCTCCTCATCAGTAAGGCCCCTCATGAACTGCCGGCTTAGTTTGCAATCTCGGTCCAGGAAGGGCTTGCCTCCTCTTTGCTTCTCCTCCACCGTCCGCAACTTAGCCTCCAGTGCTATAGCATAAGAACAGGCAGACTCCCCTGAATTCTGGCTCCGCTCATAGAAGTCAGCCAGAGGGTCTAGGGAGCCTCGTGTATCACCGTATTCAGCCCTCAGTTCCTCAAAAGCTTTCTCAGGGGTTTGATCATGTGGAGGTAAGTTAAGAATGAGATTTCGGGCTTCACCACCCAGGTGTCGCACAACAGTGGAGAAGCGAAGGTGCATTGGGAGCTCTATTGCCTCCAAGAGGTACTGCAAGTCGCGAATCCAGTCTTCCACCAGTATCCTACAGTCTGGATTTCCCGTGAAAACTTGAACATTCTTCACCTGATGAGTTTGCATGAAACCGCCATGGGCTGCTATGGGAAGGCACTGGCCGGTGACTGCAGGGGGCCTGAATTGAGCCACATGTGAGTGGGCCGTTCGGCTGGCAGTCGTAGGTGGATGGGCAACTTGAGAGAGAGCATCGACATGCACATTAAGGTGGGAGTGGGGATTCTGTGTCTGTTGAGATGACCATTCAAGAGGAGCATCAGCGGTTGTCTTGTTTGACGCTGTCTGAGGGCCATGTAAAGTCATGCTGGGAACCCATGCATTAGCAGATGGGGCCAATGAGGTGGGTCCACTATAGACTGGAACTTGAGCGGCTTGAAATGTGGCCTGCCCAGTGGTTACGTGCTTAACTGTAATGTTAGCACCTGGCGACCTCGGACATGGTGCAGGCTCAAAAGGGGGATACGAATAACCAGAGTAAGCCTGGAGGCCGGGTCTAATCGGCTGGGCTGGATATGGTGATGTAACTGGAATGGGCCCGGGTGGCTGCTGTTCATCTGGCACCTCAACAAAACTATGATGTGTAGGGCTTTGCCAAAGCGTGGCTCCTGATGGCCCAAGACCACTGCGTTTGCGAACAGAGGCATCCACTGACCTTTCCACCAGGCCACCTGTTCTTGCATCTGGGCTGTCTTCGAAACAGAGTGGCGGTACCTGCCCTGAGGCCCCAGTGCCTGGCGGCCTTGTTGCATGGGCTGGTGTCATGTACTGGCCAGCATAGAGCAGGTTCATTGGGGGTGGTGGAGCATGGCGTTCAAAGGGCAATGGTAGGTTATTTGAGGGATGCTCAGCTGGCGGTAGGAGGTTGGGTTCGTTACATGAGGAACTATGCAAGTTTTTAGTTGAGTTTGCATAGGTTTGCGCCATTGTAGGATGTAAAATTGTATTTATTATGTGCAAGTAGGTTAAATGGCAGTGTATTTGGATTGTAAGAAGATGTAATGTCAAAAGTTTCAATCTCGTACAAAAAACAAGAAAAAAAATATATATATATTACTAATAAACCATCACATATTTCTTACATAACAGCAAGTCACTTCAATTATAACAACAAAACATGTTCAGATTCCCATCAGGCTGTAAAGGATATAGCAGTGACTGCGAGGCATACGCAAGATCACCAGTTTGGTTAAGAACTCAGTCTGTCTATTATAGAGTTCAGCACACAAACTCCTGGCTGTAGAAATCTTTTCGGCTTCAGTCTAGTGGTGCCACAATCCGGGTCACGGCACCAAAGATGTAACCCCCTCGCTCTATGCGTGCTCGCTAGCCTCTAGCACCGCCGCTGTTACTCTGCGCTGTGTGTGTGTTCGTGGGTGGTGGTAGAGAGAGACGCGGACACAGAGGGGTTCCGGATCGTGGCTTGGCCTGTTTATTTCACAGCACGGCATCTGTAGCGTTGACAAGAATAACTCAACTTAAGTTTATCCATTAAAGTAAATTCGATGCACATTAAATTTCACAACAACCTCTCGTTGTTACACAATCATACCTAGCTTAGCATCAACCACCCCGTATTAATCAAACTCAAAAGATAAGACAAAAAACAAACATTTTAACTCCCCACATTACTCCGCTTTTAGTTTAGAACACAAAATATCTAAATAGACAGAACCTAAGAGTGATAACAAAGATTCTTTAAATATAAATTTCCGCTACTATTAACACATCTTACCTGTAGCGTTGACAAGAATAACTGAAGAAAAATCAACGCTACGGTACATCAAGAGGCTCAAAAACATTACTAAGAGAAAAACACACTTGTATCTGCCGTAACACAACAGTGTCATAGCGACATCTTGTGGGCAAACCAGAACACTGCCCTACATATATAGACATGATATGACTTTGTTTGCTTAATAAGCAGTTTAGATCGTTGGATTACTCTGCAGTAATTGTGGCACATTACTGCAGAGCAATCAGGGTTAAGGTGCCTTGCTCAAGGGCACTTCATCCATGACCCGTGCTGGCTGGCATTGAGATTTGAATCGTCGACCTTCTGATCACAAGCCCAGCGCTTTAACCACTAGGCCACAGCGGACCCCGAGCCGCCTTGGGCGTAATAGACTGGGTTCTAAAGGGTCAGTGCCAGAGGGTCAGCCAGGATTTAAGCAATAGTAACTCCAAAAATAAAGCTAGATAACACAATAATACACAACAAAAACGTGATAACGTAATAAAAAACATGCCTTTAGAAATGTTTTATGAACGGAGTTATCTCATTTTGGAACCAAAGTCTTCATATAGGCTACTTTATAATGGCACTGATTGATGCAAGTAAACAGGCATGAAGCAAGGCACGAGAAGAAAATAAATGAAGTAGCAATACAAATAAGTGATGTGTTTTGAAGAAGAGAGAAAAAATCATGAAATGAGAAGGAAATGTTATTAGCAGGGGTCTACTCCTCAATCCTCATGAAGTCAACCTGATTCTCTTATTTGTAAAAGTAACGTTAATATTTCAGCCAGGGATAGTAATAAAACGAGAGAAATCACCTTTAAATGAATTCACAGGTTTTACACAGGTCTAAATGCTTTCTCAAAAGACTTAAGAATGGCATTGATACAACTCTGTTCTTTCTGTTCAGAAAAACCTGAGACCACTTTACATTTATTTTGGAACTGCTCTTTCACAGTTACATTTTGGTGTGACATTTGTGATTTTATCAATTGTTATGTAAATCCTAATGTTGATTTTACATACATTAAATGTAATTTTTGGTTTTCATGAATGTGAAAAGAAAAGTGATATTTATTTTATAAACCTTATTTTTCTGTTAGCTAAATTTCACATTCACAAATCTAAATTGTCTAAATGCACTCCTCTTTTTTTGAGGTTTAAATGCGAGTTGAAAATGTACTTTGAGTAGCCTGTTGAGTTCTCTAAAAACTTAAAAGCTACAAGAACAGTGACTGTGTTTAAGGACTTTGCATCTAATCTGGATTGGAAGACTAAAGGAATTTAGTCTGGACTGAGGGAATCTGGAGCTTGTATTGACAATGATAATGGTTGTTGTAAATGTTTGTTTTTTGTTATCTTCTACAAGCATTTAATAAAAAAAAAAGATAAATATATAAATATATTTCAGGCAGGGATTCGAGCACTTCCGGTGGGACGGGTTCACTTCCTGCGGTTGGTGTAGCGTCGCATATGCAGGTCATTTCTTCTGATGCACATGGATGTGTAGTAAAGCTCTCACATTAACGTGTGTCTCTTGTAGACCTACAAAAGAAACAAAAGCCGATGCTCGCCGACGGCATCAGCCCGTTGTCCGAGCGCAGAGACCCAGCGCGCCCTGACGAGCGACTCTAGTAGCATGTTGGCCTGGGCCAAGGCGATAGATCACCGTGGCAACTTGCTGGTGTCGCGACTGGTTTTATACGGCATATCGGCGACGCTCCAACCAACGACGGTTGGTGAGGAAATTTACATTCACGTTTAACGTTAAGAACACGAGTCAGACAGAGCGTTTTTATTGTTCACACTTTTGTTGAAAACGGAACTCGAAACACAATGATATTTATAAACGAGTAGTCACAGAATGACATTTCCAGACCTAGCTCATTAATTATGCAAAACAACAGCCAATGGCGGTTCTCCAAGCAATATTTGAATCGGTCATTCACAGATTGTTTGCCTCCAAATAAAGAGCTTTTGCTTATATCGTGTCGTCATTCTTTTCACCACCTAATCAATGAAATCAACGGGACTTGATGTACACATTTGAAAAAGCAAACTCTCTGTTCGATGTGAAACGGGGCTTTTAGGACATCTAGTGTAAGGAAAACAACGTTGCATGATATTACCAATCCTGTTTCGGAGCTACAGTATATACTCGTTTATGCTCTTTCGCAAATGCAACGCTTGGGGGGTGATGTGAAATTGTCATGAGATATCTTCTTTTTGATAAACGCATGGCTTTTACCACAAGATGACCTCTACCACTAGATGTCGTCATCACTTCTTCGATCGTTCCTAACAATTATTTATTAATAAAAATTAAAATCATATTTATTACAGTCTCTTAATCATATTTATTACAGTCTGTTGTTCATACAACGCTAATCAATATTCGGTTATGTGTGTTTGTGTGGCACTTTTAGGAGTGTCATTCATCAATTCAGTAAGTACATTTAAACTCTTTTTATACTGGCTTTTACTTCTGTAAAGAAAATGAGAATCTGATTTGTCTTCTCCTTTCAATTGAACGTTTGCACCCCTTCGCCAGTAGAGGGCGTTGTTTGATAACCGTTGACAGTTGTAAAGGTTTCCTAATGGGTTTTAGCTGCTGAATGAATTAATTCTTTAGGTTCGAGCACACAGGCTGATCTCAGACCACAGTTTCTTAGGGAGTGCCTTAAAGAAAGATTTATTCTGCATACTCACTTTGCCATCCAACTCTTGAAGTAACTTTCTTGAACTAATATACATACATATGTATATATATATATATATATATATATATATATATTTAGCCTGTATATCGTGTACATATTGAACAAGATATTATTATGAAGGGATTGAGGGATTTAAGCAATAGTAACTCCAAAAATAAAGCTAGATAACACAATAAAACACAACAAAAACGTGATAACGTAATAAAAAACATGCCTTTAGAAATGTTTTATGAACGGAGTTATCTCATTTTGGAACCAAAGTCTTCATATAGGCTACTTTATAATGGCACTGATTGATGCAAGTAAACAGGCATGAAGCAAGGCACGAGAAGAAAATAAATGAAGTAGCAATACAAATAAGTGATGTGTTTTGAAGAAGAGAGAAAAAATCATGAAATGAGAAGGAAATGTTATTGGCAGGGGTCTACTCCTCAATCCTCATGAAGTCAACCTGATTCTCTTATTTCTAAAAGTAACATTAATATTTCAGCCAGTGATAGTAAAAAAGCGAGAGAAATCACCTTTAAATGAATTCACAGGTTTTACACAGGTCTAAATGCTTTCTCAAAAGACTTAAGAATGGCATTGATACCCTCTGTTCTTTCTGTTCAGAAAAACCTGAGTCCACTTTACATTTATTTTGGAACTGCTCTTTCACGGTTACATTTTGGTGTGACATTTGTGATTTTATCAATTGGTATGTAAATCCTAATGTTGATTTTAGGAGCACTTCCGGTGGGACGGGTTCACTTCCTGCCGTCGGTGTGGTGTCGCATATGCAGGTCATCTCTTCTGATGCACATGGATGTGTACACAAGTAAAGCTCTCACATTAACGTGTGTCTCTTGTAGACGTACAAAAGAAACAAAAGCTGATGCTCGCCGACGGCATCAGCCCGTTGTCCGAGCGCAGAGACCCAGCGCACCCTGACGAGCGACTCTAGTAGCATGTTGGCTTGGGCAAGGCGATAGATCACCGTGGCAACCAGCTGGTGTCGCGACTGCTTTTATACGGCATACTGGCGACGCTCCAACCGACGACGGTTGGTGATGAAATTTACATTCACGTTTAACGTTGAGAACACGAGTCAGACAGAGCGTTTTTATTGTACACACTTTTGTTGAAAACGGAACTCGAAACACAATGATATTTATAAACGAGTAGTCACAGAATGACATTTCCAGACCTAGCTCATTAATTATGCAAAACAACAGCCAATGGCGGTGCTCCAAGCAATATTTGAATCGGTCATTCACAGATTGTTTGCCTCTAAATAAAGAGCTTTTGCTTATATCGTGTCGTCATTCTTTTCACCACCTAATCAATGAAAACAACGGGACTTGATGTACACATTTGAAAAAGCAAACTCTCTGTTCGATGTGGAACGGGGCTTTTAGGACATCTAGTGTAAGGAAAACAACGTTGCATGATATTACCAATCCTGTTTCGGAGCTACAGTATATACTCGTTTATGCTCTTTCGCAAATGCAACGCTTGGGGGGTGATGTGAAATTGTCATGAGATCACTTCTTTTTGATAAACGCATGGCTTTTACCACAAGATGACCTCTACCACTAGAGGTCGTCATCACTTCTTCGATCGTTCCTAACAATTATTTATTAATAAAAATTAAAATCATATTTATTACAGTCTCTTATTCATATTTATTACAGTCTGTTGTTCATACAACGCTAATCAATATTCGGTTATGTGTGTTTGTGTGGCACTTTTAGGAGTGTCATTCATCAATTCAGTAAGTACATTTAAACTCTTTTTATACTGGCTTTTACTTCTGTAAAGAAAATGAGAATCTGATTTGTCTTCTCCTTTCAATTGAACGTTTGCACCCCTTCGCCAGTAGAGGGCTTTGTCTGATAACCGTGGACAGTTGTAAAGGTTTCCTAATGGGTTTTAGCTGCTGAATGATTGAATTCTTTAGGTTCGAGCACACAGGCTGATCTCAGACCACAGTTTCTTAGGGAGTGCCTTAAAGAAAGATTTATTCTGCATACTCACTTTGCCATCCAACTCTTGAAGTAACTTTCTTGAACTAATATACATACATATATATATATATATATATATATATATATAGAGAGAGAGAGAGAGCCTGTATATTGTGTACATATTGAACAAGATATTATTATGAAGGGATTGAGGGATTTAAGCCATAGTAACTCCAAAAATACAGCTAGATAACACAATAAAACACAACAAAAACATGATAACATAATAAAAAACATGCCTTTAGAAATGAGAGTTATCTCATATGCAGGTCATCTCTTCTGATGCACATGGATGTGTACACAAGTAAAGCGAGTCTCACATTAACGCGTGTCTCTTGTAGACGTACAAAAGAAACAAAAGCCGATGCACGCCGGCGATCCGACGGGCATCGGCCCGTTGTTTCCGAGCGCAGAGACCAAGCGCGCCCTGACGAGCGACTCTAGTAGCGTGTTGGCTTGGTGTCAAGGCGATAGGTCCCCGGCCCGAACACATCTAGCAGGTGTCGCGACTACTTTTATACGGCACATCGGCGACGCTACAGCCGACGACGGTTGGTGAGAAAATGTACATTCACGTTTAACGTTGAGAACACGAGTCAGACAGAACAGAGCATTTTTATTGTACACACTTTTGTTGAAAACGGACCTCGAAACACAATGATATTTGTAAATGAGTAGTCACAGAATGACATTTCCAGACCTAGCTCATTAATTATGCAAAACAACAGCCAATGGCGGTTCTCCAACTGCACACAAAGCAATATTTGAGTCGGTCATTCACAGATTGTTTGAAGTATATAGACATGATATGACTTTGTTTGCTTAATAAGCAGTTTAGATCGTTGGATTACTCTGCAGTAATTGTGGCACATTACTGCAGAGCAATCAGGGTTAAGGTGCCTTGCTCAAGGGCACTTCATCCATGACCCGTGCTGGCTGGCATTGAGATTTGAATCGTCGACCTTCTGAACACAAGCCCAGCGCTTTAACCACTAGGCCACAGCGGACCCCGAGCCGCCTTGGGCGTAATAGACTGGGTTCTAAAGGGTCAGTGCCAGAGGGTCAGCCGGGATTTGAGCAATAGTAACTCCAAAAATAAAGCTAGATAACACAATAATACACAACAAAAACGTGATAACGTAATAAAAAACATGCCTTTAGAAATGTTTTATGAACGGAGTTATCTCATTTTGGAACCAAAGTCTTCATATAGGCTACTTTATAATGGCACTGATTGATGCAAGTAAACAGGCATGAAGCAAGGCACGAGAAGAAAATAAATTAAGTAGCAATACAAATAAGTGATGTGTTTTGAAGAAGAGAGAAAAAATCATGAAATGAGAAGGAAATGTTATTAGCAGGGGTCTACTCCTCAATCCTCATGAAGTCAACCAGATGCTCTTATTTGTAAAAGTAACGTTAATATTTCAGCCAGGGATAGTAATAAAACGAGAGAAATCACCTTTAAATGAATTCACAGGTTTTACACAGGTCTAAATGCTTTCTCAAAAGACTTAAGAATGGCATTGATACAACTCTGTTCTTTCTGTTCAGAAAAACCTGAGACCACTTTACATTTATTTTGGAACTGCTCTTTCACAGTTACATTTTGGTGTGACATTTGTGATTTTATCAATTGTTATGTAAATCCTAATGTTGATTTTACATACATTAAATGTAATTTTTGGTTTTCATGAATGTGAAAAGAAAAGTGATATTTATTTTATAAACCTTATTTTTCTGTTAGCTAAATTTCACATTCACAAATCTAAATTGTCTAAATGCACTCCTCTTTTTTTGAGGTTTAAATGCGAGTTGAAAATGTACTTTGAGTAGCCTGTTGAGTTCTCTAAAAACTTAAAAGCTACAAGAACAGTGACTGTGTTTAAGGACTTTGCACCTAATCTGGATTGGAAGACTGAAGGAATTTAGTCTGGACTGAGGGAATCTGGAGCTTGTATTGACAATGATAATGGTTGTTGTAAATGTTTGTTTTTTGTTATCTTCTACAAGCATTTAATTAAAAAAAAAGATATATATATAAATATATTTCAGGCAGGGATTCGAGCACTTCCGGTGGGACGGGTTCACTTCCTGCGGTTGGTGTAGCGTCGCATATGCAGGTCATCTCTTCTGATGCACATGGATGTGTAGTAAAGCTCTCACATTAACGTGTGTCTCTTGTAGACGTACAAAAGAAACAAAAGCTGATGCTCGCCGACGGCATCAGCCCGTTGTCCGAGCGCAGAGACCCAGCGCGCCCTGACGAGCGACTCTAGTAGCATGTTGGCTTGGGCCAAGGCGATAGATCACCGTGGCAACTTGCTGGTGTCGCGACTGGTTTTATACGGCATATCGGCGACGCTCCAACCGACGACGGTTGGTGAGGAAATTTACATTCACGTTTAACGTTAAGAACACGAGTCAGACAGAGCGCTTTTATTGTACACACTTTTGTTGAAAACGGAACTCGAAACACAATGATATTTATAAACGAGTAGTCACAGAATTTTTAAGAAGGGGGACCGGAGGGTGTGTTCCAACTACAGAGGGATCACACTTCTCAGCCTTCCCGGGAAAGTCTATGCCAGGGTACTGGAGAGGAGAATACGGCCGATAGTAGAACCTCGGATTCAGGAGGAACAGTGTGGTTTTCGTCCAGGCCGTGGAACGCTGGACCAGCTCTACACCCTCTACAGGGTGCTGGAGGGTGCATGGGAGTTTGCTCAACCAATCCACATGTGTTTTGTGGATTTGGAGAAAGCATTCGACTGTGTCCCTCGCGGCATCCTGTGGAGGGTGCTTCGGGAGTATGGGGTCTGTGGTCCTTTGCTAAGGGCTGTCAGGTCCCTGTACGACCGAAGCAGGAGCTTGGTTCGTATTGCCGGCAGTAAGTCGGACCTGTTCCCAGTGCATGTCGGACTCCGGCAGGGCTGCCCTTTGTCCCCGGTTCTGTTCGTAATTTTTATGGACAGAATTTCTAGGCGCAGCCAGGGGCCGGAGGGTGTCAGGTTTGGGGACCACACGATCTCGTCTCTGCTATTTGCGGATGATGTCGTCGTGTTGGCCCCTTCAAACCAGGACCTTCAGCATGCACTGGGACGGTTTACAGCAGAGTGTGAAGCGGCTGGAATGAAAATCAGTACCTCCAAATCCGAGGCCATGGTCCTCAGTCGGAAAAGGGTGGCTTGCCCACTTCAGGTTGGTGGAGAGTTCCTTCCTCAAGTGGAGGAGTTTAAGTATCTCGGGGTCTTGTTCACGAGTGAGGGGAGGAGGGAACGGGAGATTGACAGACGGATCGGTGCAGCTTCTGCAGTAATGCGGTCGATGTACCGGTCCGTCGTGGTGAAGAAAGAGCTGAGCCGCAAGGCGAAGCTCTCAATTTACCGGTCAATCTACGTTCCTACTCTCACCTATGGTCATGAGCTTTGGGTCATGACCGAAAGGACAAGATCCCGGATACAGGCGGCTGAAATGAGCTTCCTCCGCAGGGTGGCTGGGCGATCCCTTAGAGATAGGGTGAGAAGCTCGGTCACCCGCGAGGAGCTCGGAGTAGAGCCGCTGCTCCTCCACATCGAGAGGGGTCAGCTGAGGTGGCTTGGGCATCTGTTACGGATGCCTACTGGACGCCTTCCTCGGAAGGTGTTCCGGGCCCGTCCGACCGGGAGGAGACCCCGGGGAAGACCTAGGACACGCTGGTGGGACTATGTCTCCCGGCTGGCCTGGGAACGCCTCGGTGTCCCCCCGGAAGAGCTGGAGGAAGTGTCTAGGGTGAGGGATGTCTGGGCATCTCTGCTTAGACTGCTGCCCCCGCGACCCGGTCCCGGATAAGCGGAAGAAAATGGATGGATGGATGGATAGTCACAGAATGACATTTCCAGACCTAGCTCATTAATTATGCAAAACAACAGCCAATGGCGGTTCTCCAAGCAATATTTGAATCGGTCATTCACAGATTGTTTGCCTCCAAATAAAGAGCTTTTGCTTATATCGTGTCGTCATTCTTTTCACCACCTAATCAATGAAATCAACGGGACTTGATGTACACATTTGAAAAAGCAAACTCTCTGTTCGATGTGAAACGGGGCTTTTAGGACATCTAGTGTAAGGAAAACAACGTTGCATGATATTACCAATCCTGTTTCGGAGCTACAGTATATACTCGTTTATGCTCTTTCGCAAATGCAACGCTTGGGGGGTGATGTGAAATTGTCATGAGATATCTTCTTTTTGATAAACGCATGGCTTTTACCACAAGATGACCTCTACCACTAGACGTCGTCATCACTTCTTCGATCGTTCCTAACAATTATTTATTAATAAAAATTAAAATCATATTTATTACAGTCTCTTAATCATATTTATTACAGTCTGTTGTTCATACAACGCTAATCAATATTCGGTTATGTGTGTTTGTGTGGCACTTTTAGGAGTGTCATTCATCAATTCAGTAAGTACATTTAAACTCTTTTTATACTGGCTTTTACTTCTGTAAAGAAAATGAGAATCTGATTTGTCTTCTCCTTTCAATTGAACGTTTGCACCCCTTCGCCAGTAGAGGGCGTTGTTTGATAACCGTGGACAGTTGTAAAGGTTTCCTAATGGGTTTTAGCTGCTGAATGATTGAATTCTTTAGGTTCGAGCACACAGGCTGATCTCAGACCACAGTTTCTTAGGGAGTGCCTTAAAGAAAGGTTTATTCTGCATACTCACTTTGCCATCCAACTCTTGAAGTAACTTTCTTGAACTAATATACATACATATGTATATATATATATATTTATATATATATATATATTTAGCCTGTATATCGTGTACATATTGAACAAGATATTATTATGAAGGGATTGAGGGATTTAAGCAATAGTAACTCCAAAAATAAAGCTAGATAACACAATTGTTCCGCCCTTCGGCGTTTTAATTTGTTTCCTAGTCGGACCCGTTAGTACGGGCAAGCGTTCGAGCCGAGCAACAGTGCGGAAATCACCCTCGTGTCTGCGTCATCACAGAATTTTGTTAAATCTTTGTCTGTAAGTCCTTTTTTCGTCAGAATTGTGGTTTCTGTATGATGTATGTTTACTTTAAGTAATGTGTGTTATTACGTTCGTGACTCTTTCAGTTTCATCGCGTATGCTCCAGTTTGAAGCTTTTTTGTTTTCTGACTCGCTGATTTATCTGCTCAGCAACGAGCCTCGACGTTTCGCCTTAGATTAAGTAGTTGATTTATTTACATCTGTTGATTCGTATATATATTATACATGTAACAGTCTAACAGGTAGTTTGGTGATATTGCGGATGTTTGTTTTATTACTATACATTAAGGACACCTGTAGTTTATTGTGTGAAAGTGTTGATATAGAGAATGCTGTATACTGTATAGAGAGTTACTGGGTAATTCATGTTTATTGTGTAAGAGACACTTCAGATGTTACACTTTTGTAATGTTATTTTCTGTTTATTATTTCAGTCTTACAGACTTAAATGGAGAAAACACTAAGAAATAAAACTGAGGAAGAAAAGAGTTCAAAAGATAAAACATCATTCCTCAATAAGAAGTCTGGAGTTTCTCTTCATTGCTGTTAACTATCTGTCTAGCTGTACAAATCAGACGTCGTACATGCGAGGGCAGAATAACAATAAAACACAACAAAAACGTGATAACGTAATAAAAAACATGCCTTTAGAAATGTTTTATGAACGGAGTTATCTCATTTTGGAACCAAAGTCTTCATATAGGCTACTTTATAATGGCACTGATTGATGCAAGTAAACAGGCATGAAGCAAGGCACGAGAAGAAAATAAATGAAGTAGCAATACAAATAAGTGATGTGTTTTGAAGAAGAGAGAAAAAATCATGAAATGAGAAGGAAATGTTATTGGCAGGGGTCTACTCCTCAATCCTCATGAAGTCAACCTGATTCTCTTATTTCTAAAAGTAACATTAATATTTCAGCCAGTGATAGTAAAAAAACGAGAGAAATCACCTTTAAATGAATTCACAGGTTTTACACAGGTCTAAATGCTTTCTCAAAAGACTTAAGAATGGCATTGATACAACTCTGTTCTTTCTGTTCAGAAAAACCTGAGACCACTTTACATTTATTTTGGAACTGCTCTTTCACAGTTACATTTTGGTGTGACATTTGTGATTTTATCAATTGTTATGTAAATCCTAATGTTGATTTTACATACATTAAATGTAATTTTTGGTTTTCATGAATGTGAAAAGAAAAGTGATATTTATTTTATAAACCTTATTTTTCTGTTAGCTAAATTTCACATTCACAAATCTAAATTGTCTAAATGCACTCCTCTTTTTTTGAGGTTTAAATGCGAGTTGAAAATGTACTTTGAGTAGCCTGTTGAGTTCTCTAAAAACTTAAAAGCTACAAGAACAGTGACTGTGTTTAAGGACTTTGCACCTAATCTGGATTGGAAGACTGAAGGAATTTAGTCTGGACTGAGGGAATCTGGAGCTTGTATTGACAATGATAATGGTTGTTGTAAATGTTTGTTTTTTGTTATCTTCTACAAGCATTTAATTAAAAAAAAAGATATATATATAAATATATTTCAGGCAGGGATTCGAGCACTTGCGGTGGGACGGGTTCACTTCCTGCGGTTGGTGTAGCGTCGCATATGCAGGTCATCTCTTCTGATGCACATGGATGTGTAGTAAAGCTCTCACATTAACGTGTGTCTCTTGTAGACGTACAAAAGAAACAAAAGCCGATGCTCGTCGACGCCATCAGCCCGTTGTCCGAGCGCAGAGACCCAGCGCGCCCTGACGAGCGACTCTAGTAGCATGTTGGCTTGGGCAAGGAGATAGATCACCGTGGCAACTTGCTGGTGTCGCGACTGGTTTTATACGGCATATCGGCGACGCTCCAACCGACGACGGTTGGTGAGGAAATTTACATTCACGTTTAACGTTAAGAACACGAGTCAGACAGAGCGTTTTTATTGTACACACTTTTGTTGAAAACGGAACTCGAAACACAATGATATTTATAAACGAGTAGTCACAGAATGACATTTCCAGACCTAGCTCATTAATTATGCAAAACAACAGCCAATGGCGGTTCTCCAAGCAATATTTGAATCGGTCATTCACAGATTGTTTGCCTCCAAATAAAGAGCTTTTGCTTATATCGTGTCGTCATTCTTTTCACCACCTAATCAATGAAATCAACGGGACTTGATGTACACATTTGTAAAAGCAAACTCTCTGTTCGATGTGAAACGGGGCTTTTAGGACATCTAGTGTAAGGAAAACAACGTTGCATGATATTACCAATCCTGTTTCGGAGCTACAGTATATACTCGTTTATGCTCTTTCGCAAATGCAACGCTTGGGGGGTGATGTGAAATTGTCATGAGATATCTTCTTTTTGATAAACGCATGGCTTTTACCACAAGATGACCTCTACCACTAGACGTCGTCATCACTTCTTCGATCGTTCCTAACAATTATTTATTAATAAAAATTAAAATCATATTTATTACAGTCTCTTATTCATATTTATTACAGTCTGTTGTTCATACAACGCTAATCAATATTCGGTTATGTGTGTTTGTGTGGCACTTTTAGGAGTGTCATTCATCAATTCAGTAAGTACTTTTAAACTCTTTTTATACTGGCTTTTACTTCTGTAAAGAAAATGAGAATCTCATTTGTCTTCTCCTTTCAATTGAACGTTTGCACCCCTTCGCCAGTAGAGGGCTTTGTTTGATAACCGTTGACAGTTGTAAAGGTTTCCTAATGGGTTTTAGCTGCTGAATGAATTAATTCTTTAGGTTCGAGCACACAGGCTGATCTCAGACCACAGTTTCTTAGGGAGTGCCTTAAAGAAAGATTTATTCTGCATACTCACTTTGCCATCCAACTCTTGAAGTAACTTTCTTGAACTAATATACATACATATGTATATATATATATATATATATATATATATTTAGCCTGTATATCGTGTACATATTGAACAAGATATTATTATGAAGGGATTGAGGGATTTAAGCAATAGTAACTCCAAAAATAAAGCTAGATAACACAATAAAACACAACAAAAACGTGATAACGTAATAAAAAACATGCCTTTAGAAATGTTTTATGAACGGAGTTATCTCATTTTGGAACCAAAGTCTTCATATAGGCTACTTTATAATGGCACTGATTGATGCAAGTAAACAGGCATGAAGCAAGGCACGAGAAGAAAATAAATGAAGTAGCAATACAAATAAGTGATGTGTTTTGAAGAAGAGAGAAAAAATCATGAAATGAGAAGGAAATGTTATTAGCAGGGGTCTACTCCTCAATCCTCATGAAGTCAACCAGATGCTCTTATTTGTAAAAGTAACGTTAATATTTCAGCCAGGGATAGTAATAAAACGAGAGAAATCACCTTTAAATGAATTCACAGGTTTTACACAGGTCTAAATGCTTTCTCAAAAGACTTAAGAATGGCATTGATACAACTCTGTTCTTTCTGTTCAGAAAAACCTGAGACCACTTTACATTTATTTTGGAACTGCTCTTTCACAGTTACATTTTGGTGTGACATTTGTGATTTTATCAATTGTTATGTAAATCCTAATGTTGATTTTACATACATTAAATGTAATTTTTGGTTTTCATGAATGTGAAAAGAAAAGTGATATTTATTTTATAAACCTTATTTTTCTGTTAGCTAAATTTCACATTCACAAATCTAAATTGTCTAAATGCACTCCTCTTTTTTTGAGGTTTAAATGCGAGTTGAAAATGTACTTTGAGTAGCCTGTTGAGTTCTCTAAAAACTTAAAAGCTACAAGAACAGTGACTGTGTTTAAGGACTTTGCACCTAATCTGGATTGGAAGACTGAAGGAATTTAGTCTGGACTGAGGGAATCTGGAGCTTGTATTGACAATGATAATGGTTGTTGTAAATGTTTGTTTTTTGTTATCTTCTACAAGCATTTAATTAAAAAAAAAGATATATATATAAATATATTTCAGGCAGGGATTCGAGCACTTCCGGTGGGACGGGTTCACTTCCTGCGGTTGGTGTAGCGTCGCATATGCAGGTCATCTCTTCTGATGCACATGGATGTGTAGTAAAGCTCTCACATTAACGTGTGTCTCTTGTAGACGTACAAAAGAAACAAAAGCCGATGCTCGCCGACGGCATCAGCCCGTTGTCCGAGCGCAGAGACCCAGCGCGCCCTTACGAGCGACTCTAGTAGCATGTTGGCTTGGGCCAAGGCGATAGATCACCGTGGCAACTTGCTGGTGTCGCGACTGGTTTTATACGGCATATCGGCGACGCTCCAACCGACGACGGTTGGTGAGGAAATTTACATTCACGTTTAACGTTAAGAACACGAGTCAGACAGAGCGTTTTTATTGTACACACTTTTGTTGAAAACGGAACTCGAAACACAATGATATTTATAAACGAGTAGTCACAGAATGACATTTCCAGACCTAGCTCATTAATTATGCAAAACAACAGCCAATGGCGGTTCTCCAAGCAATATTTGAATCGGTCATTCACAGATTGTTTGCCTCCAAATAAAGAGCTTTTGCTTATATGGTGTCGTCATTCTTTTCACCACCTAATCAATGAAATCAACGGGACTTGATGTACACATTTGAAAAAGCAAACTCTCTGTTCGATGTGAAACGGGGCTTTTAGGACATCTAGTGTAAGGAAAACAACGTTGCATGATATTACCAATCCTGTTTCGGAGCTACAGTATATACTCGATTATGCTCTTTCGCAAATGCAACGCTTGGGGGGTGATGTGAAATTGTCATGAGATATCTTCTTTTTGATAAACGCATGGCTTTTACCACAAGATGACCTCTACCACTAGACGTCGTCATCACTTCTTCGATCGTTCCTAACAATTATTTATTAATAAAAATTAAAATCATATTTATTACAGTCTGTTGTTCATACAACGCTAATCAATATTCGGTTATGTGTGTTTGTGTGGCACTTTTAGGAGTGTCATTCATCAATTCAGTAAGTACTTTTAAACTCTTTTTATACTGGCTTTTACTTCTGTAAAGAAAATGAGAATCTGATTTGTCTTCTCCTTTCAATTGAACGTTTGCACCCCTTCGCCAGTAGAGGGCGTTGTTTGATAACCGTTGACAGTTGTAAAGGTTTCCTAATGGGTTTTAGCTGCTGAATGAATTAATTCTTTAGGTTCGAGCACACAGGCTGATCTCAGACCACAGTTTCTTAGGGAGTGCCTTAAAGAAAGATTTATTCTGCATACTCACTTTGCCATCCAACTCTTGAAGTAACTTTCTTGAACTAATATACATACATATGTATATATATATATATATATATATATATTTAGCCTGTATATCGTGTACATATTGAACAAGATATTATTATGAAGGGATTGAGGGATTTAAGCAATAGTAACTCCAAAAATAAAGCTAGATAACACAATAAAACACAACAAAAACGTGATAACGTAATAAAAAACATGCCTTTAGAAATGTTTTATGAACGGAGTTATCTCATTTTGGAACCAAAGTCTTCATATAGGCTACTTTATAATGGCACTGATTGATGCAAGTAAACAGGCATGAAGCAAGGCACGAGAAGAAAATAAATGAAGTAGCAATACAAATAAGTGATGTGTTTTGAAGAAGAGAGAAAAAATCATGAAATGAGAAGGAAATGTTATTGGCAGGGGTCTACTCCTCAATCCTCATGAAGTCAACCTGATTCTCTTATTTCTAAAAGTAACATTAATATTTCAGCCAGTGATAGTAAAAAAGCGAGAGAAATCACCTTTAAATGAATTCACAGGTTTTACACAGGTCTAAATGCTTTCTCAAAAGACTTAAGAATGGCATTGATACCCTCTGTTCTTTCTGTTCAGAAAAACCTGAGTCCACTTTACATTTATTTTGGAACTGCTCTTTCACGGTTACATTTTGGTGTGACATTTGTGATTTTATCAATTGTTATGTAAATCCTAATGTTGATTTTAGGAGCACTTCCGGTGGGACGGGTTCACTTCCTGCCGTCGGTGTGGTGTCGCATATGCAGGTCATCTCTTCTGATGCACATGGATGTGTACACAAGTAAAGCTCTCACATTAACGTGTGTCTCTTGTAGACGTACAAAAGAAACAAAAGCTGATGCTCGCCGACGGCATCAGCCCGTTGTCCGAGCGCAGAGACCCAGCGCACCCTGACGAGCGACTCTAGTAGCATGTTGGCTTGGGCAAGGCGATAGATCACCGTGGCAACCAGCTGGTGTTGCGACTGCTTTTATACGGCATACTGGCGACGCTCCAACCGACGACGGTTGGTGATGAAATTTACATTCACGTTTAACGTTGAGAACACGAGTCAGACAGAGCGTTTTTATTGTAGACACTTTTGTTGAAAACGGAACTCGAAACACAATGATATTTATAAACGAGTAGTCACAGAATGACATTTCCAGACCTAGCTCATTAATTATGCAAAACAACAGCCAATGGCGGTGCTCCAAGCAATATTTGAATCGGTCATTCACAGATTGTTTGCCTCCAAATAAAGAGCTTTTGCTTATATCGTGTCGTCATTCTTTTCACCACCTAATCAATGAAATCAACGGGACTTGATGTACACATTTGTAAAAGCAAACTCTCTGTTCGATGTGAAACGGGGCTTTTAGGACATCTAGTGTAAGGAAAACAACGTTGCATGATATTACCAATCCTGTTTCGGAGCTACAGTATATACTCGTTTATGCTCTTTCGCAAATGCAACGCTTGGGGGGTGATGTGAAATTGTCATGAGATATCTTCTTTTTGATAAACGCATGGCTTTTACCACAAGATGACCTCTACCACTAGACGTCGTCATCACTTCTTCGATCGTTCCTAACAATTATTTATTAATAAAAATTAAAATCATATTTATTACAGTCTCTTATTCATATTTATTACAGTCTGTTGTTCATACAACGCTAATCAATATTCGGTTATGTGTGTTTGTGTGGCACTTTTAGGAGTGTCATTCATCAATTCAGTAAGTACTTTTAAACTCTTTTTATACTGGCTTTTACTTCTGTAAAGAAAATGAGAATCTGATTTGTCTTCTCCTTTCAATTGAACGTTTGCACCCCTTCGCCAGTAGAGGGCGTTGTTTGATAACCGTTGACAGTTGTAAAGGTTTCCTAATGGGTTTTAGCTGCTGAATGAATTAATTCTTTAGGTTCGAGCACACAGGCTGATCTCAGACCACAGTTTCTTAGGGAGTGCCTTAAAGAAAGATTTATTCTGCATACTCACTTTGCCATCCAACTCTTGAAATAACTTTCTTGAACTAATATACATACATATGTATATATATATATATATATATATATATATATATTTAGCCTGTATATCGTGTACATATTGAACAAGATATTATTATGAAGGGATTGAGGGATTTAAGCAATAGTAACTCCAAAAATAAAGCTAGATAACACAATAAAACACAACAAAAACGTGATAACGTAATAAAAAACATGCCTTTAGAAATGTTTTATGAACGGAGTTATCTCATTTTGGAACCAAAGTCTTCATATAGGCTACTTTATAATGGCACTGATTGATGCAAGTAAACAGGCATGAAGCGAGGCACGAGAAGAAAATAAATGAAGTAGCAATACAAATAAGTGATGTGTTTTGAAGAAGAGAGAAAAAATCATGAAATGAGAAGGAAATGTTATTAGCAGGGGTCTACTCCTCAATCCTCATGAAGTCAACCAGATGCTCTTATTTCTAAAAGTAACATTAATATTTCAGCCAGTGATAGTAAAAAAGCGAGAGAAATCACCTTTAAATGAATTCACAGGTTTTACACAGGTCTAAATGCTTTCTCAAAAGACTTAAGAATGGCATTGATACCCTCTGTTCTTTCTGTTCAGAAAAACCTGAGTCCACTTTACATTTATTTTGGAACTGCTCTTTCACAGTTACATTTTGGTGTGACATTTGTGATTTTATCAATTGTTATGTAAATCCTAATGTTGATTTTACATACATTAAATGTAATTTTTGGTTTTCATGAATGTGAAAAGAAAAGTGATATTTATTTTATAAACCTTATTTTTCTGTTAGCTAAATTTCACATTCACAAATCTAAATTGTCTAAATGCACTCCTCTTTTTTTGAGGTTTAAATGCGAGTTGAAAATGTACTTTGAGTAGCCTGTTGAGTTCTCTAAAAACTTAAAAGCTACAAGAACAGTGACTGTGTTTAAGGACTTTGCACCTAATCTGGATTGGAAGACTGAAGGAATTTAGTCTGG
Source organism: Barbatula barbatula (assembly GCF_947034865.1). Taxonomy (NCBI): domain Eukaryota; kingdom Metazoa; phylum Chordata; class Actinopteri; order Cypriniformes; family Nemacheilidae; genus Barbatula; species Barbatula barbatula. Next base: position 6,328,907 of record NC_136773.1, read on the forward strand.
ACTGAGGGAATCTGGAGCTTGTATTGACAATGGTAATGGTTGTTGTAAATGTTTGTTTTTGTTATCTTCTACAAGCATTTAATTAAAAAAAAGATATATATAAATATATTTCAGGCAGGGATTCGAGCACTTCCGGTGGGACGGGTTCACTTCCTGCGGTTGGTGTAGCGTCGCATATGCAGGTCATCTCTTCTGATGCACATGGATGTGTAGTAAAGCTCTCACATTAACGTGTGTCTCTTGTAGACGTACAAAAGAAACAAAAGCCGATGCTCGCCGACGGCATCAGCCCGTTGTCCGAGCGCAGAGACCCAGCGCGCCCTGACGAGCGACTCTAGTAGCATGTTGGCTTGGGCCAAGGCGATAGATCACCGTGGCAACTTGCTGGTGTCGCGACTGGTTTTATACGGCATATCGGCGACGCTCCAACCGACGACGGTTGGTGAGGAAATTTACATTCACGTTTAACGTTAAGAACACGAGTCAGACAGAGCGTTTTTATTGTACACACTTTTGTTGAAAACGGAACTCGAAACACAATGATATTTATAAACGAGTAGTCACAGAATGACATTTCCAGACCTAGCTCATTAATTATGCAAAACAACAGCCAATGGCGGTGCTCCAAGCAATATTTGAATCGGTCATTCACAGATTGTTTGCCTCCAAATAAAGAGCTTTTGCTTATATCGTGTCGTCATTCTTTTCACCACCTAATCAATGAAATCAACGGGACTTGATGTACACATTTGAAAAAGCAAACTCTCTGTTCGATGTGAAACGGGGCTTTTAGGACATCTAGTGTAAGGAAAACAACGTTGCATGATATTACCAATCCTGTTTCGGAGCTACAGTATATACTCGTTTATGCTCTTTCGCAAATGCAACGCTTGGGGGGTGATGTGAAATTGTCATGAGATCACTTCTTTTTGATAAACGCATGGCTTTTACCACAAGATGACCTCTACCACTAGAGGTCGTCATCACTTCTTCGATCGTTCCTAACAATTATTTATTAATAAAAATTAAAATCATATTTATTACAGTCTCTTAATCATATTTATTACAGTCTGTTGTTCATACAACGCTAATCAATATTCGGTTATGTGTGTTTGTGTGGCACTTTTAGGAGTGTCATTCATCAATTCAGTAAGTACATTTAAACTCTTTTTATACTGGCTTTTACTTCTGTAAAGAAAATGAGAATCTGATTTGTCTTCTCCTTTCAATTGAACGTTTGCACCCCTTCGCCAGTAGAGGGCTTTGTCTGATAACCGTGGACAGTTGTAAAGGTTTCCTAATGGGTTTTAGCTGCTGAATGAATTAATTCTTTAGGTTCGAGCACACAGGCTGATCTCAGACCACAGTTTCTTAGGGAGTGCCTTAAAGAAAGATTTATTCTGCATACTCACTTTGCCATCCAACTCTTGAAGTAACTTTCTTGAACTAATATACATACATATGTATATATATATATATATTTAGCCTGTATATCGTGTACATATTAAACAAGATATTATTATGAAGGGATTGAGGGATTTAAGCAATAGTCACTCCAAAAATAAAGCTAGATAACACAATAAAACACAACAAAAACGTGATAACGTAATAAAAAACCATGACCCGTGCTGGCTGGCATTGAGATTTGAATCGTCGACCTTCTGAACACAAGCCCAGCGCTTTAACCACTAGGCGACAGCGGACCCCGAGCCGCCTTGGGCGTAATAGACTGGGTTCTAAAGGGTCAGTGCCAGAGGGTCAGCCGGGATTTGAGCAATAGTAACTCCAAAAATAAAGCTAGATAACACAAATAATACACAACAAAAACGTGATAACGTAATAAAAAACATGCCTTTAGAAATGTTTTATGAACGGAGTTATCTCATTTTGGAACCAAAGTCTTCATATAGGCTACTTTATAATGGCACTGATTGATGCAAGTAAACAGGCATGAAGCAAGGCACGAGAAGAAAATAAATGAAGTAGCAATACAAATAAGTGATGTGTTTTGAAGAAGAGAGAAAAAATCATGAAATGAGAAGGAAATGTTATTAGCAGGGGTCTACTCCTCAATCCTCATGAAGTCAACCAGATGCTCTTATTTGTAAAAGTAACGTTAATATTTCAGCCAGGGATAGTAATAAAACGAGAGAAATCACCTTTAAATGAATTCACAGGTTTTACACAGGTCTAAATGCTTTCTCAAAAGACTTAAGAATGGCATTGATACAACTCTGTTCTTTCTGTTCAGAAAAACCTGAGACACATTTTACATTTATTTTGGAACTGCTCTTTCACAGTTACATTTTGGTGTGACATTTGTGATTTTATCAATTGTTATGTAAATCCTAATGTTGATTTTACATACATTAAATGTAATTTTTGGTTTTCATGAATGTGAAGAGAAAAGTGATATTTATTTTATAAACCTTATTTTTCTGTTAGCTAAATTTCACATTCACAAATCTAAATTGTCTAAATGCACTCCTCTTTTTTTGAGGTTTAAATGCGAGTTGAAAATGTACTTTGAGTAGCCTGTTGAGTTCTCTAAAAACTTAAAAGCTACAAGAACAGTGACTGTGTTTAAGGACTTTGCACCTAATCTGGATTGGAAGACTGAAGGAATTTAGTCTGGACTGAGGGAATCTGGAGCTTGTATTGACAATGGTAATGGTTGTTGTAAATGTTTGTTTTTTGTTATCTTCTACAAGCATTTAATTAAAAAAATATATATATATATAAATATATTTCAGGCAGGGATTCGAGCACTTCCGGTGGGACGGGTTCACTTCCTGCGGTTGGTGTAGCGTCGCATATGCAGGTCATCTCTTCTGATGCACATGGATGTGTAGTAAAGCTCTCACATTAACGTGTGTCTCTTGTAGACGTACAAAAGAAACAAAAGCTGATGCTCGCCGACGGCATCAGCCCGTTGTCCGAGCGCAGAGACCCAGCGCGCCCTGACGAGCGACTCTAGTAGCATGTTGGCTTGGGCAAGGCGATAGATCACCGTGGCAACCAGCTGGTGTCGCGACTGCTTTTATACGGCATACTGGCGACGCTCCAACCGACGACGGTTGGTGATGAAATTTACATTCACGTTTAACGTTGAGAACACGAGTCAGACAGAGCGTTTTTATTGTACACACTTTTGTTGAAAACGGAACTCGAAACACAATGATATTTATAAACGAGTAGTCACAGAATGACATTTCCAGACCTAGCTCATTAATTATGCAAAACAACAGCCAATGGCGGTTCTCCAAGCAATATTTGAATCGGTCATTCACAGATTGTTTGCCTCCAAATAAAGAGCTTTTGCTTATATCGTGTCGTCATTCTTTTCACCACCTAATCAATGAAATCAACGGGACTTGATGTACACATTTGAAAAAGCAAACTCTCTGTTCGATGTGAAACGGGGCTTTTAGGACATCTAGTGTAAGGAAAACAACGTTGCATGATATTACCAATCCTGTTTCGGAGCTACAGTATATACTCGTTTATGCTCTTTCGCAAATGCAACGCTTGGGGGGTGATGTGAAATTGTCATGAGATCACTTCTTTTTGATAAACGCATGGCTTTTACCAAAAGATGACCTCTACCACTAGAGGTCGTCATCACTTCTTCGATCGTTCCTAACAATTATTTATTAATAAAAATTAAAATCATATTTATTACAGTCTCTTAATCATATTTATTACAGTCTGTTGTTCATACAACGCTAATCAATATTCGGTTATGTGTGTTTGTGTGGCACTTTTAGGAGTGTCATTCATCAATTCAGTAAGTACATTTAAACTCTTTTTATACTGGCTTTTACTTCTGTAAAGAAAATGAGAATCTGATTTGTCTTCTCCTTTCAATTGAACGTTTGCACCCCTTCGCCAGTAGAGGGCGTTGTTTGATAACCGTGGACAGTTGTAAAGGTTTCCTAATGGGTTTTAGCTGCTGAATGATTGAATTCTTTAGGTTCGAGCACACAGGCTGATCTCAGACCACAGTTTCTTAGGGAGTGCCTTAAAGAAAGGTTTATTCTGCATACTCACTTTGCCATCCAACTCTTGAAGTAACTTTCTTGAACTAATATACATACATATATATATATATATATATATAGAGAGAGAGAGAGAGAGAGAGAGAGAGAGAGAGAGAGAGAGAGCCTGTATATTGTGTACATATTGAACAAGATATTATTATGAAGGGATTAAGGGGTTTAATCCATAGTAACTCCAAAAATACAGCTAGATAACACAATAAAACACAACAAAAACATGATAACATAATAAAAAACATGCCTTTAGAAATGAGAGTTATCTCATATGCAGGTCATCTCTTCTGATGCACATGGATGTGTACACAAGTAAAGCGAGTCTCACATTAAACCGTGTCTCTTGTAGACGTACAAAAGAAACAAAAGCCGATGCACGCCGGCGATCCGACGGGCATCGGCCCGTTGTTTCCGAGCGCAGAGACCAAGCGCGCCCTGACGAGCGACTCTAGTAGCGTGTTGGCTTGGTGTCAAGGCGATAGGTCCCCGGCCCGAACAGATCTAGCAGGTGTCGCGACTGCTTTTATACGGCACATCGGCGACGCTACAGCCGACGACGGTTGGTGAGAAAATGTACATTCACGTTTAACGTTGAGAACACGAGTCAGACAGAACAGAGCATTTTTATTGTACACACTTTTGTTGAAAACGGAACTCGAAACACAATGATATTTGTAAATGAGTAGTCACAGAATGACATTTCCAGACCTAGCTCATTAATTATGCAAAACAACAGCCAATGGCGGTTCTCCAACTGCACACAAAGCAATATTTGAGTCGGTCATTCACAGATTGTTTGAAGTATATGTAACCCCCTCGCTCTATGCGTGCTCGCTAGCCTCTAGCACCGCCGCTGTTACTCTGCGCTGTGTGTGTGTTCGTGGGTGGTGGTAGAGAGAGGCGCGGACACAGAGGGGTTCCGGATCGTGGCTTGGCCTGTTTATTTCACAGCACGGCATCTGTAGCGTTGACAAGAATAACTCAACTTAAGTTTATCCATTAAAGTAAATTCGATGCACATTAAATTTCACAACAACCTCTCGTTGTTACACAATCATACCTAGCTTAGCATCAACCACCCCGTATTAATCAAACTCAAAAGATAAGACAAAAAACAAACATTTTAACTCCCCACATTACTCCGCTTTTAGTTTAGAACACAAAATATCTAAATAGACAGAACCTAAGAGTGATAACAAAGATTCTTTAAATATAAATTTCCGCTACTATTAACACATCTTACCTGTAGCGTTGACAAGAATAACTGAAGAAAAATCAACGCTACGGTACATCAAGAGGCTCAAAAACATTACTAAGAGAAAAACACACTTGTATCTGCCGTAACACAACAGTGTCATAGCGACATCTTGTGGGCAATCCAGAACACTGCCCTACATCCACCCCTTCTTTAAGTGATGGTGTCCCAGCCATCAAATTAACAAAAACTCAAGCGTGGTCTGATCTATGACAATCAAAACAATAAATGTATAGTGCAAAGTGTGTGTAAATTGTGTGTGTGTGGTAGCTAACTGTTATCAGGGTGCATGCAGCATGGCTCTGCGAATGTTCTTCAGTTCCTTTTATTTTTAGCCTTTAGCCACACCTTTCTCCCTCTTTCTATCTTTTGGAGGTCACTCTCCAGCTCCAGAACTTGGGATTCGAGTGAGAGTTTAATCGGGGGATGCCGGTTTCTTTTTGGGTTTCTCCTTAGAGGGATGGGCACTTGAGTGGAGGTGGTCCCCTTTCCGGTCATAACCACTCCCTCTCTGTCACCCGTTTCTTCTTTCCACATGTCAGCCCCTTCTGTGCTTATTTGCTCCCCCTCTTCATCGTCTGCTCCAACCAGGGCTCTGTCCACAGCCTCCTCTATACCATCGCTCTCTGTTACCTCTTCGCCTTTCCATTCAGTTCCTGCCCCACTTATCTCATCCTCTGACTCTCCATCTTTTACGATATCTCCTTCCTCCCGCTCCACTGGAAGAAACATACACTGTGTCAAGAGGTTTCTATGCAACACTCTCTCTGGTCCTCCATTCTCTGGCCGCACCACATACACAGGCAAACCTGGTTGCTTCTTGACCACAACATATGGGCGTGCCTCCCAACGATCTCTCAACTTCTGCTTCCCCTCCACATGACAGACCTTGACTAAGACTCTATCTCCTGGACTGAAGTCTTCACTCTTAGCTCTTTTGTCATAATACTTTTTCTGTTGTCCTTTCGCCAGCTGAGATGTCTGATTAGCCAGGGCATAGGCCTGCATCAGGGAGTCATACAGGGTCTGGACGTATTCGCTGTATTCACTCGGCTGGTCCGTTTTGGGGGACCCGAAGACGAGGTCCACTGGAAGCCTTGGATGCCTGCCGAACATGAGGTAGTAAGGGCTGTATCCAGTAGAGTCATGTCGCGAGCAGTTGTATGCATGTGTCATGGCATCCACATACTCATGCCATCGGGGCTTCAGGCGCGGCTCCAGTGTTCCCAGCATGTTCATCAGGGTACGGTTGAATCTTTCAGTGGTCCCGTTGCCCTGTGGGTGGTAGGGCGTGGTGTGGGTTTTAGTGATCCCAGTGCACTTGCATAACTCCTTTACAATTGCGCTTTCAAAATTACGACCTTGATCGGCGTGTAACCTTGCAGGGAATCCAAACCGACAGAAGAAATTCTTCCATAAGACCCTGGCTACTGTTCCTGCCTTCTGGTCCCTGGTGGGGTAGGCCTGCGCATAGCGAGAAAAGTGGTCTGTAACAATGAGCACATTCTCTATACCACCCTTGGATTTCTCCAGCATCAAGATGTCCACACAGACCAGATCCATAGGGGCACTGGTATGGATACTGACAAGGGGGGCCCTGACGTTGGCTGTGGGAGTTTTCCTAAGGCAGCACCTTTCACACTGTTCACACCAAGCCTTGATCTCCTGGAACATTCTTGGCCAGTAAAATCTTTCTCTTATCATCTGCAGTGTCCTCTCGAATCCCAGATGCCCTGAATCATTGTGAAGGGCTATTTTGATGGTTTCACGCAGCTTTTCAGGCAGTATTAGTTGCTCCACCAACCCTTTTTTAAAGTCTCTGATGCTACGGTACAGGATTCCTTCTTTTACTACAAGCCTCCTCCACTCTTTTAAGAGGAGACCCCCCGTGGCTCCCACTTTTATCCTCTCGCTGTGGCTTGGTTTGTGGTTTCTGCTTTTAAAGTGGAGGATGGGACCGATTACTCTGTCTTCCTTCTGCCCCGCTCGAAGCTCCTGTATGGTCATAGCAGGCAGTGCCTCCATCCCCACATCCACATACACTTCACTGGCCTCCTGACCACTTTCAGGTTCCTCTTTGCCAGCTGTATCCTCGCCTGAGAGCTCCTCAGGCTCCTGGGTGATTTGTGCCTCCTCATGTCTCAGTCCACCAGTCCTCAACTGCTGCGGGCATGACTGCAGGGTCTCCGCCACCACCTGGTTGGACATACGTGATAGAGCATCAGCGTTAGAGTTATCCTGCCCCCTCCGATACTGGATGTCAAAGTCAAATATGGACAGATGAGAAACCCAACGCTGACCTGTGGCGTCTAGTTTGGCTGAGGTCATTACATACTTCAGAGGGTTGTTGTCCGTCAGAACAGAGAACTTGCGCCCATAGAGGTGGTCATGGAACTTATCCGTCACGGCCCACTTGAGAGCAAGGAACTCAAGCTTGTGTGCTGGATATCTTGTCTCAGGTGGGCTTAGGCCTCTGCTCGCATACGCAATGACCCTTTCCACCCCATCTTGGACCTGTACTAACACCGCACCAAGCCCTACTCCTGAGGCTTCAGTCTGCAGCATAAAGGGCTGACTGTAGTCCGGATACCCTAGCACTGGAGCGTTTATCAGTTTTTCTTTTAGAGACTGAAAGGCCTCTTCGCATTCAGCAGTCCACAGAAATGGCTGGTCAGGCCCCGGGCTTTTCTGGGTCCCTCTTTTCTTCTTTTTAGGGTCACCAGAGGTAAGGCGGTATAACGGAGCAGCCATGTTCGAGTAGCTCTTCACGTACCTCCTATAATAACCCGAAAAACCCAAAAACCGCAGCACCTCCATACGATTAGTAGGCCTCACCCAATCCTTGACCTTGTTGATCTTCTCTGGGTCTGTCCTGATGCCCTGTGCAGACACCAAGTGACCCAAGTATTGCACTTCCTTCCTCACAAGCTGACACTTGGACGGCTTTAGTTTCAAGCCATGCTCCCTAAGCCTATCGAAAGTCAGCTGCAGCCTCTCCAAATGTTCAGTAAAGGACTTAGAGAAAATGATGATGTCGTCCAGGTAAATAAGGAGATGGGTGAAATTTAAGTCTCCAAAACAGGACGTCATTAGTCTTTGAAATGTGGAGGGTGCGTTTTGTAGCCCAAACGGCATCCTATTGGCCTCAAACAGCCCCATGGGAGTGCTGAATGCTGTCTTGTGCTTGTCTTGTTCCGCAACCTCCACCTGCCAGTATCCAGATGTTAGGTCAAGGGTGGAGAAGTATTTTGCTTGTCCTAAAGCCTCCAGAGCCTCCTCTATCCTTGGCAGTGGGAATGCATCTCTGGTGCCGCAGGAGTTGAGCTTCCTGTAGTCAATACACAATCGGAGTGACCCATCTTTCTTGGTCACGACCACCACAGGAGATGCATACGGACTTTTACTGGGTCGAATTACTCCTGCTGTCTCCATTTCCATCAATAACCGCCTCACATCTTGCCACTGGGAAGGGGGTATTTTGCGGTATGGCAGTCGGAAAGGCCTCGGGTCAACCAGGGGAATCTCATGGTGTACTGTTGTGGTGTGACCATAGTCCATACGATGTTGGGAGAACACATCTGCATTCTGGTCCAGCATTTCCCGAAGCAGCGCACGTTGGTCCTCACTTTCCACCGCTGCTTCACTAAGGTCAACCCCACAGCTAGTCACTACTTGGTCCAGACTGAGACATGCCCCTCTGCTCCCAGCTTCGCTATACTTTTTATCTGGAAACTCTACCACCTTGTCCACCAGGACTGCATTGGCCAGACTTGTGTGTCGTCTGATCGTAATGACTCGCTGGGAAAGATTCATCACTCTAACTGGAGCACAACCTCTTTTTACATTAGCAAGCACTTTGGCCACCAAGACCTCCTGGGGGAGTTGCGAGGGGTGATGGGCTTCAATCAAGGCTGTATAAATCTTCCTTTGAGGACCAGCTTTAATCCTACACATTAAGTCCATCTCTTTCCCACTAGGGAGGCGTATTGTACGACCAGTGTATACAGCAGGACCCACAACATCATGCATTTCACTTTGCTTGGCGCTTCCCACCTTCAGTAAAGCCGTGTACCACTCTGGATGCTTCTCCTTGACCTGGTGTAGATACTCTGAACCATAAGCTGCTTGAAGGTGGGTTTGCGAGGCTCGAATGACATTGGTTCCCACCAGCAGGGGGACTGAAGAACGATAGTCAGAATCAGGAACAACAAAGGTAGGTACTGCTTTGAATTCTTTCCCCAGCACTTTCAGGTCGATGTGCAGAACACCACGGTAGGGTACGATCTGACCTGCTGCACCCTCTATTGGTATCTTAGAAGACTGTAACTTCTGCTTCAGTAAAGCTGGGTGGCTCTGCCAGTAGTTGTGCGTAATACTGGTGATCTGCGATCCAGAGTCAATGAGAGCCTTGCATGTCTTCCCATTGACTTCCACTTCCCCTTCGTTCCTAGGGCCTACTAGGGGTGTTTCCCCTAGTTCAGTGTGAATCCTCTTCACAGGTGGGTGGGGTCCTTGCTGCGTACCCATGGATGCCCCGGCTGCCATGGGCACTAAGCGTTTAAATTTTGAGCAGAGTGCTTGCGTCCTTCAGCAGGGGTCTTAGGCCGCTGGGCTTCAGCTTGGCTTGGATCCAGAAGCACTGCCCTGCACACTCTGGCTGTGTGGCCTGGCTCTCCACACCGGTAACAGACAAAGCTTATACCCTGGCTTGCTGTTCCCTTTGCTGGCTGAACTGCTAATGGGGAGGCAAGGAGTGGAGAGGCCATTCTCATTTCTAGTTGGGATAGCTTAGTCATTTGTTCTTCCTGAATGAGGGCTACTTTCTTTACCATTTCTGTCAACTCTGACATTTCCGATGTGTGGTTTGGCCTATCCAGTTTGCTGTGTCCACCCCCTCCTGATGTTACGTGCACCTGAGCATACGTTTTCTTTGCTTTACTCTGCGTCTGGAACTTCTTAGTTTCTCTGGCGTAATTTCGGAGCTCCGCCTGCAGCTCTCTGAAGCTCAAGAGCCTGGGGACCATTGGTGCGATTCTAGTGTACACCTCCTCATCAGTAAGGCCCCTCATGAACTGCCGGCTTAGTTTGCAATCTCGGTCCAGGAAGGGCTTGCCTCCTCTTTGCTTCTCCTCCACCGTCCGCAACTTAGCCTCCAGTGCTATAGCATAAGAACAGGCAGACTCCCCTGAATTCTGGCTCCGCTCATAGAAGTCAGCCAGAGGGTCTAGGGAGCCTCGTGTATCACCGTATTCAGCCCTCAGTTCCTCAAAAGCTTTCTCAGGGGTTTGATCATGTGGAGGTAAGTTAAGAATGAGATTTCGGGCTTCACCACCCAGGTGTCGCACAACAGTGGAGAAGCGAAGGTGCATTGGGAGCTCTATTGCCTCCAAGAGGTACTGCAAGTCGCGAATCCAGTCTTCCACCAGTATCCTACAGTCTGGATTTCCCGTGAAAACTTGAACATTCTTCACCTGATGAGTTTGCATGAAACCGCCATGGGCTGCTATGGGAAGGCACTGGCCGGTGACTGCAGGGGGCCTGAATTGAGCCACATGTGAGTGGGCCGTTCGGCTGGCAGTCGTAGGTGGATGGGCAACTTGAGAGAGAGCATCGACATGCACATTAAGGTGGGAGTGGGGATTCTGTGTCTGTTGAGATGACCATTCAAGAGGAGCATCAGCGGTTGTCTTGTTTGACGCTGTCTGAGGGCCATGTAAAGTCATGCTGGGAACCCATGCATTAGCAGATGGGGCCAATGAGGTGGGTCCACTATAGACTGGAACTTGAGCGGCTTGAAATGTGGCCTGCCCAGTGGTTACGTGCTTAACTGTAATGTTAGCACCTGGCGACCTCGGACATGGTGCAGGCTCAAAAGGGGGATACGAATAACCAGAGTAAGCCTGGAGGCCGGGTCTAATCGGCTGGGCTGGATATGGTGATGTAACTGGAATGGGCCCGGGTGGCTGCTGTTCATCTGGCACCTCAACAAAACTATGATGTGTAGGGCTTTGCCAAAGCGTGGCTCCTGATGGCCCAAGACCACTGCGTTTGCGAACAGAGGCATCCACTGACCTTTCCACCAGGCCACCTGTTCTTGCATCTGGGCTGTCTTCGAAACAGAGTGGCGGTACCTGCCCTGAGGCCCCAGTGCCTGGCGGCCTTGTTGCATGGGCTGGTGTCATGTACTGGCCAGCATAGAGCAGGTTCATTGGGGGTGGTGGAGCATGGCGTTCAAAGGGCAATGGTAGGTTATTTGAGGGATGCTCAGCTGGCGGTAGGAGGTTGGGTTCGTTACATGAGGAACTATGCAAGTTTTTAGTTGAGTTTGCATAGGTTTGCGCCATTGTAGGATGTAAAATTGTATTTATTATGTGCAAGTAGGTTAAATGGCAGTGTATTTGGATTGTAAGAAGATGTAATGTCAAAAGTTTCAATCTCGTACAAAAAACAAGAAAAAATATATACATATATTACTAATAAACCATCACATATTTCTTACATAACAGCAAGTCACTTCAATTATAACAACAAAACATGTTCAGATTCCCATCAGGCTGTAAAGGATATAGCAGTGACTGCGAGGCATACGCAAGATCACCAGTTTGGTTAAGAACTCAGTCTGTCTATTATAGAGTTCAGCACACAAACTCCTGGCTGTAGAAATCTTTTCGGCTTCAGTCTAGTGGTGCCACAATCCGGGTCACGGCACCAAAGATGTAACCCCCTCGCTCTATGCGTGCTCGCTAGCCTCTAGCACCGCCGCTGTTACTCTGCGCTGTGTGTGTGTTCGTGGGTGGTGGTAGAGAGAGACGCGGACACAGAGGGGTTCCGGATCGTGGCTTGGCCTGTTTATTTCACAGCACGGCATCTGTAGCGTTGACAAGAATAACTCAACTTAAGTTTATCCATTAAAGTAAATTCGATGCACATTAAATTTCACAACAACCTCTCGTTGTTACACAATCATACCTAGCTTAGCATCAACCACCCCGTATTAATCAAACTCAAAAGATAAGACAAAAAACAAACATTTTAACTCCCCACATTACTCCGCTTTTAGTTTAGAACACAAAATATCTAAATAGACAGAACCTAAGAGTGATAACAAAGATTCTTTAAATATAAATTTCCGCTACTATTAACACATCTTACCTGTAGCGTTGACAAGAATAACTGAAGAAAAATCAACGCTACGGTACATCAAGAGGCTCAAAAACATTACTAAGAGAAAAACACACTTGTATCTGCCGTAACACAACAGTGTCATAGCGACATCTTGTGGGCAATCCAGAACACTGCCCTACATATATAGACATGATATGACTTTGTTTGCTTAATAAGCAGTTTAGATCGTTGGATTACTCTGCAGTAATTGTGGCACATTACTGCAGAGCAATCAGGGTTAAGGTGCCTTGCTCAAGGGCACTTCATCCATGACCCGTGCTGGCTGGCATTGAGATTTGAATCGTCGACCTTCTGATCACAAGCCCAGCGCTTTAACCACTAGGCCACAGCGGACCCCGAGCCGCCTTGGGCGTAATAGACTGGGTTCTAAAGGGTCAGTGCCAGAGGGTCAGCCGGGATTTAAGCAATAGTAACTCCAAAAATAAAGCTAGATAACACAATAATACACAACAAAAACGTGATAACGTAATAAAAAACATGCCTTTAGAAATGTTTTATGAACGGAGTTATCTCATTTTGGAACCAAAGTCTTCATATAGGCTACTTTATAATGGCACTGATTGATGCAAGTAAACAGGCATGAAGCAAGGCACGAGAAGAAAATAAATGAAGTAGCAATACAAATAAGTGATGTGTTTTGAAGAAGAGAGAAAAAATCATGAAATGAGAAGGAAATGTTATTAGCAGGGGTCTACTCCTCAATCCTCATGAAGTCAACCTGATTCTCTTATTTGTAAAAGTAACGTTAATATTTCAGCCAGGGATAGTAATAAAACGAGAGAAATCACCTTTAAATGAATTCACAGGTTTTACACAGGTCTAAATGCTTTCTCAAAAGACTTAAGAATGGCATTGATACCCTCTGTTCTTTCTGTTCAGAAAAACCTGAGACCACTTTACATTTATTTTGGAACTGCTCTTTCACAGTTACATTTTGGTGTGACATTTGTGATTTTATCAATTGTTATGTAAATCCTAATGTTGATTTTACATACATTAAATGTAAGTTTTGCTTTTCATGAATGTGAAAAGAAAAGTGATATTTATTTTATAAACCTTATTTTTCTGTTAGCTAAATTTCACATTCACAAATCTAAATTGTCTAAATGCACTCCTCTTTTTTTGAGGTTTAAATGCGAGTTGAAAATGTACTTTGAGTAGCCTGTTGAGTTCTCTAAAAACTTAAAAGCTACAAGAACAGTGACTGTGTTTAAGGACTTTGCATCTAATCTGGATTGGAAGACTAAAGGAATTTAGTCTGGACTGAGGGAATCTGGAGCTTGTATTGACAATGATAATGGTTGTTGTAAATGTTTGTTTTTTGTTATCTTCTACAAGCATTTAATAAAAAAAAAAGATATATATATAAATATATTTCAGGCAGGGATTCGAGCACTTCCGGTGGGACGGGTTCACTTCCTGCGGTTGGTGTAGCGTCGCATATGCAGGTCATTTCTTCTGATGCACATGGATGTGTAGTAAAGCTCTCACATTAACGTGTGTCTCTTGTAGACGTACAAAAGAAACAAAAGCTGATGCTCGCCGACGGCATCAGCCCGTTGTCCGAGCGCAGAGACCCAGCGCGCCCTGACGAGCGACTCTAGTAGCATGTTGGCCTGGGCCAAGGCGATAGATCACCGTGGCAACTTGCTGGTGTCGCGACTGGTTTTATACGGCATATCGGCGACGCTCCAACCGACGACGGTTGGTGAGGAAATTTACATTCACGTTTAACGTTAAGAACACGAGTCAGACAGAGCGTTTTTATTGTTCACACTTTTGTTGAAAACGGAACTCGAAACACAATGATATTTATAAACGAGTAGTCACAGAATGACATTTCCAGACCTAGCTCATTAATTATGCAAAACAACAGCCAATGGCGGTTCTCCAAGCAATATTTGAATCGGTCATTCACAGATTGTTTGCCTCCAAATAAAGAGCTTTTGCTTATATCGTGTCGTCATTCTTTTCACCACCTAATCAATGAAATCAACGGGACTTGATGTACACATTTGAAAAAGCAAACTCTCTGTTCGATGTGAAACGGGGCTTTTAGGACATCTAGTGTAAGGAAAACAACGTTGCATGATATTACCAATCCTGTTTCGGAGCTACAGTATATACTCGTTTATGCTCTTTCGCAAATGCAACGCTTGGGGGGTGATGTGAAATTGTCATGAGATATCTTCTTTTTGATAAACGCATGGCTTTTACCACAAGATGACCTCTACCACTAGACGTCGTCATCACTTCTTCGATCGTTCCTAACAATTATTTATTAATAAAATTAAAATCATATTTATTACAGTCTCTTATTCATATTTATTACAGTCTGTTGTTCATACAACGCTAATCAATATTCGGTTATGTGTGTTTGTGTGGCACTTTTAGGAGTGTCATTCATCAATTCAGTAAGTACTTTTAAACTCTTTTTATACTGGCTTTTACTTCTGTAAAGAAAATGAGAATCTGATTTGTCTTCTCCTTTCAATTGAACGTTTGCACCCCTTCGCCAGTAGAGGGCGTTGTTTGATAACCGTTGACAGTTGTAAAGGTTTCCTAATGGGTTTTAGCTGCTGAATGAATTAATTCTTTAGGTTCGAGCACACAGGCTGATCTCAGAACACAGTTTCTTAGGGAGTGCCTTAAAGAAAGATTTATTCTGCATACTCACTTTGCCATCCAACTCTTGAAGTAACTTTCTTGAACTAATATACATACATATGTATATATATATATATATATATATATATTTAGCCTGTATATCGTGTACATATTGAACAAGATATTATTATGAAGGGATTGAGGGATTTAAGCCATAGTAACTCCAAAAATACAGCTAGATAACACAATAAAACACAACAAAAACATGATAACATAATAAAAAACATGCCTTTAGAAATGAGAGTTATCTCATATGCAGGTCATCTCTTCTGATGCACATGGATGTGTACACAAGTAAAGCGAGTCTCACATTAACGCGTGTCTCTTGTAGACGTACAAAAGAAACAAAAGCCGATGCACGCCGGCGATCCGACGGGCATCGGCCCGTTGTTTCCGAGCGCAGAGACCAAGCGCGCCCTGACGAGCGACTCTAGTAGCGTGTTGGCTTGGTGTCAAGGCGATAGGTCCCCGGCCCGAACAGATCTAGCAGGTGTCGCGACTGCTTTTATACGGCACATCGGCGACGCTACAGCCGACGACGGTTGGTGAGAAAATGTACATTCACGTTTAACGTTGAGAACACGAGTCAGACAGAACAGAGCATTTTTATTGTACACACTTTTGTTGAAAACGGACCTCGAAACACAATGATATTTGTAAATGAGTAGTCACAGAATGACATTTCCAGACCTAGCTCATTAATTATGCAAAACAACAGCCAATGGCGGTTCTCCAACTGCACACAAAGCAATATTTGAGTCGGTCATTCACAGATTGTTTGAAGTATATAGACATGATATGACTTTGTTTGCTTAATAAGCAGTTTAGATCGTTGGATTACTCTGCAGTAATTGTGGCACATTACTGCAGAGCAATCAGGGTTAAGGTCACTTCATCCATGACCCGTGCTGGCTGGCATTGAGATTTGAATCGTCGACCTTCTGAACACAAGCCCAGCGCTTTAACCACTAGGCCACAGCGGACCCCGAGCCGCCTTGGGCGTAATAGACTGGGTTCTAAAGGGTCAGTGCCAGAGGGTCAGCCGGGATTTGAGCAATAGTAACTCCAAAAATAAAGCTAGATAACACAATAATACACAACAAAAACGTGATAACGTAATAAAAAACATGCCTTTAGAAATGTTTTATGAACGGAGTTATCTCATTTTGGAACCAAAGTCTTCATATAGGCTACTTTATAATGGCACTGATTGATGCAAGTAAACAGGCATGAAGCAAGGCACGAGAAGAAAATAAATGAAGTAGCAATACAAATAAGTGATGTGTTTTGAAGAAGAGAGAAAAAATCATGAAATGAGAAGGAAATGTTATTGGCAGGGGTCTACTCCTCAATCCTCATGAAGTCAACCTGATTCTCTTATTTCTAAAAGTAACATTAATATTTCAGCCAGTGATAGTAAAAAAGCGAGAGAAATCACCTTTAAATGAATTCACAGGTTTTACACAGGTCTAAATGCTTTCTCAAAAGACTTAAGAATGGCATTGATACCCTCTGTTCTTTCTGTTCAGAAAAACCTGAGACCACTTTACATGTATTTTGGAACTGCTCTTTCACAGTTACATTTTGGTGTGACATTTGTGATTTTATCAATTGTTATGTAAATCCTAATGTTGATTTTAGGAGCACTTCCGGTGGGACGGGTTCACTTCCTGCCGTCGGTGTGGTGTCGCATATGCAGGTCATCTCTTCTGATGCACATGGATGTGTACACAAGTAAAGCTCTCACATTAACGTGTGTCTCTTGTAGACGTACAAAAGAAACAAAAGCTGATGCTCGCCGACGGTATCAGCCCGTTGTCCGAGCGCAGAGACCCAGCGCGCCCTGACGAGCGACTCTAGTAGCATGTTGGCTTGGGCAAGGCGATAGATCACCGTGGCAACCAGCTGGTGTCGCGACTGCTTTTATACGGCATACTGGCGACGCTCCAACCGACGACGGTTGGTGATGAAATTTACATTCACGTTTAACGTTGAGAACACGAGTCAGACAGAGCGTTTTTATTGTACACACTTTTGTTGAAAACGGAACTCGAAACACAATGATATTTATAAACGAGTAGTCACAGAATGACATTTCCAGACCTAGCTCATTAATTATGCAAAACAACAGCCAATGGCGGTGCTCCAAGCAATATTTGAATCGGTCATTCACAGATTGTTTGCCTCCAAATAAAGAGCTTTTGCTTATATCGTGTCGTCATTCTTTTCACCACCTAATCAATGAAAACAACGGGACTTGATGTACACATTTGAAAAAGCAAACTCTCTGTTCGATGTGGAACGGGGCTTTTTTTACCACAAGATGACCTCTACCACTAGAGGTCGTCATCACTTCTTCGATCGTTCCTAACAATTATTTATTAATAAAAATTAAAATCATATTTATTACAGTCTCTTAATCATATTTATTACAGTCTGTTGTTCATACAACGCTAATCAATATTCGGTTATGTGTGTTTGTGTGGCACTTTTAGGAGTGTCATTCATCAATTCAGTAAGTACATTTAAACTCTTTTTATACTGGCTTTTACTTCTGTAAAGAAAATGAGAATCTGATTTGTCTTCTCCTTTCAATTGAACGTTTGCACCCCTTCGCCAGTAGAGGGCTTTGTCTGATAACCGTGGACAGTTGTAAAGGTTTCCTAATGGGTTTTAGCTGCTGAATGATTGAATTCTTTAGGTTCGAGCACACAGGCTGATCTCAGACCACAGTTTCTTAGGGAGTGCCTTAAAGAAAGGTTTATTCTGCATACTCACTTTGCCATCCAACTCTTGAAGTAACTTTCTTGAACTAATATACATACATATATATATATATATATATATATATAGAGAGAGAGAGAGAGCCTGTATATTGTGTACATATTGAACAAGATATTATTATGAAGGGATTGAGGGATTTAAGCCATAGTAACTCCAAAAATACAGCTAGATAACACAATAAAACGCAACAAAAACATGATAATATAATAAAAAACATGCCTTTAGAAATGAGAGTTATCTCATATGCAGGTCATCTCTTCTGATGCACATGGATGTGTACACAAGTAAAGCGAGTCTCACATTAACGCGTGTCTCTTGTAGACGTACAAAAGAAACAAAAGCCGATGCACGCCGGCGATCCGACGGGCATCGGCCCGTTGTTTCCGAGCGCAGAGACCAAGCGCGCCCTGACGAGCGACTCTAGTAGCGTGTTGGCTTGGTGTCAAGGCGATAGGTCCCCGGCCCGAACACATCTAGCAGGTGTCGCGACTGCTTTTATACGGCACATCGGCGACGCTACAGCCGACGACGGTTGGTGAGAAAATGTACATTCACGTTTAACGTTGAGAACACGAGTCAGACAGAACAGAGCATTTTTATTGTACACACTTTTGTTGAAAACGGAACTCGAAACACAATGATATTTGTAAATGAGTAGTCACAGAATGACATTTCCAGACCTAGCTCATTAATTATGCAAAACAACAGCCAATGGCGGTTCTCCAACTGCACACAAAGCAATATTTGAGTCGGTCATTCACAGATTGTTTGAAGTATATAGACATGATATGACTTTGTTTGCTTAATAAGCAGTTTAGATCGTTGGATTACTCTGCAGTAATTGTGGCACATTACTGCAGAGCAATCAGGGTTAAGGTGCCTTGCTCAAGGGCACTTCATCCATGACCCGTGCTGGCTGGCATTGAGATTTGAATCGTCGACCTTCTGAACACAAGCCCAGCGCTTTAACCACTAGGCCACAGCGGACCCCGAGCCGCCTTGGGCGTAATAGACTGGGTTCTAAAGGGTCAGTGCCAGAGGGTCAGCCGGGATTTGAGCAATAGTCACTCCAAAAATAAAGCTAGATAACACAATAAAACACAACAAAAACGTGATAACGTAATAAAAAACATGCCTTTAGAAATGTTTTATGAACGGAGTTATCTCATTTTGGAACCAAAGTCTTCATATAGGCTACTTTATAATGGCACTGATTGATGCAAGTAAACAGGCATGAAGCAAGGCACGAGAAGAAAATAAATGAAGTAGCAATACAAATAAGTGATGTGTTTTGAAGAAGAGAGAAAAAATCATGAAATGAGAAGGAAATGTTATTAGCAGGGGTCTACTCCTCAATCCTCATGAAGTCAACCAGATGCTCTTATTTGTAAAAGTAACGTTAATATTTCAGCCAGGGATAGTAATAAAACGAGAGAAATCACCTTTAAATGAATTCACAGGTTTTACACAGGTCTAAATGCTTTCTCAAAAGACTTAAGAATGGCATTGATACCCTCTGTTCTTTCTGTTCAGAAAAACCTGAGTCCACTTTACATTTATTTTGGAACTGCTCTTTCACAGTTACATTTTGGTGTGACATTTGTGATTTTATCAATTGTTATGTAAATCCTAATGTTGATTTTACATACATTAAATGTAATTTTTGGTTTTCATGAATGTGAAAAGAAAAGTGATATTTATTTTATAAACCTTATTTTTCTGTTAGCTAAATTTCACATTCACAAATCTAAATTGTCTAAATGCACTCCTCTTTTTTTGAGGTTTAAATGCGAGTTGAAAATGTACTTTGAGTAGCCTGTTGAGTTCTCTAAAAACTTAAAAGCTACAAGAACAGTGACTGTGTTTAAGGACTTTGCACCTAATCTGGATTGGAAGACTGAAGGAATTTAGTCTGGACTGAGGGAATCTGGAGCTTGTATTGACAATGATAATGGTTGTTGTAAATGTTTGTTTTTTGTTATCTTCTACAAGCATTTAATTAAAAAAAAGATATATATATAAATATATTTCAGGCAGGGATTCGAGCACTTCCGGTGGGACGGGTTCACTTCCTGCGGTTGGTGTAGCGTCGCATATGCAGGTCATCTCTTCTGATGCACATGGATGTGTAGTAAAGCTCTCACATTAACGTGTGTCTCTTGTAGACGTACAAAAGAAACAAAAGCTGATGCTCGCCGACGGCATCAGCCCGTTGTCCGAGCGCAGAGACCCAGCGCGCCCTGACGAGCGACTCTAGTAGCATGTTGGCTTGGGCAAGGCGATAGATCACCGTGGCAACCAGCTGGTGTCGCGACTGCTTTTATACGGCATACTGGCGACGCTCCAACCGACGACGGTTGGTGTTGAAATTTACATTCACGTTTAACGTTAAGAACACGAGTCAGACAGAGCGTTTTTATTGTACACACTTTTGTTGAAAACGGAACTCGAAACACAATGATATTTATAAACGAGTAGTCACAGAATGACATTTCCAGACCTAGCTCATTAATTATGCAAAACAACAGCCAATGGCAGTTCTCCAAGCAATATTTGAATCGGTCATTCACAGATTGTTTGCCTCCAAATAAAGAGCTTTTGCTTATATCGTGTCGTCATTCTTTTCACCACCTAATCAATGAAATCAACGGGACTTGATGTACACATTTGTAAAAGCAAACTCTCTGTTCGATGTGAAACGGGGCTTTTAGGACATCTAGTGTAAGGAAAACAACGTTGCATGATATTACCAATCCTGTTTCGGAGCTACAGTATATACTCGTTTATGCTCTTTCGCAAATGCAACGCTTGGGGGTGATGTGAAATTGTCATGAGATATCTTCTTTTTGATAAACGCATGGCTTTTACCACAAGATGACCTCTACCACTAGACGTCGTCATCACTTCTTCGATCGTTCCTAACAATTATTTATTAATAAAAATTAAAATCATATTTATTACAGTCTCTTAATCATATTTATTACAGTCTGTTGTTCATACAACGCTAATCAATATTCGGTTATGTGTGTTTGTGTGGCACTTTTAGGAGTGTCATTCATCAATTCAGTAAGTACATTTAAACTCTTTTTATACTGGCTTTACTTCTGTAAAGAAAATGAGAATCTGATTTGTCTTCTCCTTTCAATTGAACGTTTGCACCCCTTCGCCAGTAGAGGGCGTTGTTTGATAACCGTTGACAGTTGTAAAGGTTTCCTAATGGGTTTTAGCTGCTGAATGAATTAATTCTTTAGGTTCGAGCACACAGGCTGATCTCAGACCACAGTTTCTTAGGGAGTGCCTTAAAGAAAGATTTATTCTGCATACTCACTTTGCCATCCAACTCTTGAAGTAACTTTCTTGAACTAATATACATACATATGTATATATATATATATATATATTTAGCCTGTATATCGTGTACATATTGAACAAGATATTATTATGAAGGGATTGAGGGATTTAAGCAATAGTAACTCCAAAAATAAAGCTAGATAACACAATAAAACACAACAAAAACGTGATAACGTAATAAAAAACATGCCTTTAGAAATGTTTTATGAACGGAGTTATCTCATTTTGGAACCAAAGTCTTCATATAGGCTACTTTATAATGGCACTGATTGATGCAAGTAAACAGGCATGAAGCAAGGCACGAGAAGAAAATAAATGAAGTAGCAATACAAATAAGTGATGTGTTTTGAAGAAGAGAGAAAAAATCATGAAATGAGAAGGAAATGTTATTGGCAGGGGTCTACTCCTCAATCCTCATGAAGTCAACCTGATTCTCTTATTTCTAAAAGTAACATTAATATTTCAGCCAGTGATAGTAAAAAAACGAGAGAAATCACCTTTAAATGAATTCACAGGTTTTACACAGGTCTAAATGCTTTCTCAAAAGACTTAAGAATGGCATTGATACCCTCTGTTCTTTCTGTTCAGAAAAACCTGAGACCACTTTACATGTATTTTGGAACTGCTCTTTCACAGTTACATTTTGGTGTGACATTTGTGATTTTATCAATTGTTATGTAAATCCTAATGTTGATTTTACATACATTAAATGTAATTTTTGGTTTTCATGAATGTGAAAAGAAAAGTGATATTTATTTTATAAACCTTATTTTTCTGTTAGCTAAATTTCACATTCACAAATCTAAATTGTCTAAATGCACTCCTCTTTTTTTGAGGTTTAAATGCGAGTTGAAAATGTACTTTGAGTAGCCTGTTGAGTTCTCTAAAAACTTAAAAGCTACAAGAACAGTGACTGTGTTTAAGGACTTTGCACCTAATCTGGATTGGAAGACTGAAGGAATTTAGTCTGGACTGAGGGAATCTGGAGCTTGTATTGACAATGGTAATGGTTGTTGTAAATGTTTGTTTTTGTTATCTTCTACAAGCATTTAATTAAAAAAAAGATATATATAAATATATTTCAGGCAGGGATTCGAGCACTTCCGGTGGGACGGGTTCACTTCCTGCGGTTGGTGTAGCGTCGCATATGCAGGTCATCTCTTCTGATGCACATGGATGTGTAGTAAAGCTCTCACATTAACGTGTGTCTCTTGTAGACGTACAAAAGAAACAAAAGCCGATGCTCGCCGACGGCATCAGCCCGTTGTCCGAGCGCAGAGACCCAGCGCGCCCTGACGAGCGACTCTAGTAGCATGTTGGCTTGGGCCAAGGCGATAGATCACCGTGGCAACTTGCTGGTGTCGCGACTGGTTTTATACGGCATATCGGCGACGCTCCAACCGACGACGGTTGGTGAGGAAATTTACATTCACGTTTAACGTTAAGAACACGAGTCAGACAGAGCGTTTTTATTGTACACACTTTTGTTGAAAACGGAACTCGAAACACAATGATATTTATAAACGAGTAGTCACAGAATGACATTTCCAGACCTAGCTCATTAATTATGCAAAACAACAGCCAATGGCGGTTCTCCAAGCAATATTTGAATCGGTCATTCACAGATTGTTTGCCTCCAAATAAAGAGCTTTTGCTTATATCGTGTCGTCATTCTTTTCACCACCTAATCAATGAAATCAACGGGACTTGATGTACACATTTGAAAAAGCAAACTCTCTGTTCGATGTGAAACGGGGCTTTTAGGACATCTAGTGTAAGGAAAACAACGTTGCATGATATTACCAATCCTGTTTCGGAGCTACAGTATATACTCGTTTATGCTCTTTCGCAAATGCAACGCTTGGGGGGTGATGTGAAATTGTCATGAGATATCTTCTTTTTGATAAACGCATGGCTTTTACCACAAGATGACCTCTACCACTAGACGTCGTCATCACTTCTTCGATCGTTCCTAACAATTATTTATTAATAAAAATTAAAATCATATTTATTACAGTCTCTTAATCATATTTATTACAGTCTGTTGTTCATACAACGCTAATCAATATTCGGTTATGTGTGTTTGTGTGGCACTTTTAGGAGTGTCATTCATCAATTCAGTAAGTACTTTTAAACTCTTTTTATACTGGCTTTTACTTCTGTAAAGAAAATGAGAATCTGATTTGTCTTCTCCTTTCAATTGAACGTTTGCACCCCTTCGCCAGTAGAGGGCGATGTTTGATAACCGTTGACAGTTGTAAAGGTTTCCTAATGGGTTTTAGCTGCTGAATGAATGTATTCTTTAGGTTCGAGCACACAGGCTGATCTCAGACCACAGTTTCTTAGGGAGTGCCTTAAAGAAAGATTTATTCTGCATACTCACTTTGCCATCCAACTCTTGAAGTAACTTTCTTGAACTAATATACATACATATGTATATATATATATATATATATATATATATATATATATATATATATATATATTTAGCCTGTATATCGTGTACATATTGAACAAGATATTATTATGAAGGGATTGAGGGATTTAAGCAATAGTAACTCCAAAAATAAAGCTAGATAACACAATAAAACACAACAAAAACGTGATAACGTAATAAAAAACATGCCTTTAGAAATGTTTTATGAACGGAGTTATCTCATTTTGGAACCAAAGTCTTCATATAGGCTACTTTATAATGGCACTGATTGATGCAAGTAAACAGGCATGAAGCAAGGCACGAGAAGAAAATAAATGAAGTAGCAATACAAATAAGTGATGTGTTTTGAAGAAGAGAGAAAAAATCATGAAATGAGAAGGAAATGTTATTAGCAGGGGTCTACTCCTCAATCCTCATGAAGTCAACCAGATGCTCTTATTTGTAAAAGTAACATTAATATTTCAGCCAGGGATAGTAATAAAACGAGAGAAATCACCTTTAAATTAATTCACAGGTTTTACACAGGTCTAAATGCTTTCTCAAAAGACTTAAGAATGGCATTGATACAACTCTGTTCTTTCTGTTCAGAAAAACCTGAGACCACTTTACATGTATTTTGGAACTGCTCTTCCACAGTTACATTTTGGTGTGACATTTGTGATTTTATCAATTGTTATGTAAATCCTAATGTTGATTTTACATACATTAAATGTAATTTTTGGTTTTCATGAATGTGAAAAGAAAAGTGATATTTATTTTATAAACCTTATTTTTCTGTTAGCTAAATTTCACATTCACAAATCTAAATTGTCTAAATGCACTCCTCTTTTTTTGAGGTTTAAATGCGAGTTGAAAATGTACTTTGAGTAGCCTGTTGAGTTCTCTAAAAACTTAAAAGCTACAAGAACAGTGACTGTGTTTAAGGACTTTGCACCTAATCTGGATTGGAAGACTGAAGGAATTTAGTCTGGACTGAGGGAATCTGGAGCTTGTATTGACAATGATAATGGTTGTTGTAAATGTTTGTTTTTTGTTATCTTCTACAAGCATTTAATTAAAAAAAAAGATATATATATAAATATATTTCAGGCAGGGATTCGAGCACTTCCGGTGGGACGGGTTCACTTCCTGCGGTTGGTGTAGCGTCGCATATGCAGGTCATCTCTTCTGATGCACATGGATGTGTAGTAAAGCTCTCACATTAACGTGTGTCTCTTGTAGACGTACAAAAGAAACAAAAGCCGATGCTCGCCGACGGCATCAGCCCGTTGTCCGAGCGCAGAGACCCAGCGCGCCCTGACGAGCGACTCTAGTAGCGTGTTGGCTTGGTGTCAAGGCGATAGGTCCCCGGCCCGAACACATCTAGCAGGTGTCGCGACTGCTTTTATACGGCACATCGGCGACGCTACAGCCGACGACGGTTGGTGAGAAAATGTACATTCACGTTTAACGTTGAGAACACGAGTCAGACAGAACAGAGCATTTTTATTGTACACACTTTTGTTGAAAACGGAACTCGAAACACAATGATATTTGTAAATGAGTAGTCACAGAATGACATTTCCAGACCTAGCTCATTAATTATGCAAAACAACAGCCAATGTCGGTTCTCCAACTGCACACAAAGCAATATTTGAGTCGGTCATTCACAGATTGTTTGAAGTATATAGACATGATATGACTTTGTTTGCTTAATAAGCAGTTTAGATCGTTGGATTACTCTGCAGTAATTGTGGCACATTACTGCAGAGCAATCAGGGTTAAGGTGCCTTGCTCCAGGGCACTTCATCCATGACCCGTGCTGGCTGGCATTGAGATTTGAATCGTCGACCTTCTGAACACAAGCCCAGCGCTTTAACCACTAGGCCACAGCGGACCCCGAGCCGCCTTGGGCGTAATAGACTGGGTTCTAAAGGGTCAGTGCCAGAGGGTCAGCCGGGATTTGAGCAATAGTAACTCCAAAAATAAAGCTAGATAACACAATAATACACAACAAAAACGTGATAACGTAATAAAAAACATGCCTTTAGAAATGTTTTATGAACGGAGTTATCTCATTTTGGAACCAAAGTCTTCATATAGGCTACTTTATAATGGCACTGATTGATGCAAGTAAACAGGCATGAAGCAAGGCACGAGAAGAAAATAAATGAAGTAGCAATACAAATAAGTGATGTGTTTTTAAGAAGAGAGAAAAAATCATGAAATGAGAAGGAAATGTTATTAGCAGGGGTCTACTCCTCAATCCTCATGAAGTCAACCAGATGCTCTTATTTGTAAAAGTAACGTTAATATTTCAGCCAGGGATAGTAATAAAACGAGAGAAATCACCTTTAAATGAATTCACAGGTTTTACACAGGTCTAAATGCTTTCTCAAAAGACTTAAGAATGGCATTGATACAACTCTGTTCTTTCTGTTCAGAAAAACCTGAGTCCACTTTACATTTATTTTGGAACTGCTCTTTCACAGTTACATTTTGGTGTGACATTTGTGATTTTATCAATTGTTATGTAAATCCTAATGTTGATTTTACATACATTAAATGTAATTTTTGGTTTTCATGAATGTGAAAAGAAAAGTGATATTTATTTTATAAACCTTATTTTTCTGTTAGCTAAATTTCACATTCACAAATCTAAATTGTCTAAATGCACTCCTCTTTTTTTGAGGTTTAAATGCGAGTTGAAAATGTACTTTGAGTAGCCTGTTGAGTTCTCTAAAAACTTAAAAGCTACAAGAACAGTGACTGTGTTTAAGGACTTTGCACCTAATCTGGATTGGAAGACTGAAGGAATTTAGTCTGGACTGAGGGAATCTGGAGCTTGTATTGACAATGATAATGGTTGTTGTAAATGTTTGTTTTTGTTATCTTCTACAAGCATTTAATTAAAAAAAAAGATATATATATAAATATATTTCAGGCAGGGATTCGAGCACTTCCGGTGGGACGGGTTCACTTCCTGCGGTTGGTGTAGCGTCGCATATGCAGGTCATCTCTTCTGATGCACATGGATGTGTAGTAAAGCTCTCACATTAACGTGTGTCTCTTGTAGACGTACAAAAGAAATAAAAGCTGATGCTCGCCGACGGCATCAGCCCGTTGTCCGAGCGCAGAGACCCAGCGCGCCCTGACGAGCGACTCTAGTAGCATGTTGGCTTGGGCCAAGGCGATAGATCACCGTGGCAACCAGCTGGTGTCGCGACTGCTTTTATACGGCATACTGGCGACGCTCCAACCGACGACGGTTGGTGATGAAATTTACATTCACGTTTAACGTTGAGAACACGAGTCAGACAGAGCGTTTTTATTGTACACACTTTTGTTGAAAACGGAACTCGAAACACAATGATATTTATAAACGAGTAGTCACAGAATGACATTTCCAGACCTAGCTCATTAATTATGCAAAACAACAGCCAATGGCGGTGCTCCAAGCAATATTTGAATCGGTCATTCACAGATTGTTTGCCTCCAAATAAAGAGCTTTTGCTTATATCGTGTCGTCATTCTTTTCACCACCTAATCAATGAAAACAACGGGACTTGATGTACACATTTGAAAAAGCAAACTCTCTGTTCGATGTGGAACGGGGCTTTTAGGACATCTAGTGTAAGGAAAACAACGTTGCATGATATTACCAATCCTGTTTCGGAGCTACAGTATATACTCGTTTATGCTCTTTCGCAAATGCAACGCTTGGGGGGTGATGTGAAATTGTCATGAGATATCTTCTTTTTGATAAACGCATGGCTTTTACCACAAGATGACCTCTACCACTAGACGTCGTCATCACTTCTTCGATCGTTCCTAACAATTATTTATTAATAAAAATTAAAATCATATTTATTACAGTCTCTTATTCATATTTATTACAGTCTGTTGTTCATACAACGCTAATCAATATTCGGTTATGTGTGTTTGTGTGGCACTTTTAGGAGTGTCATTCATCAATTCAGTAAGTACTTTTAAACTCTTTTTATACTGGCTTTTACTTCTGTAAAGAAAATGAGAATCTGATTTGTCTTCTCCTTTCAATTGAACGTTTGCACCCCTTCGCCAGTAGAGGGCGTTGTTTGATAACCGTTGACAGTTGTAAAGGTTTCCTAATGGGTTTTAGCTGCTGAATGAATTAATTCTTTAGGTTCGAGCACACAGGCTGATCTCAGACCACAGTTTCTTAGGGAGTGCCTTAAAGAAAGATTTATTCTGCATACTCACTTTGCCATCCAACTCTTGAAGTAACTTTCTTGAACAAATATACATACATATGTATATATATATATATATATATATATATATATATATTTAGCCTGTATATCGTGTACATATTGAACAAGATATTATTATGAAGGGATTGAGGGATTTAAGCAATAGTAACTCCAAAAATAAAGCTAGATAACACAATAAAACACAACAAAAACGTGATAACGTAATAAAAAACATGCCTTTAGAAATGTTTTATGAACGGAGTTATCTCATTTTGGAACCAAAGTCTTCATATAGGCTACTTTATAATGGCACTGATTGATGCAAGTAAACAGGCATGAAGCGAGGCACGAGAAGAAAATAAATGAAGTAGCAATACAAATAAGTGATGTGTTTTGAAGAAGAGAGAAAAAATCATGAAATGAGAAGGAAATGTTATTAGCAGGGGTCTACTCCTCAATCCTCATGAAGTCAACCAGATGCTCTTATTTCTAAAAGTAACGTTAATATTTCAGCCAGTGATAGTAAAAAAGCGAGAGAAATCACCTTTAAATGAATTCACAGGTTTTACACAGGTCTAAATGCTTTCTCAAAAGACTTAAGAATGGCATTGATACCCTCTGTTCTTTCTGTTCAGAAAAACCTGAGTCCACTTTACATTTATTTTGGAACTGCTCTTTCACAGTTACATTTTGGTGTGACATTTGTGATTTTATCAATTGTTATGTAAATCCTAATGTTGATTTTAGGAGAACTTCCGGTGGGACGGGTTCACTTCCTGCCGTCGGTGTGGTGTCGCATATGCAGGTCATCTCTTCTGATGCACATGGATGTGTACACAAGTAAAGCTCTCACATTAACGTGTGTCTCTTGTAGACGTACAAAAGAAACAAAAGCTGATGCTCGCCAACGGCATCAGCCCGTTGTCCGAGCGCAGAGACCCAGCGCGCCCTGACGAGCGACTCTAGTAGCATGTTGGCTTGGGCAAGGCGATAGATCACCGTGGCAACCAGCTGGTGTCGCGACTGCTTTTATACGGCATACTGGCGACGCTCCAACCGACGACGGTTGGTGATGAAATTTACATTCACGTTTAACGTTGAGAACACGAGTCTGACAGAGCGTTTTTATTGTACACACTTTTGTTGAAAACGGAACTCGAAACACAATGATATTTATAAACGAGTAGTCACAGAATGACATTTCCAGACCTAGCTCATTAATTATGCAAAACAACAGCCAATGGCGGTGCTCCAAGCAATATTTGAATCGGTCATTCACAGATTGTTTGCCTCCAAATAAAGAGCTTTTGCTTATATCGTGTCGTCATTCTTTTCACCACCTAATCAATGAAATCAACGGGACTTGATGTACACATTTGTAAAAGCAAACTCTCTGTTCGATTTGAAACGGGGCTTTTAGGACATCTAGTGTAAGGAAAACAACGTTGCATGATATTACCAATCCTGTTTCGGAGCTACAGTATATACTCGTTTATGCTCTTTCGCAAATGCAACGCTTGGGGGGTGATGTGAAATTGTCATGAGATATCTTCTTTTTGATAAACGCATGGCTTTTACCACAAGATGACCTCTACCACTAGACGTCGTCATCACTTCTTCGATCGTTCCTAACAATTATTTATTAATAAAAATTAAAATCATATTTATTACAGTCTCTTATTCATATTTATTACAGTCTGTCGTTCATACAACGCTAATCAATATTCGGTTATGTGTGTTTGTGTGGCACTTTTAGGAGTGTCATTCATCAATTCAGTAAGTACTTTTAAACTCTTTTTATACTGGCTTTTACTTCTGTAAAGAAAATTAGAATCTGATTTGTCTTCTCCTTTCAATTGAACGTTTGCACCCCTTCGCCAGTAGAGGGCGTTGTTTGATAACCGTTGACAGTTGTAAAGGTTTCCTAATGGGTTTTAGCTGCTGAATGAATTAATTCTTTAGGTTCGAGCACACAGGCTGATCTCAGACCACAGTTTCTTAGGGAGTGCCTTAAAGAAAGATTTATTCTGCATACTCACTTTGCCATCCAACTCTTGAAGTAACTTTCTTGAACTAATATACATACATATGTATATATATATATATATATATATATATATATATATTTAGCCTGTATATCGTGTACATATTGAACAAGATATTATTATGAAGGGATTGAGGGATTTAAGCAATAGTCACTCCAAAAATAAAGCTAGATAACACAATAAAACACAACAAAAACGTGATAACGTAATAAAAAACATGCCTTTAGAAATGTTTTATGAACGGAGTTATCTCATTTTGGAACCAAAGTCTTCATATAGGCTACTTTATAATGGCACTGATTGATACAAGTAAACAGGCATGAAGCAAGGCACGAGAAGAAAATAAATGAAGTAGCAATACAAATAAGTGATGTGTTTTGAAGAAGAGAGAAAAAATCATGAAATGAGAAGGAAATGTTATTAGCAGGGGTCTACTCCTCAATCCTCATGAAGTCAACCTGATTCTCTTATTTCTAAAAGTAACATTAATATTTCAGCCAGTGATAGTAAAAAAGCGAGAGAAATCACCTTTAAATGAATTCACAGGTTTTACACAGGTCTAAATGCTTTCTCAAAAGACTTAAGAATGGCATTGA
Organism: Barbatula barbatula; assembly: GCF_947034865.1. Taxonomy (NCBI): domain Eukaryota; kingdom Metazoa; phylum Chordata; class Actinopteri; order Cypriniformes; family Nemacheilidae; genus Barbatula; species Barbatula barbatula. The sequence continues at coordinate 6,359,490 of NC_136773.1, forward strand.
TACCCTCTGTTCTTTCTGTTCAGAAAAACCTGAGTCCACTTTACATTTATTTTGGAACTGCTCTTTCACAGTTACATTTTGGTGTGACATTTGTGATTTTATCAATTGTTATGTAAATCCTAATGTTGGTTTTAGGAGCACTTCCGGTGGGACGGGTTCACTTCCTGCCGTCGGTGTGGTGTCGCATATGCAGGTCATCTCTTCTGATGCACATGGATGTGTACACAAGTAAAGCTCTCACATTAACGTGTGTCTCTTGTAGACGTACAAAAGAAACAAAAGCTGATGCTCGCCGACGGCATCAGCCCGTTGTCCGAGCGCAGAGACCCAGCGCGCCCTGACGAGCGACTCTAGTAGCATGTTGGCTTGGGCAAGGCGATAGATCACCGTGGCAACCAGCTGGTGTCGCGACTGCTTTTATACGGCATACTGGCGACGCTCCAACCGACGACGGTTGGTGAGGAAATTTACATTCACGTTTAACGTTAAGAACACGAGTCAGACAGAGCGTTTTTATTGTACACACTTTTGTTGAAAACGGAACTCGAAACACAATGATATTTATAAACGAGTAGTCACAGAATGACATTTCCAGACCTAGCTCATTAATTATGCAAAACAACAGCCAATGGCGGTTCTCCAAGCAATATTTGAATCGGTCATTCACAGATTGTTTGCCTCCAAATAAAGAGCTTTTGCTTATATCGTGTCGTCATTCTTTTCACCACCTAATCAATGAAATCAACGGGACTTGATGTACACATTTGAAAAAGCAAACTCTCTGTTCGATGTGAAACGGGGCTTTTAGGACATCTAGTGTAAGGAAAACAACGTTGCATGATATTACCAATCCTGTTTCGGAGCTACAGTATATACTCGTTTATGCTCTTTCGCAAATGCAACGCTTGGGGGGTGATGTGAAATTGTCATGAGATATCTTCTTTTTGATAAACGCATGGCTTTTACCACAAGATGACCTCTACCACTAGACGTCGTCATCACTTCTTCGATCGTTCCTAACAATTATTTATTAATAAAAATTAAAATCATATTTATTACAGTCTCTTAATCATATTTATTACAGTCTGTTGTTCATACAACGCTAATCAATATTCGGTTATGTGTGTTTGTGTGGCACTTTTAGGAGTGTCATTCATCAATTCAGTAAGTACATTTAAACTCTTTTTATACTGGCTTTTACTTCTGTAAAGAAAATGAGAATCTGATTTGTCTTCTCCTTTCAATTGAACGTTTGCACCCCTTCGCCAGTAGAGGGCGTTGTTTGATAACCGTTGACAGTTGTAAAGGTTTCCTAATGGGTTTTAGCTGCTGAATGAATTAATTCTTTAGGTTCGAGCACACAGGCTGATCTCAGACCACAGTTTCTTAGGGAGTGCCTTAAAGAAAGATTTATTCTGCATACTCACTTTGCCATCCAACTCTTGAAGTAACTTTCTTGAACTAATATACATACATATGTATATATATATATATATATATATATATATATATATTTAGCCTGTATATCGTGTACATATTGAACAAGATATTATTATGAAGGGATTGAGGGATTTAAGCAATAGTAACTCCAAAAATAAAGCTAGATAACACAATAAAACACAACAAAAACGTGATAACGTAATAAAAAACATGCCTTTAGAAATGTTTTATGAACGGAGTTATCTCATTTTGGAACCAAAGTCTTCATATAGGCTACTTTATAATGGCACTGATTGATGCAAGTAAACAGGCATGAAGCAAGGCACGTGAAGAAAATAAATGAAGTAGCAATACAAATAAGTGATGTGTTTTGAAGAAGAGAGAAAAAATCATGAAATGAGAAGGAAATGTTATTAGCAGGGGTCTACTCCTCAATCCTCATGAAGTCAACCAGATGCTCTTATTTGTAAAAGTAACGTTAATATTTCAGCCAGGGATAGTAATAAAACGAGAGAAATCACCTTTAAATGAATTCACAGGTTTTACACAGGTCTAAATGCTTTCTCAAAAGACTTAAGAATGGCATTGATACAACTCTGTTCTTTCTGTTCAGAAAAACCTGAGACCACTTTACATGTATTTTGGAACTGCTCTTTCACAGTTACATTTTGGTGTGACATTTGTGATTTTATCAATTGTTATGTAAATCCTAATGTTGATTTTACATACATTAAATGTAATTTTTGGTTTTCATGAATGTGAAAAGAAAAGTGATATTTATTTTATAAACCTTATTTTTCTGTTAGCTAAATTTCACATTCACAAATCTAAATTGTCTAAATGCACTCCTCTTTTTTTGAGGTTTAAATGCGAGTTGAAAATGTACTTTGAGTAGCCTGTTGAGTTCTCTAAAAACTTAAAAGCTACAAGAACAGTGACTGTGTTTAAGGACTTTGCACCTAATCTGGATTGGAAGACTGAAGGAATTTAGTCTGGACTGAGGGAATCTGGAGCTTGTATTGACAATGGTAATGGTTGTTGTAAATGTTTGTTTTTGTTATCTTCTACAAGCATTTAATTAAAAAAAAGATATATATAAATATATTTCAGGCAGGGATTCGAGCACTTCCGGTGGGACGGGTTCACTTCCTGCGGTTGGTGTAGCGTCGCATATGCAGGTCATCTCTTCTGATGCACATGGATGTGTAGTAAAGCTCTCACATTAACGTGTGTCTCTTGTAGACGTACAAAAGAAACAAAAGCCGATGCTCGCCGACGGCATCAGCCCGTTGTCCGAGCGCAGAGACCCAGCGCGCCCTGACGAGCGACTCTAGTAGCATGTTGGCTTGGGCCAAGGCGATAGATCACCGTGGCAACTTGCTGGTGTCGCGACTGGTTTTATACGGCATATCGGCGACGCTCCAACCGACGATGGTTGGTGAGGAAATTTACATTCACGTTTAACGTTAAGAACACGAGTCAGACAGAGCGTTTTTATTGTACACACTTTTGTTGAAAACGGAACTCGAAACACAATGATATTTATAAACGAGTAGTCACAGAATGACATTTCCAGACCTAGCTCATTAATTATGCAAAACAACAGCCAATGGCGGTTCTCCAAGCAATATTTGAATCGGTCATTCACAGATTGTTTGCCTCCAAATAAAGAGCTTTTGCTTATATCGTGTCGTCATTCTTTTCACCACCTAATCAATGAAATCAACGGGACTTGATGTACACATTTGAAAAAGCAAACTCTCTGTTCGATGTGAAACGGGGCTTTTAGGACATCTAGTGTAAGGAAAACAACGTTGCATGATATTACCAATCCTGTTTCGGAGCTACAGTATATACTCGTTTATGCTCTTTCGCAAATGCAACGCTTGGGGGGTGATGTGAAATTGTCATGAGATATCTTCTTTTTGATAAACGCATGGCTTTTACCACAAGATGACCTCTACCACTAGACGTCGTCATCACTTCTTCGATCGTTCCTAACAATTATTTATTAATAAAAATTAAAATCATATTTATTACAGTCTCTTAATCATATTTATTACAGTCTGTTGTTCATACAACGCTAATCAATATTCGGTTATGTGTGTTTGTGTGGCACTTTTAGGAGTGTCATTCATCAATTCAGTAAGTACTTTTAAACTCTTTTTATACTGGCTTTTACTTCTGTAAAGAAAATGAGAATCTGATTTGTCTTCTCCTTTCAATTGAACGTTTGCACCCCTTCGCCAGTAGAGGGCGTTGTTTGATAACCGTTGACAGTTGTAAAGGTTTCCTAATGGGTTTTAGCTGCTGAATGAATGTATTCTTTAGGTTCGAGCACACAGGCTGATCTCAGACCACAGTTTCTTAGGGAGTGCCTTAAAGAAAGATTTATTCTGCATACTCACTTTGCCATCCAACTCTTGAAGTAACTTTCTTGAACTAATATACATACATATGTATATATATATATATATATATATATATATATATATATATATATATATATATATATATATATATATTTAGCCTGTATATCGTGTACATATTGAACAAGATATTATTATGAAGGGATTGAGGGATTTAAGCAATAGTAACTCCAAAAATAAAGCTAGATAACACAATAATACACAACAAAAACGTGATAACGTAATAAAAAACATGCCTTTAGAAATGTTTTATGAACGGAGTTATCTCATTTTGGAACCAAAGTCTTCATATAGGCTACTTTATAATGGCACTGATTGATGCAAGTAAACAGGCATGAAGCAAGGCACGAGAAGAAAATAAATGAAGTAGCAATACAAATAAGTGATGTGTTTTGAAGAAGAGAGAAAAAATCATGAAATGAGAAGGAAATGTTATTGGCAGGGGTCTACTCCTCAATCCTCATGAAGTCAACCTGATTCTCTTATTTCTAAAAGTAACATTAATATTTCAGCCAGTGATAGTAAAAAAGCGAGAGAAATCACCTTTAAATGAATTCACAGGTTTTACACAGGTCTAAATGCTTTCTCAAAAGACTTAAGAATGGCATTGATACCCTCTGTTCTTTCTGTTCAGAAAAACCTGAGACCACTTTACATTTATTTTGGAACTGCTCTTTCACAGTTACATTTTGGTGTGACATTTGTGATTTTATCAATTGTTATGTAAATCCTAATGTTGATTTTACATACATTAAATGTAATTTTTGGTTTTCATGAATGTGAAAAGAAAAGTGATATTTATTTTATAAACCTTATTTTTCTGTTAGCTAAATTTCACATTCACAAATCTAAATTGTCTAAATGCACTCCTCTTTTTTTGAGGTTTAAATGCGAGTTGAAAATGTACTTTGAGTAGCCTGTTGAGTTCTCTAAAAACTTAAAAGCTACAAGAACAGTGACTGTGTTTAAGGACTTTGCACCTAATCTGGATTGGAAGACTGAAGGAATTTAGTCTGGACTGAGGGAATCTGGAGCTTGTATTGACAATGGTAATGGTTGTTGTAAATGTTTGTTTTTGTTATCTTCTACAAGCATTTAATTAAAAAAAAGATATATATAAATATATTTCAGGCAGGGATTCGAGCACTTCCGGTGGGACGGGTTCACTTCCTGCGGTTGGTGTAGCGTCGCATATGCAGGTCATCTCTTCTGATGCACATGGATGTGTAGTAAAGCTCTCACATTAACGTGTGTCTCTTGTAGACGTACAAAAGAAACAAAAGCCGATGCTCGCCGACGGCATCAGCCCGTTGTCCGAGCGCAGAGACCCAGCGCACCCTGACGAGCGACTCTAGTAGCATGTTGGCTTGGGCAAGGTGATAGATCACCGTGGCAACCAGCTGGTGTCGCGACTGCTTTTATACGGCATACTGGCGACGCTCCAACCGACGACGGTTGGTGATGAAATTTACATTTACGTTTAACGTTGAGAACACGAGTCAGACAGAGCGTTTTTATTGTAGACACTTTTGTTGAAAACGGAACTCGAAACACAATGATATTTATAAACGAGTAGTCACAGAATGACATTTCCAGACCTAGCTCATTAATTATGCAAAACAACAGCCAATGGCGGTGCTCCAAGCAATAATTGAATCGGTCATTCACAGATTGTTTGCCTCCAAATAAAGAGCTTTTGCTTAACTCGTGTCGTCATTCTTTTCACCACCTAATCAATGAAATCAACGGGACTTGATGTACACATTTGTAAAAGCAAACTCTCTGTTCGATGTGAAACGGGGCTTTTAGGACATCTAGTGTAAGGAAAACAACGTTGCATGATATTACCAATCCTGTTTCGGAGCTACAGTATATACTCGTTTATGCTCTTTCGCAAATGCAACGCTTGGGGGGTGATGTGAAATTGTCATGAGATATCTTCTTTTTGATAAACGCATGGCTTTTACCACAAGATGACCTCTACCACTAGACGTCGTCATCACTTCTTCGATCGTTCCTAACAATTATTTATTAATAAAAATTAAAATCATATTTATTACAGTCTCTTATTCATATTTATTACAGTCTGTTGTTCATACAACGCTAATCAATATTCGGTTATGTGTGTTTGTGTGGCACTTTTAGGAGTGTCATTCATCAATTCAGTAAGTACTTTTAAACTCTTTTTATACTGGCTTTTACTTCTGTAAAGAAAATGAGAATCTGATTTGTCTTCTCCTTTCAATTGAACGTTTGCACCCCTTCGCCAATAGAGGGCGTTGTTTGATAACCGTTGACAGTTGTAAAGGTTTCCTAATGGGTTTTAGCTGCTGAATGAATTAATTCTTTAGGTTCGAGCACACAGGCTGATCTCAGACCACAGTTTCTTAGGGAGTGCCTTAAAGAAAGATTTATTCTGCATACTCACTTTGCCATCCAACTCTTGAAATAACTTTCTTGAACTAATATACATACATATGTATATATATATATATATATATATATATATATATTTAGCCTGTATATCGTGTACATATTGAACAAGATATTATTATGAAGGGATTGAGGGATTTAAGCAATAGTAACTCCAAAAATAAAGCTAGATAACACAATAAAACACAACAAAAACGTGATAACGTAATAAAAAACATGCCTTTAGAAATGTTTTATGAACGGAGTTATCTCATTTTGGAACCAAAGTCTTCATATAGGCTACTTTATAATGGCACTGATTGATGCAAGTAAACAGGCATGAAGCAAGGCACGAGAAGAAAATAAATGAAGTAGCAATACAAATAAGTGATGTGTTTTGAAGAAGAGAGAAAAAATCATGAAATGAGAAGGAAATGTTATTGGCAGGGGTCTACTCCTCAATCCTCATGAAGTCAACCTGATTCTCTTATTTCTAAAAGTAACATTAATATTTCAGCCAGTGATAGTAAAAAAGCGAGAGAAATCACCTTTAAATGAATTCACAGGTTTTACACAGGTCTAAATGCTTTCTCAAAAGACTTAAGAATGGCATTGATACCCTCTGTTCTTTCTGTTCAGAAAAACCTGAGTCCACTTTACATTTATTTTGGAACTGCTCTTTCACAGTTACATTTTGGTGTGACATTTGTGATTTTATCAATTGTTATGTTGATTTTAGGAGCACTTCCGGTGGGACGGGTTCACTTCCTGCCGTCGGTGTGGTGTCGCATATGCAGGTCATCTCTTCTGATGCACATGGATGTGTACACAAGTAAAGCTCTCACATTAACGTGTGTCTCTTGTAGACGTACAAAAGAAACAAAAGCTGATGCTCGCCGACGGCATCAGCCCGTTGTCCGAGCGCAGAGACCCAGCGCGCCCTGACGAGCGACTCTAGTAGCATGTTGGCTTGGGCAAGGCGATAGATCACCGTGGCAACCAGCTGGTGTCGCGACTGCTTTTATACGGCATACTGGCGACGCTCCAACCGACGACGGTTGGTGATGAAATTTACATTCACGTTTAACGTTGAGAACACGAGTCAGACAGAGCGTTTTTATTGTACACACTTTTGTTGAAAACGGAACTCGAAACACAATGATATTTATAAACGAGTAGTCACAGAATGACATTTCCAGACCTAGCTCATTAATTATGCAAAACAACAGCCAATGGCGGTGCTCCAAGCAATATTTGAATCGGTCATTCACAGATTGTTTGCCTCCAAATAAAGAGCTTTTGCTTATATCGTGTCGTCATTCTTTTCACCACCTAATCAATGAAATCAACGGGACTTGATGTACACATTTGTAAAAGCAAACTCTCTGTTCGATGTGAAACGGGGCTTTTAGGACATCTAGTGTAAGGAAAACAACGTTGCATGATATTACCAATCCTGTTTCGGAGCTACAGTATATACTCGTTTATGCTCTTTCGCAAATGCAACGCTTGGGGGGTGATGTGAAATTGTCATGAGATATCTTCTTTTTGATAAACGCATGGCTTTTACCACAAGATGACCTCTACCACTAGACGTCGTCATCACTTCTTCGATCGTTCCTAACAATTATTTATTAATAAAAATTAAAATCATATTTATTACAGTCTCTTAATCATATTTATTACAGTCTGTTGTAAATACAACGCTAATCAATATTCGGTTATGTGTGTTTGTGTGGCACTTTTAGGAGTGTCATTCATCAATTCAGTAAGTACTTTTAAACTCTTTTTATACTGGCTTTTACTTCTGTAAAGAAAATGAGAATCTGATTTGTCTTCTCCTTTCAATTGAACGTTTGCACCCCTTCGCCAGTAGAGGGCGTTGTTTGATAACCGTTGACAGTTGTAAAGGTTTCCTAATGGGTTTTAGCTGCTGAATGAATTAATTCTTTAGGTTCGAGCACACAGGCTGATCTCAGACCACAGTTTCTTAGGGAGTGCCTTAAAGAAAGATTTATTCTGCATACTCACTTTGCCATCCAACTCTTGAAGTAACTTTCTTGAACTAATATACATACATATGTATATATATATATATATATATATATATATATATATATATATATATATATATTTAGCCTGTATATCGTGTACATATTGAACAAGATATTATTATGAAGGGATTGAGGGATTTAAGCAATAGTAACTCCAAAAATAAAGCTAGATAACACAATAAAACACAACAAAAACGTGATAACGTAATAAAAAACATGCCTTTAGAAATGTTTTATGAACGGAGTTATCTCATTTTGGAACCAAAGTCTTCATATAGGCTACTTTATAATGGCACTGATTGATGCAAGTAAACAGGCATGAAGCAAGGCACGAGAAGAAAATAAATGAAGTAGCAATACAAATAAGTGATGTGTTTTGAAGAAGAGAGAAAAAATCATGAAATGAGAAGGAAATGTTATTAGCAGGGGTCTACTCCTCAATCCTCATGAAGTCAACCAGATGCTCTTATTTCTAAAAGTAACATTAATATTTCAGCATGTGATAGTAAAAAAGCGAGAGAAATCACCTTTAAATGAATTCACAGGTTTTACACAGGTCTAAATGCTTTCTCAAAAGACTTAAGAATGGCATTGATACCCTCTGTTCTTTCTGTTCAGAAAAACCTGAGTCCACTTTACATTTATTTTGGAACTGCTCTTTCACAGTTACATTTTGGTGTGACATTTGTGATTTTATCAATTGTTATGTAAATCCTAATGTTGATTTTAGGAGCACTTCCGGTGGGACGGGTTCACTTCCTGCCGTCGGTGTGGTGTCGCATATGCAGGTCATCTCTTCTGATGCACATGGATGTGTACACAAGTAAAGCTCTCACATTAACGTGTGTCTCTTGTAGACGTACAAAAGAAACAAAAGCTGATGCTCGCCGACGGCATCAGCCCGTTGTCCGAGCGCAGAGACCCAGCGCGCCCTGACGAGCGACTCTAGTAGCATGTTGGCTTGGGCAAGGCGATAGATCACCATGGCAACCAGCTGGTGTCGCGACTGCTTTTATACGGCATACTGGCGACGCTCCAACCGACGACGGTTGGTGAGGAAATTTACATTCACGTTTAACGTTAAGAACACGAGTCAGACAGAGCGTTTTTATTGTACACACTTTTGTTGAAAACGGAACTCGAAACACAATGATATTTATAAACGAGTAGTCACAGAATGACATTTCCAGACCTAGCTCATTAATTATGCAAAACAACAGCCAATGGCGGTTCTCCAAGCAATATTTGAATCGGTCATTCACAGATTGTTTGCCTCCAAATAAAGAGCTTTTGCTTATATCGTGTCGTCATTCTTTTCACCACCTAATCAATGAAATCAACGGGACTTGATGTACACATTTGAAAAAGCAAACTCTCTGTTCGATGTGAAACGGGGCTTTTAGGACATCTAGTGTAAGGAAAACAACGTTGCATGATATTACCAATCCTGTTTCGGAGCTACAGTATATACTCGTTTATGCTCTTTCGCAAATGCAACGCTTGGGGGGTGATGTGAAATTGTCATGAGATATCTTCTTTTTGATAAACGCATGGCTTTTACCACAAGATGACCTCTACCACTAGACGTCGTCATCACTTCTTCGATCGTTCCTAACAATTATTTATTAATAAAAATTAAAATCATATTTATTACAGTCTCTTAATCATATTTATTACAGTCTGTTGTTCATACAACGCTAATCAATATTCGGTTATGTGTGTTTGTGTGGCACTTTTAGGAGTGTCATTCATCAATTCAGTAAGTACTTTTAAACTCTTTTTATACTGGCTTTTACTTCTGTAAAGAAAATGAGAATCTGATTTGTCTTCTCCTTTCAATTGAACGTTTGCACCCCTTCGCCAGTCGAGGGCGTTGTTTGATAACCGTTGACAGTTGTAAAGGTTTCCTAATGGGTTTTAGCTGCTGAATGAATTAATTCTTTAGGTTCGAGCACACAGGCTGATCTCAGACCACAGTTTCTTAGGGAGTGCCTTAAAGAAAGATTTATTCTGCATACTCACTTTGCCATCCAACTCTTGAAGTAACTTTCTTGAACTAATATACATACATATGTATATATATATATATATATATATATATATATTTAGCCTGTATATCGTGTACATATTGAACAAGATATTATTATGAAGGGATTGAGGGATTTAAGCAATAGTAACTCCAAAAATAAAGCTAGATAACACAATAATACACAACAAAAACGTGATAACGTAATAAAAAACATGCCTTTAGAAATGTTTTATGAACGGAGTTATCTCATTTTGGAACCAAAGTCTTCATATAGGCTACTTTATAATGGCACTGATTGATGCAAGTAAACAGGCATGAAGCAAGGCACGAGAAGAAAATAAATGAAGTAGCAATACAAATAAGTGATGTGTTTTGAAGAAGAGAGAAAAAATCATGAAATGAGAAGGAAATGTTATTAGCAGGGGTCTACTCCTCAATCCTCATGAAGTCAACCAGATGCTCTTATTTGTAAAAGTAACGTTAATATTTCAGCCAGGGATAGTAATAAAACGAGAGAAATCACCTTTAAATGAATTCACAGGTTTTACATAGGTCTAAATGCTTTCTCAAAAGACTTAAGAATGGCATTGATACAACTCTGTTCTTTCTGTTCAGAAAAACCTGAGACCACTTTACATTTATTTTGGAACTGCTCTTTCACAATTACATTTTGGTGTGACATTTGTGATTTTATCAATTGTTATGTAAATCCTAATGTTGATTTTACATACATTAAATGTAATTTTTGGTTTTAATGAATGTGAAAAGAAAAGTGATATTTATTTTATAAACCTTATTTTTCTGTTAGCTAAATTTCACATTCACAAATCTAAATTGTCTAAATGCACTCCTCTTTTTTTGAGGTTTAAATGCGAGTTGAAAATGTACTTTGAGTAGCCTGTTGAGTTCTCTAAAAACTTAAAAGCTACAAGAACAGTGACTGTGTTTAAGGACTTTGCACCTAATCTGGATTGGAAGACTGAAGGAATTTAGTCTGGACTGAGGGAATCTGGAGCTTGTATTGACAATGATAATGGTTGTTGTAAATGTTTGTTTTTTGTTATCTTCTACAAGCATTTAATTAAAAAAAAGATATATATATAAATATATTTCAGGCAGGGATTCGAGCACTTCCGGTGGGACGGGTTCACTTCCTGCGGTTGTTGTAGCGTCGCATATGCAGGTCATCTCTTCTGATGCACATGGATGTGTAGTAAAGCTCTCACATTAACGTGTGTCTCTTGTAGACGTACAAAAGAAACAAAAGCTGATGCTCGCCGACGGCATCAGCCCGTTGTCCGAGCGCAGAGACCCAGCGCGCCCTGACGAGCGACTCTAGTAGCATGTTGGCTTGGGCCAAGGCGATAGATCACCGTGGCAACTTGCTTGTGTCGCGACTGGTTTTATACGGCATATCGGCGACGCTCCAACCGACGACGGTTGGTGAGGAAATTTACATTCACGTTTAACGTTAAGAACACGAGTCAGACAGAGCGTTTTTATTGTACACACTTTTGTTGAAAACGGAACTCGAAACACAATGATATTTATAAACGAGTAGTCACAGAATGACATTTCCAGACCTAGCTCATTAATTATGCAAAACAACAGCCAATGGCGGTTCTCCAAGCAATATTTGAATCGGTCATTCACAGATTGTTTGCCTCCAAATAAAGAGCTTTTGCTTAATTCGTGTCGTCATTCTTTTCACCACCTAATCAATGAAATCAACGGGACTTGATGTACACATTTGAAAAAGCAAACTCTCTGTTCGATGTGAAACGGGGCTTTTAGGACATCTAGTGTAAGGAAAACAACGTTGCATGATATTACCAATCCTGTTTCGGAGCTACAGTATATACTCGTTTATGCTCTTTCGCAAATGCAACACTTGGGGGGTGATGTGAAATTGTCATGAGATATCTTCTTTTTGATAAACGCATGGCTTTTACCACAAGATGACCTCTACCACTAGACGTCGTCATCACTTCTTCGATCGTTCCTAACAATTATTTATTAATAAAAATTAAAATCATATTTATTACAGTCTCTTAATCATATTTATTACAGTCTGTTGTTCATACAACGCTAATCAATATTCGGTTATGTGTGTTTGTGTGGCACTTTTAGGAGTGTCATTCATCAATTCAGTAAGTACTTTTAAACTCTTTTTATACTGGCTTTTACTTCTGTAAAGAAAATGAGAATCTGATTTGTCTTCTCCTTTCAATTGAACGTTTGCACCCCTTCGCCAGTAGAGGGCGTTGTTTGATAACCATTGACAGTTGTAAAGGTTTCCTAATGGGTTTTAGCTGCTGAATGAATTAATTCTTTAGGTTCGAGCACACAGGCTGATCTCAGACCACAGTTTCTTAGGGAGTGCCTTAAAGAAAGATTTATTCTGCATACTCACTTTGCCATCCAACTCTTGAAGTAACTTTCTTGAACTAATATACATACATATGTATATATATATATATATATATATTTAGCCTGTATATCGTGTACATATTGAACAAGATATTATTATGAAGGGATTGAGGGATTTAAGCAATAGTAACTCCAAAAATAAAGCTAGATAACACAATTAATACACAACAAAAACGTGATAACGTAGTAAAAAACATGCCTTTAGAAATGTTTTATGAACGGAGTTATCTCATTTTGGAACCAAAGTCTTCATATAGGCTACTTTATAATGGCACTGATTGATGCAAGTAAACAGGCATGAAGCAAGGCACGAGAAGAAAATAAATGAAGTAGCAATACAAATAAGTGATGTGTTTTGAAGAAGAGAGAAAAAATCATGAAATGAGAAGGAAATGTTATTGGCAGGGGTCTACTCCTCAATCCTCATGAAGTCAACCTGATTCTCTTATTTCTAAAAGTAACATTAATATTTCAGCCAGTGATAGTAAAAAAGCGAGAGAAATCACCTTTAAATGAATTCACAGGTTTTACACAGGTCTAAATGCTTTCTCAAAAGACTTAAGAATGGCATTGATACCCTCTGTTCTTTCTGTTCAGAAAAACCTGAGTCCACTTTACATTTATTTTGGAACTGCTCTTTCACAGTTACATTTTGGTGTGACATTTGTGATTTTATCAATTGTTATGTAAATCCTAATGTTGATTTTAGGAGCACTTCCGGTGGGACGGGTTCACTTCCTGCCGTCGGTGTGGTGTCGCATATGCAGGTCATCTCTTCTGATGCACATGGATGTGTACACAAGTAAAGCTCTCACATTAACGTGTGTCTCTTGTAGACGTACAAAAGAAACAAAAGCTGATGCTCGCCGACGGCATCAGCCCGTTGTCCGAGCGCAGAGACCCAGCGCGCCCTGACGAGCGACTCTAGTAGCATGTTGGCTTGGGCAAGGCGATAGATCACCGTGGCAATCAGCTGGTGTCGCGACTGCTTTTATACGGCATACTGGCGACGCTCCAACCGACGACGGTTGGTGATGAAATTTACATTCACGTTTAACGTTGAGAACACGAGTCAGACAGAGCGTTTTTATTGTACACACTTTTGTTGAAAACGGAACTCGAAACACAATGATATTTATAAACGAGTAGTCACAGAATGACATTTCCAGACCTAGCTCATTAATTATGCAAAACAACAGCCAATGGCGGTTCTCCAAGCAATATTTGAATCGGTCATTCACAGATTGTTTGCCTCCAAATAAAGAGCTTTTGCTTATATCGTGTCGTCATTCTTTTCACCACCTAATCAATGAAATCAACGGGACTTGATGTACACATTTGAAAAAGCAAACTCTCTGTTCGATGTGAAACGGGGCTTTTAGGACATCTAGTGTAAGGAAAACAACGTTGCATGATATTACCAATCCTGTTTCGGAGCTACAGTATATACTCGTTTATGCTCTTTCGCAAATGCAACGCTTGGGGGGTGATGTGAAATTGTCATGAGATATCTTCTTTTTGATAAACGCATGGCTTTTACCACAAGATGACCTCTACCACTAGAGGTCGTCATCACTTCTTCGATCGTTCCTAACAATTATTTATTAATAAAAATTAAAATCATATTTATTACAGTCTGTTGTTCATACAACGCTAATCAATATTCGGTTATGTGTGTTTGTGTGGCACTTTTAGGAGTGTCATTCATCAATTCAGTAAGTACTTTTAAACTCTTTTTATACTGGCTTTTACTTCTGTAAAGAAAATGAGAATCTGATTTGTCTTCTCCTTTCAATTGAACGTTTGCACCCCTTCGCCAGTAGAGGGCGTTGTTTGATAACCGTTGACAGTTGTAAAGGTTTCCTAATGGGTTTTAGCTGCTGAATGAATTAATTCTTTAGGTTCGAGCACACAGGCTGATCTCAGACCACAGTTTCTTAGGGAGTGCCTTAAAGAAAGATTTATTCTGCATACTCACTTTGCCATCCAACTCTTGAAGTAACTTTCTTGAACTAATATACATACATATGTATATATATATATATATATATATATATATATATATATATATTTAGCCTGTATATCGTGTACATATTGAACAAGATATTATTATGAAGGGATTGAGGGATTTAAGCCATAGTAACTCCAAAAATACAGCTAGATAACACAATAAAACACAACAAAAACATGATAACATAATAAAAAACATGCCATTAGAAATGAGAGTTATCTCATATGCAGGTCATCTCTTCTGATGCACATGGATGTGTACACAAGTAAAGCGAGTCTCACATTAACGCGTGTCTCTTGTAGACGTACAAAAGAAACAAAAGCCGATGCACGCCGGCGATCCGACGGGCATCGGCCCGTTGTTTCCGAGCGCAGAGACCAAGCGCGCCCTGACGAGCGACTCTAGTAGCGTGTTGGCTTGGTGTCAAGGCGATAGGTCCCCGGCCCGAACAGATCTAGCAGGTGTCGCGACTGCTTTTATACGGCACATCGGCGACGCTACAGCCGACGACGGTTGGTGAGAAAATGTACATTCACGTTTAACGTTGAGAACACGAGTCATACAGAACAGAGCATTTTTATTGTACACACTTTTGTTGAAAACGGACCTCGAAACACAATGATATTTGTAAATGAGTAGTCACAGAATGACATTTCCAGACCTAGCTCATTAATTATGCAAAACAACAGCCAATGGCGGTTCTCCAACTGCACACAAAGCAATATTTGAGTCGGTCATTCACAGATTGTTTGAAGTATATAGACATGATATGACTTTGTTTGCTTAATAAGCAGTTTAGATCGTTGGATTACTCTGCAGTAATTGTGGCACATTACTGCAGAGCAATCAGGGTTACTGTGTGTTCACACCGAACGCGAATGAGGCGTCAAGCGCGAGTGATTTACATGTTAAGTCAATGTAAAGACGCGATAGACGCGCTTGCGGCGCGAATAGCGCGAATGAGGCGTCGCGAATGACGCGAATGACGCGAATTGCGCGAATGACGCGAATTGCGCGAATGACGCGAATGACGCGAATTGCGCGAATCGCGCGAGTTGAAAAATCTGAACTTTGGCGGAAATTCGCGCCGCGTTAACCAATCAGGAGCCTGCTTGAGTAGTGACGTAGACAACGTAGCGAGCAGAGGCAGAAATAAAAAATGGAGGACACGCTCATCTCAGTGTGTGGACACCCGGAGCTATATGATACGTGTTCATAAAAATAGGAATAAAAAGGATCTTGCTTGGAAGAAAGTGAGTGAGGAGGTCGGAGAATCCGGTAAATTGTAAAAACATTTTCGTGAAGCGAATTTCACTCGCGAATGACGCGAATAGCGCGAATGACGCGTTTTTCACGAGCGAATAGCGCGAATGACGCGAATGAAGCGAATGACGCGAATGAAGCGAGTAAACACAAAATGTTCAAGCGTCAAACTACTCGCGAATAGCGCGTTTTTGACGCCTCATTCGCGCTCTATGTGAACACACAGTTAAGGTGCCTTGCTCAAGGGCACTTCATCCATGACCCGTGCTGGCTGGCATTGAGATTTGAATCGTCGACCTTCTGAACACAAGCCCAGCGCTTTAACCACTAGGCCACAGCGGACCCCGAGCCGCCTTGGGCGTAATAGACTGGGTTCTAAAGGGTCAGTGCCAGAGGGTCAGCCGGGATTTGAGCAATAGTAACTCCAAAAATAAAGCTAGATAACACAATAATACACAACAAAAACGTGATAACGTAATAAAAAACATGCCTTTAGAAATGTTTTATGAACGGAGTTATCTCATTTTGGAACCAAAGTCTTCATATAGGCTACTTTATAATGGCACTGATTGATGCAAGTAAACAGGCATGAAGGAAGGCACGAGAAGAAAATAAATGAAGTAGCAATACAAATAAGTGATGTGTTTTGAAGAAGAGAGAAAAAATCATGAAATGAGAAGGAAATGTTATTAGCAGGGGTCTACTCCTCAATCCTCATGAAGTCAACCAGATGCTCTTATTTGTAAAAGTAACGTTAATATTTCAGCCAGGGATAGTAATAAAACGAGAGAAATCACCTTTAAATGAATTCACAGGTTTTACACAGGTCTAAATGCTTTCTCAAAAGACTTAAGAATGGCATTGATACAACTCTGTTCTTTCTGTTCAGAAAAACCTGAGACCACTTTACATTTATTTTGGAACTGCTCTTTCACAGTTACATTTTGGTGTGACATTTGTGATTTTATCAATTGTTATGTAAATCCTAATGTTGATTTTACATACATTAAATGTAATTTTTGGTTTTCATGAATGTGAAAAGAAAAGTGATATTTATTTTATAAACCTTATTTTTCTGTTAGCTAAATTTCACATTCACAAATCTAAATTGTCTAAATGCACTCCTCTTTTTTTGAGGTTTAAATGCGAGTTGAAAATGTACTTTGAGTAGCCTGTTGAGTTCTCTAAAAACTTAAAAGCTACAAGAACAGTGACTGTGTTTAAGGACTTTGCACCTAATCTGGATTGGAAGACTGAAGGAATTTAGTCTGGACTGAGGGAATCTGGAGCTTGTATTGACAATGATAATGGTTGTTGTAAATGTTTGTTTTTTGTTATCTTCTACAAGCATTTAATTAAAAAAAAAGGTATATATATAAATATATTTCAGGCAGGGATTCGAGCACTTCCGGTGGGACGGGTTCACTTCCTGCGGTTGGTGTATAGCGTCGCATATGCAGGTCATCTCTTCTGATGCACATGGATGTGTAGTAAAGCTCTCACATTAACGTGTGTCTCTTGTAGACGTACAAAAGAAACAAAAGCCGATGCTCGCCGACGGCATCAGCCCGTTGTCCGAGCGCAGAGACCCAGCGCGCCCTTACGAGCGACTCTAGTAGCATGTTGGCTTGGGCCAAGGCGATAGATCACCGTGGCAACTTGCTGGTGTCGCGACTGGTTTTATACGGCAAATCGGCGACGCTCCAACCGACGACGGTTGGTGAGGAAATTTACATTCACGTTTAACGTTAAGAACACGAGTCAGACAGAGCGTTTTTATTGTACACACTTTTGTTGAAAACGGAACTCGAAACACAATGATATTTATAAACGAGTAGTCACAGAATGACATTTCCAGACCTAGCTCATTAATTATGCAAAACAACAGCCAATGGCGGTTCTCCAAGCAATATTTGAATCGGTCATTCACAGATTGTTTGCCTCCAAATAAAGAGCTTTTGCTTATATCGTGTCGTCATTCTTTTCACCACCTAATCAATGAAATCAACGGGACTTGATGTACACATTTGAAAAAGCAAACTCTCTGTTCGATGTGAAACGGGGCTTTTAGGACATCTAGTGTAAGGAAAACAACGTTGCATGATATTACCAATCCTGTTTCGGAGCTACAGTATATACTCGTTTATGCTCTTTCGCAAATGCAACGCTTGGGGGGTGATGTGAAATTGTCATGTGATATCTTCTTTTTGATAAACGCATGGCTTTTACCACAAGATGACCTCTACCACTAGACGTCGTCATCACTTCTTCGATCGTTCCTAACAATTATTTATTAATAAAAATTAAAATCATATTTATTACAGTCTGTTGTTCATACAACGCTAATCAATATTCGGTTATGTGTGTTTGTGTGGCACTTTTAGGAGTGTCATTCATCAATTCAGTAAGTACTTTTAAACTCTTTTTATACTGGCTTTTACTTCTGTAAAGAAAATGAGAATCTGATTTGTCTTCTCCTTTCAATTGAACGTTTGCACCCCTTCGCCAGTCGAGGGCGTTGTTTGATAACCGTTGACAGTTGTAAAGGTTTCCTAATGGGTTTTAGCTGCTGAATGAATTAATTCTTTAGGTTCGAGCACACAGGCTGATCTCAGACCACAGTTTCTTAGGGAGTGCCTTAAAGAAAGATTTATTCTGCATACTCACTTTGCCATCCAACTCTTGAAGTAACTTTCTTGAACTAATATACATACATATGTATATATATATATATATATATATATATATATATATATATATATATATATATATATATATATATATATATATATATATATATATATTTAGCCTGTATATCGTGTACATATTGAACAAGATATTATTATGAAGGGATTGAGGGATTTAAGCAATAGTAACTCCAAAAATAAAGCTAGATAACACAATAAAACACAACAAAAACGTGATAACGTAATAAAAAACATGCCTTTAGAAATGTTTTATGAACGGAGTTATCTCATTTTGGAACCAAAGTCTTCATTAGGCTACTTTATAATGGCACTGATTGATGCAAGTAAACAGGCATGAAGCAAGGCACGAGAAGAAAATAAATGAAGTAGCAATACAAATAAGTGATGTGTTTTGAAGAAGAGAGAAAAAATCATGAAATGAGAAGGAAATGTTATTAGCAGGGGTCTACTCCTCAATCCTCATGAAGTCAACCTGATTCTCTTATTTCTAAAAGTAACATTAATATTTCAGCCAGTGATAGTAAAAAAGCGAGAGAAATCACCTTTAAATGAATTCACAGGTTTTACACAGGTCTAAATGCTTTCTCAAAAGACTTAAGAATGGCATTGATACCCTCTGTTCTTTCTGTTCAGAAAAACCTGAGTCCACTTTACATTTATTTTGGAACTGCTCTTTCACAGTTACATTTTGGTGTGACATTTGTGATTTTATCAATTGTTATGTAAATCCTAATGTTGATTTTAGGAGCACTTCCGGTGGGACGGGTTCACTTCCTGCCGTCGGTGTGGTGTCGCATATGCAGGTCATCTCTTCTGATGCACATGGATGTGTACACAAGTAAAGCTCTCACATTAACGTGTGTCTCTTGTAGACGTACAAAAGAAACAAAAGCTGATGCTCGCCGACGGCATCAGCCCGTTGTCCGAGCGCAGAGACCCAGCGCGCCCTGACGAGCGACTCTAGTAGCATGTTGGCTTGGGCAAGGCGATAGATCACCGTGGCAACCAGCTGGTGTCGCGACTGCTTTTATACGGCATACTGGCGACGCTCCAACCGACGACGGTTGGTGTTGAAATTTACATTCACGTTTAACGTTGAGAACACGAGTCAGACAGAGCGTTTTTATTGTACACACTTTTGTTGAAAACGGAATTCGAAACACAATGATATTTATAAACGAGTAGTCACAGAATGACATTTCCAGACCTAGCTCATTAATTATGCAAAACAACAGCCAATGGCGGTGCTCCAAGCAATATTTGAATCGGTCATTCACAGATTGTTTGCCTCCAAATAAAGAGCTTTTGCTTATATCGTGTCGTCATTCTTTTCACCACCTAATCAATGAAAACAACGGGACTTGATGTACACATTTGAAAAAGCAAACTCTCTGTTCGATGTGAAACGGGGCTTTTAGGACATCTAGTGTAAGGAAAACAACGTTGCATGATATTACCAATCCTGTTTCGGAGCTACAGTATATACTCGTTTATGCTCTTTCGCAAATGCAACGCTTGGGGGGTGATGTGAAATTGTCATGAGATCACTTCTTTTTGATAAACGCATGGCTTTTACCACAAGATGACCTCTACCACTAGAGGTCGTCATCACTTCTTCGATCGTTCCTAACAATTATTTATTAATAAAAATTAAAATCATATTTATTACAGTCTCTTAATCATATTTATTACAGTCTGTTGTTCATACAACGCTAATCAATATTCGGTTATGTGTGTTTGTGTGGCACTTTTAGGAGTGTCATTCATCAATTCAGTAAGTACATTTAAACTCTTTTTATACTGGCTTTTACTTCTGTAAAGAAAATGAGAATCTGATTTGTCTTCTCCTTTCAATTGAACGTTTGCACCCCTTCGCCAGTAGAGGGCTTTGTCTGATAACCGTGGACAGTTGTAAAGGTTTCCTAATGGGTTTTAGCTGCTGAATGATTGAATTCTCTAGGTTCGAGCACACAGGCTGATCTCAGACCACAGTTTCTTAGGGAGTGCCTTAAAGAAAGGTTTATTCTGCATACTCACTTTGCCATCCAACTCTTGAAGTAACTTTCTTGAACTAATATACATACATATATATATATATATATATAGAGCCTGTATATTGTGTACATATTGAACAAGATATTATTATGAAGGGATTGAGGGATTTAAGCCATAGTAACTCCAAAAATACAGCTAGATAACACAATAAAACACAACAAAAACATGATAACATAATAAAAAACATGCCTTTAGAAATGAGAGTTATCTCATATGCAGGTCATCTCTTCTGATGCACATGGATGTGTACACAAGTAAAGCGAGTCTCACATTAACGCGTGTCTCTTTTAGACGTACAAAAGAAACAAAAGCCGATGCACGCCGGCGATCCGACGGGCATCGGCCCGTTGTTTCCGAGCGCAGAGACCAAGCGCGCCCTGACGAGCGACTCTAGTAGCGTGTTGGCTTGGTGTCAAGGCGATAGGTCCCCGGCCCGAACAGACCTAGCAGGTGTCGCGACTGCTTTTATACGGCACATCGGCGACGCTACAGCCGACGACGGTTGGTGAGAAAATGTACATTCACGTTTAACGTTGAGAACACGAGTCAGACAGAACAGAGCATTTTTATTGTACACACTTTTGTTGAAAACGGAACTCGAAACACAATGATATTTGTAAACGAGTAGTCACAGAATGACATTTCCAGACCTAGCTCATTAATTATGCAAAACAACAGCCAATGGCGGTTCTCCAACTGCACACAAAGCAATATTTGAGTCGGTCATTCACAGATTGTTTGAAGTATATAGACATGATATGACTTTGTTTGCTTAATCAGCAGTTTAGATCGTTGAAGCAAGGCACGAGAAGAAAATAAATGAAGTAGCAATACAAATAAGTGATGTGTTTTGAAGAAGAGAGAAAAAATCATGAAATGAGAAGGAAATGTTATTAGCAGGGGTCTACTCCTCAATCCTCATGAAGTCAACCAGATGCTCTTATTTGTAAAAGTAACGTTAATATTTCAGCCAGTGATAGTAATAAAACGAGAGAAATCACCTTTAAATGAATTCACAGGTTTTACACAGGTCTAAATGCTTTCTCAAAAGACTTAAGAATGGCATTGATACAACTCTGTTCTTTCTGTTCAGAAAAACCTGAGACCACTTTACATTTATTTTGGAACTGCTCTTTCACAGTTACATTTTGGTGTGACATTTGTGATTTTATCAATTGTTATGTAAATCCTAATGTTGATTTTACATACATTAAATGTAATTTTTGGTTTTCATGAATGTGAAAAGAAAAGTGATATTTATTTTATAAACCTTATTTTTCTGTTAGCTAAATTTCACATTCACAAATCTAAATTGTCTAAATGCACTCCTCTTTTTTGAGGTTTAAATGCGAGTTGAAAATGTACTTTGAGTAGCCTGTTGAGTTCTCTAAAAACTTAAAAGCTACAAGAACAGTGACTGTGTTTAAGGACTTTGCACCTAATCTGGATTGGAAGACTGAAGGAATTTAGTCTGGACTGAGGGAATCTGGAGCTTGTATTGACAATGATAATGGTTGTTGTAAATGTTTGTTTTTTGTTATCTTCTACAAGCATTTAATTAAAAAAAAAGATATATATATAAATAAAGCGTCGCATATGTGTGGTATACTTAAAGTTGACTGTCAATTTAAGTTCATGTAGTTCGTTAAAATGATGTTGTTATATATTTATTTGAGTATTTTGCGTAGAAAGTTGCGTACCTGCGCGATGACGTCACTGCACGTAATGGGGAAGAACGTCGCTACGCGCTTCATTTCCAGTAAGAACACTGATAAGGAAGCAACGCGTCCGTCTTGTTCTTTTATATAATCTTCTCCTCATTGCAGGTAATTGTAAATTTTATGTGTGACATATACATAGCGATGTAACGGTGTTTATTAAGTCATTAATCTCTTATTTTTATTTTAATGAACGATGTATAAAAGAGAGCATGGTTAGCACGTGCGTTTATATCGCAATGGTGCTACTCCACAAGAGTTTAAGTATGTTTGTGAAAGTGAATGTAATCTTGTGTTGTAAATGTTAAGCGTTATTTTCTCTCTGTTTTGAATTGTTATCTAAGCGTGATTGACGTTAACGATCTATGAGTACTGAATGCTATTATCAGAGTGGATGTTACGTCACTGATCATTTCTCTATGTTGGGTAAACATATGTTTGAATCATTCATGCTGTTCTTTTACATTTTAAATATATTCAATGTCATTACATTAAACATTTTCCAGTAAGAACACTGATAAGGAAGCAACGCGTCCGTCTTGTTCTTTTATATAATCTTCTCCTCATTGCAGGAGTACTACAATTTTGGAGGCACCGCTGGGATGAATGTTGGGTGGATTAACTCCCTGGCCGGTAGAACCCATCTAGCAACACCATCCTGTTCACAGTGACGTTGAAACTGCAGTGTGAGGCAGCGAGGGCGAGTAGTGAGGTGATCTGGTCGAGCAATGCACTTGCTGAGGTTCAGCGATAACCAGCAGTAGCAACGTCGAGTCAGTGAGGTAAACACTACCCTCAACAACCCATACACGGCTGCTAATAATGGATGCGTTTAAAAGTCTCCAGGATGAAATCGGGGAGAAACTATGTAAACTTTCATGTGAAAAACTGACAGAACTCTGTGTCTTTCTTCACATTACAAAGGAGGGTGAAACAAATGCAACTCGTTTGTCTCTGTTAAACAGTCTGAGTAACCACATGCTAAGAGCTGAGTTAGGGGAGCTCGAGGATGGTGGGATGGCTGAGCTGCTGGAAATTAATGAACAATTGAGTCTGCTCACGGGGACTGATGTTGACAGTTCTGAACACAGGCTTGCGAGAGAGGAAAATACTTCTCGTGAGGGGGCTAACATGATGCGGGAAATAAGGGAAAATGAAAATGTGTCAGAGTCGTTTTCCACCATGCATATCAGTCATGCCATGCCTCACACTACGGAAGGCCAACAGGGACATAAGGACCGTAACTCAGTGAGCTCTGTAGATCTACCACAGCGACAGGTCACCTCAGTATGGCATAAAGACTTCAAAATATCAGGTCTGATAGGTGATCCGGGTCAAAAGGACCGACTTTCCTTTTCAAGTTTGGTACGGCAGATAGAAAGTGGAATAAACAAAGGTTACCCAGAACAGGAAATAATTGATTCGGTCATCAAGGCTATCACGCCAGGGTTTCAGCTGCGAAGTTATCTTGAGGGAAAGGCAGGGCTGACACTCCCAGTGCTAAGACACATATTGCGCTCTCACTACCAGGAAAAAAATGCAACTGAACTATATAAACAACTCACTACAGAAGCGCAGCGCCCAAAAGGAACCCCACAAAGCTTCCTGATCCGCGTCCTCGACCTTAGACAGAAAATCTTGTTCGCCTCTCAAGAAGATGACTCTGGGTTAAAATATGACCCGGCTCTGGTCCAAAACATGTTCTTACACACAGTTCTAACAGGGCTGCATAATGATCGCATCCAAAGTGACTTTTAACAATATCTGTCCATCCCCACTATAACCGACGAAGTGTTACTAGAGAAACTTAATGTCGCTTGTTCTAACGAATCGGAACGGCAAAGCAAACGGAAAGGTGAACGAACCGGCACTGTTCATGTTGTGCAGCTAGATGACCCTGAACCAAAATGCCAATCTAAACACCCTAAGTTTGATCTGATGGCGCAGCTGAAAAGTCTAAGTGAGGATGTCATGCAACTTAAAGAAACAATGCAGAAGCCCTTTCCTGTTACTCAGCGATGCTGTGCAGTCCATAACCAGGAACCAGTAGCTACAGCTGCCCCCCAGCATCAGAGCCGCTCCCAAGGTTTCCAACCGGCCCCTGGATGGACGCCAATCCGAGAGAGTCAGGCCTGGGGAGCAGAGACAGTTAAATGCCAACAGGGGACGGGTCCATATTCGTCTTCACACCAGCTTGACCAAAGTCAAAAACATGTATCGGAACGATATATACCGCACACAAAGCCGGTTCAATACCCTTTTGTCACACAAGAGCATCCTGTGCAGTCACCCCAACAGTATGTAACCCATCATGCACAACCTTATGCGACTCAGCCTCTAAACGTTGGAGCAGCCCCATATTATGGCCAGCAGTATGTGGTGCCGCCACAACCATACCCTCATCAGTACCGACCACCTCGCCATCCACGAGCGAGACAATGTTTCCATTGCCAGCAATGCAAAACCATGGAACCATGTACTCACTGTTACTTGTGTGGCAGCAGCGAGCATTTCTCAGCTGGCTGTAAGAGCAAGAGTGTCAGACCCCAGTCAGGAGCGGCGTTAAACAGGAGTGGGTTACCCCCGAGGGACAGGGTGTGACCCAAACAGTGAAAAGGTCCCAAGAACAAGGAAGTGGCCCAAATCAGCAGGTACAGCGTGATCTTGAGCCCCAGTCACTTAACAGTATTTTACCTAGTTCTTGTAACGTTAATTGTCATTCTGCTGTCACGTCTCTAGTAGGCAAACAATGTCTAGTGACCTGTTATCTGCAGGGACAGAGGACAGAAGCATTATGGGATACAGGTTCCCAAGTATCTATTATAGATGAACTGTGGAAAACAAAGTACGCACCTGATGTGACTCTTAAAAACATTTCCGAGGCAGCAGGCGCTCCAGATAATCTGCAGTTGGTGGCGGCAAATGGAACAAACATACCATACAGTGGCTGGGTGGAAATTACTTTCAAGTTGACATCCCCTGTAGCAAAGGGGAGAGAGTTAATCATTCCTGTGCTTGTCTTGAAGAACCAAGAGTTGTCTAGGCCAATCATAGGGTACAATGTAATCGAGCAACTAATACGGAAGTGCGATTCGGATGGATCTCATAATGCGACTGATGGAAATATGTACAACACTGTTCGGAATGCTTTCCCGGGCCTCAAGAAAAATAAAGTACACACCTTCATCAATCTAGTATCAGCAGATGACCCTGGTGTGTATGTGGTTAGAACAGTAAAGGGGAGGGTGAATGTACCAAAGCAAACTGTGATGCAGATTCAGTGTCAGGTAAGGGGGCCACTAGTGAAACAAGATACTGTGCTGCTGTTTGAACCACATGTTAATCCCCAACACCCTGACGGCCTTGAACTGTTTGATACACTATTTATGCTAAAAGAGGGTGCTTGCCCACAGATTACCATCAGTGTACAGAATGGAACAGATCATGACATCACGCTTATGGGGAGGACAGAGCTGGGGACAGTACAGTCAGTCAAGTCTATTTTGCCAACCCCACAAAGTACCACCTCTGCCTCTGTCACGCAGTCCCCACCAGAAACCACGGACGTGGATGGGGATAAGGATTCATGGGACCCTCCAGTCGATGTGGGCCATTTGACTCTGTCCCAGCAACAGCAAGTAAAACAGATGTTACATGAGGAATGCCATGCTTTCTCTAAATCAGATGATGACATTGGCTGTGTTCAAGGATTAGAGTTGAGTATTTCTCTGAATGACAACACACCGGTTACCCGCACATACACTTCAGTTCCTAAGCCTTTATATCAGGAAATGAAGGATTACCTGCGTGATTTGATCGCTCAAGGGTGGGTGGAAAAGTCTCATTCCCCATACTCGTCTCCCATTGTGTGTGTCCGTAAGAAGGATGGAAGCCTCAGATTGTGCATTGACTATAGGGACTTGAACCGTAAGACCGTTCCTGATCGCCAGCCTATACCGAGAGTGCAGGATATATTGGATGGCCTGGGAGGTAACAGCTGGTTCTCTCTATTAGATCAAGGGAAAGCGTACCACCAAGGCTTTATGTGTCCAGAGAGTAGACATCTAACGGCGTTCACTACACCGTGGGGCCTGTATCAATGGAACCGCATCCCATTTGGCCTAATGAATGCACCAGCGGCATTTCAACGATTTATGGAGGAATGTTTGGAAGGACTAAGGGATGACATTTGTATACCCTACCTTGACGACATACTGGTCTTTACTAAGTCTTTTTGTGAACAGGTGGAAGCGGTGAGGAGAGTCCTGCAACGGTTGAAAGCCCATGGAGTCAAGTTAAAGCCAAAAAAATTTGAGCTTTTCAAGAACAAGGTTCGCTATCTGGGGAGGATCGTTTCTGCGGAAGGCAGCCGCATGGACCCGGCAGACACAGTCGCTGTGACAGCACTCAAAGAAAAGAAATTGAACACTGTGGGGGACTTACGCAAGATTTTGGGCCTGCTCAGCTATTATAGACAGTATATCAAAGATTGCCAACCCCCTTTACGATCTGCTAAAGGGAAAGACTGACAATAAGAGGGACCAGAGGAAAGGAAAGCGAAAGAGGGAAACAGGCAGAATGACTCATGTGATGCCATCAAATCAACTGATCCAATGGACAGAAAATCATCAAGGGATCCTTGAAGAACTGATCGATTGTTTAGTTCAGCCTCCTGTGTTAGGATTTCCTGATTTCTCCCAGCCTTTCACACTTCACACAGATGCGTCCAACCAAGGTCTGGGAGCGGTCCTGTACCAGGAACAAAACGGGAAGCTAAGAGTTCTAGCCTACGGTTCCCGGACTTTAACAGCGGCAGAAAAAAACTATCATTTACACAGTGGGAAGTTGGAATTTCTTGCCCTCAAATGGGCTGTAACTGAAAAATTCAGAGACTACCTCTATTATGCCCCGACTTTTACGGTATTTAGTGACAACAATCCGTTAACATACGTTCTGACATCTGCCAAATTGAATGCCACTGGCTGCCGATGGGTTGCCGAGCTTGCAGATTTTCACTTTACAATTCGCTATTGCCCTGGCAAGGAAAACATTGATGCAGACTCACTTTCCAGGATGCCAGCCGATTTGGAGGAAATAATGGGAGAATGCACTGAGCAGCTTTCATCAGATTGTGTGGGATCTCTGATCCAGGCAGTGGAAGTCCAAAACGATCTGGATGTGCCCTCTGCTATAGCCTGTCAGTATATCTCTGCAAGTGTGGAGGAAAGTGGGAAAACTCTTCAACCCCTGTCAAGAGTGGGAGTAAGACAAGCTCAGGAAAATGACAAGGATATTGGAGTAGTCATTAAACACTTACAATCGGGAACCAGGCCTCCCCAGAGATGGAATTCACCAAAATCACAGTTGAAAGGCCTCCTAAGAGAATGGGACAAATTGAAATTGGATGAGGATGGAGTTCTATTTCGTAAAACGTCTCAGAGGACACAGCTGGTTTTACCAACCTCACTCAAAACAACTGTCTTACGAGAACTGCACGATGAAATGGGCCACCAGGGTCTGGACCGCACCAACAATCTCATCAGAGATCGTTTTTTCTGGCCCCACATGCAAAAAGACATCGAACATTATGTCCTGAGAACCTGTTCCTGCATAAAACAGAAAAAGCCCTGTCGGGAAACGAGGGCACCACTCAAAAGTATAACAACGACCCATCCGTTTGAACTGGTATCTATTGACTTCCTCCATGTGGACAAATGTAAGGGTGGTTATGAGTACATTTTGATAATCATTGACCATTTTACTCGATTTGCACAGGCCTATGCCACCACCTCAAAGTCAGGAAAGACAGTGGCCGACCAGTTGTTCAATGATTTTGCCCTCAAGTTTGGGTTTCCCACCCGAATTCACCATGATCAAGGGGGAGAGTTCGAAAATCAGCTGTTCACTCAACTCAGCAAGTACAGTGGCTTCGCCGGCTCCAGGACCACCCCCTACCATCCACAAGGGAATGGGCAGGTGGAAAGATTTAATCGAACTTTACTGCAAATGATGAAAACCCTCACCGAAAGACAAAAATCCAATTGGAAGCAGTCACTCAACAAATTAATATTTGCGTACAATTGCACCAAATGTGAAGTTACTGGCTTTTCACCATTCCAGCTTCTTTTTGGTCGCTCTCCAAGGCTTCCCATCGATGCTGCTTTCGGACTCGACTCGAACCCCAGCTCTGTGAGCCACAGTGAGTACGTGAAACGGTGGACCGAGGGGATGCAAGAAGCGTGTGAGATTGCAAGAGAACATGCTAAAAGGTGTGCTGACCGAAACAAGAGGAATTACGATCTCAAAGTGAGGTATACAAATCTAACTCCAGGGAGCAGGGTCCTGGTGAAAAATCTGACCCCGCGAGGCGGTACAGGAAAACTTCGAAGTTATTGGGAGAACGAAGTTCATGTCATCATACGTCAGGTTGCTGATGATATACCAGTCTACGAAGTGAAACCTGAACAGAGTAGAGGTCGCTCAAGAGTGTTGCACCACAACCTTCTCCTTCCCTGTGATCACTTACCCTTTGAAACTGCACCAAAACATACCCCCACATCAAAACCAAAGCACCAACAGATGAAAGGACGAGCCCAGCCTCCTGGGGAGAGAGAAAAACATTCAGAAAGTGAGAGTGAGGAAGAGGAATATCACCTTCGTGTAGGACCTAGTCAAATGAGAAGGGGAAGCAGTGATCATCTGAGAAAGAAAGAGATGTTACCACCTCAGTCAGTACCCTGCGAGGATGATTCCAGTCTTCCTGAGTTGATAGAGCCAATGCCCCAGTCGCACGTGAGAGAGTTAGAGATGGGACAACCAGAACCTACCGCCATATCTGAACCGAGACAAGAACCTCAGGCACACAAACAGATTGCTGAACAAGTAGACCGAGATTTACCTGTTGGAGAAGTAGCCGAGACACCTGAATTCAGAAATCTAAGACCAGAGCGAATAAATGAGTCCCAGCTTGTCATGAGGAAACGACGGCCCCCAAAAAGATTTACCTATGATCATTTTGGGACTCCATCATGTTACAATGTGCAAATAATGGGTAGTCCATACTATCCTCAAGTAATTGCCACTGGTGCAACAGCTTTAAACCCCTGGCTACCAATGCCACCCCATTATACTCAGCAACATGTGTCTTACTAATAATGAACTGTAGTTTCCTTGAACTTCATCCCTGAATAGCCATTCTATGGCCTGTGTACAGTGTGAACTGCCATCTCAATGCCTTAAAACCATTACACAGGGACTGTTTGTTGTTTCTTAGTAAGTGCATACTGCAAGAACTATAAACTTCTCACACTTAGAGGAAATAGACAAGCAATTGTTTCCCAAAGCAACTATTGTTGGTGATAAGTAACTGTTGAGAATGCTACATTGTTACAATTTAAAATTCCATGGGACTGTTTACTAACAATTGTTGAGATCTCTTTAGCATTTGCCCGTACTCTCATGTACTACCTACCTACAGGAACTGTTATAAACATATCCCAAAGAGTTCTTTAAATGGAACAGGAACAAAAACTTTGGAACTATGTGCCTTCACGACATTGTTCTACGGACTTTGAACTCTTTAATTGTTATTTTTTTTATATATGTATAGAGAGAGTGTCCCCTCGAGTTGTGCATCAGCCTGGATCCGAGGGTTTTTTCTTGGTGGTTTGACACTGAAATAGACTTGGTACTCTTAAGAAACATTGTGTACATTTCTACGGAGTAACGTATGTTAAGGAAATGTTTGTGACCATAAGTCAATTGTAAATAACTAGCTAGCGAACAAAACAAAATATTTTCGGTGATGTGTCATTGTTGCAGTATTATTACAGCTTTGTTCTATTGTTGGGTGTTTAATCCATTTTTATGTCTAGACAAGTAAAGATGTAACTATGCACGGAAATTTACCACTTCATGTGGCCTTCTACTGTTGTATAAGTGTAACGTGCCATAAAGAGAGAGATAAACAAAGTGTTGATGCTTTGGACTTTGTGTTTAGATGTCGGGGCGACATCTTATCTCGTGGGGGAGAGTGTGGTATACTGAGAGTTGACTGTCAATTTAAGTTCATGTAGTTCGTTAAAATAATGTTGTTATATATTTATTTGAGTATTTTGCGTAGAAAGTTGCGTACCTGCGCGATGACGTCACTGCACGTAATGGGGAAGAACGTCGCGACGCGCTTCATTTCCAGTAAGAACACTGATAAGGAAGCAACGCGTCCGTCTTGTTCTTTTATATAATCTTCTCCTCATTGCAGGTAATTGTAAATTTTATGTGTGACATATACATAGCGATGTAACGGTGTTTATTAAGTCATTAATCTCTTATTTTTATTTTAATGAACGATGTATAAAAGAGAGCATGGTTAGCACGTGCGTTTGTATCGCAATGGTGCTACTCCACAAGAGTTTAAGTATGTTTGTGAAAGTGAATGTAATCTTGTGTTGTAAATGTTAAGCGTTATTTTCTCTCTGTTATGAATTGTTATCTAAGCGTGATTGACGTTAACGATCTATGAGTACTGAATGCTATTATCAGAGTGGATGTTACGTCACTGATCATTTCTCTATGTTGGGTAAACATATGTTTGAATCATTCATGCTGTTCTTTTACATTTTAAATATATTCAATGTCATTACATTAAACATTTTCCAGGAAGAACACTGATAAGGAAGCAACGCGTCCGTCTTGTTCTTTTATATAATCTTCTCCTCATTGCAGGAGGCAAGGCAAGGCAAGTTTATTTGTATAGCACATTTCTTACACAATGGCAATTCAAAGTGCTTTACATAGAAGAAATTAAAAATATCCATTTGATAAAACAGTTAAGAAATAAGAAAAATAAAAGTAACCAGTTAAGAATAAAAAAATAAAATAACATAGTTTAGAAGAAATAAGAAAAATAAAAATTAACCAGTTAATAAAATAAAATAAAATATAGTTTAGATTAGATAATCAATAAAATAAAGTACAGCGCAAACAGTCGGACGGTCAGAGGCACAGTGGCACATTAATCAAATGCAAAGTTAAACAGATGTGTTTTGAGTCTGGATTTGAATGTGACTACTGTAGGAGCACATCTGATCTCTTCTGGAAGCTGGTTCCAGCTGCGGCTCGCATAATAGCTAAATGCAGACTCTCCTTGCTTAGAGAGAACCCTTGGTATTTCTAGCTGATGCGATCCTAATGACCTGAGTGTTCTTTTGGGTCTGTATTCAATGAGCATATCTGCAATGTATTGAGGTCCTAGGCCATTGAACGATTTATATACCAGTAGTAAAACTTTAAAATCTATCCTATATGTAACTGGTAGCCAGTGTAAAGACCTGAGGACTGGTGTGATATGATCATATTTTCTGGTTCTGCTCAGAATCCTTGCCGCAGCGTTCTGTATGAGCTGCATCTGTCTTATGGTCTTTTTGGGAAGGCCAGTAAGGAGCCCATTACAATAATCCACCCTGCTGGTGATGAAAGCATGCACTAGTTTCTCTAAGTCTTGACTAGAAACAAAGCATCTAATTCTTGCAATATTTTTCAGATGATAGTATGCTGATTTAGTTATTGCTTTGACATGACTACTGAAGCTAAGGTCTGACTCTAGAGACACACCGAGATTCCTGACTTGATTTTTTGTTGTTTGACCTTTAGAGTGAAGGTACGCGTTCACCTTGAGAACTTCATCTTTATTTCCAAACGCAATGACTTCAGTTTTGTCTTTGTTTAACTGAAGAAAGTTTTGGCACATCCAACTATTTATTTCATCAATGCATTTGAGCAAGGAGTCAATGGGGCTGTAATCGTTAGGCGATAGGGCTAAGTATATCTGTGTGTCGTCTGCATAGCTGTGGTAAGCAATTTGGTTATTTCTCATTATTTGGCTCATTGGGAGCATGTACAGGTTGAATAGGAGAGGCGCAAGAATTGAGCCTTGGGGGACTCCGCATGTCATGGATGTCCACTCAGACTTATGGTCACCTATACTCACATAATAACCTCTTGCTTCTAGGTATGACCTGAACCATTTTAGGACTATCCCAGAAAGCCCCACCCAGTTTTCCAGCCTGTCTATAAGTATGTTGTGATCGACCGTGTCAAATGCAGCACTGAGGTCGAGTAGGACCAGCACGGATAATTTGCCTGAATCAGTACTTAAGCGAATGTCGTTTACTATCTTAATGAGTGCTGTCTCTGTGCTGTGATGTGGGCGGAACCCAGATTGAAAATTGTCAAAGTATCCGTTTGAGCTTAAGAATTTGTTCAGCTGGTTGAAGACAACTTTTTCAATGATCTTACCTATGAAGGGAAGATTTGAGATCGGTCTATAGTTGTTTAATATGGTCTTATCCAGATTGCTCTTTTTCAGGAGGGGTTTGACAACAGCAGTTTTCAGGGAGTTTGGGAAACTTCCAGAGAGAAGTGAGGCATTTACCACATCTAGGAGATCTGCTTCTAAACAGTTTAACACACTTTTGAAAAAAGATGTGGGAAGTGCATCAAGGGCGCAGGTTGATGTTTTAAGGTGTTGAACGGTTTCTTCCAAATTTTTGCCATCAATTTCTTCAAAATCAGACATTGTAACTACTTTCTCAGGTTGTGGTGTGATCTGCCTGACCCCAGCGCTACTCAAGGATGTGCTGATCACCTTTCTAATATTATTGATTTTATCAGAGAAGAAAGAAGCAAACTCACTGCACTTGCTGTCTGAGAGCATTTCACTGGGAATCTGGCTTGGGGGGTTTGTCAGTCTGTCTACAGTAGCGAAAAGAGTCCGGGTGTTGTTTAAGTTGCTATTTATAATATTTGAGAAGAAAGTCTGCCTAGCTTTGCCTAGTTCCATATTGAAAGCATGGATGGTGTCTTTGTAGATGTTATAATGGACTACAAGTTTTGTCTTCCGCCACAAGCGCTCTGCTTTTCTGCATTGTCTTTTCATATTTTGCACCGCTGTTGAGTTTCTCCAAGGTGCTTTTTGTCTACCACTCTTCCTGATTTTCACAGGGGCAATATCATCAATTACACTTTTAACCTTCGAGTTAAAAGAATCAAGGAGAGAATCAACAGAGTCAGAAGATATGCTTGGTGTTAAGGATATGGCCTTCATAAATAGTACACTAGTGTTCTCATTTAAGCATCTCTTCTTGACAGACACAGATCTAACTTCAATGGCAGGGGAGATCAATACATCAAAGAAAATACAGAAATGATCAGATAGTGCTACATCCTTAATAACAATAGATGAAATGTTTAGACCCTTACTGATAAGTAAATCTAGAGTGTGTCCACGATTGTGTGTGGGTCCATGTACATGCTGAGTCAGGTCAAATGTTTTTAAAACAGTTTTGATTTCTTTTGCCATATTGTTTTCTGCATTATCTACGTGAATGTTAAAATCTCCGGCAATAGAGAAACAGTCAAACTCTGAGGAAATTGTTGATAACAGTTCTGTAAAGTCCTCAGCAAAGGATGAAGAGTATTTAGGAGGCCTGTAAATAGTGATTAGTAAAATGCGAGGAGCACCTTTTAACACAATACCCAGATATTCAAAAGACGTGTAATTTCCAAATGATATTTGCTTACATTGATAGACATCTTTAAAAAGAGCAGCTACTCCCCCACCTCTCCTAACTGATCTGCAGACACTTATAAAAGTAAAGTTAGGAGGGGATGCTTCATTTAGGACTGTTGCACTGCAGCTGTCTTCTAGCCAGGTTTCATTTAGAAACATAAAATCCAGGTTGTATGTGGTTATTAAGTCGTTGACTAGAAGTGATTTGTTTTTAAGTGAGCAGATGTTTAAAAGTGCTAACTTAACGGTCTTGCTTTTTGCCCCCATAGCAATCTTGGTTTGACGTGCAATTGGCACCAGATTCGTCTGGTTTGATCTACGACTATTGAAGGCTTTAGACTTTCTGTCGTGTGATAGCAGGAGTACTACATATGCAGGTCATCTCTTCTGATGCACATGGATGTGTAGTAAAGCTCTCACATTAACGTGTGTCTCTTGTAGACGTACAAAAGAAACAAAAGCCGATGCTCGCCGACGGCATCAGCCCGTTGTCCGAGCGCAGAGACCCAGCGCGCCCTGACGAGCGACTCTAGTAGCATGTTGGCTTGGGCCAAGGCGATAGATCACCGTGGCAACTTGCTGGTGTCGCGACTGGTTTTATACGGCATATCGGCGACGCTCCAACCGACGACGGTTGGTGAGGAAATTTACATTCACGTTTAACGTTAAGAACACGAGTCAGACAGAGCGTTTTTATTGTACACACTTTTGTTGAAAACGGAACTCGAAACACAATGATATTTATAAACGAGTAGTCACAGAATGACATTTCCAGACCTAGCTCATTAATTATGCAAAACAACAGCCAATGGCGGTTCTCCAAGCAATATTTGAATCGGTCATTCACAGATTGTTTGCCTCCAAATAAAGAGCTTTTGCTTATATCATGTCGTCATTCTTTTTACCACCTAATCAATGAAATCAACGGGACTTGATGTACACATTTGAAAAAGCAAACTCTCTGTTCGATGTGAAACGGGGCTTTTAGGACATCTAGTGTAAGGAAAACAACGTTGCATGATATTACCAATCCTGTTTCGGAGCTACAGTATATACTCGTTTATGCTCTTTCGCAAATGCAACGCTTGGGGGGTGATGTGAAATTGTCATGAGATATCTTCTTTTTGATAAACGCATGGCTTTTACCACAAGATGACCTCTACCACTAGACGTCGTCATCACTTCTTCGATCGTTCCTAACAATTATTTATTAATAAAAATTAAAATCATATTTATTACAGTCTCTTAATCATATTTATTACAGTCTGTTGTTCATACAACGCTAATCAATATTCGGTTATGTGTGTTTGTGTGGCACTTTTAGGAGTGTCATTCATCAATTCAGTAAGTACTTTTAAACTCTTTTTATACTGGCTTTTACTTCTGTAAAGAAAATGAGAATCTGATTTGTCTTCTCCTTTCAATTGAACGTTTGCACCCCTTCGCCAGTAGAGGGCGTTGTTTGATAACCGTTGACAGTTGTAAAGGTTTCCTAATGGGTTTTAGCTGCTGAATGAATTAATTCTTTAGGTTCGAGCACACAGGCTGATCTCAGACCACAGTTTCTTAGGGAGTGCCTTAAAGAAAGATTTATTCTGCATACTCACTTTGCCATCCAACTCTTGAAGTAACTTTCTTGAACTAATATACATACATATGTATATATATATATATATATATATATATATACATACATATGTATATATATATATATATATATGTATATATATATATATATATATATATATATATATACATACATATGTATATATATATATATATATATATATATATATATATATATATATATATATATATATATAGCCTGTATATCGTGTACATATTGAACAAGATATTATTATGAAGGGATTGAGGGATTTAAGCAATAGTAACTCCAAAAATAAAGCTAGATAAGACAATAAAACACAACAAAAACGTGATAACGTAATAAAAAACATGCCTTTAGAAATGTTTTATGAACGGAGTTATCTCATTTTGGAACCAAAGTCTTCATATAGGCTACTTTATAATGGCACTGATTGATGCAAGTAAACAGGCATGAAGCAAGGCACGAGAAGAAAATAAATGAAGTAGCAATACAAATAAGTGATGTGTTTTGAAGAAGAGAGAAAAAATCATGAAATGAGAAGGAAATGTTATTGGCAGGGGTCTACTCCTCAATCCTCATGAAGTCAACCTGATTCTCTTATTTCTAAAAGTAACATTAATATTTCAGCCAGTGATTGTAAAAAAGCGAGAGAAATGAATTCACAGGTTAAATGAATTCACAGGTTTTACACAGGTCTAAATGCTTTCTCAAAAGACTTAAGAATGGCATTGATACCCTCTGTTCTTTCTGTTCAGAAAAACCTGAGTCCACTTTACATTTATTTTGGAACTGCTCTTTCACAGTTACATTTTGGTGTGACATTTGTGATTTTATCAATTGTTATGTAAATCCTAATGTTGATTTTAGGAGCACTTCCGGTGGGACGGGTTCACTTCCTGCCGTCGGTGTGGTGTCGCATATGCAGGTCATCTCTTCTGATGCACATGGATGTGTACACAAGTAAAGCTCTCACATTAACGTGTGTCTCTTGTAGACGTACAAAAGAAACAAAAGCTGATGCTCGCCGACGGCATCAGCCCATTGTCCGAGCGCAGAGACCCAGCGCGCCCTGACGAGCGACTCTAGTAGCATGTTGGCTTGGGCAAGGCAATAGATAACCGTGGCAACCAGCTGGTGTCGCGACTGCTTTTATACGGCATACTGGCGACGCTCCAACTGACGACGGTTGGTGATGAAATTTACATTCACGTTTAACGTTGAGAACACGAGTCAGACAGAACAGAGCATTTTTATTGTACACACTTTTGTTGAAAACGGAACTCGAAACACAATGATATTTATAAACGAGTAGTCACAGAATGACATTTCCAGACCTAGCTCATTAATTATGCAAAACAACAGCCAATGGCGGTTCTCCAACTGCACACAAAGCAATATTTGAGTCGGTCATTCACAGATTGTTTGAAGTATATAGACATGATATGACTTTGTTTGCTTAATAAGCAGTTTAGATCGTTGGATTACTCTGCAGTAATTGTGGCACATTACTGCAGAGCAATCAGGGTTAAGGTGCCTTGCTCAAGGGCACTTCATCCATGACCCGTGCTGGCTGGCATTGAGATTTGAATCGTCGACCTTCTGATCACAAGCCCAGCGCTTTAACCACTAGGCCACAGCGGACCCCGAGCCGCCTTGGGCGGAATAGACTGGGTTCTAAAGGGTCAGTGCCAGAGGGTCAGCCGGGATTTAAGCAATAGTAACTCCAAAAATAAAGCTAGATAACACAATAATACACAACAAAAATGTGATAACGTAATAAAAAACATGCCTTTAGAAATGTTTTATGAACGGAGTTATCTCATTTTGGAACCAAAGTCTTCATATAGGCTACTTTATAATGGCACTGATTGATGCAAGTAAACAGGCATGAAGCAAGGCACGAGAAGAAAATAAATGAAGTAGCAATACAAATAAGTGATGTGTTTTGAAGAAGAGAGAAAAAATCATGAAATGAGAAGGAAATGTTATTAGCAGGGGTCTACTCCTCAATCCTCATGAAGTCAACCAGATGCTCTTATTTGTAAAAGTAACGTTAATATTTCAGCCAGGGATAGTAATAAAACGAGAGAAATCACCTTTAAATGAATTCACAGGTTTTACACAGGTCTAAATGCTTTCTCAAAAGACTTAAGAATGGCATTGATACAACTCTGTTCTTTCTGTTCAGAAAAACCTGAGACCACTTTACATTTATTTTGGAACTGCTCTTTCACAGTTACATTTTGGTGTGACATTTGTGATTTTATCAATTGTTATGTAAATCCTAATGTTGATTTTAGGAGCACTTCCGGTGGGACGGGTTCACTTCCTGCCGTCGGTGTGGTGTCGCATATGCAGGTCATCTCTTCTGATGCACATGGATGTGTACACAAGTAAAGCTCTCACATTAACGTGTGTCTCTTGTAGACGTACAAAAGAAACAAAAGCTGATGCTCGCCGACGGCATCAGCCCGTTGTCCGAGCGCAGAGACCCAGCGCGCCCTGACGAGCGACTCTAGTAGCATGTTGGCTTGGGCAAGGCGATAGATCACCGTGGCAAACAGCTGGTGTTGCGACTGCTTTTATACGGCATACTGGCGACGCTCCAACCGACGACGGTTGGTGTTGAAATTTACATTCACGTTTAACGTTAAGAACACGAGTCAGACAGAGCGTTTTTATTGTACACACTTTTGTTGAAAACGGAACTCGAAACACAATGATATTTATAAACGAGTAGTCACAGAATGACATTTCCAGACCTAGCTCATTAATTATGCAAAACAACAGCCAATGGCGGTTCTCCAAGCAATATTTGAATCGGTCATTCACAGATTGTTTGCCTCCAAATAAAGAGCTTTTGCTTATATCGTGTCGTCATTCTTTTCACCACCTAATCAATGAAATCAACAGTACTTGATGTACACATTTGAAAAAGCAAACTCTCTGTTCGATGTGAAACGGGGCTTTTAGGACATCTAGTGTAAGGAAAACAACGTTGCATGATATTACCAATCCTGTTTCGGAGCTACAGTATATACTCGTTTATGCTCTTTCGCAAATGCAACGCTTGGGGGGTGATGTGAAATTGTCATGAGATATCTTCTTTTTGATAAACGCATGGCTTTTACCACAAGATGACCTCTACCACTAGACGTCGTCATCACTTCTTCGATCGTTCCTAACAATTATTTATTAATAAAAATTAAAATCATATTTATTACAGTCTCTTATTCATATTTATTACAGTCTGTTGTTCATACAACGCTAATCAATATTCGGTTATGTGTGTTTGTGTGGCACTTTTAGGAGTGTCATTCATCAATTCAGTAAGTACTTTTAAACTCTTTTTATACTGGCTTTTACTTCTGTAAAGAAAATGAGAATCTGATTTGTCTTCTCCTTTCAATTGAACGTTTGCACCCCTTCGCCAGTAGAGGGCGTTGTTTGATAACCGTTGACAGTTGTAAAGGTTTCCTAATGGGTTTTAGCTGCTGAATGAATGAATTCTTTAGGTTCGAGCACACAGGCTGATCTCAGACCACAGTTTCTTAGGGAGTGCCTTAAAGAAAGATTTATTCTGCATACTCACTTTGCCATCCAACTCTTGAAGTAACTTTCTTGAACTAATATACATACATATGTATATATATATATATATATATATATATATATATATATATATATATATATTTAGCCTGTATATCGTGTACATATTGAACAAGATATTATTATGAAGGGATTGAGGGATTTAAGCAATAGTAACTCCAAAAATAAAGCTAGATAACACAATAAAACACAACAAAAACGTGATAACGTAATAAAAAACATGCCTTTAGAAATGTTTTATGAACGGAGTTATCTCATTTTGGAACCAAAGTCTTCATATAGGCTACTTTATAATGGCACTGATTGATGCAAGTAAACAGGCATGAAGCAAGGCACGAGAAGAAAATAAATGAAGTAGCAATACAAATAAGTGATGTGTTTTGAAGAAGAGAGAAAAAATCATGAAATGAGAAGGAAATGTTATTAGCAGGGGTCTACTCCTCAATCCTCATGAAGTCAACCTGATTCTCTTATTTCTAAAAGTAACATTAATATTTCAGCCAGTGATAGTGAAAAAGCGAGAGAAATCACCTTTAAATGAATTCACAGGTTTTACACAGGTCTAAATGCTTTCTCAAAAGACTTAAGAATGGCATTGATACCCTCTGTTCTTTCTGTTCAGAAAAACCTGAGTCCACTTTACATTTATTTTGGAACTGCTCTTTCACAGTTACATTTTGGTGTGACATTTGTGATTTTATCAATTGTTATGTAAATCCTAATGTTGATTTTAGGAGCACTTCCGGTGGGACGGGTTCACTTCCTGCCGTCGGTGTGGTGTCGCATATGCAGGTCATCTCTTCTGATGCACATGGATGTGTACACAAGTAAAGCTCTCACATTAACGTGTGTCTCTTGTAGACGTACAAAAGAAACAAAAGCTGATGCTCGCCGACGGCATCAGCCCGTTGTCCGAGCGCAGAGACCCAGCGCGCCCTGACGAGCGACTCTACACACTAAAAAATGCTGGGTTATTTAATCTACCCAACCGCTGGGTTATGAAATGGTTTACCCATTATGGGTTATTTATGTCAACATTTGGGTTATATTAATATAATATTGGGTTATTTTGTGCAACTCATGCGTTGAGTTAAAATCAATCAACCCAACATACATCGGTTGACCCAGCACTTGGGTTGTTTGTGCTTCGAACGTCATCACATCGTCTCCAGAGTCCACACACCGAGTGCTCGTCACAGCAGAAAACCTGACTGATCATCCAGCGAGGTAAATAAATAATAAAAGGTTTGTGGAACTTATACTATTCACATTGTCTGTGTTGCGTTACCTGTTAAAGTAGTATCTTTATATTGTCGAGGCTTTGGTTTGGCTAACAACGTAGCCATTTAGCCGTTATCATGGATAGCCTAACGTTACAGCTTATCCGTTTGCTCTGAATTATATTAATGAATTAATTAAACAAGTTCATAATGCCCATGGGGATGTTTATTGAGCTCACCAGTCTAATTTGCCAGCTAGTTTCAAGCTAGCCAGGTGATTAGGCAGTTAACTAGTTTACTAGCCAACATGCTCTCAGTTAGTTGCTTTGCTAGCTATATTATTTTAACTAGCTATAAATGAGCGCGCTTTTTTACTGAAGCTTTTCATGTGAAGGCATAACACAGTGTTTGACTGATTAAAGTATGTAAAAAACGGTGAGATAACCTGATATGTCTGACTTAATGCATTTATTTAAGTAACGTTAATGTAGTTAACGTAATTTGACCGACAATAGATAAGAACAAATTCTTATTTAAAATGGCGGCCTGGCAAACGACAAGGGCCACTTGAGTGAGGGGTTAAGAAATATAAAATAAAAAGTTTGGGAACCACTGCTGTAGCCACAAATATTCTTGTGAAGTAAAAACATAGACAATATACATGCATGCATTTTGTCATATGAATTGTATAAGGAGAAAGGGAGGATTGTTTTCTCTATATTTTGTGATGCTAAATAAAATGGCTGTTATCTTCACATTGGGTTACATTTTGCTGCTAGTCTGCATTGCTTTTGCATAGTGACATCTGAATAGTTAATACAATAGCAATTGTATTTTTGCTTAAGCTCTTTTTGTGTTTGTTTCAGATCAATGGACAGCTTTGTCATTAACATTTTGACAGAGTGGCAGCTGACAGACCTTGTCGACAAATTTAAAGGTAAGAAATATTTGTTTTCCCATCCACAGCATATCAAGTCTGCATTGCTACTCAAGCCCTACACAATACAGCTCACTCCTCCTAGAAACGCTTCTGTGCTGTTTGATGCCCACTGTTATGCACTAAGCAACAGGAACAATAATTGATCTACTGAGGACAGACAGACGTACAGACAAACCCTGTTCTAACCGTAGCCCACGCTGTCAAAGTCAAACATGCCTCATCTCTATTCATTAAAGATTTTGATTTCTTGGCAGGAAATATGGTACACCCCAGGACGGAGCCACCGGCCAGCCACTGGATTCCGGGAGGAAAGGCTGCTGAACGTCAGAAAGCGGCTGAGATCAACCAGCAAGTCGCGGAGCATGGCACAGACACCATCACAAGCGCCAGATAATGGAGCTCTTGCAAGGGCTCTCATACCAGGTAATTATTAAACTGAAAAATTATTTGATCAAGCAAAACATCCATATTTCAGTGACTGACTACTTGTTCTTTTTTACAGAATGTACCATATCAGATGAACGTGCGTCACAGTTTAGAGAATGGATGAGAAACAATTCTCAGCCCCTCAGCCAGATAGAGACCTACATGGAGAACACGGCAGTCTACAGGGCCAAGTGCATTAGGGACAACAATCCCTCACCTAATGACCAAAGGCATGGTAGGTATAGGGAAATCTGATCTTGTATATGAGGATGCATTATTTATAACCTTTTATTATTGTGCCACATTGAATTGGTTTTAAAATGTGTTTTTCATTTTATAGATTGCACAGGACTTTCTTGTCCTGCATGGGGATGCTGCATCAAAATTGTTTGAAACTTGGCTACCCATTTATGCTGAGAAGATCCTGTGCCTGGCAAGACAGGAGGGGAAGCTGACATTACCCCTGGATGGATTATCACCAGGTAATAGTTTCTTGTCTGCATATCTTGTAAAAGCAGGGTTTTCCCTGGCTTCTTAGGGGGCTCTACCAAAAACTGCAATTTCACATCATTTTGGCCACTATCATTATCAGAATCAGAACTATAGCTAACAAAAAAAAGAAAGTGTAAATTTGCTTTAGATGTATTTGTACACCTGTATTTGCACAATTCACAGCCTTCTCGAACATGAGCTCTGAGAATAGTGAGTGATATCATAATAGGAATAGAGTTAAATAAATCTGTCAGCCTCTTTATGCTAATTGAGTACAAAAAAGTTTTCACAGCAGAGTTAACACGGCAGTACCGGTGTAACTAATAACATTACGTTTTTTTGTGATTGTTGCGGGAAAAAATCCTTGATTATGTGGCACGTCATCGCAAAAAATGCGATGGAATAGACATTATATTTATGCAATTTTATGCGATGAAATTGCGGGGATTATGAAATCATGCAAATATTCTAATTTGACCTTGCATTACAAGATCGCCATTATCCTAACAGACTGGTGACGGTAAGAAAAAATGCAAGTAAAACAAGCCATGGTCACGTTTACTGCCAAAGAAACGCAGTGCTCCGGTGCTCTTTTAAATACTTAAATCTCTGCCGCCGTCCGGCCCACTAATGGGAGGATTAACTACACTACAAACTAACCAGCTGCAGGGCGCGAATTAACAGCACGTAACAGTTCTCATGGGTTTTATTTTAGTTGGATATTGAATGACAAAATCACAGGTATGCCATTCCACATCGTATTGACACCTATGTCTTCCTACAGATAGCGTTGGGGACCTCGCCCTGAGGCAGCTGCCAGCCTTGCTTCCACCTACAACTTACAAAGTTGGCCGTGGCCGCGGTGTGAAAGTGGTTCGCCACACCATTCAGGAATGCAGCTTGGCCTTCATCGACCATAAGCTTGTAAGTCCTCAAGCACATCTAAAGGGGAAACTTTATTCATTTTATCAACATATCTGAGCTTAAAAATGTGTCCACACACACATGCATATCCAGGTTTGTTTTACTATACTTTTGTGGACAGGCATCAAATATAGCCTGACAGTATTATATAGCCCACCTATCTGACCACCTAACTCGGCTGCCTATCAGCCAGATAGGATAGTCAGATTTTCTGATCATGTTTATTGTAATGATAGATCATCAATAGATTTATGGCTTTTTAGGTCAATTGAGAACATATGATACAGATCAACGTTTTGAATTAGAGATGCACTGAATCTTTTCCAAATTAAATTCCAAGCTAACTAGACTTTATAATAAAACAATAATTTCTCTAGTGAGGACCAGGAAAATGGTCCTCACAATGTCTATATTTGAATTATTCTATAGTAGTCTGTAAACATTTGGTCCTTACTCACTCGCACTCTCTCACTTGCTCTTTTGTATTCTTTCTTTTTTAGCCTGGAATAAACATGGTGGAGTACCTCCATGAGGCCAAGGCATGTAAACCATACCCCCACATCCTGACGCTTGGCAATGATCATGGTGCATTTCAGGTCTTTGTGATAATAGCTGGACAGGAATATATGAAATCCCAGGAGGGGAGTCTAAATTAGTCAAGTTTATTCAAAGTAGAATACTTGCTTGCAAGTAGAGCTAATGGCTCTCAATAGCAACTTAGACTTTGAATTTCGTGAATTTGTTCAAGAGATTTGACTGTTGGCATGTTGAATGTTAAGCCAGTTCATTCATAATTATTGTTTTGATAAGAATGTTTTCTACCTAAGTGATATTAACGCTATTGTTGATATTAATTAATGTAATATAATAAATGTTTTCTAAGATTCCATTGTTGTTTTGTTTTTGTATTTTTTATTGCATAATATATGCATAAATATATCATGTATTCTGCTCTAGGTTTGTAGTTTAACAGTTTTATAGCTATGGGTAGTCTATTGCAATTTATTTTCTTAAATTGTACTGTAATGTGTTAGAATTATCTGGCATATGGGTTAATTTGACCCAACATTTGGGTACACTATATAACCAATATGTAGTTGAATCAACCCAGCATTGTAATTAATT
This sequence comes from Barbatula barbatula, assembly GCF_947034865.1. Lineage (NCBI taxonomy): Eukaryota > Metazoa > Chordata > Actinopteri > Cypriniformes > Nemacheilidae > Barbatula > Barbatula barbatula. The sequence goes on from NC_136773.1 coordinate 6,403,953, forward strand.
TGACCCAACATTTGGGTACACTATTTAACCAAAATATGTAGTTAAATCAACCCATAATTGTAATTGGTTTTAACCCTGCATTTGGGTAGAATATTTAACTCATCTGTTGGGTTAAATATGACCGACCCATCATGCTGGGTCAAATTAACTAATGCTGGGCTGGTGCAATATTTAACCAGCGGCTGAGTTATAAAACAACCCAAGTTGAGTTATTTTTAACCCAGCATTTTTTAGAGTGTAGTAGCATGTTGGCTTGGGCAAGGCGATGGATCACCATGGCAACCAGCTGGTGTCGCGACTGCTTTTATACGGCATACTGGCGACGCTCCAACTGACGACGGTTGGTGATGAAATTTACATTCACGTTTAACGTTGAGAACACGAGTCAGACAGAGCGTTTTTATTGTACACACTTTTGTTGAAAACGGAACTCGAAACACAATGATATTTATAAACGAGTAGTCACAGAATGACATTTCCAGACCTAGCTCATTAATTATGCAAAACAACAGCCAATGGCGGTTCTCCAACTGCACACAAAGCAATATTTGAGTCGGTCATTCACAGATTGTTTGAAGTATATAGACATGATATGACTTTGTTTGCTTAATAAGCAGTTTAGATCGTTGGATTACTCTGCAGTAATTGTGGCACATTACTGCAGAGCAATCAGGGTTAAGGTGCCTTGCTCAAGGGCACTTCATCCATGACCCGTGCTGGCTGGCATTGAGATTTGAATCGTCGACCTTCTGAACACAAGCCCAGCGCTTTAACCACTAGGCCACAGCGGACCCCGAGCCGCCTTGGGCGTAATAGACTGGGTTCTAAAGGGTCAGTGCCAGAGGGTCAGCCGGGATTTGAGCAATAGTAACTCCAAAAATAAAGCTAGATAACACAATAATACACAACAAAAACGTGATAACGTAATAAAAAACATGCCTTTAGAAATGTTTTATGAACGGAGTTATCTCATTTTGGAACCAAAGTCTTCATATAGGCTACTTTATAATGGCACTGATTGATGCAAGTAAACAGGCATGAAGCAAGGCACGAGAAGAAAATAAATGAAGTAGCAATACAAATAAGTGATGTGTTTTGAAGAAGAGAGAAAAAATCATGAAATGAGAAGGAAATGTTATTAGCAGGGGTCTACTCCTCAATCCTCATGAAGTCAACCAGATGCTCTTATTTGTAAAAGTAACGTTAATATTTCAGCCAGGGATAGTAATAAAACGAGAGAAATCACCTTTAAATGAATTCACAGGTTTTACACAGGTCTAAATGCTTTCTCAAAAGACTTAAGAATGCCATTGATACAACTCTGTTCTTTCTGTTCAGAAAAACCTGAGACCACTTTACATTTATTTTGGAACTGCTCTTTCACAGTTACATTTTGGTGTGACATTTGTGATTTTATCAATTGTTATGTAAATCCTAATGTTGATTTTACATACATTAAATGTAATTTTTGGTTTTCATGAATGTGAAAAGAAAAGTGATATTTATTTTATAAACCTTATTTTTCTGTTAGCTAAATTTCACATTCACAAATCTAAATTGTCTAAATGCACTCCTCTTTTTTTGAGGTTTAAATGCGAGTTGAAAATGTACTTTGAGTAGCCTGTTGAGTTCTCTAAAAACTTAAAAGCTACAAGAACAGTGACTGTGTTTAAGGACTTTGCACCTAATCTGGATTGGAAGACTGAAGGAATTTAGTCTGGACTGAGGGAATCTGGAGCTTGTATTGACAATGATAATGGTTGTTGTAAATGTTTGTTTTTTGTTATCTTCTACAAGCATTTAATTAAAAAAAAAGATATATATATAAATATATTTCAGGCAGGGATTCGAGCACTTCCGGTGGGACGGGTTCACTTCCTGCGGTTGGTGTATAGCGTCGCATATGCAGGTCATCTCTTCTGATGCACATGGATGTGTAGTAAAGCTCTCACATTAACGTGTGTCTCTTGTAGACGTACAAAAGAAACAAAAGCCGATGCTCGCCGACGGCATCAGCCCGTTGTCCGAGCGCAGAGACCCAGCGCGCCCTTACGAGCGACTCTAGTAGCATGTTGGCTTGGGCCAAGGCGATAGATCACCGTGGCAACTTGCTGGTGTCGCGACTGGTTTTATACGGCATATCGGCGACGCTCCAACCGACGACGGTTGGTGAGGAAATTTACATTCACGTTTAACGTTGAGAACACGAGTCAGACAGAGCGTTTTTATTGTACACACTTTTGTTGAAAACGGAACTCGAAACACAATGATATTTATAAACGAGTAGTCACAGAATGACATTTCCAGACCTAGCTCATTAATTATGCAAAACAACAGCCAATGGCGGTGCTCCAAGCAATATTTGAATCGGTCATTCACAGATTGTTTGCCTCCAAATAAAGAGCTTTTGCTTATATCGTGTCGTCATTCTTTTCACCACCTAATCAATGAAAACAACGGGACTTGATGTACACATTTGAAAAAGCAAACTCTCTGTTCGATGTGGAACGGGGCTTTTAGGACATCTAGTGTAAGGAAAACAACGTTGCATGATATTACCAATCCTGTTTCGGAGCTACAGTATATACTCGTTTATGCTCTTTCGCAAATGCAACGCTTGGGGGGTGATGTGAAATTGTCATGAGATATCTTCTTTTTGATAAACGCATGGCTTTTACCACAAGATGACCTCTACCACTAGATGTCGTCATCACTTCTTCGATCGTTCCTAACAATTATTTATTAATAAAAATTAAAATCATATTTATTACAGTCTCTTATTCATATTTATTACAGTCTGTTGTTCATACAACGCTAATCAATATTCGGTTATGTGTGTTTGTGTGGCACTTTTAGGAGTGTCATTCATCAATTCAGTAAGTACTTTTAAACTCTTTTTATACTGGCTTTTACTTCTGTAAAGAAAATGAGAATCTGATTTGTCTTCTCCTTTCAATTGAACGTTTGCACCCCTTCGCCAGTAGAGGGCGTTGTTTGATAACCGTTGACAGTTGTAAAGGTTTCCTAATGGGTTTTAGCTGCTGAATGAATTAATTCTTTAGGTTCGAGCACACAGGCTGATCTCAGACCACAGTTTCTTAGGGAGTGCCTTAAAGAAAGATTTATTCTGCATACTCACTTTGCCATCCAACTCTTGAAGTAACTTTCTTGAACAAATATACATACATATGTATATATATATATATATATATATATATATGTATATATATATATATATATATATATATATTTAGCCTGTATATCGTGTACATATTGAACAAGATATTATTATGAAGGGATTGAGGGATTTAAGCAATAGTAACTCCAAAAATAAAGCTAGATAACACAATTGTTCCGCCCTTCGGCGTTTTAATTTGTTTCCTAGTCGGACCCGTTAGTACGGGCAAGCGTTCGAGCCGAGCAACAGTGCGGAAATCACCCTCGTGTCTGCGTCATCACAGAGTTTGGTTAAATCTTTGTCTGTAAGTCCTTTTTTCGTCAGAATTGTGGTTTCTGTATGATGTATGTTTACTTTAAGTAATGTGTGTTATTACGTTCGTGACTCTTTCAGTTTCATCGCGTATGCTCTAGTTTGAAGCTTTTTTGTTTTCTGACTCGCTGATTTATCTGCTCAGCAACGAGCCTCGACGTTTCGCCTTAGATTAAAGGCGGGCGTACACGGTGCGAATTCTGATGGTCGGAAGATCGTATGTCCACGCACACGTCACGAGTGAGTTTATCTGAAAATCATACGGACGAGGTGATATACGACACGATTTTACGACCTGGGCCCAGTTTTTCAAAAGGTTTAATCCGGATAAAATTGATCCGGATTTAGTAATCCTTTTTTTGCGATCCGTGATCACGTAATCCAGCTTACTTTTGGAGCCAGTTTTTTAAAGCAACATCGGATTGGATCAATCTGATCCAGATAGGAACTTTTCAGGATCACCAAATCTGGATAACCAGTGCTCAAACAGGATAAGAACTCACAATGTAGAACTATAGATATGTAAAGAGCAACAAGTAGAATAGCCAATGTGGGGGTCAATATAAGTTTATTTTGATTTGAAATGAAAACACACACATTTAAAAAAAACTAAAAACAAGAAAAACCCCACCCCATCCTCTTCCTGCAGTCCGCTCATCTGACACCTACAACACAAACACTGTACATTGAGGATATTTATAACAAGTATCAAGTACAGATATATTGAATAAAAAAAAGACTTACTGTCAAATACTACACAATAATTTCAGACTTCCTCATCTGATGTGGAGAGACCAGCTTGTCTGAGCGTAGCCTTTAGGATGCGGATCTCAAGTCTAGCCTTGGTTTGCTGCAGTTTGGTCAGAGTCAGTTGTTCCTCTGCCAGACGAAGCTGTGCTTCTGCCCTTTCAGTCTCTTTTTGCAGAAGTGCCTTGTAATCATCATCTTTGTTTGATGAAGGGCACTTCAAGCCTTTCCTCTGAGATCCTGTGGCAACTACCACTGGCTCAACCAATGAGGATCCAGCTTCTTCCTCAGGAACAGAGCTGAGATTCAATATAAATACGCTCTCTGGATCAGCCTCAGGAGGAACTGGCAGATTCTCCTCCTCAATCCAAGGCTTGCCATCCCCTACAACACCTTGAAAACCATGGAGAGCTTGCGACTTCTCACCTCCAATGATGTCGAGGACCACATCTGTGTAATCTCCCCTCTTAAATGGCTTGTTGCCTGTTTGTGGGTTTTTGGCTTCAGCATGGTCCTTTGTTGCCCTGGCCTTAAGATTCTTCCACCGCCATTTGATTTGGTCTGTGGTCCTCTTCTGGCCAGACCCTATGGCATTCACATTTTCTGTGATTAAAATCCAAACATCATTTTTCTTTTTGTTGGTATCCTTAGCAGAATTAAAACTTCCCACTATTGCTCCATAATTGCACCGAACACCCTCTAGGTGGGTTTGAAAAGACCAACTACACAGCCATATAAATCAGCCTTTCTCAGAGGATTCACAGAGAGACAGTGAAATGGCCGGTGTTGTCCACCGCCACCACCACTTTGCCAGGAGAGGATACCGTCAAAGGGTGTATGTTGAACGTACCAAGCCACTGGAGCAATACACCACTGAGGAGCTGTATGTCCGGTTTCGCTTTGGGAAGGCTGATATAGAGTACCTTGTAAACCTTCTCAGGCCAAAACTTCAACACAGAACCCAAAGGAGTCACGGTCTGTCTGTGGAAGACCAGATCCTCATTGCGCTCCGATTTTATGCATGTGGGACTTTCTATCAAGTTGTTGGTGACTATATGGGAGTGGTGAAATCAGCTGTGTGTGATGTGGTGAGAGATGTGTCAATCGCACTGGCCAGCCTGGTCAATGAATTTGTTTCTTTTCCAAAGGACAACCAGATTGCCCAGGCCAAGCGCAGCTTTTTTCTTTTGGGGAATATGCCCAATACTATTGGAGCAATCGACTGCACACATGTGCATGTACAAGCACCTTGTGAGAATGAATGGGAGTTTATAAACAGAAAGGGCAGGCACAGCATCAATGTCCAACTTGTGTGTGATGCTGACCTCATCATCACCAACTGCGTTGTCAAGTGGCCTGGGTCTGTCCATGATGCACGCATCCTGAGGGAGAGCGCTCTATATAGAGACCTCCAAACCAACCGACCGGATGGCATAATATTAGGAGACAGTGCCTACCCACTCCTACCATGGCTGATGACTCCTTTTCTAACAGCAAATACACTGGCGCAGGCACGCTTCAACACTGCTCATTGCAGAGCAAGATGTGCAATTGAGCGTTTTAAATGGAGTTCTTAAGAGGCGCTTTGCATGCCTTATCTACCTGAGAGCGGAACCACAGAAAGCATGCAACATAACCCTTGCCTGTATTGTCCTGCACAACATCGCTACTAAGCGCAATGTCCCTCTCTGTGCTGACAATGATGCACCTGAGCCCCTTGGAGACACTAACCAACCGCCTGCATTCTGCCAGAACGAGCAAAGAGGACGTGCAACAAGGGACACAATAGTTAGACACTATTTCTGATTTGGATTTGTTTTGTATTTCAAAAATCATTGTGATTGCCATTCTTTGCATTTTTTTGGTTATTCTGTAATCATTGCATGCATCACTAATAAATATTCTAAAAACAAAAATAATTTTGATTGTGATATATATATATACATCAATTAGTGACAGAATAAAATTTATTGTTTTTGGTCAATTTTGACAGCTGTTTGGACAAACTCTTTCTACTTTGCTGTAGGCCTTTACTGAAAGGCTGAATATGTTAAAGCCTACCTAATCACTGTAGCCTGACGGATGAACAAATAAAAATAAAACCTTATGAATAAATAGGATATCTTGTAAAATTCTGCATGATCCAAATATAGTATTATTTGATACTTTTTTAAAGTTTTCATTACATTTTGGGCATGAAATCCACGCTGAATCCACCCTTCTGATGGGATCAATTTAATCCAGATTTTTTGGATCAAAGTGATCCAAATCCTACAAAAAAGTTCTGAAAAACCCAAACTAAAGGTTTGATCAGGATCAAAACCAAAATTGGATTACGTTATCTAATCCCATTATGTGATCCGTTTTTTCTTTTTGAAAAACACATTTTCAAGATTTGATCCAATCCGTTATCCAAAATCCTAGTGGATTACTTTTGAAAAACTGGGCCCTGCCGATTTCCGAAGCAATCGCACAAAGTTCCGCGCCAAAAACATGGAGTCAGAGGAAGATTTGCTTTTTTTGTGGCAGCAATGGCTTGCGAAAGAATAAAAAATTAAAGAAAAAGAAGGGCATGGCAAAGAGTTTGGCTGAAGAGCAGAGAAAAGCATGGACTTTCAGTTCTTCAAAAACAGCCGTGTATCTGTGTGCGCATGCTTTGATGTGGTCGTGGAAGATATAGCAAAGTATATAACCATAGCGTGTCACGCAAGTTTGTGCATATAGCAACGTCGTTTTTATATATTTTTTGAACAAATGTTATTGCTGGATAGTCTAGGTATAATAATTGTATACATACTGATTTTACAGGCCAAATGTTTGATATGGAATAGCCTACATATTGTATTGTGGGAGAAAAGTGATGCAGAGTCAGCATGATGCAAAAAACTGCCTTTAGGCCTTTTGTTATATGTTTAAATCCGCTGTAAAATATCATCACGGATGACCCTGTCATGGTACACGCTGCTGGAAACATCATACAGCGCTCGCTGTTCCTGCCAGAGTTCGGCGAGTTTATCCTCTTTTTCAATAGTCTATCTTCTTCTGTGGTTTCCTAGTTCGTGATTGGTCAACTTCAGATAGATCAACAAATCGGCTCGTTCAACCGCACACATGTCACGAATTCAAACCGATAGCTCACGAACTTTTTAGACATGTTTAAAAATGTTCGGGAGGTCGGGAAGTGCTCGTAAGGCACTCTGCTCGGATCGTAATTCCTCGCACTTGATACGAGCCGCGACCATACGAGCATACACGATTTCCACACGATTGAAAAAAATGCGAACTCGTACGACAGCAAAAATCGCACCGTGTACGCCCGCCTTTAGTAGTTGATTTATTTACATCTGTTGATTCGTATATATATTATACATGTAACAGTCTAACAGGTAGTTTGGTGATATTGCGGATGTTTGTTTTATTACTATACATTAAGGACACCTGTAGTTTATTGTGTGAAAGTGTTGATATAGAGAATGCTGTATACTGTATAGAGAGTTACTGGGTAATTCATGTTTATTGTGTAAGAGACACTTCAGATGTTACACTTTTGTAATGTTATTTTCTGTTTATTATTTCATTCTTACAGACTTAAATGGAGAAAACACTAAGAAATAAAACTGAGGAAGAAAAGAGTTCAAAAGATAAAACATCATTCCTCAATAAGAAGTCTGGAGTTTCTCTTCATTGCTGTTAACTATCTGTCTAGCTGTACAAATCAGACGTCGTACATGCGAGGGCAGAATAACAATAAAACACAACAAAAACGTGATAACGTAATAAAAAACATGCCTTTAGAAATGTTTTATGAACGGAGTTATCTCATTTTGGAACCAAAGTCTTCATATAGGCTACTTTATAATGGCACTGATTGATGCAAGTAAACAGGCATGAAGCAAGGCACTAGAAGAAAATAAATGAAGTAGCAATACAAATAAGTGATGTGTTTTGAAGAAGAGAGAAAAAATCATGAAATGAGAAGGAAATGTTATTGGCAGGGGTCTACTCCTCAATCCTCATAAGGTCAACCTGATTCTCTTATTTCTAAAAGTAACATTAATATTTCAGCCAGTGATAGTAAAAAAGCGAGAGAAATCACCTTTAAATGAATTCACAGGTTTTACACAGGTCTAAATGCTTTCTCAAAAGACTTAAGAATGGCATTGATACCCTCTGTTCTTTCTGTTCAGAAAAACCTGAGTCCACTTTACATTTATTTTGGAACTGCTCTTTCACAGTTACATTTTGGTGTGACATTTGTGATTTTATCAATTGTTATGTAAATCCTAATGTTGATTTTAGGAGCACTTCCGGTGGGACGGGTTCACTTCCTGCCGTCGGTGTGGTGTCGCATATGCAGGTCATCTCTTCTGATGCACATGGATGTGTACACAAGTAAAGCTCTCACATTAACGTGTGTCTCTTGTAGACGTACAAAAGAAACAAAAGCTGATGCTCGCCGACGGCATCAGCCCGTTGTCCGAGCGCAGAGACCCAGCGCGCCCTGACGAGCGACTCTAGTAGCATGTTGGCTTGGGCAAGGCGATAGATCACCGTGGCAACCAGCTGGTGTCGCGACTGCTTTTATACGGCATACTGGCGACGCTCCAACCGACGACGGTTGGTGATGAAATTTACATTCACGTTTAACGTTGAGAACACGAGTCAGACAGAGCGTTTTTATTGTAGACACTTTTGTTGAAAACGGAACTCGAAACACAATGATATTTATAAACGAGTAGTCACAGAATGACATTTCCAGACCTAGCTCATTAATTATGCAAAACAACAGCCAATGGCGGTGCTCCAAGCAATATTTGAATCGGTCATTCACAGATTGTTTGCCTCCAAATAAAGAGCTTTTGCTTATATCGTGTCGTCATTCTTTTCACCACCTAATCAATGAAATCAACGGGACTTGATGTACACATTTGTAAAAGCAAACTCTCTGTTCGATGTGAAACGGGGCTTTTAGGACATCTAGTGTAAGGAAAACAACGTTGCATGATATTACCAATCCTGTTTCGGAGCTACAGTATATACTCGTTTATGCTCTTTCGCAAATGCAACGCTTGGGGGGTGATGTGAAATTGTCATGAGATATCTTCTTTTTGATAAACGCATGGCTTTTACCACAAGATGACCTCTACCACTAGACGTCGTCATCACTTCTTCGATCGTTCCTAACAATTATTTATTAATAAAAATTAAAATCATATTTATTACAGTCTCTTATTCATATTTATTACAGTCTGTTGTTCATACAACGCTAATCAATATTCGGTTATGTGTGTTTGTGTGGCACTTTTAGGAGTGTCATTCATCAATTCAGTAAGTACTTTTAAACTCTTTTTATACTGGCTTTTACTTCTGTAAAGAAAATGAGAATCTGATTTGTCTTCTCCTTTCAATTGAACGTTTGCACCCCTTCGCCAGTAGAGGGCGTTGTTTGATAACCGTTGACAGTTGTAAAGGTTTCCTAATGGGTTTTAGCTGCTGAATGAATTAATTCTTTAGGTTCGAGCACACAGGCTGATCTCAGACCACAGTTTCTTAGGGAGTGCCTTAAAGAAAGATTTATTCTGCATACTCACTTTGCCATCCAACTCTTGAAATAACTTTCTTGAACTAATATACATACATATGTATATATATATATATATACATATGTATATATATATATATATATATATATATATTTAGCCTGTATATCGTGTACATATTGAACAAGATATTATTATGAAGGGATTGAGGGATTTAAGCAATAGTAACTCCAAAAATAAAGCTAGATAACACAATAAAACACAACAAAAACGTGATAACGTAATAAAAAACATGCCTTTAGAAATGTTTTATGAACGGAGTTATCTCATTTTGGAACCAAAGTCTTCATATAGGCTACTTTATAATGGTACTGATTGATGCAAGTAAACAGGCATGAAGCGAGGCACGAGAAGAAAATAAATGAAGTAGCAATACAAATAAGTGATGTGTTTTGAAGAAGAGAGAAAAAATCATGAAATGAGAAGGAAATGTTATTAGCAGGGGTCTACTCCTCAATCCTCATGAAGTCAACCAGATGCTCTTATTTCTAAAAGTAACATTAATATTTCAGCCAGTGATAGTAAAAAAGCGAGAGAAATCACCTTTAAATGAATTCACAGGTTTTACACAGGTCTAAATGCTTTCTCAAAAGACTTAAGAATGGCATTGATACCCTCTGTTCTTTCTGTTCAGAAAAACCTGAGTCCACTTTACATTTATTTTGGAACTGCTCTTTCACAGTTACATTTTGGTGTGACATTTGTGATTTTATCAATTGTTATGTAAATCCTAATGTTGATTTTAGGAGCACTTCCGGTGGGACGGATTCACTTCCTGCCGTCGGTGTGGTGTCGCATATGCAGGTCATCTCTTCTGATGCACATGGATGTGTACACAAGTAAAGCTCTCACATTAACGTGTGTCTCTTGTAGACGTACAAAAGAAACAAAAGCTGATGCTCGCCGACGGCATCAGCCCGTTGTCCGAGCGCAGAGACCCAGCGCGCCCTGACGAGCGACTCTAGTAGCATGTTGGCTTGGGCAAGGCGATAGATCACCGTGGCAACCAGCTGGTGTCGCGACTGCTTTTATACGGCATACTGGCGACGCTCCAACCGACGACGGTTGGTGATGAAATTTACATTCACGTTTAACGTTGAGAACACGAGTCTGACAGAGCGTTTTTATTGTACACACTTTTGTTGAAAACGGAACTCGAAACACAATGATATTTATAAACGAGTAGTCACAGAATGACATTTCCAGACCTAGCTCATTAATTATGCAAAACAACAGCCAATGGCGGTGCTCCAAGCAATATTTGAATCGGTCATTCACAGATTGTTTGCCTCCAAATAAAGAGCTTTTGCTTATATCGTGTCGTCATTCTTTTCACCACCTAATCAATGAAATCAACGGGACTTGATGTACACATTTGAAAAAGCAAACTCTCTGTTCGATGTGAAACGGGGCTTTTAGGACATCTAGTGTAAGGAAAACAACGTTGCATGATATTACCAATCCTGTTTCGGAGCTACAGTATATACTCGTTTATGCTCTTTCGCAAATGCAACGCTTGGGGGGTGATGTGAAATTGTCATGAGATATCTTCTTTTTGATAAACGCATGGCTTTTACCACAAGATGACCTCTACCACTAGACGTCGTCATCACTTCTTCGATCGTTCCTAACAATTATTTATTAATAAAAATTAAAATCATATTTATTACAGTCTCTTATTCATATTTATTACAGTCTGTTGTTCATACAACGCTAATCAATATTCGGTTATGTGTGTTTGTGTGGCACTTTTAGGAGTGTCATTCATCAATTCAGTAAGTACTTTTAAACTCTTTTTATACTGGCTTTTACTTCTGTAAAGAAAATGAGAATCTGATTTGTCTTCTCCTTTCAATTGAACGTTTGCACCCCTTCGCCAGTCGAGGGCGTTGTTTGATAACCGTTGACAGTTGTAAAGGTTTCCTAATGGGTTTTAGCTGCTGAATGAATTAATTCTTTAGGTTCGAGCACACAGGCTGATCTCAGACCACAGTTTCTTAGGGAGTGCCTTAAAGAAAGATTTATTCTGCATACTCACTTTGCCATCCAACTCTTGAAGTAACTTTCTTGAACTAATATACATACATATGTATATATATATATATATATATATATATATATATATATATATATATATTTAGCCTTTATATCGTGTACATATTGAACAAGATATTATTATGAAGGGATTGAGGGATTTAAGCAATAGTAACTCCAAAAATAAAGCTAGATAACACAATAAAACACAACAAAAACGTGATAACGTAATAAAAAACATGCCTTTAGAAATGTTTTATGAACGGAGTTATCTCATTTTGGAACCAAAGTCTTCATATAGGCTACTTTATAATGGCACTGATTGATGCAAGTACACAGGCATGAAGCAAGGCACGAGAAGAAAATAAATGAAGTAGCAATACAAATAAGTGATGTGTTTTGAAGAAGAGAGAAAAAATCATGAAATGAGAAGGAAATGTTATTGGCAGGGGTCTACTCCTCAATCCTCATGAAGTCAACCTGATTCTCTTATTTCTAAAAGTAACATTAATATTTCAGCCAGTGATAGTAAAAAAGCGAGAGAAATCACCTTTAAATGAATTCACAGGTTTTACACAGGTCTAAATGCTTTCTCAAAAGACTTAAGAATGGCATTGATACCCTCTGTTCTTTCTGTTCAGAAAAACCTGAGTCCACTTTACATTTATTTTGGAACTGCTCTTTCACGGTTACATTTTGGTGTGACATTTGTGATTTTATCAATTGTTATGTAAATCCTAATGTTGATTTTACATACATTAAATGTAATTTTTGGTTTTCATGAATGTGAAAAGAAAAGTGATATTTATTTTATAAACCTTATTTTTCTGTTAGCTAAATTTCACATTCACAAATCTAAATTGTCTAAATGCACTCCTCTTTTTTTGAGGTTTAAATGCGAGTTGAAAATGTACTTTGAGTAGCCTGTTAAGTTCTCTAAAAACTTAAAAGCTACAAGAACAGTGACTGTGTTTAAGGACTTTGCACCTAATCTGGATTGGAAGACTGAAGGAATTTAGTCTGGACTGAGGGAATCTGGAGCTTGTATTGACAATGATAATGGTTGTTGTAAATGTTTGTTTTTTGTTATCTTCTACAAGCATTTAATTAAAAAAAAAGATATATATATAAATATATTTCAGGCAGGGATTCGAGCACTTCCGGTGGGACGGGTTCACTTCCTGCGGTTGGTGTAGCGTCGCATATGCAGGTCATCTCTTCTGATGCACATGGATGTGTAGTAAAGCTCTCACATTAACGTGTGTCTCTTGTAGACGTACAAAAGAAACAAAAGCCGATGCTCGCCGACGGCATCAGCCCGTTGTCCGAGCGCAGAGACCCAGCGCGCCCTGACGAGCGACTCTAGTAGCATGTTGGCTTGGGCCAAGGCGATAGATCACCGTGGCAACTTGCTGGTGTCGCGACTGGTTTTATACGGCATATCGGCGACGCTCCAACCGACGACGGTTGGTGAGGAAATTTACATTCACGTTTAACGTTAAGAACACGAGTCAGACAGAGCGTTTTTATTGTACACACTTTTGTTGAAAACGGAACTCGAAACACAATGATATTTATAAACGAGTAGTCACAGAATGACATTTCCAGACCTAGCTCATTAATTATGCAAAACAACAGCCAATGGCGGTTCTCCAAGCAATATTTGAATCGGTCATTCACAGATTGTTTGCCTCCAAATAAAGAGCTTTTGCTTATATGGTGTCGTCATTCTTTTCACCACCTAATCAATGAAATCAACGGGACTTGATGTACACATTTGAAAAAGCAAACTCTCTGTTCGATGTGAAACGGGGCTTTTAGGACATCTAGTGTAAGGAAAACAACGTTGCATGATATTACCAATCCTGTTTCGGAGCTACAGTATATACTCGTTTATGCTCTTTCGCAAATGCAACGCTTGGGGGGTGATGTGAAATTGTCATGAGATATCTTCTTTTTGATAAACGCATGGCTTTTACCACAAGATGACCTCTACCACTAGACGTCGTCATCACTTCTTCGATCGTTCCTAACAATTATTTATTAATAAAAATTAAAATCATATTTATTACAGTCTCTTATTCATATTTATTACAGTCTGTTGTTCATACAACGCTAATCAATATTCGGTTATGTGTGTTTGTGTGGCACTTTTAGGAGTGTCATTCATCAATTCAGTAAGTACTTTTAAACTCTTTTTATACTGGCTTTTACTTCTGTAAAGAAAATGAGAATCTGATTTGTCTTCTCCTTTCAATTGAACGTTTGCACCCCTTCGCCAGTCGAGGGCGTTGTTTGATAACCGTTGACAGTTGTAAAGGTTTCCTAATGGGTTTTAGCTGCTGAATGAATTAATTCTTTAGGTTCGAGCACACAGGCTGATCTCAGACCACAGTTTCTTAGGGAGTGCCTTAAAAAAAGATTTATTCTGCATACTCACTTTGCCATCCAACTCTTGAAGTAACTTTCTTGAACTAATATACATACATATGTATATATATATATATATTTAGCCTGTATATCGTGTACATATTGAACAAGATATTATTATGAAGGGATTGAGGGATTTAAGCAATAGTAACTCCAAAAATAAAGCTAGATAACACAATAAAACACAACAAAAACGTGATAACGTAATAAAAAACATGCCTTTAGAAATGTTTTATGAACGGAGTTATCTCATTTTGGAACCAAAGTCTTCATATAGGCTACTTTATTATGGCACTGATTGATGCAAGTAAACAGGCATGAAGCAAGGCACGAGAAGAAAATAAATGAAGTAGCAATACAAATAAGTGATGTGTTTTGAAGAAGAGAGAAAAAATCATGAAATGAGAAGGAAATGTTATTAGCAGGGGTCTACTCCTCAATCCTCATGAAGTCAACCTGATTCTCTTATTTCTAAAAGTAACATTAATATTTCAGCCAGTGATAGTAAAAAAGCGAGAGAAATCACCTTTAAATGAATTCACAGGTTTTACACAGGTCTAAATGCTTTCTCAAAAGACTTAAGAATGGCATTGATACCCTCTGTTCTTTCTGTTCAGAAAAACCTGAGTCCACTTTACATTTATTTTGGAACTGCTCTTTCACAGTTACATTTTGGTGTGACATTTGTGATTTTATCAATTGTTATGTAAATCCTAATGTTGATTTTAGGAGCACTTCCGGTGGGACGGGTTCACTTCCTGCCGTCGGTGTGGTGTCGCATATGCAGGTCATCTCTTCTGATGCACATGGATGTGTACACAAGTAAAGCTCTCACATTAACGTGTGTCTCTTGTAGACGTACAAAAGAAACAAAAGCTGATGCTCGCCGACGGCATCAGCCCGTTGTCCGAGCGCAGAGACCCAGCGCGCCCTGACGAGCGACTCTAGTAGCATGTTGGCTTGGGCAAGGCGATAGATCACCGTGGCAACCAGCTGGTGTCGCGACTGCTTTTATACGGCATACTGGCGACGCTCCAACCGACGACGGTTGGTGATGAAATTTACATTCACGTTTAACGTTGAGAACACGAGTCTGACAGAGCGTTTTTATTGTACACACTTTTGTTGAAAACGGAACTCGAAACACAATGATATTTATAAACGAGTAGTCACAGAATGACATTTCCAGACCTAGCTCATTAATTATGCAAAACAACAGCCAATGGCGGTGCTCCAAGCAATATTTGAATCGGTCATTCACAGATTGTTTGCCTCCAAATAAAGAGCTTTTGCTTATATCGTGTCGTCATTCTTTTCACCACCTAATCAATGAAATCAACGGGACTTGATGTACACATTTGTAAAAGCAAACTCTCTGTTCGATGTGAAACGGGGCTTTTAGGACATCTAGTGTAAGGAAAACAACGTTGCATGATATTACCAATCCTGTTTCGGAGCTACAGTATATACTCGTTTATGCTCTTTCGCAAATGCAACGCTTGGGGGGTGATGTGAAATTGTCATGAGATATCTTCTTTTTGATAAACGCATGGCTTTTACCACAAGATGACCTCTACCACTAGACGTCGTCATCACTTCTTCGATCGTTCCTAACAATTATTTATTAATAAAAATTAAAATCATATTTATTACAGTCTCTTATTCATATTTATTACAGTCTGTTGTTCATACAACGCTAATCAATATTCGGTTATGTGTGTTTGTGTGGCACTTTTAGGAGTGTCATTCATCAATTCAGTAAGTACTTTTAAACTCTTTTTATACTGGCTTTTACTTCTGTAAAGAAAATGAGAATCTGATTTGTCTTCTCCTTTCAATTGAACGTTTGCACCCCTTCGCCAGTAGAGGGCGTTGTTTGATAACCGTTGACAGTTGTAAAGGTTTCCTAATGGGTTTTAGCTGCTGAATGAATTAATTCTTTAGGTTCGAGCACACAGGCTGATCTCAGACCACAGTTTCTTAGGGAGTGCCTTAAAGAAAGATTTATTCTGCATACTCACTTTGCCATCCAACTCTTGAAATAACTTTCTTGAACTAATATACATACATATGTATATATATATATATATATATATATATATATATATATATATAATATATATATATATATATATATATATATATATATATATTTAGCCTGTATATCGTGTACATATTGAACAAGATATTATTATGAAGGGATTGAGGGATTTAAGCAATAGTAACTCCAAAAATAAAGCTAGATAACACAATAAAACACAACAAAAACGTGATAACGTAATAAAAAACATGCCTTTAGAAATGTTTTATGAACGGAGTTATCTCATTTTGGAACCAAAGTCTTCATATAGGCTACTTTATAATGGCACTGATTGATGCAAGTAAACAGGCATGAAGCAAGGCACGAGAAGAAAATAAATGAAGTAGCAATACAAATAAGTGATGTGTTTTGAAGAAGAGAGAAAAAATCATGAAATGAGAAGGAAATGTTATTGGCAGGGGTCTACTCCTCAATCCTCATGAAGTCAACCTGATTCTTTTATTTCTAAAAGTAACATTAATATTTCAGCCAGGGATAGTAATAAAACGAGAGAAATCACCTTTAAATGAATTCACAGGTTTTACACAGGTCTAAATGCTTTCTCAAAAGACTTAAGAATGGCATTGATACCCTCTGTTCTTTCTGTTCAGAAAAACCTGAGACCACTTTACATTTATTTTGGAACTGCTCTTTCACAGTTACATTTTGGTGTGACATTTGTGATTTTATCAATTGTTATGTAAATCCTAATGTTGATTTTACATACATTAAATGTAATTTTTGGTTTTCATGAATGTGAAAAGAAAAGTGATATTTATTTTATAAACCTTATTTTTCTGTTAGCTAAATTTCACATTCACAAATCTAAATTGTCTAAATGCACTCCTCTTTTTTTGAGGTTTAAATGCGAGTTGAAAATGTACTTTGAGTAGCCTGTTGAGTTCTCTAAAAACTTAAAAGCTACAAGAACAGTGACTGTGTTTAAGGACTTTGCACCTAATCTGGATTGGAAGACTGAAGGAATTTAGTCTGGACTGAGGGAATCTGGAGCTTGTATTGACAATGGTAATGGTTGTTGTAAATGTTTGTTTTTGTTATCTTCTACAAGCATTTAATTAAAAAAAAGATATATATAAATATATTTCAGGCAGGGATTCGAGCACTTCCGGTGGGACGGGTTCACTTCCTGCGGTTGGTGTAGCGTCGCATATGCAGGTCATCTCTTCTGATGCACATGGATGTGTAGTAAAGCTCTCACATTAACGTGTGTCTCTTGTAGACGTACAAAAGAAACAAAAGCCGATGCTCGCCGACGGCATCAGCCCGTTGTCCGAGCGCAGAGACCCAGCGCGCCCTGACGAGCGACTCTAGTAGCATGTTGGCTTGGGCCAAGGCGATAGATCACCGTGGCAACTTGCTGGTGTCGCGACTGGTTTTATACGGGATATCGGCGACGCTCCAACCGACGACGGTTGGTGAGGAAATTTACATTCACGTTTAACGTTAAGAACACGAGTCAGACAGAGCGTTTTTATTGTACACACTTTTGTTGAAAACGGAACTCGAAACACAATGATATTTATAAACGAGTAGTCACAGAATGACATTTCCAGACCTAGCTCATTAATTATGCAAAACAACAGCCAATGGCGGTTCTCCAAGCAATATTTGAATCGGTCATTCACAGATTGTTTGCCTCCAAATAAAGAGCTTTTGCTTATATCGTGTCGTCATTCTTTTCACCACCTAATCAATGAAATCAACGGGACTTGATGTACACATTTGAAAAAGCAAACTCTCTGTTCGATGTGAAACGGGGCTTTTAGGACATCTAGTGTAAGGAAAACAACGTTTCATGATATTACCAATCCTGTTTCGGAGCTACAGTATATACTCGTTTATGCTCTTTCGCAAATGCAACGCTTGGGGGGTGATGTGAAATTGTCATGAGATATCTTCTTTTTGATAAACGCATGGCTTTTACCACAAGATGACCTCTACCACTAGACGTCGTCATCACTTCTTCGATCGTTCCTAACAATTATTTATTAATAAAAATTAAAATCATATTTATTACAGTCTCTTAATCATATTTATTACAGTCTGTTGTTCATACAACGCTAATCAATATTCGGTTATGTGTGTTTGTGTGGCACTTTTAGGAGTGTCATTCATCAATTCAGTAAGTACTTTTAAACTCTTTTTATACTGGCTTTTACTTCTGTAAAGAAAATGAGAATCTGATTTGTCTTCTCCTTTCAATTGAACGTTTGCACCCCTTCGCCAATAGAGGGCGCTGTTTGATAACCGTTGACAGTTGTAAAGGTTTCCTAATGGGTTTTAGCTGCTGAATGAATGTATTCTTTAGGTTCGAGCACACAGGCTGATCTCAGACCACAGTTTCTTAGGGAGTGCCTTAAAGAAAGATTTATTCTGCATACTCACTTTGCCATCCAACTCTTGAAGTAACTTTCTTGAACTAATATATATACATATGTATATATATATATATATATATATATATATATATATATATATATATATATATATATTTAGCCTGTATATCGTGTACATATTGAACAAGATATTATTATGAAGGGATTGAGGGATTTAAGCAATAGTAACTCCAAAAATAAAGCTAGATAACACAATAAAACACAACAAAAACGTGATAACGTAATAAAAAACATGCCTTTAGAAATGTTTTATGAACGGAGTTATCTCATTTTGGAACCAAAGTCTTCATATAGGCTACTTTATAATGGCACTGATTGATGCAAGTAAACAGGCATGAAGCAAGGCACGAGAAGAAAATAAATGAAGTAGCAATACAAATAAGTGATGTGTTTTGAAGAAGAGAGAAAAAATCATGAAATGAGAAGGAAATGTTATTGGCAGGGGTCTACTCCTCAATCCTCATGAAGTCAACCTGATTCTCTTATTTCTAAAAGTAACATTAATATTTCAGCCAGTGATAGTAAAAAAGCGAGAGAAATCACCTTTAAATGAATTCACAGGTTTTACACAGGTCTAAATGCTTTCTCAAAAGACTTAATAATGGCATTGATACCCTCTGTTCTTTCTGTTCAGAAAAACCTGAGTCCACTTTACATTTATTTTGGAACTGCTCTTTCACAGTTACATTTTGGTGTGACATTTGTGATTTTATCAATTGTTATGTAAATCCTAATGTTGATTTTACATACATTAAATGTAATTTTTGGTTTTCATGAATGTGAAAAGAAAAGTGATATTTATTTTATAAACCTTATTTTTCTGTTAGCTAAATTTCACATTCACAAATCTAAATTGTCTAAATGCACTCCTCTTTTTTTGAGGTTTAAATGCGAGTTGAAAATGTACTTTGAGTAGCCTGTTGAGTTCTCTAAAAACTTAAAAGCTACAAGAACAGTGACTGTGTTTAAGGACTTTGCACCTAATCTGGATTGGAAGACTGAAGGAATTTAGTCTGGACTGAGGGAATCTGGAGCTTGTATTGACAATGATAATGGTTGTTGTAAATGTTTGTTTTTTGTTATCTTCTACAAGCATTTAATTAAAAAAAAAGATATATATATAAATATATTTCAGGCAGGGATTCGAGCACTTCCGGTGGGACGGGTTCACTTCCTGCGGTTGGTGTAGCGTCGCATATGCAGGTCATCTCTTCTGATGCACATGGATGTGTACACAAGTAAAGCTCTCACATTAACGTGTGTCTCTTGTAGACGTACAAAAGAAACAAAAGCTGATGCTCGCCGACGGCATCAGCCCGTTGTCCGAGCGCAGAGACCCAGCGCGCCCTGACGAGCGACTCTAGTAGCATGTTGGCTTGGGCAAGGCGATAGATCACCGTGGCAACCAGCTGGTGTCGCGACTGCTTTTATACGGCATACTGGCGACGCTCCAACCGACGACGGTTGGTGATGAAATTTACATTCACGTTTAACGTTGAGAACACGAGTCAGACAGAGCGTTTTTATTGTACACACTTTTGTTGAAAACGGAACTCGAAACACAATGATATTTATAAACGAGTAGTCACAGAATGACATTTCCAGACCTAGCTCATTAATTATGCAAAACAACAGCCAATGGCGGTGCTCCAAGCAATATTTGAATCGGTCATTCACAGATTGTTTACCTCCAAATAAAGAGCTTTTGCTTATATCGTGTCGTCATTCTTTTCACCACCTAATCAATGAAATCAACGGGACTTGATGTACACATTTGTAAAAGCAAACTCTCTGTTCGATGTGAAACGGGGCTTTTAGGACATCTAGTGTAAGGAAAACAACGTTGCATGATATTACCAATCCTGTTTCGGAGCTACAGTATATACTCGTTTATGCTCTTTCGCAAATGCAACGCTTGGGGGGTGATGTGAAATTGTCATGAGATATCTTCTTTTTGATAAACGCATGGCTTTTACCACAAGATGACCTCTACCACTAGACGTCGTCATCACTTCTTCGATCGTTCCTAACAATTATTTATTAATAAAAATTAAAATCATATTTATTACAGTCTCTTATTCATATTTATTACAGTCTGTTGTTCATACAACGCTAATCAATATTCGGTTATGTGTGTTTGTGTGGCACTTTTAGGAGTGTCATTCATCAATTCAGTAAGTACTTTTAAACTCTTTTTATACTGGCTTTTACTTCTGTAAAGAAAATGAGAATCTGATTTGTCTTCTCCTTTCAATTGAACGTTTGCACCCCTTCGCCAGTAGAGGGCGTTGTTTGATAACCGTTGACAGTTGTAAAGGTTTCCTAATGGGTTTTAGCTGCTGAATGAATTAATTCTTTAGGTTCGAGCACACAGGCTGATCTCAGACCACAGTTTCTTAGGGAGTGCCTTAAAGAAAGATTTATTCTGCATACTCACTTTGCCATCCAACTCTTGAAATAACTTTCTTGAACTAATATACATACATATGTGTATATATATATATATATATATATATATATATATATATATATATATATATAATATATATATATATATATATATATATATATATATATATATATATATATAATATATATATATATATATATATATATATATATATATATATATATATATATATATATATATATATATAATATATATATATATATAATATATATATATATATATATATATATATTTAGCCTGTATATCATGTACATATTGAACAAGATATTATTATGAAGGGATTGAGGGATTTAAGCAATAGTAACTCCAAAAATAAAGCTAGATAACACAATAAAACACAACAAAAACGTGATAACGTAATAAAAAACATGCCTTTAGAAATGTTTTATGAACGGAGTTATCTCATTTTGGAACCAAAGTCTTCATATAGGCTACTTTATAATGGCACTGATTGATGCAAGTAAACAGGCATGAAGCAAGGCACGAGAAGAAAATAAATGAAGTAGCAATACAAATAAGTGATGTGTTTTGAAGAAGAGAGAAAAAATCATGAAATGAGAAGGAAATGTTATTAGCAGGGGTCTACTCCTCAATCCTCATGAAGTCAACCAGATGCTCTTATTTGTAAAAGTAACGTTAATATTTCAGCCAGGGATAGTAATAAAACGAGAGAAATCACCTTTAAATGAATTCACAGGTTTTACACAGGTCTAAATGCTTTCTCAAAAGACTTAAGAATGGCATTGATACAACTCTGTTCTTTCTGTTCAGAAAAACCTGAGACCACTTTACATTTATTTTGGAACTGCTCTTTCACAGTTACATTTTGGTGTGACATTTGTGATTTTATCAATTGTTATGTAAATCCTAATGTTGATTTTACATACATTAAATGTAATTTTTGGTTTTCATGAATGTGAAAAGAAAAGTGATATTTATTTTATAAACCTTATTTTTCTGTTAGCTAAATTTCACATTCACAAATCTAAATTGTCTAAATGCTCTCCTCTTTTTTTGAGGTTTAAATGCGAGTTGAAAATGTACTTTGAGTAGCCTGTTGAGTTCTCTAAAAACTTAAAAGCTACAAGAACAGTGACTGTGTTTAAGGACTTTGCACCTAATCTGGATTGGAAGACTGAAGGAATTTAGTCTGGACTGAGGGAATCTGGAGCTTGTATTGACAATGGTAATGGTTGTTGTAAATGTTTGTTTTTGTTATCTTCTACAAGCATTTAATTAAAAAAAAGATATATATAAATATATTTCAGGCAGGGATTCGAGCACTTCCGGTGGGACGGGTTCACTTCCTGCGGTTGGTGTAGCGTCGCATATGCAGGTCATCTCTTCTGATGCACATGGATGTGTAGTAAAGCTCTCACATTAACGTGTGTCTCTTGTAGACGTACAAAAGAAACAAAAGCCGATGCTCGCCGACGGCATCAGCCCGTTGTCCGAGCGCAGAGACCCAGCGCGCCCTGACGAGCGACTCTAGTAGCGTGTTGGCTTGGGCCAAGGCGATAGATCACCGTGGCAACTTGCTGGTGTCGCGACTGGTTTTATACGGCATATCGGCGACGCTCCAACCGACGACGGTTGGTGAGGAAATTTACATTCACGTTTAACGTTAAGAACACGAGTCAGACAGAGCGTTTTTATTGTACACACTTTTGTTGAAAACGGAACTCGAAACACAATGATATTTATAAACGAGTAGTCACAGAATGACATTTCCAGACCTAGCTCATTAATTATGCAAAACAACAGCCAATGGCGGTTCTCCAAGCAATATTTGAATCGGTCATTCACAGATTGTTTGCCTCCAAATAAAGAGCTTTTGCTTATATCGTGTCATCATTCTTTTCACCACCTAATCAATGAAATCAACGGGACTTGATGTACACATTTGAAAAAGCAAACTCTCTGTTCGATGTGAAACGGGGCTTTTAGGACATCTAGTGTAAGGAAAACAACGTTGCATGATATTACCAATCCTGTTTCGAAGCTACAGTATATACTCGTTTATGCTCTTTCGCAAATGCAACGCTTGGGGGGTGATGTGAAATTGTCATGAGATATCTTCTTTTTGATAAACGCATGGCTTTTACCACAAGATGACCTCTACCACTAGACGTCGTCATCACTTCTTCGATCGTTCCTAACAATTATTTATTAATAAAAATTAAAATCATATTTATTACAGTCTCTTAATCATATTTATTACAGTCTGTTGTTCATACAACGCTAATCAATATTCGGTTATGTGTGTTTGTGTGGCACTTTTAGGAGTGTCATTCATCAATTCAGTAAGTACTTTTAAACTCTTTTTATACTGGCTTTTACTTCTGTAAAGAAAATGAGAATCTGATTTGTCTTCTCCTTTCAATTGAACGTTTGCACCCCTTCGCCAGTAGAGGGCTTTGTTTGATAACCGTTGACAGTTGTAAAGGTTTCCTAATGGGTTTTAGCTGCTGAATGAATGTATTCTTTAGGTTCGAGCACACAGGCTGATCTCAGAACACAGTTTCTTAGGGAGTGCCTTAAAGAAAGATTTATTCTGCATACTCACTTTGCCATCCAACTCTTGAAGTAACTTTCTTGAACTAATATACATACATATGTATATATATATATATATATATATATATATATATATATATATATATATATTTAGCCTGTATATCGTGTACATATTGAACAAGATATTATTATGAAGGGATTGAGGGATTTAAGCAATAGTAACTCCAAAAATAAAGCTAGATAACACAATAAAACACAACAAAAACGTGATAACGTAATAAAAAACATGCCTTTAGAAATGTTTTATGAACGGAGTTATCTCATTTTGGAACCAAAGTCTTCATATAGGCTACTTTATAATGGCACTGATTGATGCAAGTAAACAGGCATGAAGCAAGGCACGAGAAGAAAATAAATGAAGTAGCAATACAAATAAGTGATGTGTTTTGAAGAAGAGAGAAAAAATCATGAAATGAGAAGGAAATGTTATTGGCAGGGGTCTACTCCTCAATCCTCATGAAGTCAACCTGATTCTCTTATTTCTAAAAGTAACATTAATATTTCAGCCAGTGATAGTAAAAAAGCGAGAGAAATCACCTTTAAATGAATTCACAGGTTTTACACAGGTCTAAATGCTTTCTCAAAAGACTTAAGAATGGCATTGATACCCTCTGTTCTTTCTGTTCAGAAAAACCTGAGTCCACTTTACATTTATTTTGGAACTGCTCTTTCACAGTTACATTTTGGTGTGACATTTGTGATTTTATCAATTGTTATGTAAATCCTAATGTTGATTTTACATACATTAAATGTAATTTTTGGTTTTCATGAATGTGAAAAGAAAAGTGATATTTATTTTATAAACCTTATTTTTCTGTTA
Source organism: Barbatula barbatula (assembly GCF_947034865.1). NCBI lineage: Eukaryota > Metazoa > Chordata > Actinopteri > Cypriniformes > Nemacheilidae > Barbatula > Barbatula barbatula. The sequence goes on from NC_136773.1 coordinate 6,428,618, forward strand.
GCTAAATTTCACATTCACAAATCTAAATTGTCTAAATGCACTCCTCTTTTTTTGAGGTTTAAATGCGAGTTGAAAATGTACTTTGAGTAGCCTGTTGAGTTCTCTAAAAACTTAAAAGCTACAAGAACAGTGACTGTTTAAGGACTTTGCACCTAATCTGGATTGGAAGACTGAAGGAATTTAGTCTGGACTGAGGGAATCTGGAGCTTGTATTGACAATGATAATGGTTGTTGTAAATGTTTGTTTTTTGTTATCTTCTACAAGCATTTAATTAAAAAAAAAGATATATATATAAATATATTTCAGGCAGGGATTCGAGCACTTCCGGTGGGACGGGTTCACTTCCTGCGGTTGGTGTAGCGTCGCATATGCAGGTCATCTCTTCTGATGCACATGGATGTGTAGTAAAGCTCTCACATTAACGTGTGTCTCTTGTAGACGTACAAAAGAAACAAAAGCCGATGCTCGCCGACGGCATCAGCCCGTTGTCCGAGCGCAGAGACCCAGCGCGCCCTGACGAGCGACTCTAGTAGCATGTTGGCTTGGGCCAAGGCGATAGATCACCGTGGCAACTTGCTGGTGTCGCGACTGGTTTTATACGGCATATCGGCGACGCTCCAACCGACGACGGTTGGTGAGGAAATTTACATTCACGTTTAACGTTAAGAACACGAGTCAGACAGAGCGTTTTTATTGTACACACTTTTGTTGAAAACGGAACTCGAAACACAATGATATTTATAAACGAGTAGTCACAGAATGACATTTCCAGACCTAGCTCATTAATTATGCAAAACAACAGCCAATGGCGGTTCTCCAAGCAATATTTGAATCGGTCATTCACAGATTGTTTGCCTCCAAATAAAGAGCTTTTGCTTATATCGTGTCGTCATTCTTTTCACCACCTAATCAATGAAATCAACGGGACTTGATGTACACATTTGAAAAAGCAAACTCTCTGTTCGATGTGAAACGGGGCTTTTAGGACATCTAGTGTAAGGAAAACAACGTTGCATGATATTACCAATCCTGTTTCGGAGCTACAGTATATACTCGTTTATGCTCTTTCGCAAATGCAACGCTTGGGGGGTGATGTGAAATTGTCATGAGATATCTTCTTTTTGATAAACGCATGGCTTTTACCACAAGATGACCTCTACCACTAGACGTCGTCATCACTTCTTCGATCGTTCCTAACAATTATTTATTAATAAAAATTAAAATCATATTTATTACAGTCTCTTATTCATATTTATTACAGTCTGTTGTTCATACAACGCTAATCAATATTCGGTTATGTGTGTTTGTGTGGCACTTTTAGGAGTGTCATTCATCAATTCAGTAAGTACTTTTAAACTCTTTTTATACTGGCTTTTACTTCTGTAAAGAAAATGAGAATCTGATTTGTCTTCTCCTTTCAATTGAACGTTTGCACCCCTTCGCCAGTAGAGGGCGTTGTTTGATAACCGTTGACAGTTGTAAAGGTTTCCTAATGGGTTTTAGCTGCTGAATGAATTAATTCTTTAGGTTCGAGCACACAGGCTGATCTCAGACCACAGTTTCTTAGGGAGTGCCTTAAAGAAAGATTTATTCTGCATACTCACTTTGCCATCCAACTCTTGAAGTAACTTTCTTGAACTAATATACATACATATGTATATATATATATATATTTAGCCTGTATATCGTGTACATATTAAACAAGATATTATTATGAAGGGATTGAGGGATTTAAGCAATAGTAACTCCAAAAATAAAGCTAGATAACACAATAATACACAACAAAAACGTGATAACGTAATAAAAAACATGCCTTTAGAAATGTTTTATGAACGGAGTTATCTCATTTTGGAACCAAAGTCTTCATATAGGCTACTTTATAATGGCACTGATTGATGCAAGTAAACAGGCATGAAGCAAGGCACGAGAAGAAAATAAATGAAGTAGCAATACAAATAAGTGATGTGTTTTGAAGAAGAGAGAAAAAATCATGAAATGAGAAGGAAATGTTATTAGCAGGGGTCTACTCCTCAATCCTCATGAAGTCAACCAGATGCTCTTATTTGTAAAAGTAACGTTAATATTTCAGCCAGGGATAGTAATAAAACGAGAGAAATCACCTTTAAATGAATTCACAGGTTTTACACAGGTCTAAATGCTTTCTCAAAAGACTTAAGAATGGCATTGATACAACTCTGTTCTTTCTGTTCAGAAAAACATGAGACCACTTTACATTTATTTTGGAACTGCTCTTTCACAGTTACATTTTGGTGTGACATTTGTGATTTTATCAATTGTTATGTAAATCCTAATGTTGATTTTACATACATTAAATGTAATTTTTGGTTTTCATGAATGTGAAAAGAAAAGTGATATTTATTTTATAAACCTTATTTTTCTGTTAGCTAAATTTCACATTCACAAATCTAAATTGTCTAAATGCACTCCTCTTTTTTTGAGGTTTAAATGCGAGTTGAAAATGTACTTTGAGTAGCCTGTTGAGTTCTCTAAAAACTTAAAAGCTACAAGAACAGTGACTGTGTTTAAGGACTTTGCACCTAATCTGGATTGGAAGACTGAAGGAATTTAGTCTGGACTGAGGGAATCTGGAGCTTGTATTGACAATGATAATGGTTGTTGTAAATGTTTGTTTTTTGTTATCTTCTACAAGCATTTTGTTGAACTTAGTTACACTGTTGTTGCAGTTAGCGTTGTGTTCGGGGAAAAATAAACGAGAGATGGATCCTCTTTAGCCGCTCTTGGCATATTTATTTTTCGTTGCTGACACATCAGTCTCACGGTCAGACAGCCATCAGTAAGAATACCGTAAAACAACTTAAACAAACATAATAACTCAAACGCGTCTTCTGTGGCTTAAACTTTAGTGCCCCCTTGTGGCATACACACAGTACAGCATTACATAAATATACAACTGAGGACATAATGAACATATTTTAACACCCCCACTTGTACTCAGGTTGCTACAAAAGAAATATATATATAAAGTATAATGAATGTGGACCCCTGTCATACACATATCAATCCCCAAAAAGAGCACCTGCAAACCTATCCAGTTTCAACTTATTTACAGGTTTGGTCATTACATCAGCAATCATGTTATCAGTAGGACAATACATCAAGGTCATTCTTCCATCGTTCACAATAGACCTGATAAAGTGATACCTTATGTCTATGTGTTTGCATCTCCGTCTGTTTATAGGGTTTTTGGCGAGAGCAATTGTTCCCTGATTGTCCTCATGTACTACAGTTTGCGTGTACTTGTAGTTATCTATACCTCCCAGTAACTGTTCTAGGTATAAACACTCTTGTATGGTTGAAGCTAGTGCCATATATTCCGCTTCGCATGTGGATAGCGCCACAGTTGGCTGCTTTCTAGTCTTCCACGAGACTAGAGAGCTGTTTTGGCTCAGTCTCACACAGTACCCCGTAGTACTGCGTCTGTCACTGGTATCAGCTGCCCAGTCAGCATCACTGTAGGCTTGTATACCTAGTTTCTCGCAGTCGTTTCTCCTAAAACTTAACCCCTTCCCTGCTGTACCTTTCAGATACCTAAGAACATGCTTCACAGTGACCCACTGTTCCTCTGTAGGTTCAGCAAAATACTGTGATAACCTGCTCACTACGAAACTCAAATCGGGTCTGGTTCAAGTAGTCAGGTATATAAGACTTCCCACAGCTTCTCTGTACATTCTGACATCTTTCATCTTTACTGCATCCTCAGTATACACTAACTTTTGCTCGCATGGTGTTTCTCTGGTCCTACAGTTTTGCATGTCAAAACGCTGTAGTATCTTGTTAGTGTACTTTTCTTGTGTCATTTTTACACACCCATCAGACTGATTGAAATCGATACCCAGAAAATGTTTGAGTTGGCCCAGATCTTTCATTTTAAACCTTTCTGAAAGTATCTCTTTCACTTCTTTCAGTCTCTCTTGATTGCTCGCTGCAATAATTAAATCATCGACCCATGTAATTATAAACACTTTCTCTTCTTTTGTCTCTTTAGCATAAACACAGTGGTCGGCTGGGTTTTGTGTGAATCCATTCTCAATTAAACAATCGTGCAAAACCTTATTCCAATTTTGCCCGGATTGTTTTAATCCGTAAAGTGATTTCTGTAGCTTGTAAACTATACCCACTTTTTCTTGGTAACCCTCTGGTGGATTGATGTAAATCTCATAGTCTATAGGGGCGTGCAGGTAAGCGGTTTTCACGTCCATTTGATGCAGGAGTAAATTTTCCTGTGCTGCTTTCTGTAGCACCACCCTTACACTTGTCAAATCTGCCGTAGGTGAAAATGTCTCCCCATAGTCTATTCCCATTCTCTGGTTGTACCCCTTGGCCACAAACCTTGCTTTGTATTTGTCTCTTCCATCTACATCAGTCTTGATAGAGTAAACCCATCTACCCCCCACTGTTTTCTTACCTATTGGCAGTGTTGTCGGAGTAAACGTTTTGTTTTCATTTAGAGACTGGATTTCCTCATCCATGGCTTTTAACCATTCTTTTGAGTTAGTTGACCTCATTGCTCCCTCGAAATTCTGTGGAATGCCACACACCGCTCTGCAGCAATAGTCTACCGTGATATTAACCCCATCACTATCACTGTCTTCGGTTACAAAATCATCTAAGTAACTGGGTGTTTTTCTTTCTCTTGTCGGATACCTCATACTCTCGGATTTACCACTTGTCACATTCTGTTGTGTCGGATTTTGGTCGCTAGACCTCGTTTCTTCACCTACACTATCACTATGTGTACTTCTACCCTGTTCACTTGGCTCTTGAGCTCTTTCTGTACTCCTACTCTGTGTGGTCTCACCGGTTTTGGGTTTCACACTACCATAGCCATCGCTTAGATCTGGCTCACCAGTCTGTGTCTGTTTTTCCACAGCTGCCTTGCTCACAAACTTCACTAGCCTGTGTTTTTGCACTTTGTTTGTATCTGGATGATACACCAAATACGCCGGGCTGTTCTTATCATAGCCTACAAAAAGACCCTGGTCGCACCTGGAATCGAATTTTCCCTTATCATGTTTATACGTGTAGCATACAGATCCAAACTTTTGCATTTTTGACACATTAGGCTTCTTGTCTGTCAACGACTCATAAGGAGTCTGCCCTGTACGTTGGTTGAAACACCTGTTGCGTATAATTGCTGCTGTTTGTACTGCGTAGTGCCATAGCTGTTTTGGTAGTGAGCTTTCAACTATCATACACCTACCCATCTCAAAAAGAGTACGCCAACCCCTCTCTGCAGTTCCGTTCTGGTGTGGGGAATACGGAGCTGACGTTTCATGTCTAATTTTGTTTATCCTCAACAGTGCTTGAAAATCACTGCATGTAAACTCGGTTCCGTTGTCGGATCTGATACACCTTACTTTCCTGTAAGGGGATACATCTGCTAGGAACTTTTCAGTAGCCTGTACGGTGTCACTTTTCCTCTTTAGGAAATATACGAACACTGCGCTTGAGTAATCGTCAGTGAATGATTGCACATATTTGTAACCGTCTATCGACTCTGTTGCTACTGGACCTGCAAGGTCTGTGTGTACCATCTGTAAAGGAGCATTTGCTCTAGTATCAGGGTCCCTATTTCTGGTTTGGGCAAACTTTCCCTGAATACACACCTCACACTCTTGTTCGGGTCTGCCTGTTTTACCCTTGATCTGCATACCTTCAACAACACTCTGTAACTTAAGAACATCGTTATAGTTACAGTGGCCTAAAATCTCGTGCCATGTTTGTATGTCGTGACATGCATTACACTTATCATTGGATTCGGTTCCAGTATGCAAAAAATATAACTTGCCATATACGTGCATGTTAAACCTGTTACCGTCTCTGGTTATCAGGGTGTCTTTATCTTCTTTAAAGACAACCGTAGCCCCACTTGTGGTCGCTGCCTTCACTGAAAAGATATTTTGGGGGTACGACGGTACAAAAAGAGCGTCTTTCAGCACCGCCTTGCGTTGCTGTCCTTTGCTGTCGATGAGGGAAACCTCAGCATTTCCCCTCCGCTGAGCGACCCCGTTGCACCGAGTGCCGTCTGCCAGCTCAACACTGTGCGTTTCTGGTCTGAACGCGCTGTCAAAACTCTTGAACATGTTTATATCCGTTATGATATGAGAAGTAGCCCCTGTGTCCACCATTAGACCCCTCTCGTGGATGCTGAATGTCCGCTGCTGCTGGACCCCGGTCCCTCCGTCTCTCATCTTGAACACATAGTCCTCGACATCTTCTGATGTTTTACACGCACCATCGTTTTTGTCTTTAATGTACTTGTCTTTACGCCTACACGTTGCGTCTTTGTGTGTATCACTTCTGCAGATACTACACCACACTTTCTGTCGACATCCTCTAGCTCGATGGCCTTTAGTACCACACTTGAAGCACACTAGCTCTGCGTCGTCCTTGATCCAGCCACGTGCGCTTGTCTTTGCAGACCTCTGTCCGGCTTTCCCTTGAGTCTTCATCACACTGTCACTCGACTCAGCTGCTTTTATCTTTTCTGTTTCTTCAAAACTACGTAGTTTAGTCTTGAACTCCGCAAACGTGATTTTATCATCTATATGCGCCACATGTATTGCGAAAGGCTTAAAACTTTCAGGCAGTCCCTTTAAGACCATAGCCACTAGCAGCCCGTCTCCTAACGTTTCACCTGCGTTTCGCAGTGCTGTGTGTCACGGGGTGAATAAGCAGTAGAGGCAAAAGCAAGTCACATAGAGTTTATTGCCAATGGCAAAGCTCAACATACAAAAAGAATAACAAAGGCTCAGTCCATCCAGTAAATATAGTTCACAATTCGGCAGGACCGTAGCACAGGCTTGCAAGGGACGGCTCGGCAATCGTGGAACTGAAGAGTTGACTGGCTATCCTTGAGCACAACGCGAGCGGTCGGGAACCCGTCACAGGTAGACTTCTCAGCAGAGACGCGGGGGAAAACAGAAACTCAACAGAGAGTCCAAACAAACGATCTGACAAACACAAGACAAAAGAGGTGAGTATAAATACTCTAATGGTGATTAGAATCAGCTGGCGCTAATTCTCCCGGAGGATCGTTAGCGACCACGCCTACAAATACACAACACACAGTGCACGGAAGAGTCAGTGAATTACCCAACCGTGACAGTACCCCTTCCCCTAAGAGCGCCTCCTGGCGCCCCCAGGAGATCCTACCTGCTGATTGTAATCATCAATAAGGGAGTGATCCAGGATGTCCCCAGCAGGAACCCAACTTCTCTCCTCCGGACCGTAACCTTCCCAGTCCACCAAATACTGAAATCCGCGTCCCCTCCGCCTCGAGTCCAGAATGCGATTTACCGAATAAGCTGGTTCCCCATCTACGACTCGCGGCGGTGGGGGAACCGGGGCCGGCGGATTAATGGGGGAAAAAAATACGGGTTTTAATTTGGACACATGGAACACGGGGTGAATTCTCCTGTACGCAGGAGGAAGTTTGATTCGGACTGCCACCGGACTAATGACTTTGGTGACAGGAAATGGGCCAATGAATTTAGGAGCTAACTTATTGGAAACGGAGCGGAGAGGAATGTTCTTGGTAGAAAGCCACACTTTGGAACCAACGACGTACACGGGAGGTTTCGACCGGTGGCGATCGGCCTTCACCTTGGTGCGCGCCCCCACCTGGAGTAGAGTCTCACGGGCTCTGGTCCACGTGCGGTGACACCTCTGGACGAGGGCGTGTGCAGAGGGGACCGCGACTTCGGATTCCAGGTTGGGAAAAATTGGTGGTTGGTACCCTAAACTACACTCAAACGGAGATAGGCCCGTAGATGACACAGGTAACGAGTTGTGTGCGTACTCCACCATAGAAAGTTGCTGGCTCCAGGAGGAAGGACTCTTAGAAGCCACGCATCGCAACATTCTCTCCAAATCTTGGTTGGCTCTCTCGGTTTGACCATTGCTCTGGGGGTGGTAACCCGAAGAGAGACTGACAGTCGCCCCCAGTAACTTAAAAAATTCCTGCCAAAATTTGGACACAAACTGGGGCCCCCTGTCAGAGACCACGTCCTTCGGGAGGCCATGTAAACGAAAGACGTGATCGATGACAGCCACCGCTGTCTCCTTGGCAGAGGGTAATTTGGGCAAGGGAATAAAATGAGCCGACTTCGAGAACCGGTCCACCACGGTCAAAACAACCGTCTTGCCTTGGGAGGGCGGGAGGGCGGTAATAAAATCTAGCGCTATGTGGGACCAGGGTCTCGAAGGGACAGACAACGGTTGGAGTAACCCATCTGGGGGTCGATTGGACGTCTTAGCCATGGCGCAAGTCGAGCAAGCCAAAACAAATTCTCGAATATCGCGAGCCATTAACGGCCACCAGAATCGTTGCTTAACCAAAAAACTGGTACGGTTGACTCCTGGATGACACGCCACGTTAGAACAATGACCCCATCGAATGACGTCAGACCGTAATCCCTCCGGCACGAACAACCGACTCGGTGGACAGCCAGGCGGAGGCGTTACCCCTTCTAAGGCCGTCTTGACCTTCGATTCGACCTCCCATGTGAGCGTTTAGATAAATAGGGTCTCAGGTAAAATACACTCGGGAGTAGACAGGCGTTCGGCGTGATCAAAAATACGAGATAAAGAATCAGGTTTGATGTTCTTGGAACCTGGGCGGTACGATAGAGAAAAATCAAAGCGACCGAAAAAAAGTGCCCACCGAGCCTGCCTGGAGTTGAGTCTTTTAGCAGATTGAATGTATTCCAGGTTCTTGTGGTCGGTCCAGACGATAAAAGGTACCCCCGACCCTTCTAACCAATGTCGCCATTCCTCCAATGCTAACTTGACTGCCAACAACTCTCTGTTACCAATGTCATAGTTACGTTCGGTAGGCGATAAGCGATGAGAGAAAAACGCGCAGGGATGCATCTTGTCGTCTGCGGAAGAGCGTTGGGAGAGCACCGCACCTACCCCCACCTCTGACGCGTCGACCTCCACCACGAACTGACGTGATGGATCAGGGGCTATGAGAATTGGAGCTGAAACAAAGCAGCTCTTCAGTTTGGCGAATACAGCCTCAGCTGTATCGGACCACCTGAACGTCGTTCTGGGGGAGGTCAAGGCGGTCAGAGGCGCGGCTAGTTGGCTGAAATTACGAATGAAACGTCGGTAAAAATTGGCAAATCCCAGAAATCTCTGTAGGGCCTTACGAGAATCTGGACTTGGCCAATCTACCACAGCCTTAACCTTGTCAGGGTCCATACACACTCCCTCAGACGAGACGATGTACCCTAGGAAGGGAACCGACTGTGCATGAAAAGCGCATTTCTCCGCCTTGACAAAAAGTCCATTCTCTAGCAACCTCTGAAGCACTCGCCTGACGTGCTGAACGTGTTCCTGGAGAGACGAAGAGAAAATCAATATGTCATCCAGGTAAACATATATGAACTGGTCTACCATGTCTCTCAGCACGTCATTGACGAGTGCCTGGAAAACCGCTGGGGAGTTGGAAAGACCAAAAGGCATTACCAAATATTCAAAGTGCCCCCTGGGGGTGTTAAAAGCGGTCTTCCATTCATCCCCCTTCCTGATGCGGACCAAATGATAAGCATTACGTAAATCCAATTTTGTGAAGACTGAAGCTCCCTGCAATCTCTCGAAGGCTGAAGACATCAGCGGCAAAGGATAAGTATTCTTTACCGTGATGTTGTTCAGTCCTCGGTAATCAATGCAGGGTCGCAGGGAACCATCCTTCTTCCCCACAAAAAAGAACCCCGCCCCCGCTGGAGAAGAGGATGGACGGATGAACTTGGATGCCAGAGAATCAGAAATGTATTTCTCCATGGCCTCCCTCTCAGGAATAGAAAGAGAGTATAACTTGCCCTTCGGCGGAGACGTACCTGGCAGAAGATCTATAGCACAGTCATAGGGACGGTGTGGAGGAAGAGAAGCGGCTCTGGACTTACTGAATACTTCCTTCAGGTCGAGGTACTCTCCGGGCACGTTTGATAAATTCACCGGCTCCTCCTGCAAGACAGGACTAGACAAAAAAGAACCAGCAGACATTAAACAGGACGCATGACACTTAGTGCTCCAGGCAGATATGGAATTATGACCCCAGTCAACCCTAGGATTATGCAATAGGAGCCAGGGATGTCCGAGAACTATGGGGGTGAGAGGGGAGTCCAGTAAGAAAAAAGAAATTTCTTCGGTGTGATTGCCTGATGTGGTGAGTGTCAATTGGGAGGTGGTAAATGAAATAGTGGGTAGCTGTTGACCATTGAGTGCGTTGACAGAAATCTTGTTGGTGAGTGGTATGGTGGGTATTTGTAATTTGCGTGCCAAAGACCAGTCCAAAAAGTTACCCTCAGCTCCAGAGTCGATGAGTGCATGACACTGATGAGACCGAGTCGCCCACCGCAATTTCACCGGAAGGAGGGTGGAAGAGGACTTCTGGAGAGAGACCCCGCCCGACAGAATCCTCTTCTTTAATGTCGGGCCCGATCTTTTCCTGGACAGTCATAGATGAAGTGGCCCGTACCTCCACAATAGAGACAGAGTCCCCGGGATCTCCTTCTCTCCCTCTCCTCCCGGGAGAGCCGGGCTCGACCCACCTGCATGGGCTCGTGATCGTCGACAGGACTGACCGCATCTCTGCTGCCGCTCTGAGGGAGTCTAAAAACTCTGGGAATCAGACTGGTACGGGGCCGTTGTTCCAGACGGTGCAGGCGAGCATCGACTCTCAATGCCAGTTCAATAAGTCCGTTTAGACTGGTAGGTAAGTCCAGAGTATATACCTCACGTTGGATGCGGTCAGCCAGCCCATGCAAGAACCTGTCCCACTGCGCCTCCTCGTTCCAGCGGCACTCTGCGGCAAGGGTGCGAAACTCAATGGAATAGTCTGCAACAGAATTCTCACCCTGGTGGAGATCCGCGAGTAGTCGTGCCGCCTCTCTTCCCGCCACCGCTCGATCGAACACCTTCCTCATCTCCTCTGAAAGTGTCACGAACGAGGAACAGCACGGGTGTTGGTTCTCCCACACTGCCGTCCCCCACAAGGCCGCACGTCCAGACAGCAGCGTGAGTACAAAAGCCACCTTAGCATTCTCTGTAGAAAAAGTCTGTGGCTGGAGAGCAAAAAACATAGAGCACTTAGTTAAAAAGGCTCTACAAAAATTAGGTTCACCCGAATATGCCTCTGGCGTGGGCAGTCTTGGCTCATGCTGTCGATCAGGTGCGGGAGGAGTGGGTGGAAGCGGCGGCGGGGGTGGCGCAGTGGGTATTGCCAGCTGATGTATCTGCTGGGTGAGCCCGGACACCTGTGTTACCAGTGCCTGAACCGCGCGGCCAGTCGCGGCGAGATTCTCCTCCTGTCTCTCCATGCGAGCCGAGTTGTGCGCGAAAAAGTCTGTGAGCTCGGATGCTCTTGCTGCCTCCATGGTTGGTCAGATCGTTCTGTCACGGGGTGAATAAGCAGTAGAGGCAAAAGCAAGTCACATAGAGTTTATTGCCAATGGCAAAGCTCAACATACAAAAAGAATAACAAAGGCTCAGTCCATCCAGTAAATATAGTTCACAATTCGGCAGGACCGTAGCACAGGCTTGCAAGGGACGGCTCGGCAATCGTGGAACTGAAGAGTTGACTGGCTATCCTTGAGCACAACGCGAGCGGTCGGGAACCCGTCACAGGTAGACTTCTCAGCAGAGACGCGGGGGAAAACAGAAACTCAACAGAGAGTCCAAACAAACGATCTGACAAACACAAGACAAAAGAGGTGAGTATAAATACTCTAATGGTGATTAGAATCAGCTGGCGCTAATTCTCCCGGAGGATCGTTAGCGACCACGCCTACAAATACACAACACACAGTGCACGGAAGAGTCAGTGAATTACCCAACCGTGACACTGTGATGGCAGTCTCTGCTCTGATGATATAGTCCATTACGCTTTCATCATTTGACTTTTGAAGCGATGTCAACGTGGTGTATAAGCTGATTATGCGGGGCTTTCCCTTCCCTGCATAATATTCTCTCAATATTTCCAGAGCTTTTCTTCCGTTATTGGGCGCATCCCTCATAATTAACGAGAGGCTTTTATCATCTAACAGTAAAATCAATTCGGCATATGCGTCAGCATTTTTCTTTGCATCCGCTGCTATCTCAGCTTCCGACTGCGGTTCTTTTAGCACCGTGTCCTTTAGCCCTGATAAATGAAAATGTCCCAACATTTTGGTCTCCCAAATCTCATACTTAGTCTCATCTCCGTCGAATGTCAGTCGAGGCAAACTGTACGTCCTCCGTTGTTCCGCCATGTTAGCACGCGGTTCGTCGCAACTTTCTAAGCGGTGGAAAACAACAAACTTATCCTCCGAACAACTCCTGGGCCCATAACCTGTTGAACTTAGTTACACTGTTGTTGCAGTTAGCGTTGTGTTCGGGGAAAAATAAACGAGAGATGGATCCTCTTTAGCCGCTCTTGGCATATTTATTTTTCGTTGCTGACACATCAGTCTCACGGTCAGACAGCCATCAGTAAGAATACCGTAAAACAACTTAAACAAACATAATAACTCAAACGCGTCTTCTGTGGCTTAAACTTTAGTGCCCCCTTGTGGCATACACACAGTACAGCATTACATAAATATACAACTGAGGACATAATGAACATATTTTAACACATTTAATTAAAAAAAAAGATATATATATAGATATATTTCAGGCAGGGATTCGAGCACTTCCGGTGGGACGGGTTCACTTCCTGCGGTTGGTGTAGCGTCGCATATGCAGGTCATCTCTTCTGATGCACGTGGATGTGTAGTAAAGCTCTCACATTAACGTGTGTCTCTTGTAGACGTACAAAAGAAACAAAAGCAGATGCTCGCCGACGGCATCAGCCCGTTGTCCGAGCGCAGAGACCCAGCGCGCCCTGACGAGCGACTCTAGTAGCATGTTGGCTTGGGCCAAGGCGATAGATCACCGTGGCAAATTGCTGGTGTCGCGACTGATTTTATACGGCATATCGGCGACGCTCCAACCGACGACGGTTGGTGAGGAAATTTACATTCACGTTTAACGTTAAGAACACGAGTCAGACAGAGCGTTTTTATTGTACACACTTTTGTTGAAAACGGAACTCGAAACACAATGATATTTATAAACGAGTAGTCACAGAATTACATTTCCAGACCTAGCTCATTAATTATGCAAAACAACAGCCAATGGCGGTGCTCCAAGCAATATTTGAATCGGTCATTCACAGATTGCTTGCCTCCAAATAAAGAGCTTTTGCTTATATCGTGTCGTCATTCTTTTCACCACCTAATCAATGAAAACAACGGGACTTGATGTACACATTTGAAAAAGCAAACTCTCTGTTCGATGTGGAACGGGGCTTTTAGGACATCTAGTCTAAGGAAAACAACGTTGCATGATATTACCAATCCTGTTTCGGAGCTACAGTATATACTCGTTTATGCTCTTTCGCAAATGCAACGCTTGGGGGGTGATGTGAAATTGTCATGAGATCACTTCTTTCTGATAAACGCATGGCTTTTACCACAAGATGATCTCTACCACTAGAGGTCGTCATCACTTCTTCGATCGTTCCTAACAATTATTTATTAATGAAAATTAAAATCATATTTATTACAGTCTCTTAATCATATTTATTACAGTCTGTTGTTCATACAACGCTAATCAATATTCGGTTATGTGTGTTTGTGTGGCACTTTTAGGAGTGTCATTCATCAATTCAGTAAGTACATTTAAACTCTTTTTATACTGGCTTTTACTTCTGTAAAGAAAATGAGAATCTGATTTGTCTTCTCCTTTCAATTGAACGTTTGCACCCCTTCGCCAGTAGAGGGCTTTGTCTGATAACCGTGGACAGTTGTAAAGGTTTCCTAATGGGTTTTAGCTGCTGAATGATTTAATTCTTTAGGTTCGAGCACACAGGCTGATCTCAGACCACAGTTTCTTAGGGAGTGCCTTAAAGAAAGGTTTATTCTGCATACTCACTTTGCCATCCAACTCTTGAAGTAACTTTCTTGAACTAATATACATACATATATATATATATATATATATATATATATATATATATATATATATATAGAGCCTGTATATTGTGTACATATTGAACAAGATATTATTATGAAGGGATTGAGGGATTTAAGCCATAGTAACTCCAAAAATACAGCTAGATAACACAATAAAACACAACAAAAACATGATAACATAATAAAAAACATGCCTTTAGAAATGAGAGTTATCTCATATGCAGGTCATCTCTTCTGATGCACATGGATGTGTACACAAGTAAAGCGAGTCTCACATTAACGCGTGTCTCTTGTAGACGTACAAAAGAAACAAAAGCCGATGCGCCCGTTGTTTCCGAGCGCAGAGACCAAGCGCGCCCTGACGAGCGACTCTAGTAGCGTGTTGGCTTGGTGTCAAGGCGATAGGTCCCCGGCCCGAACTTATCTAGCAGGTGTCGCGACTGCTTTTATACGGCACATCGGCGACGCTACAGCCGACGACGGTTGGTGAGAAAATGTACATTCACGTTTAACGTTGAGAACACGAATCAGACAGAACAAAGCATTTTTATTGTACACACTTTTGTTGAAAACGGAACTCGAAACACAATGATATTTGTAAATGAGTAGTCACAGAATGACATTTCCAGACCTAGCTCATTAATTATGCAAAACAACAGCCAATGGCGGTTCTCCAACTGCACACAAAGCAATATTTGAGTCGGTCATTCACAGATTGTTTGAAGTATATAGACATGATATGACTTTGTTTGCTTAATAAGCAGTTTAGATCGTTGGATTACTCTGCAGTAATTGTGGCACATTACTGCAGAGCAATCAGGGTTAAGGTGCCTTGCTCAAGGGCACTTCATCCATGACCCGTGCTGGCTGGCATTGAGATTTGAATCGTCGACCTTCTGATCACAAGCCCAGCGCTTTAACCACTAGGCCACAGCGGACCCCGAGCCGCCTTGGGCGGAATAGACTGGGTTCTAAAGGGTCAGTGCCAGAGGGTCAGCCGGGATTTGGGCAATAGTAACTCCAAAAATAAAGCTAGATAACACAATAATACACAACAAAAACGTGATAACGTAATAAAAAACATGCCTTTAGAAATGTTTTATGAACGGAGTTATCTCATTTTGGAACCAAAGTCTTCATATAGGCTACTTTATAATGGCACTGATTGATGCAAGTAAACAGGCATGAAGCAAGGCACGAGAAGAAAATAAATGAAGTAGCAATACAAATAAGTGATGTGTTTTGAAGAAGAGAGAAAAAATCATGAAATGAGAAGGAAATGTTATTAGCAGGGGTCTACTCCTCAATCCTCATGAAGTCAACCAGATGCTCTTATTTGTAAAAGTAACGTTAATATTTCAGCCAGGGATAGTAATAAAACGAGAGAAATCACCTTTAAATGAATTCACAGGTTTTACACAGGTCTAAATGCTTTCTCAAAAGACTTAAGAATGGCATTGATACAACTCTGTTCTTTCTGTTCAGAAAAACCTGAGACCACTTTACATTTATTTTGGAACTGCTCTTTCACAGTTACATTTTGGTGTGACATTTGTGATTTTATCAATTGTTATGTAAATCCTAATGTTGATTTTACATACATTAAATGTAATTTTTGGTTTTCATGAATGTGAAAAGAAAAGTGATATTTATTTTATAAACCTTATTTTTCTGTTAGCTAAATTTCACATTCACAAATCTAAATTGTCTAAATGCACTCCTCTTTTTTTGAGGTTTAAATGCGAGTTGAAAATGTACTTTGAGTAGCCTGTTGAGTTCTCTAAAAACTTAAAAGCTACAAGAACAGTGACTGTGTTTAAGGACTTTGCATCTAATCTGGATTGGAAGACTAAAGGAATTTAGTCTGGACTGAGGGAATCTGGAGCTTGTATTGACAATGATAATGGTTGTTGTAAATGTTTGTTTTTTGTTATCTTCTACAAGCATTTAATAAAAAAAAAAGATATATATATAAATATATTTCAGGCAGGGATTCGAGCACTTCCGGTGGGACGGGTTCACTTCCTGCGGTTGGTGTAGCGTCGCATATGCAGGTCATTTCTTCTGATGCACATGGATGTGTAGTAAAGCTCTCACATTAACGTGTGTCTCTTGTAGACCTACAAAAGAAACAAAAGCCGATGCTCGCCGACGGCATCAGCCCGTTGTCCGAGCGCAGAGACCCAGCGCGCCCTGACGAGCGACTCTAGTAGCATGTTGGCCTGGGCCAAGGCGATAGATCACCGTGGCAACTTGCTGGTGTCGCGACTGGTTTTATACGGCATATCGGCGACGCTCCAACCGACGACGGTTGGTGAGGAAATTTACATTCACGTTTAACGTTAAGAACACGAGTCAGACAGAGCGTTTTTATTGTTCACACTTTTGTTGAAAACGGAACTCGAAACACAATGATATTTATAAACGAGTAGTCACAGAATGACATTTCCAGACCTAGCTCATTAATTATGCAAAACAACAGCCAATGGCGGTTCTCCAAGCAATATTTGAATCGGTCATTCACAGATTGTTTGCCTCCAAATAAAGAGCTTTTGCTTATATCGTGTCGTCATTCTTTTCACCACCTAATCAATGAAATCAACGGGACTTGATGTACACATTTGAAAAAGCAAACTCTCTGTTCGATGTGAAACGGGGCTTTTAGGACATCTAGTGTAAGGAAAACAACGTTGCATGATATTACCAATCCTGTTTCGGAGCTACAGTATATACTCGTTTATGCTCTTTCGCAAATGCAACGCTTGGGGGGTGATGTGAAATTGTCATGAGATATCTTCTTTTTGATAAACGCATGGCTTTTACCACAAGATGACCTCTACCACTAGATGTCGTCATCACTTCTTCGATCGTTCCTAACAATTATTTATTAATAAAAATTAAAATCATATTTATTACAGTCTCTTAATCATATTTATTACAGTCTGTTGTTCATACAACGCTAATCAATATTCGGTTATGTGTGTTTGTGTGGCACTTTTAGGAGTGTCATTCATCAATTCAGTAAGTACATTTAAACTCTTTTTATACTGGCTTTTACTTCTGTAAAGAAAATGAGAATCTGATTTGTCTTCTCCTTTCAATTGAACGTTTGCACCCCTTCGCCAGTAGAGGGCGTTGTTTGATAACCGTTGACAGTTGTAAAGGTTTCCTAATGGGTTTTAGCTGCTGAATGAATTAATTCTTTAGGTTCGAGCACACAGGCTGATCTCAGACCACAGTTTCTTAGGGAGTGCCTTAAAGAAAGATTTATTCTGCATACTCACTTTGCCATCCAACTCTTGAAGTAACTTTCTTGAACTAATATACATACATATGTATATATATATATATATATATATATATATATATATATATATTTAGCCTGTATATCGTGTACATATTGAACAAGATATTATTATGAAGGGATTGAGGGATTTAAGCAATAGTAACTCCAAAAATAAAGCTAGATAACACAATAAAACACAACAAAAACGTGATAACGTAATAAAAAACATGCCTTTAGAAATGTTTTATGAACGGAGTTATCTCATTTTGGAACCAAAGTCTTCATATAGGCTACTTTATAATGGCACTGATTGATGCAAGTAAACAGGCATGAAGCAAGGCACGAGAAGAAAATAAATGAAGTAGCAATACAAATAAGTGATGTGTTTTGAAGAAGAGAGAAAAAATCATGAAATGAGAAGGAAATGTTATTAGCAGGGGTCTACTCCTCAATCCTCATGAAGTCAACCAGATGCTCTTATTTGTAAAAGTAACGTTAATATTTCAGCCAGGGATAGTAATAAAACGAGAGAAATCACCTTTAAATGAATTCACAGGTTTTACACAGGTCTAAATGCTTTCTCAAAAGACTTAAGAATGGCATTGATACAACTCTGTTCTTTCTGTTCAGAAAAACCTGAGACCACTTTACATTTATTTTGGAACTGCTCTTTCACAGTTACATTTTGGTGTGACATTTGTGATTTTATCAATTGTTATGTAAATCCTAATGTTGATTTTACATACATTAAATGTAATTTTTGGTTTTCATGAATGTGAAAAGAAAAGTGATATTTATTTTATAAACCTTATTTTTCTGTTAGCTAAATTTCACATTCACAAATCTAAATTGTCTAAATGCACTCCTCTTTTTTTGAGGTTTAAATGCGAGTTGAAAATGTACTTTGAGTAGCCTGTTGAGTTCTCTAAAAACTTAAAAGCTACAAGAACAGTGACTGTGTTTAAGGACTTTGCACCTAATCTGGATTGGAAGACTGAAGGAATTTAGTCTGGACTGAGGGAATCTGGAGCTTGTATTGACAATGATAATGGTTGTTGTAAATGTTTGTTTTTTGTTATCTTCTACAAGCATTTAATTAAAAAAAAGATATATATATATAAATATATTTCAGGCAGGGATTCGAGCACTTCCGGTGGGACGGGTTCACTTCCTGCGGTTGG
The DNA here is from genome assembly GCF_947034865.1 of Barbatula barbatula. Lineage (NCBI taxonomy): Eukaryota > Metazoa > Chordata > Actinopteri > Cypriniformes > Nemacheilidae > Barbatula > Barbatula barbatula. Next base: position 6,447,131 of record NC_136773.1, read on the forward strand.
TGTAGCGTCGCATATGCAGGTCATCTCTTCTGATGCACATGGATGTGTAGTAAAGCTCTCACATTAACGTGTGTCTCTTGTAGACGTACAAAAGAAACAAAAGCCGATGCTCGCCGACGGCATCAGCCCGTTGTCCGAGCGCAGATACCCAGCGCGCCCTGACGAGCGACTCTAGTAGCATGTTGGCTTGGGCCAAGGCGATAGATCACCCTGGCAACTTGCTGGTGTCGCGACTGGTTTTATACGGCATATCGGCGACGCTCCAACCGACGACGGTTGGTGAGGAAATTTACATTCACGTTTAACGTTAAGAACACGAGTCAGACAGAGCGTTTTTATTGTACACACTTTTGTTGAAAACGGAACTCGAAACACAATGATATTTATAAACGAGTAGTCACAGAATGACATTTCCAGACCTAGCTCATTAATTATGCAAAACAACAGCCAATGGCGGTGCTCCAAGCAATATTTGAATCGGTCATTCACAGATTGTTTGCCTCCAAATAAAGAGCTTTTGCTTAATTCGTGTCGTCATTCTTTTCACCACCTAATCAATGAAATCAACGGGACTTGATGTACACATTTGAAAAAGCAAACTCTCTGTTCGATGTGGAACGGGGCTTTTAGGACATCTAGTGTAAGGAAAACAACGTTGCATGATATTACCAATCCTGTTTCGGAGCTACAGTATATACTCGTTTATGCTCTTTCGCAAATGCAACGCTTGGGGGGTGATGTGAAATTGTCATGAGATCACTTCTTTTTGATAAACGCATGGCTTTTACCACAAGATGACCTCTACCACTAGAGGTCGTCATCACTTCTTCGATCGTTCCTAACAATTATTTATTAATAAAAATTAAAATCATATTTATTACAGTCTCTTAATCATATTTATTACAGTCTGTTGTTCATACAACGCTAATCAATATTCGGTTATGTGTGTTTGTGTGGCACTTTTAGGAGTGTCATTCATCAATTCAGTAAGTACATTTAAACTCTTTTTATACTGGCTTTTACTTCTGTAAAGAAAATGAGAATCTGATTTGTCTTCTCCTTTCAATTGAACGTTTGCACCCCTTCGCCAGTAGAGGGCTTTGTCTGATAACCGTGGACAGTTGTAAAGGTTTCCTAATGGGTTTTAGCTGCTGAATGATTGAATTCTTTAGGTTCGAGCACACAGGCTGATCTCAGACCACAGTTTCTTAGGGAGTGCCTTAAAGAAAGGTTTATTCTGCATACTCACTTTGCCATCCAACTCTTGAAGTAACTTTCTTGAACTAATATACATACATATATATATATATATATATATATATATATATATATATATATATATATAGAGCCTGTATATTGTGTACATATTGAACAAGATATTATTATGAAGGGATTGAGGGATTTAAGCCATAGTAACTCCAAAAATACAGCTAGATAACACAATAAAACACAACAAAAACATGATAACATAATAAAAAACATGCCTTTAGAAATGAGAGTTATCTCATATGCAGGTCATCTCTTCTGATGCACATGGATGTGTACACAAGTGAAGCGAGTCTCACATTAACGCGTGTCTCTTGTAGACGTACAAAAGAAACAAAAGCCGATGCGCCCGTTGTTTCCGAGCGCAGAGACCAAGCGCGCCCTGACGAGCAACTCTAGTAGCGTGTTGGCTTGGTGTCAAGGCGATAGGTCCCCGGCCCGAACAGATCTAGCAGGTTTCGCGACTGCTTTTATACGGCACATCGGCGACGCTACAGCCAACGACGGTTGGTGAGAAAATGTACATTCACGTTTAACGTTGAGAACACGAGTCAGACAGAACAGAGCATTTTTATTGTACACACTTTTGTTGAAAACGGAACTCGAAACACAATGATATTTGTAAATGAGTAGTCACAGAATGACATTTCCAGACCTAGCTCATTAATTATGCAAAACAACAGCCAATGGCGGTTCTCCAACTGCACACAAAGCAATATTTGAGTCGGTCATTCAAAGATTGTTTGAAGTATATAGACATGATATGACTTTGTTTGCTTAATAAGCAGTTTAGATCGTTGGATTACTCTGCAGTAATTGTGGCACATTACTGCAGAGCAATCAGGGTTAAGGTCACTTCATCCATGACCCTTGCTGGCTGGCATTGAGATTTGAATCGTCGACCTTCTGAACACAAGCCCAGCGCTTTAACCACTAGGCCACAGCGGACCCCGAGCCGCCTTGGGCGTAATAGACTGGGTTCTAAAGGGTCAGTGCCAGAGGGTCAGCCGGGATTTGAGCAATAGTAACTCCAAAAATAAAGCTAGATAACACAATAATACACAACAAAAACGTGATAACGTAATAAAAAACATGCCTTTAGAAATGTTTTATGAACGGAGTTATCTCATTTTGGAACCAAAGTCTTCATATAGGCTACTTTATAATGGCACTGATTGATGCAAGTAAACAGGCATGAAGCAAGGCACGAGAAGAAAATAAATGAAGTAGCAATACAAATAAGTGATGTGTTCTGAAGAAGAGAGAAAAAATCATGAAATGAGAAGGAAATGTTATTAGCAGGGGTCTACTCCTCAATCCTCATGAAGTCAACCAGATGCTCTTATTTGTAAAAGTAACGTTAATATTTCAGCCAGTGATAGTAATAAAACGAGAGAAATCACCTTTAAATGAATTCACAGGTTTTACACAGGTCTAAATGCTTTCTCAAAAGACTTAAGAATGGCATTGATACAACTCTGTTCTTTCTGTTCAGAAAAACCTGAGACCACTTTACATTTATTTTGGAACTGCTCTTTCACAGTTACATTTTGGTGTGACATTTGTGATTTTATCAATTGTTATGTAAATCCTAATGTTGATTTTACATACATTAAATGTAATTTTTGGTTTTCATGAATGTGAAAAGAAAAGTGATATTTATTTTATAAACCTTATTTTTCTGTTAGCTAAATTTCACAAATCTAAATTGTCTAAATGCACTCCTCTTTTTTTGAGGTTTAAATGCGAGTTGAAAATGTACTTTGAGTAGCCTGTTGAGTTCTCTAAAAACTTAAAAGCTACAAGAACAGTGACTGTGTTTAAGGACTTTGCACCTAATCTGGATTGGAAGACTGAAGGAATTTAGTCTGGACTGAGGGAATCTGGAGCTTGTATTGACAATGATAATGGTTGTTGTAAATGTTTGTTTTTTGTTATCTTCTACAAGCATTTAATAAAAAAAAAAGATATATATATAAATATATTTCAGGCAGGGATTCGAGCACTTCCGGTGGGACGGGTTCACTTCCTGCAGTTGGTGTAGCGTCGCATATGCAGGTCATCTCTTCTGATGCACATGGATGTGTAGTAAAGCTCTCACATTAACGTGTGTCTCTTGTAGACGTACAAAAGAAACAAAAGCCGATGCTCGCCGACGGCATCAGCCCGTTGTCCGAGCGCAGAGACCCAGCGCGCCCTTACGAGCGACTCTAGTAGCATGTTGGCTTGGGCCAAGGCGATAGATCACCGTGGCAACTTGCTGGTGTCGCGACTGGTTTTATACGGCATATCGGCGACGCTCCAACCGACGACGGTTGGTGAGGAAATTTACATTCACGTTTAACGTTAAGAACACGAGTCAGACAGAGCGTTTTTATTGTACACACTTTTGTTGAAAACGGAACTCGAAACACAATGATATTTATAAACGAGTAGTCACAGAATGACATTTCCAGACCTAGCTCATTAATTATGCAAAACAACAGCCAATGGCGGTTCTCCAAGCAATATTTGAATCGGTCATTCACAGATTGTTTGCCTCCAAATAAAGAGCTTTTGCTTATATCGTGTCGTCATTCTTTTCACCACCTAATCAATGAAATCAACGGGACTTGATGTACACATTTGAAAAAGCAAACTCTCTGTTCGATGTGAAACGGGGCTTTTAGGACATCTAGTGTAAGGAAAACAACGTTGCATGATATTACCAATCCTGTTTCGGAGCTACAGTATATACTCGTTTATGCTCTTTCGCAAATGCAACGCTTGGGGGGTGATGTGAAATTGTCATGAGATATCTTCTTTTTGATAAACGCATGGCTTTTACCACAAGATGACCTCTACCACTAGACGTCGTCATCACTTCTTCGATCGTTCCTAACAATTATTTATTAATAAAAATTAAAATCATATTTATTACAGTCTCTTATTCATATTTATTACAGTCTGTTGTTCATACAACGCTAATCAATATTCGGTTATGTGTGTTTGTGTGGCACTTTTAGGAGTGTCATTCATCAATTCAGTAAGTACTTTTAAACTCTTTTTATACTGGCTTTTACTTCTGTAAAGAAAATGAGAATCTGATTTGTCTTCTCCTTTCAATTGAACGTTTGCACCCCTTCGCCAGTAGAGGGCGTTGTTTGATAACCGTTGACAGTTGTAAAGGTTTCCTAATGGGTTTTAGCTGCTGAATGAATTAATTCTTTAGGTTCGAGCACACAGGCTGATCTCAGAACACAGTTTCTTAGGGAGTGCCTTAAAGAAAGATTTATTCTGCATACTCACTTTGCCATCCAACTCTTGAAGTAACTTTCTTGAACTAATATACATACATATGTATATATATATATATATATATATATTTAGCCTGTATATCGTGTACATATTGAACAAGATATTATTATGAAGGGATTGAGGGATTTAAGCAATAGTAACTCCAAAAATAAAGCTAGATAACACAATAATACACAAGAAAAACGTGATAACGTAATAAAAAACATGCCTTTAGAAATGTTTTATGAACTGAGTTATCTCATTTTGGAACCAAAGTCTTCATATAGGCTACTTTATAATGGCACTGATTGATGCAAGTAAACAGGCATGAAGCAAGGCACGAGAAGAAAATAAATGAAGTAGCAATACAAATAAGTGATGTGTTTTGAAGAAGAGAGAAAAAATCATGAAATGAGAAGGAAATGTTATTAGCAGGGGTCTACTCCTCAATCCTCATGAAGTCAACCAGATGCTCTTATTTGTAAAAGTAACGTTAATATTTCAGCCAGGGATAGTAATAAAACGAGAGAAATCACCTTTAAATGAATTCACAGGTTTTACACAGGTCTAAATGCTTTCTCAAAAGACTTAAGAATGGCATTGATACCCTCTGTTCTTTCTGTTCAGAAAAACCTGAGACCACTTTACATTTATTTTGGAACTGCTCTTTCACAGTTACATTTTGGTGTGACATTTGTGATTTTATCAATTGTTATGTAAATCCTAATGTTGATTTTACATACATTAAATGTAATTTTTGGTTTTCATGAATGTGAAAAGAAAAGTGATATTTATTTTATAAACCTTATTTTTCTGTTAGCTAAATTTCACATTCACAAATCTAAATTGTCTAAATGCACTCCTCTTTTTTTGAGGTTTAAATGCGAGTTGAAAATGTACTTTGAGTAGCCTGTTGAGTTCTCTAAAAACTTAAAAGCTACAAGAACAGTGACTGTGTTTAAGGACTTTGCACCTAATCTGGATTGGAAGACTGAAGGAATTTAGTCTGGACTGAGGGAATCTGGAGCTTGTATTGACAATGATAATGGTTGTTGTAAATGTTTGTTTTTTGTTATCTTCTACAAGCATTTAATTAAAAAAAAAGATATATATATAAATATATTTCAGGCAGGGATTCGAGCACTTCCGGTGGGACGGGTTCACTTCCTGCGGTTGGTGTAGCGTCGCATATGTGTGGTATACTTAAAGTTGACTGTCAATTTAAGTTCATGTAGTTCGTTAAAATGATGTTGTTATATATTTATTTGAGTATTTTGCGTAGAAAGTTGCGTACCTGCGCGATGACGTCACTGCACGTAATGGGGAAGAACGTCGCGACGCGCTTCATTTCCAGTAAGAACACTGATAAGGAAGCAACGCGTCCGTCTTGTTCTTTTATATAATCTTCTCCTCATTGCAGGTAATTGTAAATTTTATGTGTGACATATACATAGCGATGTAACGGTGTTTATTAAGTCATTAATCTCTTATTTTTATTTTAATGAACGATGTATAAAAGAGAGCATGGTTAGCACGTGCGTTTGTATCGCAATGGTGCTACTCCACAAGAGTTTAAGTATGTTTGTGAAAGTGAATGTAATCTTGTGTTGTAAATGTTAAGCGTTATTTTCTCTCTGTTTTGAATTGTTATCTAAGCGTGATTGACGTTAACGATCTATGAGTACTGAATGCTATTATCAGAGTGGATGTTACGTCACTGATCATTTCTCTATGTTGGGTAAACATATGTTTGAATCATTCATGCTGTTCTTTTACATTTTAAATATATTCAATGTCATTACATTAAACATTTTCCAGTAAGAACACTGATAAGGAAGCAACGCGTCCGTCTCGTTCTTTTATATAATCTTCTCCTCATTGCAGGAGTACTACAATTTTGGAGGCACCGCTGGGATGAATGTTGGGTGGATTAACTCCCTGGCCGGTAGAACCCATCTAGCAACACCATCCTGTTCACAGTGACGTTGAAACTGCAGTGTGAGGCAGCGAGGGCGAGTAGTGAGGTGATCTGGTCGAGCAATGCACTTGCTGAGGTTCAGCGATAACCAGCAGTAGCAACGTCGAGTCAGTGAGGTAAACACTACCCTCAACAACCCATACACGGCTGCTAATAATGGATGCGTTTAAAAGTCTCCAGGATGAAATCGGGGAGAAACTATGTAAACTTTCACGTGAAAAACTGACAGAACTCTGTGTCTTTCTTCACATTACAAAGGAGGGTGAAACAAATGCAACTCGTTTGTCTCTGTTAAACAGTCTGAGTAACCACATGCTAAGAGCTGAGTTAGGGGAGCTCGAGGATGGTGGGATGGCTGAGCTGCTGGAAATTAATGAACAATTGAGTCTGCTCACGGGGACTGATGTTGACAGTTCTGAACACAGGCTTGCGAGAGAGGAAAATACTTCTCGTGAGGGGGCTAACATGATGCGGGAAATAAGGGAAAATGAAAATGTGTCAGAGTCGTTTTCCACCATGCATATCAGTCATGCCATGCCTCACACTACGGAAGGCCAACAGGGACATAAGGACCGTAACTCAGTGAGCTCTGTAGATCTACCACAGCGACAGGTCACCTCAGTATGGCATAAAGACTTCAAAATATCAGGTCTGATAGGTGATCCGGGTCAAAAGGACCGACTTTCCTTTTCAAGTTTGGTACGGCAGATAGAAAGTGGAATAAACAAAGGTTACCCAGAACAGGAAATAATTGATTCGGTCATCAAGGCTATCACGCCAGGGTTTCAGCTGCGAAGTTATCTTGAGGGAAAGGCAGGGCTGACACTCCCAGTGCTAAGACACATATTGCGCTCTCACTACCAGGAAAAAAATGCAACTGAACTATATAAACAACTCACTACAGAAGCGCAGCGCCCAAAAGAAACCCCACAAAGCTTCCTGATCCGCGTCCTCGACCTTAGACAGAAAATCTTGTTCGCCTCTCAAGAAGATGACTCTGGGTTAAAATATGACCCGGCTCTGGTCCAAAACATGTTCTTACACACAGTTCTAACAGGGCTGCATAATGATCGCATCCAAAGTGACCTTCAACAATATCTGTCCAACCCCACTATAACCGACGAAGTGTTACTAGAGAAACTTAATGTCGCTTGTTCTAACGAATCGGAACGGCAAAGCAAACGGAAAGGTGAACGAACCGGCACTGTTCATGTTGTGCAGCTAGATGACCCTGAACCAAAATGCCAATCTAAACACCCTAAGTTTGATCTGATGGCGCAGCTTAAAAGTCTAAGTGAGGATGTTATGCAACTTAAAGAAACAATGCAGAAGCCCTTTCCTGTTACTCAGCGATGCTGTGCAGTCCATAACCAGGAACCAGTAGCTACAGCTGCCCCCCAGCATCAGAGCCGCTCCCAAGGTTTCCAACCGGCCCCTGGATGGACGCCAATCCGAGAGAGTCAGGCCTGGGGAGCAGAGACAGTTAAATGCCAACAGGGGACGGGTCCATATTCGTCTTCACACCAGCTTGACCAAAGTCAAAAACATGTATCGGAACGATATATACCGCACACAAAGCCGGTTCAATACCCTTTTGTCACACAAGAGCATCCTGTGCAGTCACCCCAACAGTATGTAACCCATCATGCACAACCTTATGCGACTCAGCCTCTAAACGTTGGAGCAGCCCCATATTATGGCCAGCAGTATGTGGTGCCGCCACAACCATACCCTCATCAGTACCGACCACCTCGCCATCCACGAGCGAGACAATGTTTCCATTGCCAGCAATGCAAAACCATGGAACCATGTACTCACTGTTACTTGTGTGGCAGCAGCGAGCATTTCTCAGCTGGCTGTAAGAGCAAGAGTGTCAGACCCCAGTCAGGAGCGGCGTTAAACAGGAGTGGGTTACCCCCGAGGGACAGGGTGTGACCCAAACAGTGAAAAGGTCCCAAGAACAAGGAAGTGGCCCAAATCAGCAGGTACAGCGTGATCTTGAGCCCCAGTCACTTAACAGTATTTTACCTAGTTCTTGTAACGTTAATTGTCATTCTGCTGTCACGTCTCTAGTAGGCAAACAATGTCTAGTGACCTGTTATCTGCAGGGACAGAGGACAGAAGCATTATGGGATACAGGTTCCCAAGTATCTATTATAGATGAACTGTGGAAAACAAAGTACGCACCTGATGTGACTCTTAAAAACATTTCCGAGGCAGCAGGCGCTCCAGATAATCTGCAGTTGGTGGCGGCAAATGGAACAAACATACCATACAGTGGCTGGGTGGAAATTACTTTCAAGTTGACATCCCCTGTAGCAAAGGGGAGAGAGTTAATCATTCCTGTGCTTGTCTTGAAGAACCAAGAGTTGTCTAGGCCAATCATAGGGTACAATGTAATCGAGCAACTAATACGGAAGTGCGATTCGGATGGATCTCATAATGCGACTGATGGAAATATGTACAACACTGTTCGGAATGCTTTCCCGGGCCTCAAGAAAAATAAAGTACACACCTTCATCAATCTAGTATCAGCAGAAGACCCTGGTGTGTATGTGGTTAGAACAGTAAAGGGGCGGGTGAATGTACCAAAGCAAACTGTGATGCAGATTCAGTGTCAGGTAAGGGGGCCACTAGTGAAACAAGATACTGTGCTGCTGTTTGAACCACATGTTAATCCCCAACACCCTGACGGCCTTGAACTGTTTGATACACTATTTATGCTAAAAGAGGGTGCTTGCCCACAGATTACCATCAGTGTACAGAATGGAACAGATCATGACATCACGCTTATGGGGAGGACAGAGCTGGGGACAGTACAGTCAGTCAAGTCTATTTTGCCAACCCCACAAAGTACCACCTCTGCCTCTGTCACGCAGTCCCCACCAGAAACCACGGACGTGGATGGGGATAAGGATTCATGGGACCCTCCAGTCGATGTGGGCCATTTGACTCTGTCCCAGCAACAGCAAGTAAAACTGATGTTACAGTAGGAATGCCATGCTTTCTCTAAATCAGATGATGACATTGGCTGTGTTCAAGGATTAGAGTTGAGTATTTCTCTGAATGACAACACACCGGTTACCCGCACATACACTTCAGTTCCTAAGCCTTTATATCAGGAAATGAAGGATTACCTGCGTGATTTGATCGCTCAAGGGTGGGTGGAAAAGTCTCATTCCCCATACTCGTCTCCCATTGTGTGTGTCCGTAAGAAGGATGGAAGCCTCAGATTGTGCATTGACTATAGGGACTTGAACCGTAAGACCGTTCCTGATCGCCAGCCTATACCGAGAGTGCAGGATATATTGGATGGCCTGGGAGGTAACAGCTGGTTCTCTCTATTAGATCAAGGGAAAGCGTACCACCAAGGCTTTATGTGTCCAGAGAGTAGACATCTAACGGCGTTCACTACACCGTGGGGCCTGTATCAATGGAACCGCATCCCATTTGGCCTAATGAATGCACCAGCGGCATTTCAACGATTTATGGAGGAATGTTTGGAAGGACTAAGGGATGACATTTGTATACCCTACCTTGACGACATACTGGTCTTTACTAAGTCTTTTTGTGAACAGGTGGAAGCGGTGAGGAGAGTCCTGCAACGGTTGAAAGCCCATGGAGTCAAGTTAAAGCCAAAAAAATTTGAGCTTTTCAAGAACAAGGTTCGCTATCTGGGCAGGATCGTTTCTGCGGAAGGCAGCCGCATGGACCCGGCAGACACAGTCGCTGTGACAGCACTCAAAGAAAAGAAATTGAACACTATGGGGGACTTACGCAAGATTTTGGGCCTGCTCAGCTATTATAGACAGTATATCAAAGATTTCTCGCGGATTGCCAACCCCCTTTACGATCTGCTAAAGGGAAAGACTGACAATAAGAGGGACCAGAGGAAAGGAAAGCGAAAGAGGGAAACAGGCAGAATGACTCATGTGATGCCATCAAATCAACTGATCCAATGGACAGAAAATCATCAAGGGATCCTTGAAGAACTGATCGATTGTTTAGTTCAGCCTCCTGTGTTAGGATTTCCTGATTTCTCCCAGCCTTTCACACTTCACACAGATGCGTCCAACCAAGGTCTGGGAGCGGTCCTGTACCAGGAACAAAACGGGAAGCTAAGAGTTCTAGCCTACGGTTCCCGGACTTTAACAGCGGCAGAAAAAAACTATCATTTACACAGTGGGAAGTTGGAATTTCTTGCCCTCAAATGGGCTGTAACTGAAAAATTCAGAGACTACCTCTATTATGCCCCGACTTTTACGGTATTTAGTGACAACAATCCGTTAACATACGTTCTGACATCTGCCAAATTGAATGCCACTGGCTGCCGATGGGTTGCCGAGCTTGCAGATTTTCACTTTACAATTCGCTATCGCCCTGGCAAGGAAAACATTGATGCAGACTCACTTTCCAGGATGCCAGCCGATTTGGAGGAAATAATGGGAGAATGCACTGAGCAGCTTTCATCAGATTGTGTGGGATCTCTGATCCAGGCAGTGGAAGTCCAAAACGATCTGGATGTGCCCTCTGCTATAGCCTGTCAGTATATCTCTGCAAGTGTGGAGGAAAGTGGGAAAACTCTTCAACCCCTGTCAAGAGTGGAAGTAAGACAAGCTCAGGAAAATGACAAGGATATTGGAGTAGTCATTAAACACTTACAATCGGGAACCAGGCCTCCCCAGAGATGGAATTCACCAAAATCACAGTTGAAAGGCCTCCTAAGAGAATGGGACAAATTGAAATTGGATGAGGATGGAGTTCTATTTCGTAAAACGTCTCAGAGGACACAGCTGGTTTTACCAACCTCACTCAAAACAACTGTCTTACGAGAACTGCACGATGAAATGGGCCACCAGGGTCTGGACCGCACCAACAATCTCATCAGAGATCGTTTTTTCTGGCCCCACATGCAAAAAGACATCGAACATTATGTCCTGAGAACCTGTTCCTGCATAAAACAGAAAAAGCCCTGTCGGGAAACGAGGGCACCACTCAAAAGTATAACAACGACCCATCCGTTTGAACTGGTATCTATTGACTTCCTCCATGTGGACAAATGTAAGGGTGGTTATGAGTACATTTTGATAATCATTGACCATTTTACTCGATTTGCACAGGCCTATGCCACCACCTCAAAGTCAGGAAAGACAGTGGCCGACCAGTTGTTCAATGATTTTGCCCTCAAGTTTGGGTTTCCCACCCGAATTCACCATGATCAAGGGGGAGAGTTCGAAAATCAGCTGTTCACTCAACTCAGCAAGTACAGTGGCTTCGCCGGCTCCAGGACCACCCCCTACCATCCACAAGGGAATGGGCAGGTGGAAAGATTTAATCGAACTTTACTGCAAATGATGAAAACCCTCACCGAAAGACAAAAATCCAATTGGAAGCAGTCACTCAACAAATTAATATTTGCGTACAATTGCACCAAATGTGAAGTTACTGGCTTTTCACCATTCCAGCTTCTTTTTGGTCGCTCTCCAAGGCTTCCCATCGATGCTGCTTTCGGACTCGACTCGAACCCCAGCTCTGTGAGCCACAGTGAGTACGTGAAACGGTGGACCGAGGGGATGCAAGAAGCGTGTGAGATTGCAAGAGAACATGCTAAAAGGTGTGCTGACCGAAACAAGAGGAATTACGATCTCAAAGTGAGGTATACAAATCTAACTCCAGGGAGCAGGGTCCTGGTGAAAAATCTGACCCCGCGAGGCGGTACAGGAAAACTTCGAAGTTATTGGGAGAACGAAGTTCATGTCATCATACGTCAGGTTGCTGATGATATACCAGTCTACGAAGTGAAACCTGAACAGAGTAGAGGTCGCTCAAGAGTGTTGCACCACAACCTTCTCCTTCCCTGTGATCACTTACCCTTTGAAACTGCACCAAAACATACCCCCACATCAAAACCAAAGCACCAACAGATGAAAGGACGAGCCCAGCCTCCTGGGGAGAGAGAAAAACATTCAGAAAGTGAGAGTGAGGAAGAGGAATATCACCTTCGTGTAGGACCTAGTCAAATGAGAAGGGGAAGCAGTGATCATCTGAGAAAGAAAGAGATGTTACCACCTCAGTCAGTACCCTGCGAGGATGATTCCAGTCTTCCTGAGTTGATAGAGCCAATGCCCCAGTCGCACGTGAGAGAGTTAGAGATGGGACAACCAGAACCTACCGCCATATCTGAACCGAGACAAGAACCTCAGGCACACAAACAGATTGCTGAACAAGTAGACCGAGATTTACCTGTTGGAGAAGTAGCCGAGACACCTGAATTCAGAAATCTAAGATCAGAGCGAATAAATGAGTCCCAGCTTGTCATGAGGAAACGACGGCCCCCAAAAAGATTTACCTATGATCATTTTGGGACTCCATCATGTTACAATGTGCAAATAATGGGTAGTCCATACTATCCTCAAGTAATTGCCACTGGTGCAACAGCTTTAAACCCCTGGCTACCAATGCCACCTCATTATACTCAGCAACATGTGTCTTACTAATAATGAACTGTAGTTTCCTTGAACTTCATCCCTGAATAGCCATTCTATGGCCTGTGTACAGTGTGAACTGCCATCTCAATGCCTTAAAACCATTACACAGGGACTGTTTGTTGTTTCTTAGTAAGTGCATACTGCAAGAACTATAAACTTCTCACACTTAGAGGAAATAGACAAGCAATTGTTTCCCAAAGCAACTATTGTTGGTGATAAGTAACTGTTGAGAATGCTACATTGTTACAATTTAAAATTCCATGGGACTGTTTACTAACAATTGTTGAGATCTCTTTAGCATTTGCCCGTACTCTCATGTACTACCTACCTACAGGAACTGTTATAAACATATCCCAAAGAGTTCTTTAAATGGAACAGGAACAAAAACTTTGGAACTATGTGCCTTCACGACATTGTTCTACGGACTTTGAACTCTTTAATTGTTATTTTTTTTTATATATGTATAGAGAGAGTGTCCCCTCGAGTTGTGCATCAGCCTGGATCCGAGGGTTTTTTCTTGGTGGTTTGACACTGAAATAGACTTGGTACTCTTAAGAAACATTGTGTACATTTCTACGGAGTAACGTATGTTAAGGAAATGTTTGTGACCATAAGTCAATTGTAAATAACTAGCTAGCGAACAAAACAAAATATTTTCGGTGACGTGTCATTGTTGCAGTATTATTACAGCTTTGTTCTATTGTTGGGTGTTTAATCCATTTTTATGTCTAGACAAGTAAAGATGTAACTATGCACGGAAATATACCACTTCATGTGGCCTTCTACTGTTGTATAAGTGTAACGTGCCATAAAGAGAGAGATAAACAAAGTGTTGATGCTTTGGACTTTGTGTTTAGATGTCGGGGCGACATCTTATCTCGTGGGGGAGAGTGTGGTATACTGAAAGTTGACTGTCAATTTAAGTTCATGTAGTTCGTTAAAATAATGTTGTTATATATTTATTTGAGTATTTTGCGTAGAAAGTTGCGTACCTGCGCGATGACGTCACTGCACGTAATGGGGAAGAACGTCGCGACGCGCTTCATTTCCAGTAAGAACACTGATAAGGAAGCAACGCGTCCGTCTTGTTCTTTTATATAATCTTCTCCTCATTGCAGGTAATTGTAAATTTTATGTGTGACATATACATAGCGATGTAACGGTGTTTATTAAGTCATTAATCTCTTATTTTTATTTTAATGAACGATGTATAAAAGAGAGCATGGTTAGCACGTGCGTTTGTATCGCAATGGTGCTACTCCACAAGAGTTTAAGTATGTTTGTGAAAGTGAATGTAATCTTGTGTTGTAAATGTTAAGCGTTATTTTCTCTCTGTTATGAATTGTTATCTAAGCGTGATTGACGTTAACGATCTATGAGTACTGAATGCTATTATCAGAGTGGATGTTACGTCACTGATCATTTCTCTATGTTGGGTAAACATATGTTTGAATCATTCATGCTGTTCTTTTACATTTTAAATATATTCAATGTCATTACATTAAACATTTTCCAGTAAGAACACTGATAAGGAAGCAACGCGTCCGTCTTGTTCTTTTATATAATCTTCTCCTCATTGCAGGAGTACTACATATGCAGGTCATCTCTTCTGATGCACATGGATGTGTAGTAAAGCTCTCACATTAACGTGTGTCTCTTGTAGACGTACAAAAGAAACAAAAGCCGATGCTCGCCGACGGCATCAGCCCGTTGTCCGAGCGCAGAGACCCAGCGCGCCCTGACGAGCGACTCTAGTAGCATGTTGGCTTGGGCCAAGGCGATAGATCACCGTGGCAACTTGCTGGTGTCGCGACTGGTTTTATACGGCATATCGGCGACGCTCCAACCGACGACGGTTGGTGAGGAAATTTACATTCACGTTTAACGTTAAGAACACGAGTCAGACAGAGCGTTTTTATTGTACACACTTTTGTTGAAAACGGAACTCGAAACACAATGATATTTATAAACGAGTAGTCACAGAATGACATTTCCAGACCTAGCTCATTAATTATGCAAAACAACAGCCAATGGCGGTTCTCCAAGCAATATTTGAATCGGTCATTCACAGATTGTTTGCCTCCAAATAAAGAGATTTTGCTTATATCGTGTCGTCATTCTTTTCACCACCTAATAAATGAAATCAACAGGACTTGATGTACACATTTGAAAAAGCAAACTCTCTGTTCGATGTGAAACGGGGCTTTTAGGACATCTAGTGTAAGGAAAACAACGTTGCATGATATTACCAATCCTGTTTCGGAGCTACAGTATATACTCGTTTATGCTCTTTCGCAAATGCAACGCTTGGGGGGTGATGTGAAATTGTCATGAGATATCTTCTTTTTGATAAACGCATGGCTTTTACCACAAGATGACCTCTACCACTAGACGTCGTCATCACTTCTTCGATCGTTCCTAACAATTATTTATTAATAAAAATTAAAATCATATTTATTACAGTCTCTTATTCATATTTATTACAGTCTGTTGTTCATACAACGCTAATCAATATTCGGTTATGTGTGTTTGTGTGGCACTTTTAGGAGTGTCATTCATCAATTCAGTAAGTACTTTTAAACTCTTTTTATACTGGCTTTTACTTCTGTAAAGAAAATGAGAATCTGATTTGTCTTCTCCTTTCAATTGAACGTTTGCACCCCTTCGCCAGTAGAGGGCGTTGTTTGATAACCGTTGACAGTTGTAAAGGTTTCCTAATGGGTTTTAGCTGCTGAATGAATTAATTCTTTAGGTTCGAGCACACAGGCTGATCTCAGACCACAGTTTCTTAGGGAGTGCCTTAAAGAAAGATTTATTCTGCATACTCACTTTGCCATCCAACTCTTGAAGTAACTTTCTTGAACTAATATACATACATATGTATATATTTATATATATATATATATATATATATATATATATATATATATTTAGCCTGTATATCGTGTACATATTGAACAAGATATTATTATGAAGGGATTGAGGGATTTAAGCAATAGTAACTCCAAAAATAAAGCTAGATAACACAATAAAACACAACAAAAACGTGATAACGTAATAAAAAACATGCCTTTAGAAATGTTTTATGAACGGAGTTATCTCATTTTGGAACCAAAGTCTTCATATAGGCTACTTTATAATGGCACTGATTGATGCAAGTAAACAGGCATGAAGCAAGGCACGAGAAGAAAATAAATGAAGTAGCAATACAAATAAGTGATGTGTTTTGAAGAAGAGAGAAAAAATCATGAAATGAGAAGGAAATGTTATTGGCAGGGGTCTACTCCTCAATCCTCATGAAGTCAACCTGATTCTCTTATTTCTAAAAGTAACATTAATATTTCAGCCAGTGATAGTAAAAAAACGAGAGAAATCACCTTTAAATGAATTCACAGGTTTTACACAGGTCTAAATGCTTTCTCAAAAGACTTAAGAATGGCATTGATACCCTCTGTTCTTTCTGTTCAGAAAAACCTGAGTCCACTTTACATTTATTTTGGAACTGCTCTTTCACAGTTACATTTTGGTGTGACATTTGTGATTTTATCAATTGTTATGTAAATCCTAATGTTGATTTTAGGAGCACTTCCGGTGGGACGGGTTCACTTCCTGCCGTCGGTGTGGTGTCGCATATGCAGGTCATCTCTTCTGATGCACATGGATGTGTACACAAGTAAAGCTCTCACATTAACGTGTGTCTCTTGTAGACGTACAAAAGAAACAAAGGCTGATGCTCGCCGACGGCATCAGCCCGTTGTTCGAGCGCAGAGACCCAGCGCGCCCTGACGAGCGACTCTAGTAGCATGTTGGCTTGGGCAAGGCGATAGATCACCGTGGCAACCAGCTGGTGTCGCGACTGCTTTTATACGGCATACTGGCGACGCTCCAACCGACGACGGTTGGTGATGAAATTTACATTCACGTTTAACGTTGAGAACACGAGTCAGACAGAGCGTTTTTATTGTACACACTTTTGTTGAAAACGGAACTCGAAACACAATGATATTTATAAACGAGTAGTCACAGAATGACATTTCCAGACCTAGCTCATTAATTATGCAAAACAACAGCCAATGGCGGTGCTCCAAGCAATATTTGAATCGGTCATTCACAGATTGTTTGCCTCCAAATAAAGAGCTTTTGCTTATATCGTGTCGTCATTCTTTTCACCACCTAATCAATGAAAACAACGGGACTTGATGTACACATTTGAAAAAGCAAACTCTCTGTTCGATGTGGAACGGGGCTTTTAGGACATCTAGTGTAAGGAAAACAACGTTGCATGATATTACCAATCCTGTTTCGGAGCTACAGTATATACTCGTTTATGCTCTTTCGCAAATGCAACGCTTGGGGGGTGATGTGAAATTGTCATGAGATCACTTCTTTTTGATAAACGCATGGCTTTGACCACAAGATGATCTCTACCACTAGAGGTCGTCATCACTTCTTCGATCGTTCCTAACAATTATTTATTAATAAAAATTAAAATCATATTTATTACAGTCTCTTAATCATATTTATTACAGTCTGTTACAGTCGATCGAGACCAAGATGGCGGCGCGAGTACATCGCGAGGCTCAGTGTCTCTCCAGTTTTAGCATTTATATAGTGTATTTCTTGCTCATCTCGGGTCTGTTCGTCCAGAACAGTTGTGCATTTACATCGTACACCCGACAGGAGCTTTTGGATATCAGTTTACGCATGTCCGGAAGTTGCATCAGCAACGTTCAACTCGTCCCTGAGATCGTCAGAACATCCGATGCTGCGCACCTCACATGGCCGGGCGGAAGTGCTCGTCGGCGGCGTCGAGATCGTAAACAAAGGCGGGGGAAGCGCGGAGGGCTAAGAGCTAGGCTAAAGCTAACACCACACCGGCTCTCTTTACCCAGCATTTTCCTTGCTAATGTTCGATCATTAGTGAACAAAATGGACGAGATCAGACTCCGCATCATCAAGAGCAAAAGACTTTTGAACTGCAATGTCATAATCTTCACGGAAACATGGCTTCACAGCGGTATACCGGACAACGCTATTGAGTTAGCGGGCTACAACACACACCGGGCGGATAGAACGGCAGAGGAATCCGGTAAGACAAGAGGAGGTGGATTGTGCATCTACATCAACAAAACTTGGTGCACGAACTCTGTTATTGTCGGGAGACACTGCTCGGCTAACCTTGAGTTTCTCATGGTTAAATGTAGACCGTTTTATCTGCCACGGGAATTCACTTCCACCATTATAACGGCAGCTTATATTCCACCGGATGCTGATGCCAAGCTTGCTATGAAAGAACTTCATGCAGCCATCAGTAAACAACAGACTGCTCACCCGGAGGCTGCATTTATTGTTGCGGGAGATTTTAATCACTCTAACTTAAAGACAGTGCTCCCTAAATCTCATCAGCATGTTTCCTGCCACACAAGAGGAAACAAAACTTTGGACCATATCTACACAAACATGGCTAAAGCTTACGCCGCGACACCCCTCCCCCACCTGGGACAATCTGATCACCTTTCTTTGTTCCTCACCCCCAAGTACATTAACCTCATTAATCGTGTGAAGCCATCAGTGAAGACCATCAAGGTGTGGCCTGCGGGGGCAGACCTTACACTCCAGGAAAGGTTTCTACACACAGACTGGAGTCTGTTTGCTTCTCAGGCCACCAATGGCTCTCACACGGACATCAACAGTTACACCTCCTCTGTATTGGACTACATAAATTCCACCATTGATAGTGTCACAACCCAGAAGCAGATCACCACGTACCCTAATCAGAAGCCATGGATGAACAAGGAAGTGCGACTCCTGTTGAAAGCACGTAACACTGCCTTCCGATCGGATGATGCACATGCCTATAGTACTTCTAGGGCAAACCTGAAGAGGGGCATCAAAAAGGCCAAGCACTGCTATAAGCTGAAGCTAGAGGAGCATTTTTCCAATTCTGACCCTCGACGCATGTGGCAGGGCATCCAGGCCATCAGTGATTACAAACCTAACCACTCCACCCCCATAGCCACAGATGCCATCTTCCTGAACGAGCTTAATGACTTTTATGCTCGCTTTGAGAGAGACAATAAGGAAACAGCTACCAAGCTCACACCCTCTGCTGACCACCCAATCATCACACTTAACTCCACTGATGTTCACAATGCACTAAGTCGGATCAAAGCGCGCAAGGCTGCTGGCCCAGATGGCATCCCTGGTCGCGTACTCCGGGCATGTTCAGAGCAGCTCGCTGGGGTCTTCACGGACATATTCAATATGTCCCTCGCCCAAGCAGTGGTTCAGCATGTTTTAAATCCACCTCCATTGTGCCCATCCCAAAACATTCAAACCCGACGTGCCTGAACGACTACCGCCCGGTAGCACTCACACCAATTGTCATGAAGTGCTTTGAGCGGCTGGTCCTGGCACACCTAAAGGACTCTTTACCACCCACACTGGACCCATACCAATTTGCCTATCGCAACAATAGGAGCACAGATGATGCAGTGTCCATGGCGCTGCACTCCGTGCTCACACATCTGGACAACAAGGACACTTATGCACGTATGCTGTTCGTAGACTTCAGTTCTGCGTTCAATACCGTCATCCCTTCCAAGCTAATCGTCAAACTTGGAAACCTAGGCATCAACAACCCTACCTGCAATTGGATTATGGACTTCCTGACGAACAGGCCTCAGCTTGTTAGGTTAGGCCCCATCTGCTCCACCACCACCACCCTCAACACTGGTGTACCACAGGGCTGCGTACTGAGCCCCTTCCTCTACTCCCTTTTCACACTCGACTGCAGGCCTGTGAACGGATCTAACTCCTTCATCAAGTTTGCAGACGATACAACAGTGATTGGTCTCATCAGCAACAACGATGAGACTGCGTACAGGGAGGAGGTCCGGCACCTGGCCACATGGTGCTCAGCCAACAATCTGCTCCTTAACACCTCCAAGACAAAGGAGATCATCGTGGACTTCAGGAAGGCGAAAGGAGACACACACGACCCCATCCACATTAATGGAATGGCTGTTGAACGTGTTTCCAGTTTTAAGTTCCTGGGGACCCACATTTCGGAGGATCTGTCCTGGACCACCAACACCTCATGCCTGGTCAAGAAGGCTCACCAGCGTCTCTTCTTTCTGAGGATACTGAAGAAGAACCAACTGTCTTCAACTATCCTGGTGAACTTCTATCGCTGCACGATAGAGAGCATCCTGACCAACTGTGTCACAGTCTGGTACGGGAACTGTTCTGTTGCTGAGCGCAAGGCATTGCAGCGGGTGGTGAAAACAGCCCAGCGCATCACAGGGACTACACTTTCTGCCATTGAGGACATCCAGAAGAAACGCTGTCTGCGTCGAGCTCGCAGCATTCTCAAGGACTCCTCTCACCCCGCTCATAGACTGTTTACTCTCCTGCCTTCTGGTAGGCGCTTCCGGTGCCTCCGGACAAGAACCAGCAGACTAAGAAACAGCTTTTTTCCCAGAGCTGTTTCATTATTGAACTCTGCCCCCCACTGATTCCACTACCTCTCATACCTTTAACTCCAATGCTGCTACAACATTGTTTACATTGCACTATAGGGCTGCATGCATGACTGAACTGTACACACCAGTACTTCATGTATCTGCTCTACCGGACTGTTTACACACACACAGCACCATTTGCACTCTATACTGCTCACTTGCACACCAGGAATATTAAACTGAATGCTCATTTGCACTAATGGACCACTTCCATAACTGCATTAACCTATATACTGCACTGTAATTCTATTAACTGCATCTAGTCATCTATTCAACAGTAACTTCAATAACTGCATTAACTAATCAACTGCACGGTAATTCTATTAACTGCATCTAGTCATCAATTGCACTGTAACTTCAATAACTGCATTAACTAATCAACTGCACGGTAATTCTATTAACTGCATCTAGTCATCAATTGCACTGTAACTTCAATAACTGCATTAACTAATCTACTGCTCTGTAACCTTATTAACTGCATTAACTCATCTTCTGGACTGCAACCTATTAACTACATTAATTCGTATACTGCACCGTAACTTTAATAACTGCATCAACTTCTACAACTGCATTAACTCACCTATTGCACTGCAACTTTAATAGCTAATGTCAATAATTTATGCATACCTAAGTCACTTGCACTATTTTAGTCTAAATTATTATCTGTTCATATCCACCTGTACATTAATGCTCATAGTATATAGTCATCTGTATATATTGTTCATAGTTACTGTCATATTTTCATAGAACACACCTACTGCAAAATGTTTTTATAGTCCATGCCCACTGTATTATATTTTTCATATTGTATTCTGTATTTATTCTAATTGTATATCCTGCACTTGCTAACTGCACTTCTGGTTAGACCTAAACTACGTTTCGTTACACTGTACTTGTATATGTGTAATGACAATAAAGTTGAATCTAATCTAATCTTGTTCATACAACGCTAATCAATATTTGGTTATGTGTGTTTGTGTGGCACTTTTAGGAGTGTCATTCATCAATTCAGTAAGTACATTTAAACTCTTTTTATACTGGCTTTTACTTCTGTAAAGAAAATGAGAATCTGATTTGTCTTCTCCTTTCAATTGAACGTTTGCACCCCTTCGCCAGTAGAGGGCGTTGTTTGATAACCGTTGACAGTTGTAAAGGTTTCCTAATGGGTTTTAGCTGCTGAATGATTGAATTCTTTAGGTTCGAGCACACAGGCTGATCTCAGACCACAGTTTCTTAGGGAGTGCCTTAAAGAAAGGTTTATTCTGCATACTCACTTTGCCATCCAACTCTTGAAGTAACTTTCTTGAACTAATATACATACATGTATATATATATATATATATATATATATATATATATATATATATATATATATATATATATATATAGAGCCTGTATATTGTGTACATATTGAACAAGATATTATTATGAAGGGATTGAGGGATTTAAGCCATAGTAACTCCAAAAATACAGCTAGATAACACAATAAAACACAACAAAAACATGATAACATAATAAAAAACATGCCTTTAGAAATGAGAGTTATCTCATATGCAGGTCATCTCTTCTGATGCACATGGATGTGTACACAAGTAAAGCGAGTCTCACATTAACGCGTGTCTCTTGTAGACGTACAAAAGAAACAAAAGCCGAAAAAACATGCCTTTAGAAATGTTTTATGAACGGAGTTATCTCATTTTGGAACCAAAGTCTTCATATAGGCTACTTGATGCAAGTAAACAGGCATGAAGCAAGGCACGAGAAGAAAATAAATGAAGTAGCAATACAAATAAGTGATGTGTTTTGAAGAAGAGAGAAAAAATCATGAAATGAGAAGGAAATGTTATTAGCAGGGGTCTACTCCTCAATCCTCATGAAGTCAACCAGATGCTCTTATTTGTAAAAGTAACGTTAATATTTCAGCCAGGGATAGTAATAAAACGAGAGAAATCACCTTTAAATGAATTCACAGGTTTTACACAGGTCTAAATGCTTTCTCAAAAGACTTAAGAATGGCATTGATACAACTCTGTTCTTTCTGTTCAGAAAAACCTGAGACCACTTTACATTTATTTTGGAACTGCTCTTTCACAGTTACATTTTGGTGTGACATTTGTGATTTTATCAATTGTTATGTAAATCCTAATGTTGATTTTACATACATTAAATGTAATTTTTGGTTTTCATGAATGTGAAAAGAAAAGTGATATTTATTTTATAAACCTTATTTTTCTGTTAGCTAAATTTCACATTCACAAATCTAAATTGTCTAAATGCACTCCTCTTTTTTTGAGGTTTAAATGCGAGTTGAAAATGTACTTTGAGTAGCCTGTTGAGTTCTCTAAAAACTTAAAAGCTACAAGAACAGTGACTGTGTTTAAGGACTTTGCACCTAATCTGGATTGGAAGACTGAAGGAATTTAGTCTGGACTGAGGGAATCTGGAGCTTGTATTGACAATGATAATGGTTGTTGTAAATGTTTGTTTTTGTTATCTTCTACAAGCATTTAATAAAAAAAAAAGATATATATATAAATATATTTCAGGCAGGGATTCGAGCACTTCCGGTGGGACGGGTTCACTTCCTGCGGTTGGTGTATAGCGTCGCATATGCAGGTCATCTCTTCTGATGCACATGGATGTGTAGTAAAGCTCTCACATTAACGTGTGTCTCTTGTAGACGTACAAAAGAAACAAAAGCCGATGCTCGCCGACGGCATCAGCCCGTTGTCCGAGCGCAGAGACCCAGCGCGCCCTTACGAGCGACTCTAGTAGCATGTTGGCTTGGGCCAAGGCGATAGATCACCGTGGCAACTTGCTGGTGTCGCGACTGGTTTTATACGGCAAATCGGCGACGCTCCAACCGACGACGGTTGGTGAGGAAATTTACATTCACGTTTAACGTTGAGAACACGAGTCAGACAGAGCGTTTTTATTGTACACACTTTTGTTGAAAACGGAACTCGAAACACAATGATATTTATAAACGAGTAGTCACAGAATGACATTTCCAGACCTAGCTCATTAATTATGCAAAACAACAGCCAATGGCGGTTCTCCAAGCAATATTTGAATCGGTCATTCACAGATTGTTTGCCTCCAAATAAAGAGCTTTTGCTTATATCGTGTCGTCATTCTTTTCACCACCTAATCAATGAAATCAACGGGACTTGATGTACACATTTGAAAAAGCAAACTCTCTGTTCGATGTGAAACGGGGCTTTTAGGACATCTAGTGTAAGGAAAACAACGTTGCATGATATTACCAATCCTGTTTCGGAGCTACAGTATATACTCGTTTATGCTCTTTCGCAAATGCAACGCTTGGGGGGTGATGTGAAATTGTCATGAGATATCTTCTTTTTGATAAACGCATGGCTTTTACCACAAGATGACCTCTACCACTAGAGGTCGTCATCACTTCTTCGATCGTTCCTAACAATTATTTATTAATAAAAATTAAAATCATATTTATTACAGTCTCTTATTCATATTTATTACAGTCTGTTGTTCATACAACGCTAATCAATATTCGGTTATGTGTGTTTGTGTGGCACTTTTAGGAGTGTCATTCATCAATTCAGTAAGTACTTTTAAACTCTTTTTATACTGGCTTTTACTTCTGTAAAGAAAATGAGAATCTGATTTGTCTTCTCCTTTCAATTGAACGTTTGCACCCCTTCGCCAGTCGAGGGCGTTGTTTGATAACCGTTGACAGTTGTAAAGGTTTCCTAATGGGTTTTAGCTGCTGAATGAATTAATTCTTTAGGTTCGAGCACACAGGCTGATCTCAGACCACAGTTTCTTAGGGAGTGCCTTAAAGAAAGATTTATTCTGCATACTCACTTTGCCATCCAACTCTTGAAGTAACTTTCTTGAACTAATATACATACATATGTATATATATATATATATATATATATATATATATATATATATATATATATATATATATATATTTAGCCTGTATATCGTGTACATATTGAACAAGATATTATTATGAAGGGATTGAGGGATTTAAGCAATAGTAACTCCAAAAATAAAGCTAGATAACACAATAAAACACAACAAAAACGTGATAACGTAATAAAAAACATGCCTTTAGAAATGTTTTATGAACGGAGTTATCTCATTTTGGAACCGAAGTCTTCATTAGGCTACTTTATAATGGCACTGATTGATGCAAGTAAACAGGCATGAAGCAAGGCACGAGAAGAAAATAAATGAAGTAGCAATACAAATAAGTGATGTGTTTTGAAGAAGAGAGAAAAAATCATGAAATGAGAAGGAAATGTTATTAGCAGGGGTCTACTCCTCAATCCTCATGAAGTCAACCTGATTCTCTTATTTCTAAAAGTAACATTAATATTTCAGCCAGTGATAGTAAAAAAGCGAGAGAAATCACCTTTAAATGAATTCACAGGTTTTACACAGGTCTAAATGCTTTCTCAAAAGACTTAAGAATGGCATTGATACCCTCTGTTCTTTCTGTTCAGAAAAACCTGAGTCCACTTTACATTTATTTTGGAACTGCTCTTTCACAGTTACATTTTGGTGTGACATTTGTGATTTTATCAATTGTTATGTAAATCCTAATGTTGATTTTAGGAGCACTTCCGGTGGGACGGGTTCACTTCCTGCCGTCGGTGTGGTGTCGCATATGCAGGTCATCTCTTCTGATGCACATGGATGTGTACACAAGTAAAGCTCTCACATTAACGTGTGTCTCTTGTAGACGTACAAAAGAAACAAAAGCTGATGCTCGCCGACGGCATCAGCCCGTTGTCCGAGCGCAGAGACCCAGCGCGCCCTGACGAGCGACTCTAGTAGCATGTTGGCTTGGGCAAGGCGATAGATCACCGTGGCAACCAGCTGGTGTCGCGACTGCTTTTATACGGCATACTGGCGACGCTCCAACCGACGACGGTTGGTGATGAAATTTACATTCACGTTTAACGTTGAGAACACGAGTCAGACAGAGCGTTTTTATTGTACACACTTTTGTTGAAAACGGAACTCGAAACACAATGATATTTATAAACGAGTAGTCACAGAATGACATTTCCAGACCTAGCTCATTAATTATGCAAAACAACAGCCAATGGCGGTGCTCCAAGCAATATTTGAATCGGTCATTCACAGATTGTTTGCCTCCAAATAAAGAGCTTTTGCTTATATCGTGTCGTCATTCTTTTCACCACCTAATCAATGAAATCAACGGGACTTGATGTACACATTTGTAAAAGCAAACTCTCTGTTCGATGTGAAACGGGGCTTTTAGGACATCTAGTGTAAGGAAAACAACGTTGCATGATATTACCAATCCTGTTTCGGAGCTACAGTATATACTCGTTTATGCTCTTTCGCAAATGCAACGCTTGGGGGGTGATGTGAAATTGTCATGAGATATCTTCTTTTTGATAAACGCATGGCTTTTACCACAAGATGACCTCTACCACTAGACGTCGTCATCACTTCTTCGATCGTTCCTAACAATTATTTATTAATAAAAATTAAAATCATATTTATTACAGTCTCTTATTCATATTTATTACAGTCTGTTGTAAATACAACGCTAATCAATATTCGGTTATGTGTGTTTGTGTGGCACTTTTAGGAGTGTCATTCATCAATTCAGTAAGTACTTTTAAACTCTTTTTATACTGGCTTTTACTTCTGTAAAGAAAATGAGAATCTGATTTGTCTTCTCCTTTCAATTGAACGTTTGCACCCCTTCGCCAGTAGAGGGCGTTGTTTGATATCCGTTGACAGTTGTAAAGGTTTCCTAATGGGTTTTAGCTGCTGAATGAATTAATTCTTTAGGTTCGAGCACACAGGCTGATCTCAGACCACAGTTTCTTAGGGAGTGCCTTAAAGAAAGATTTATTCTGCATACTCACTTTGCCATCCAACTCTTGAAATAACTTTCTTGAACTAATATACATACATATGTATATATATATATATATATATATATATATATATATATATAATATATATATATATATATATATATATATATATATATATATATATATATATATATTTAGCCTGTATATCATGTACATATTGAACAAGATATTATTATGAAGGGATTGAGGGATTTAAGCAATAGTAACTCCAAAAATAAAGCTAGATAACACAATAAAACACAACAAAAACGTGATAACGTAATAAAAAACATGCCTTTAGAAATGTTTTATGAACGGAGTTATCTCATTTTGGAACCAAAGTCTTCATATAGGCTACTTTATAATGGCACTGATTGATGCAAGTAAACAGGCATGAAGCAAGGCACGAGAAGAAAATAAATGAAGTAGCAATACAAATAAGTGATGTGTTTTGAAGAAGAGAGAAAAAATCATGAAATGAGAAGGAAATGTTTTTAGCAGGGGTCTACTCCTCAATCCTCATGAAGTCAACCAGATGCTCTTATTTGTAAAAGTAACGTTAATATTTCAGCCAGGGATAGTAATAAAACGAGAGAAATCACCTTTAAATTAATTCACAGGTTTTACACAGGTCTAAATGCTTTCTCAAAAGACTTAAGAATGGCATTGATACAACTCTGTTCTTTCTGTTCAGAAAAACCTGAGACCACTTTACATTTATTTTGGAACTGCTCTTTCACAGTTACATTTTGGTGTGACATTTGTGATTTTATCAATTGTTATGTAAATCCTAATGTTGATTTTACATACATTAAATGTAATTTTTGGTTTTCATGAATGTGAAAAGAAAAGTGATATTTATTTTATAAACCTTATTTTTCTGTTAGCTAAATTCACAAATCTAAATTGTCTAAATGCACTCCTCTTTTTTTGAGGTTTAAATGCGAGTTGAAAATGTACTTTGAGTAGCCTGTTGAGTTCTCTAAAAACTTAAAAGCTACAAGAACAGTGACTGTGTTTAAGGACTTTGCACCTAATCTGGATTGGAAGACTGAAGGAATTTAGTCTGGACTGAGGGAATCTGGAGCTTGTATTGACAATGATAATGGTTGTTGTAAATGTTTGTTTTTTGTTATCTTCTACAAGCATTTAATTAAAAAAAAAGATATATATATAAATATATTTCAGGCAGGGATTCGAGCACTTCCGGTGGGACGGGTTCACTTCCTGCGGTTGGTGTAGCGTCGCATATGCAGGTCATCTCTTCTGATGTACATGGATGTGTAGTAAAGCTCTCACATTAACGTGTGTCTCTTGTAGACGTACAAAAGAAACAAAAGCCGATGCTCGCCGACGGCATCAGCCCGTTGTCCGAGCGCAGAGACCCAGCGCGCCCTGACGAGCGACTCTAGTAGCATGTTGGCTTGGGCCAAGGCGATAGATCACCGTGGCAACTTGCTGGTGTCGCGACTGGTTTTATACGGCATATCGGCGACGCTCCAACCGACGACGGTTGGTGACGAAATTTACATTCACGTTTAACGTTAAGAACACGAGTCAGACAGAGCGTTTTTATTGTACACACTTTTGTTGAAAACGGAACTCGAAACACAATGATATTTATAAACGAGTAGTCACAGAATGACATTTCCAGACCTAGCTCATTAATTATGCAAAACAACAGCCAATGGCGGTTCTCCAAGCAATATTTGAATCGGTCATTCACAGATTGTTTGCCTCCAAATAAAGAGCTTTTGCTTATATGGTGTCGTCATTCTTTTCACCACCTAATCAATGAAATCAACGGGACTTGATGTACACATTTGAAAAAGCAAACTCTCTGTTCGATGTGAAACGGGGCTTTTAGGACATCTAGTGTAAGGAAAACAACGTTGCATGATATTACCAATCCTGTTTCGGAGCTACAGTATATACTCGTTTATGCTCTTTCGCAAATGCAACGCTTGGGGGGTGATGTGAAATTGTCATGAGATATCTTCTTTTTGATAAACGCATGGCTTTTACCACAAGATGACCTCTACCACTAGACGTCGTCATCACTTCTTCGATCGTTCCTAACAATTATTTATTAATAAAAATTAAAATCATATTTATTACAGTCTCTTATTCATATTTATTACAGTCTGTTGTAAATACAACGCTAATCAATATTCGGTTATGTGTGTTTGTGTGGCACTTTTAGGAGTGTCATTCATCAATTCAGTAAGTACTTTTAAACTCTTTTTATACTGGCTTTTACTTCTGTAAAGAAAATGAGAATCTGATTTGTCTTCTCCTTTCAATTGAACGTTTGCACCCCTTCGCCAGTAGAGGGCGTTGTTTGATATCCGTTGACAGTTGTAAAGGTTTCCTAATGGGTTTTAGCTGCTGAATGAATTAATTCTTTAGGTTCGAGCACACAGGCTGATCTCAGACCACAGTTTCTTAGGGAGTGCCTTAAAGAAAGATTTATTCTGCATACTCACTTTGCCATCCAACTCTTGAAATAACTTTCTTGAACTAATATACATACATATGTATATATATATATATATATATATATATATATATATATATATATATATATATATATATATATATATATATATATATATATATATATATATATATATATATATATATATATATATATTTAGCCTGTATATCATGTACATATTGAACAAGATATTATTATGAAGGGATTGAGGGATTTAAGCAATAGTAACTCCAAAAATAAAGCTAGATAACACAATAAAACACAACAAAAACGTGATAACGTAATAAAAAACATGCCTTTAGAAATGTTTTATGAACGGAGTTATCTCATTTTGGAACCAAAGTCTTCATATAGGCTACTTTATAATGGCACTGATTGATGCAAGTAAACAGGCATGAAGCAAGGCACGAGAAGAAAATAAATGAAGTAGCAATACAAATAAGTGATGTGTTTTGAAGAAGAGAGAAAAAATCATGAAATGAGAAGGAAATGTTTTTAGCAGGGGTCTACTCCTCAATCCTCATGAAGTCAACCAGATGCTCTTATTTGTAAAAGTAACGTTAATATTTCAGCCAGGGATAGTAATAAAACGAGAGAAATCACCTTTAAATTAATTCACAGGTTTTACACAGGTCTAAATGCTTTCTCAAAAGACTTAAGAATGGCATTGATACAACTCTGTTCTTTCTGTTCAGAAAAACCTGAGACCACTTTACATTTATTTTGGAACTGCTCTTTCACAGTTACATTTTGGTGTGACATTTGTGATTTTATCAATTGTTATGTAAATCCTAATGTTGATTTTACATACATTAAATGTAATTTTTGGTTTTCATGAATGTGAAAAGAAAAGTGATATTTATTTTATAAACCTTATTTTTCTGTTAGCTAAATTCACAAATCTAAATTGTCTAAATGCACTCCTCTTTTTTTGAGGTTTAAATGCGAGTTGAAAATGTACTTTGAGTAGCCTGTTGAGTTCTCTAAAAACTTAAAAGCTACAAGAACAGTGACTGTGTTTAAGGACTTTGCACCTAATCTGGATTGGAAGACTGAAGGAATTTAGTCTGGACTGAGGGAATCTGGAGCTTGTATTGACAATGATAATGGTTGTTGTAAATGTTTGTTTTTTGTTATCTTCTACAAGCATTTAATTAAAAAAAAAGATATATATATAAATATATTTCAGGCAGGGATTCGAGCACTTCCGGTGGGACGGGTTCACTTCCTGCGGTTGGTGTAGCGTCGCATATGCAGGTCATCTCTTCTGATGTACATGGATGTGTAGTAAAGCTCTCACATTAACGTGTGTCTCTTGTAGACGTACAAAAGAAACAAAAGCCGATGCTCGCCGACGGCATCAGCCCGTTGTCCGAGCGCAGAGACCCAGCGCGCCCTGACGAGCGACTCTAGTAGCATGTTGGCTTGGGCCAAGGCGATAGATCACCGTGGCAACTTGCTGGTGTCGCGACTGGTTTTATACGGCATATCGGCGACGCTCCAACCGACAACGGTTGGTGACGAAATTTACATTCACGTTTAACGTTAAGAACACGAGTCAGACAGAGCGTTTTTATTGTACACACTTTTGTTGAAAACGGAACTCGAAACACAATGATATTTATAAACGAGTAGTCACAGAATGACATTTCCAGACCTAGCTCATTAATTATGCAAAACAACAGCCAATGGCGGTTCTCCAAGCAATATTTGAATCGGTCATTCACAGATTGTTTGCCTCCAAATAAAGAGCTTTTGCTTATATGGTGTCGTCATTCTTTTCACCACCTAATCAATGAAATCAACGGGACTTGATGTACACATTTGAAAAAGCAAACTCTCTGTTCGATGTGAAACGGGGCTTTTAGGACATCTAGTGTAAGGAAAACAACGTTGCATGATATTACCAATCCTGTTTCGGAGCTACAGTATATACTCGTTTATGCTCTTTCGCAAATGCAACGCTTGGGGGGTGATGTGAAATTGTCATGAGATATCTTCTTTTTGATAAACGCATGGCTTTTACCACAAGATGACCTCTACCACTAGACGTCGTCATCACTTCTTCGATCGTTCCTAACAATTATTTATTAATAAAAATTAAAATCATATTTATTACAGTCTCTTATTCATATTTATTACAGTCTGTTGTTCATACAACGCTAATCAATATTCGGTTATGTGTGTTTGTGTGGCACTTTTAGGAGTGTCATTCATCAATTCAGTAAGTACTTTTAAACTCTTTTTATACTGGCTTTTACTTCTGTAAAGAAAATGAGAATCTGATTTGTCTTCTCCTTTCAATTGAACGTTTGCACCCCTTCGCCAGTCGAGGGCGTTGTTTGATAACCGTTGACAGTTGTAAAGGTTTCCTAATGGGTTTTAGCTGCTGAATGAATTAATTCTTTAGGTTCGAGCACACAGGCTGATCTCAGACCACAGTTTCTTAGGGAGTGCCTTAAAAAAAGATTTATTCTGCATACTCACTTTGCCATCCAACTCTTGAAGTAACTTTCTTGAACTAATATACATACATATGTATATATATATATATATATATATTTAGCCTGTATATCGTGTACATATTGAACAAGATATTATTATGAAGGGATTGAGGGATTTAAGCAATAGTAACTCCAAAAATAAAGCTAGATAACACAATAAAACACAACAAAAACGTGATAACGTAATAAAAAACATGCCTTTAGAAATGTTTTATGAACGGAGTTATCTCATTTTGGAACCAAAGTCTTCATATAGGCTACTTTATAATGGCACTGATTGATGCAAGTAAACAGGCATGAAGCAAGGCACGAGAAGAAAATAAATGAAGTAGCAATACAAATAAGTGATGTGTTTTGAAGAAGAGAGAAAAAATCATGAAATGAGAAGGAAATGTTATTAGCAGGGGTCTACTCCTCAATCCTCATGAAGTCAACCTGATTCTCTTATTTCTAAAAGTAACATTAATATTTCAGCCAGTGATAGTAAAAAAGCGAGAGAAATCACCTTTAAATGAATTCACAGGTTTTACACAGGTCTAAATGCTTTCTCAAAAGACTTAAGAATGGCATTGATACCCTCTGTTCTTTCTGTTCAGAAAAACCTGAGTCCACTTTACATTTATTTTGGAACTGCTCTTTCACAGTTACATTTTGGTGTGACATTTGTGATTTTATCAATTGTTATGTAAATCCTAATGTTGATTTTAGGAGCACTTCCGGTGGGACGGGTTCACTTCCTGCCGTCGGTGTGGTGTCGCATATGCAGGTCATCTCTTCCGATGCACATGGATGTGTACACAAGTAAAGCTCTCACATTAACGTGTGTCTCTTGTAGACGTACAAAAGAAACAAAAGCTGATGCTCGCCGACGGCATCAGCCCGTTGTCCGAGCGCAGAGACCCAGCGCGCCCTGACGAGCGACTCTAGTAGCATGTTGGCTTGGGCAAGGCGATAGATCACCGTGGCAACCATCTGGTGTCGCGACTGCTTTTATACGGCATACTGGCGACGCTCCAACCGACGACGGTTGGTGTTGAAATTTACATTCACGTTTAACGTTAAGAACACGAGTCAGACAGAGCGTTTTTATTGTACACACTTTTGTTGAAAACGGAACTCGAAACACAATGATATTTATAAACGAGTAGTCACAGAATGACATTTCCAGACCTAGCTCATTAATTATGCAAAACAACAGCCAATGGCGGTTCTCCAAGCAATATTTGAATCGGTCATTCACAGATTGTTTGCCTCCAAATAAAGAGCTTTTGCTTATATCGTGTCGTCATTCTTTTCACCACCTAATCAATGAAATCAACGGTACTTGATGTACACATTTGAAAAAGCACACTCTCTGTTCGATGTGAAACGGGGCTTTTAGGACATCTAGTGTAAGGAAAACAACGTTGCATGATATTACCAATCCTGTTTCGGAGCTACAGTATATACTCGTTTATGCTCTTTCGCAAATGCAACGCTTGGGGGGTGATGTGAAATTGTCATGAGATATCTCCTTTTTGATAAACGCATGGCTTTTACCACAAGATGACCTCTACCACTAGACGTCGTCATCACTTCTTCGATCGTTCCTAACAATTATTTATTAATAAAAATTAAAATCATATTTATTACAGTCTCTTAATCATATTTATTACAGTCTGTTGTTCATACAACGCTAATCAATATTCGGTTATGTGTGTTTGTGTAGCACTTTTAGGAGTGTCATTCATCAATTCAGTAAGTACTTTTAAACTCTTTTTATACTGGCTTTTACTTCTGTAAAGAAAATGAGAATCTGATTTGTCTTCTCCTTTCAATTGAACGTTTGCACCCCTTCGCCAGTAGAGGGCTTTGTCTGATAACCGTGGACAGTTGTAAAGGTTTCCTAATGGGTTTTAGCTGCTGAATGATTGAATTCTTTAGGTTCGAGCACACAGGCTGATCTCAGACCACAGTTTCTTAGGGAGTGCCTTAAAGAAAGGTTTATTCTGCATACTCACTTTGCCATCCAACTCTTGAAGTAACTTTCTTGAACTAATATACATACATATATAAATATATATATATATATATATATATATATATATAGAGAGAGAGAGAGAGCCTGTATATTGTGTACATATTGAACAAGATATTATTATGAAGGGATTGAGGGATTTAAGCCATAGTAACTCCAAAAATACAGCTAGATAACACAATAAAACACAACAAAAACATGATAACATAATAAAAAACATGCCTTTAGAAATGAGAGTTATCTCATATGCAGGTCATCTCTTCTGATGCACATGGATGTGTACACAAGTAAAGCGAGTCTCACATTAACGCGTGTCTCTTGTAGACGTACAAAAGAAACAAAAGCCGATGCTCCCGTTGTTTCCGAGCGCAGAGACCAAGCGCGCCCTGACGAGCGACTCTAGTAGCGTGTTGGCTTGGTGTCAAGGCGATAGGTCCCCGGCCCGAACAGATCTAGCAGGTTTCGCGACTGCTTTTATACGGCACATCGGCGACGCTACAGCCGACGACGGTTGGTGAGAAAATGTACATTCACGTTTAACGTTGAGAACACGAGTCAGACAGAACAGAGCATTTTTATTGTACACACTTTTGTTGAAAACGGAACTCGAAACACAATGATATTTGTAAATGAGTAGTCACAGAATGACATTTCCAGACCTAGCTCATTAATTATGCAAAACAACAGCCAATGGCGGTTCTCCAACTGCACACAAAGCAATATTTGAGTCGGTCATTCACAGATTGTTTGAAGTATATAGACATGATATGACTTTGTTTGCTTAATAAGCAGTTTAGATCGTTGGATTACTCTGCAGTAATTGTGGCACATTACTGCAGAGCAATCAGGGTTAAGGTGCCTTGCTCAAGGGCACTTCATCCATGACCCGTGCTGGCTGGCATTGAGATTTGAATCGTCGACCTTCTGAACACAAGCCCAGCGCTTTAACCACTAGGCCACAGCAGACCCCGAGCCGCCTTGGGCGTAATAGACTGGGTTCTAAAGGGTCAGTGCCAGAGGGTCAGCCGGGATTTGAGCAATAGTAACTCCAAAAATAAAGCTAGATAACACAATAATACACAACAAAAACGTGATAACGTAATAAAAAACATGCCTTTAGAAATGTTTTATGAACGGAGTTATCTCATTTTGGAACCAAAGTCTTCATATAGGCTACTTTATAATGGCACTGATTGATGCAAGTAAACAGGCATGAAGCAAGGCACGAGAAGAAAATAAATGAAGTAGCAATACAAATAAGTGATGTGTTTTGAAGAAGAGAAAAAATCATGAAATGAGAAGGAAATGTTATTAGCAGGGGTCTACTCCTCAATCCTCATGAAGTCAACCAGATGCTCTTATTTGTAAAAGTAACGTTAATATTTCAGCCAGGGATAGTAATAAAACGAGAGAAATCACCTTTAAATGAATTCACAGGTTTTACACAGGTCTAAATGCTTTCTCAAAAGTCTTAAGAATGGCATTGATACAACTCTGTTCTTTCTGTTCAGAAAAACCTGAGACCACTTTACATTTATTTTGGAACTGCTCTTTCACAGTTACATTTTGGTGTGACATTTGTGATTTTATCAATTGTTATGTAAATCCTAATGTTGATTTTACATACATTAAATGTAATTTTTGGTTTTCATGAATGTGAAAAGAAAAGTGATATTTATTTTATAAACCTTATTTTTCTGTTAGCTAAATTTCACATTCACAAATCTAAATTGTCTAAATGCACTCCTCTTTTTTTGAGGTTTAAATGCGAGTTGAAAATGTACTTTGAGTAGCCTGTTGAGTTCTCTAAAAACTTAAAAGCTACAAGAACAGTGACTGTGTTTAAGGACTTTGCACCTAATCTGGATTGGAAGACTGAAGGAATTTAGTCTGGACTGAGGGAATCTGGAGCTTGTATTGACAATGGTAATGGTTGTTGTAAATGTTTTTATTGTACACACTTTTGTTGAAAACGGAACTCGAAACACAATGATATTTATAAACGAGTAGTCACAGAATGATTTTTACAGACCTAGCTCATTAATTATGCAAAACAACAGCCAATGGCGGTTCTCCAAGCAATATTTGAATCGGTCATTCACAGATTGTTTGCCTCCAAATAAAGAGCTTTTGCTTATATCGTGTCGTCATTCTTTTCACCACCTAATCAATGAAATCAACAGTACTTGATGTACACATTTGAAAAAGCAAACTCTCTGTTCGATGTGAAACGGGGCTTTTAGGACATCTAGTGTAAGGAAAACAACGTTGCATGATATTACCAATCCTGTTTCGGAGCTACAGTATATACTCGTTTATGCTCTTTCGCAAATGCAACGCTTGGGGGGTGATGTGAAATTGTCATGAGATATCTTCTTTTTGATAAACGCATGGCTTTTACCACAAGATGACCTCTACCACTAGACGTCGTCATCACTTCTTCGATCGTTCCTAACAATTATTTATTAATAAAAATTAAAATCATATTTATTACAGTCTCTTATTCATATTTATTACAGTCTGTTGTTCATACAACGCTAATCAATATTCGGTTATGTGTGTTTGTGTGGCACTTTTAGGAGTGTCATTCATCAATTCAGTAAGTACTTTTAAACTCTTTTTATACTGGCTTTTACTTCTGTAAAGAAAATGAGAATCTGATTTGTCTTCTCCTTTCAATTGAACGTTTGCACCCCTTCGCCAATAGAGGGCGTTGTTTGATAACCGTTGACAGTTGTAAAGGTTTCCTAATGGGTTTTAGCTGCTGAATGAATTAATTCTTTAGGTTCGAGCACACAGGCTGATCTCAGACCACAGTTTCTTAGGGAGTGCCTTAAAGAAAGATTTATTCTGCATACTCACTTTGCCATCCAACTCTTGAAGTAACTTTCTTGAACTAATATACATACATATATATATATATATATATAGAAAGAGAGAGAGCCTGTATATTGTGTACATATTGAACAAGATATTATTATGAAGGGATTGAGGGATTTAAGCCATAGTAACTCCAAAAATACAGCTAGATAACACAATAAAACACAACAAAAACATGATAACATAATAAAAAACATGCCTTTAGAAATGAGAGTTATCTCATATGCAGGTCATCTCTTCTGATGCACATGGATGTGTACACAAGTAAAGCGAGTCTCACATTAACGCGTGTCTCTTGTAGACGTACAAAAGAAACAAAAGCCGATGCGCCCGTTGTTTCCGAGCGCAGAGACCAAGCGCGCCCTGACGAGCGACTCTAGTAGCGTGTTGGCTTGGTGTCAAGGCGATAGGTCCCCGGCCCGAACTTATCCAGCAGGTGTCGCGACTGCTTTTATACGGCACATCGGCGACGCTACAGCCGACGACGGTTGGTGAGGAAATTTACATTCACGTTTAACGTTAAGAACACGAGTCAGACAGAGCGTTTTTATTGTACACACTTTTGTTGAAAACGGAACTCGAAACACAATGATATTTATAAACGAGTAGTCACAGAATGACATTTCCAGACCTAGCTCATTAATTATGCAAAACAACAGCCAATGGCGGTTCTCCAAGCAATATTTGAATCGGTCATTCACAGATTGTTTGCCTCCAAATAAAGAGCTTTTGCTTATATCGTGTTGTCATTCTTTTCACCACCTAATCAATGAAATCAACGGGACTTGATGTACACATTTGTAAAAGCAAACTCTCTGTTCGATGTGAAACGGGGCTTTTAGGACATCTAGTGTAAGGAAAACAACGTTGCATGATATTACCAATCCTGTTTCGGAGCTACAGTATATACTCGTTTATGCTCTTTCGCAAATGCAACGCTTGGGGGGTGATGTGAAATTGTCATGAGATCACTTCTTTTTGATAAACGCATGGCTTTTACCAAAAGATGACCTCTACCACTAGAGGTCGTCATCACTTCTTCGATCGTTCCTAACAATTATTTATTAATAAAAATTAAAATCATATTTATTACAGTCTCTTAATCATATTTATTACAGTCTGTTGTTCATACAACGCTAATCAATATTCGGTTATGTGTGTTTGTGTGGCACTTTTAGGAGTGTCATTCATCAATTCAGTAAGTACATTTAAACTCTTTTTATACTGGCTTTTACTTCTGTAAAGAAAATGAGAATCTGATTTGTCTTCTCCTTTCAATTGAACGTTTGCACCCCTTCGCCAGTAGAGGGCGTTGTTTGATAACCGTGGACAGTTGTAAAGGTTTCCTAATGGGTTTTAGCTGCTGAATGATTGAATTCTTTAGGTTCGAGCACACAGGCTGATCTCAGACCACAGTTTCTTAGGGAGTGCCTTAAAGAAAGGTTTATTCTGCATACTCACTTTGCCATCCAACTCTTGAAGTAACTTTCTTGAACTAATATACATACATATATATATATATATATATATATATATATATATATAGAGAGAGAGAGAGAGCCTGTATATTGTGTACATATTGAACAAGATATTATTATGAAGGGATTGAGGGATTTAAGCCATAGTAACTCCAAAAATACAGCTAGATAACACAATAAAACACAACAAAAACATGATAACATAATAAAAAACATGCCTTTAGAAATGAGAGTTATCTCATATGCAGGTCATCTCTTCTGATGCACATGGATGTGTACACAAGTAAAGCGAGTCTCACATTAACGCGTGTCTCTTGTAGACGTACAAAAGAAACAAAAGCCGATGCACGCCGGCGATCCGACGGGCATCGGCCTGTTGTTTCCGAGCGCAGAGACCAAGCGCGCCCTGACGAGCGACTCTAGTAGCGTGTTGGCTTGGTGTCAAGGCGATAGGTCCCCGGCCCGAACAGATCTAGCAGGTGTCGCGACTGCTTTTATACGGCACATCGGCGACGCTACAGCCGACGACGGTTGGTGAGAAAATGTACATTCACGTTTAACGTTGAGAACACGAGTCAGACAGAACAGAGCATTTTTATTGTACACACTTTTGTTGAAAACGGAACTCGAAACACAATGATATTTGTAAATGAGTAGTCACAGAATGACATTTCCAGACCTAGCTCATTAACTATGCAAAACAACAGCCAATGGCGGTTCTCCAACTGCACACAAAGCAATATTTGAGTCGGTCATTCACAGATTGTTTG
This sequence comes from Barbatula barbatula, assembly GCF_947034865.1. Classification (NCBI taxonomy): domain Eukaryota; kingdom Metazoa; phylum Chordata; class Actinopteri; order Cypriniformes; family Nemacheilidae; genus Barbatula; species Barbatula barbatula. The sequence continues at coordinate 6,485,699 of NC_136773.1, forward strand.
AAGTATATAGACATGATATGACTTTGTTTGCTTAATAAGCAGTTTAGATCGTTGGATTACTCTGCAGTAATTGTGGCACATTACTGCAGAGCAATCAGGGTTACTGTGTGTTCACACCGAACGCGAATGAGGCGTCAAGCGCGAGTGATTTACATGTTAAGTCAATGTAAAGACGCGATAGACGCGCTTGCGGCGCGAATAGCGCGAATGAGGCGGCGCGAATGACGCGAATGACGCGAATGACGCGAATGACGCGAATGACGCGAATGACGCGAATGACGCGAATCGCGCGAGTTGAAAAATCTGAACTTTGGCGGAAATTCGCGCCGCGTTAACCAATCAGGAGCCTGCTTGAGTAGTGACGTAGACGACGTAGCGAGCAGAGGCAGAAATAAAAAATGGAGGACACGCTCATCTCAGTGTGTGGACACCCGGAGCTATATGATACGTGTTCATAAAAATAGGAATAAAAAGGATCTTGCTTGGAAGAAAGTGAGTGAGGAGGTCGGAGAATCCGGTAAATTGTAAAAACATTTTCGTGAAGCGAATTTCACTCGCGAATGACGCGAATAGCGCGAATGACGCGTTTTTCACGCGCGAATAGCGCGAATGACGCGAATGAAGCGAATGACGCGAATGAAGCGAGTAAACACAAAATGTTCAAGCGTCAAACTACTCGCGAATAGCGCGTTTTTGACGCCTCATTCGCGCTCTATGTGAACACACAGTTAAGGTGCCTTGCTCAAGGGCACTTCATCCATGACCCGTGCTGGCTGGCATTGAGATTTGAATCGTCGACCTTCTGAACACAAGCCCAGCGCTTTAACCACTAGGCCAGTAAAGCTCTCACATTAACGTGTGTCTCTTGTAGACGTACAAAAGAAACAAAAGCCGATGCTCGCCGACGGCATCAGCCCGTTGTCCGAGCGCAGAGACCCAGCGCGCCCTGACGAGCGACTCTAGTAGCATGTTGGCTTGGGCCAAGGCGATAGATCACCGTGGCAACTTGCTGGTGTCGCGACTGGTTTTATACGGCATATCGGCGACGCTCCAACCGACGACGGTTGGTGAGGAAATTTACATTCACGTTTAACGTTAAGAACACGAGTCAGACAGAGCGTTTTTATTGTACACACTTTTGTTGAAAACGGAACTCGAAACACAATGATATTTATAAACGAGTAGTCACAGAATGACATTTCCAGACCTAGCTCATTAATTATGCAAAACAACAGCCAATGGCGGTTCTCCAAGCAATATTTGAATCGGTCATTCACAGATTGTTTGCCTCCAAATAAAGAGCTTTTGCTTATATGGTGTCGTCATTCTTTTCACCACCTAATCAATGAAATCAACGGGACTTGATGTACACATTTGAAAAAGCAAACTCTCTGTTCGATGTGAAACGGGGCTTTTAGGACATCTAGTGTAAGGAAAACAACGTTGCATGATATTACCAATCCTGTTTCGGAGCTACAGTATATACTCGTTTATGCTCTTTCGCAAATGCAACGCTTGGGGGGTGATGTGAAATTGTCATGAGATATCTTCTTTTTGATAAACGCATGGCTTTTACCACAAGATGACCTCTACCACTAGAGGTCGTCATCACTTCTTCGATCGTTCCTAACAATTATTTATTAATAAAAATTAAAATCATATTTATTACAGTCTCTTAATCATATTTATTACAGTCTGTTGTTCATACAACGCTAATCAATATTCGGTTATGTGTGTTTGTGTGGCACTTTTAGGAGTGTCATTCATCAATTCAGTAAGTACTTTTAAACTCTTTTTATACTGGCTTTTACTTCTGTAAAGAAAATGAGAATCTGATTTGTCTTCTCCTTTCAATTGAACGTTTGCACCCCTTCGCCAATAGAGGGCGTTGTTTGATAACCGTGGACAGTTGTAAAGGTTTCCTAATGGGTTTTAGCTGCTGAATGATTGAATTCTTTAGGTTCGAGCACACAGGCTGATCTCAGACCAAAGTTTCTTAGGGAGTGCCTTAAAGAAAGGTTTATTCTGCATACTCACTTTGCCATCCAACTCTTGAAGTAACTTTCTTGAACTAATATACATACATATGTATATATATATATATATATATATATATATATAGCCTGTATATCGTGTACATATTGAACAAGATATTATTATGAAGGGATTGAGGGATTTAAGCAATAGTAACTCCAAAAATAAAGCTAGATAACACAATTGTTCCGCCCTTCGGCGTTTTAATTTGTTTCCTAGTCGGACCCGTTAGTACGGGCAAGCGTTCGAGCCGAGCAACAGTGCGGAAATCACCCTCGTGTCTGCGTCATCACAGAGTTTGGTTAAATCTTTGTCTGTAAGTCCTTTTTTCGTCAGAATTGTGGTTTCTGTATGATGTATGTTTACTTTAAGTAATGTGTGTTATTACGTTCGTGACTCTTTCAGTTTCCTCGCGTATGCTCTAGTTTGAAGCTTTTTTGTTTTCTGACTCGCTGATTTATCTGCTCAGCAACGAGCCTCGACGTTTCGCCTTAGATTAAGTAGTTGATTTATTTACATCTGTTGATTCGTATATATATTATACATGTAACAGTCTAACAGGTAGTTTGGTGATATTGCGGATGTTTGTTTTATTACTATACATTAAGGACACCTGTAGTTTATTGTGTGAAAGTGTTGATATAGAGAATGCTGTATACTGTATAGAGAGTTACTGGGTAATTCATGTTTATTGTGTAAGAGACACTTCAGATGTTACACTTTTGTAATGTTATTTTCTGTTTATTATTTCATTCTTACAGACTTAAATGGAGAAAACACTAAGAAATAAAACTGAGGAAGAAAAGAGTTCAAAAGATAAAACATCATTCCTCAATAAGAAGTCTGGAGTTTCTCTTCATTGCTGTTAACTATCTGTCTAGCTGTACAAATCAGACGTCGTACATGCGAGGGCAGAATAACAATAAAACACAACAAAAACGTGATAACGTAATAAAAAACATGCCTTTAGAAATGTTTTATGAACGGAGTTATCTCATTTTGGAACCAAAGTCTTCATATAGGCTACTTTATAATGGCACTGATTGATGCAAGTAAACAGGCATGAAGCAAGGCACGAGAAGAAAATAAATGAAGTAGCAATACAAATAAGTGATGTGTTTTGAAGAAGAGAGAAAAAATCATGAAATGAGAAGGAAATGTTATTGGCAGGGGTCTACTCCTCAATCCTCATGAAGTCAACCTGATTCTCTTATTTGTAAAAGTAACGTTAATATTTCAGCCAGTGATAGTAAAAAAGCGAGAGAAATCACCTTTAAATGAATTCACAGGTTTTACACAGGTCTAAATGCTTTCTCAAAAGACTTAAGAATGGCATTGATACCCTCTGTTCTTTCTGTTCAGAAAAACCTGAGTCCACTTTACATTTATTTTGGAACTGCTCTTTCACAGTTACATTTTGGTGTGACATTTGTGATTTTATCAATTGTTATGTAAATCCTAATGTTGATTTTAGGAGCACTTCCGGTGGGACGGGTTCACTTCCTGCCGTCGGTGTGGTGTCGCATATGCAGGTCATCTCTTCTGATGCACATGGATGTGTAGTAAAGCTCTCACATTAACGTGTGTCTCTTGTAGACGTACAAAAGAAACAAAAGCCGATGCTCGCCGACGGCATCAGCCCGTTGTCCGAGCGCAGAGACCCAGCGCGCCCTGACGAGCGACTCTAGTAGCATGTTGGCTTGGGCCAAGGCGATAGATCACCGTGGCAACTTGCTGGTGTCGCGACTGGTTTTATACGGCATATCGGCGACGCTCCAACCGACGACGGTTGGTGAGGAAATTTACATTCACGTTTAACGTTGAGAACACGAGTCAGACAGAACAGAGCATTTTTATTGTACACACTTTTGTTGAAAACGGAACTCGAAACACAATGATATTTGTAAATGAGTAGTCACAGAATGACATTTCCAGACCTAGCTCATTAATCATGCAAAACAACAGCCAATGGCGGTTCTCCAACTGCACACAAAGCAATATTTGAGTCGGTCATTCACAGATTGTTTGAAGTATATAGACATGATATGACTTTGTTTGCTTAATAAGCAGTTTAGATCGTTGGATTACTCTGCAGTAATTGTGGCACATTACTGCAGAGCAATCAGGGTTAAGGTGCCTTGCTCAAGGGCACTTCATCCATGACCCGTGCTGGCTGGCATTGAGATTTGAATCGTCGACCTTCTGAACACAAGCCCAGCGCTTTAACCACTAGGCCACAGCGGACCCCGAGCCGCCTTGGGCGTAATAGACTGGGTTCTAAAGGGTCAGTGCCAGAGGGTCAGCCGGGATTTGAGCAATAGTAACTCCAAAAATAAAGCTAGATAACACAATAATACACAACAAAAACGTGATAACGTAATAAAAAACATGCCTTTAGAAATGTTTTATGAACGGAGTTATCTCATTTTGGAACCAAAGTCTTCATATAGGCTACTTTATAATGGCACTGATTGATGCAAGTAAACAGGCATGAAGCAAGGCACGAGAAGAAAATAAATGAAGTAGCAATACAAATAAGTGATGTGTTTTGAAGAAGAGAGAAAAAATCATGAAATGAGAAGGAAATGTTATTAGCAGGGGTCTACTCCTCAATCCTCATGAAGTCAACCAGATGCTCTTATTTGTAAAAGTAACGTTAATATTTCAGCCAGGGATAGTAATAAAACGAGAGAAATCACCTTTAAATGAATTCACAGGTTTTACACAGGTCTAAATGCTTTCTCAAAAGACTTAAGAATGATGGATGGATGATCACTTCCGGGTGGGAGGGAACGCTGGCATGTTTGGTTGCCGCTCCTTCACTCGGCAATTTAAATTATTTTCTTTCTTTTATTTATTTAGGCCTATTTATTATTATACGTTATTGTTGGATTCCTTTTCATTTGTTCGTGCTTCCACATTCCTGACTGGGATCGTATATACGCTCACGCTGTGCCTGGATTTTTCACTCCTGTGTGCTGTGTTTCCGTTAGCAGTGCGTCAGAAGTTCTGTTTTACTACAACGCCTTGGATCTAATCGGACATTTCAGCCTGGATCAAACCGTGTCCTGTGCAGCAGTGTCTGATCTTAGGTTCATCACAACATCTTTAATCTTACTTGGACATTACTATGTGGATTCGTCTGCTATCTGCTATCATCGGCATTTTATCAGTGACTGGGCTCCGTGGAGAACGGATCTTCGAAAACCCGGACCACGCTATGATAAGGTACTCTCTGCCTGAACTGCTTTCACAGAAACACCAGTTGGGGCTCAACACACGTGTTCGTGAAACTTTACGATCACTCCACCTTCTACGTCGGCCCAAATATGTTCATAGGGGTTCACAGCGGAATTTTAACATCACAGGGACTGACATTAAGGTCTTATGTTCCCGTTCCGCATGCACTGATAAACAAAACATCTCTCGTGGTGTTTGCCCTGCGAACTTATGTTATCCACAACAAGTGTCTACAATATACTCTGATAAAGTACGCCCTGATTTCATCAGGTTTGCCCATCTCAATATACGTTCTTTGAACAAAAAGACTGATTTACTCTATGACATCATTTTGGACAAAAAACTTGATGTCTTCTGTATTTCTGAAACTTGGCACCAACAGAATGACTTTTTAAATCTCAATTTATGTACTCCACCGGGATATAGATATCTTGACAAATCTAGAGCAACTGGAAAAGGCGGTGGCCTTGCTGTTGTCTACAGTACTGATGTCTCTGTTACTGAAATTGTTGTTCCTTCTGTTTCATCCTTTGAGAATATTGTTTTTAAAATGAGCGGTGCTTCTCCTGTTCTGATTTTGTTTATTTATAGGCCACCGAAGCCTAACCCTCTGTTTTTTGATGAACTCACAGAGCTAATTGCATTTCTAAATCCTCTTTGTCCATCTATGATTCTTATTGGAGATATTAACATTCATGTTGATAATCCTAGTTGTAATCATACTGCTAACTTGATGGAGATCCTGGACTGTTTTAACCTGACACAACATGTCAAATTTCCAACTCACAGAAAAGGTCATACACTGGATTTAGTGTGTACAGCTGGTGCTGATATAAATCAGCTTGAAGGTAAAGATTTGTGTATTAGTGACCATAAGCTCTTGAGTTTTAACTTATCGGTTTCCTTGCAAAAACTACAAAAGAGGGTTATTAGTTTTAGAAATCTTAAAAATATTGATCTTAATCAGTTTTCATGTATGATAAATGACACTCCTGCAGGAAATACTGTTGATCATTATAATTCAATTTTATCATCAACTCTAGATGTGCTGGCCCCCAAGAAGGAACGTGTTGTTTCATTTTTGAAATCATCACCCTGGTTTACTACTGAGCTCAGGGCTCTTAAAGCAAAAAATAGGCAGTTGGAACGACAGTATAAAAAATCAGGGCTCACTGTCCATAAACTTATGTATGATGAGCAATTGGTTCTGTACAGCGATGCCCTTAAAATAGCAAGAACTGAATACTACTCGCAAATCATTAATGATGGTACTGCTAATCCAAATAAGATGTTTAAAGTAATCAACAAACTTCTTAAACCTACCAATTCACTTGTTTGTTCCACTGTGCAGCAGTGCAATATGTTTTTAAAATTCTTTGCTGAAAAAATTGATAATATTTATCAGTCTATTACCTGTGCCTCTCTCAGTGCACCTCCTGAGATTCAGCCATTAAATTGTCCGTACACTTTGTTTTCTAGTTTTAAAACAGTCACCATTGATTACATCTCCAAACTAATTATGACTATGAGTTCTACTACTTGTACCTTGGATCCTATTCCAACTCATGTTCTTAAAGAGTGTCTGTCGTCTATCAGTCCTCTCATTTTGAACATTGTTAATACCTCCATTACTACTGGACTTGTTCCCCAAGCCCTTAAGGTTGCTTCCATCACACCAGTTCTTAAAAAGCCTGGGTGTGATGTGTCTGATCTGTCTAATTACAGGCCTATATCTAATCTTCCTTTTTTGGCGAAGGTTTTGGAGCGTGTTGTCGTGTCACAACTTCATTCTCACTTGTCCATGAACGAGCTTTTAGAACCTTTTCAATCTGGGTTTCGTTCAGGACATAGTACTGAGACTGCCTTGGTCCGAGTTATGAATGATCTCCTCGTCTCTGCTGACTCTGGTGCTCTTACTATCTTGGTGCTCTTAGATTTGAGTGCAGCCTTTGACACGGTGTGTCACTCTATACTGCTTGAGAGACTCGAGACTTGGCTTGGTATTTCCGGTACAGTGCTTGAGTGGTTTAAATCATACCTGACTGATCGTACCCAGTTTGTTATTTTAGAAAATAATAAATCTAACGTTGGACAGGTGTGTCATGGTGTTCCTCAGGGCTCTGTCCTTGGCCCGATACTTTTTAATATTTACATGCTTCCTCTAGGGCAGATTATTAGAAAGCATGGTCTGGGGTTCCACTTCTATGCTGATGATACACAGATTTATATTAGCACAAAAACTAATATCACAGATGTTTCAGCAACCCTTTCTAACTGTCTCCAGGAAATTAAATTATGGATGTACCAAAATTTTCTTAAATTAAATCTGAGGTTCTTTTAGTCGGTACTCCTGCAGCTACCTGTAATGGTAACATTTTTAATCTGGACATCGAAAACAATGTATTGTCTGCATCACCACAAGTACGTAACCTTGGTGTAATTTTTGATTCTCACTTGACACTTGAAGCACATATTAAGAGCATTTCAAAATCGGCATTTTTCCATTTAAGGAATATTGCTAGGATCAGGTCCTTTCTTTCATTACCTGATGCCGAAAGGCTTGTCCATGCACTTGTGACCTCTAGGCTTGATTATTGTAATGCCCTTTATGTTGGGCTACCAGCAAAATCTATTACGCGCCTGCAACGTATACAGAATTCAGCTGCACGTGTTCTTACACATACTCCTTTTCGTCAGCATATCTCTGGGGTGCTTAGCAACCTGCATTGGCTTCCGGTCCATGACCGTATTGATTTTAAAATTCTTATCTTAACATATAAAGCTGTACATGGAATTGCACCTTCATATATACGTGATTTAATTACGCTCTATATGCCCTCTCGATCTCTCCGTTCTGCCAACTCTTTTTTACTTAAACAGCCTTCTTGCAGACTGAAAACGATGGGTGAAAGAGCTTTCTCTGTGTCCGCCCCCAGGTTGTGGAATGCACTTCCTTTAACTGTTAGGAATGCCCCAACACTAACAAGTTTTAAGAAACAGTTAAAAACCCTTCTTTTTAAGATGTCTGTGTCTAGATTGGTGACACTTGATGTGTATAATTGGTCTTATTTCTTGTTTGTTTTATTTTTAATGTATTTTTAATGTTTTTACTTTTGTACTGTACTGTAGCGCTTTGGGTACAAGAAAAGCGCAATACAAATAAAATTTATTATTATTATTATTATTATTATTAAGAATGGCATTGATACAACTCTGTTCTTTCTGTTCAGAAAAACCTGAGACCACTTTACATTTATTTTGGAACTGCTCTTTCACAGTTACATTTTGGTGTGACATTTGTGATTTTATCAATTGTTATGTAAATCCTAATGTTGATTTTACATACATTAAATGTAATTTTTGGTTTTCATGAATGTGAAAAGAAAAGTGATATTTATTTAATAAACCTTATTTTTCTGTTAGCTAAATTTCACATTCACAAATCTAAATTGTCTAATTGCACTCCTCTTTTTTTGAGGTTTAAATGCGAGTTGAAAATGTACTTTGAGTAGCCTGTTGAGTTCTCTAAAAACTTAAAAGCTACAAGAACAGTGACTGTGTTTAAGGACTTTGCACCTAATCTGGATTGGAAGACTGAAGGAATTTAGTCTGGACTGAGGGAATCTGGAGCTTGTATTGACAATGATAATGGTTGTTGTAAATGTTTGTTTTTTGTTATCTTCTACAAGCATTTAATAAAAAAAAAAGATATATATATAAATATATTTCAGGCAGGGATTCGAGCACTTCCGGTGGGACGGGTTCACTTCCTGCGGTTGGTGTAGCGTCGCATATGCAGGTCATCTCTTCTGATGCACATGGATGTGTAGTAAAGCTCTCACAATAACGTGTGCCTCTTGTAGACGTACAAAAGAAACAAAAGCCGATGCTCGCCGACGGCATCAGCCCGTTGTCCGAGCGCAGAGACCCAGCGCACCCTGACGAGCGACTCTAGTAGCATGTTGGCTTGGGCCAAGGCGATAGATCACCGTGGCAACTTGCTGGTGTCGCAACTGGTTTTATACAGCATATCGGCGACGCTCCAACCGACGACGGTTGGTGATGAAATTTACATTCACGTTTAACGTTGAGAACACGAGTCAGACAGAGCGTTTTTATTGTACACACTTTTGTTGAAAACGGAACTCGAAACACAATGATATTTATAAACGAGTAGTCACAGAATGACATTTCCAGACCTAGCTCATTAATTATGCAAAACAACAGCCAATGGCGGTTCTCCAAGCAATATTTGAATCGGTCATTCACAGATTGTTTGCCTCCAAATAAAGAGCTTTTGCTTATATCGTGTCGTCATTCTTTTCACCACCTAATCAATGAAATCAACGGGACTTGATGTACACATTTGAAAAAGCAAACTCTCTGTTCGATGTGAAACGGGGCTTTTAGGACATCTAGTGTAAGGAAAACAACGTTGCATGATATTACCAATCCTGTTTCGGAGCTACAGTATATACTCGTTTATGCTCTTTCGCAAATGCAACGCTTGGGGGGTGATGTGAAATTGTCATGAGATCACTTCTTTTTGATAAACGCATGGCTTTTACCACAAGATGACCTCTACCACTAGACGTCGTCATCACTTCTTCGATCGTTCCTAACAATTATTTATTAATAAAAATTAAAATCATATTTATTACAGTCTCTTAATCATATTTATTACAGTCTGTTGTTCATACAACGCTAATCAATATTCGGTTATGTGTGTTTGTGTGGCACTTTTAGGAGTGTCATTCATCAATTCAGTAAGTACTTTTAAACTCTTTTTATACTGGCTTTTACTTCTGTAAAGAAAATGAGAATCTGATTTGTCTTCTCCTTTCAATTGAACGTTTGCACCCCTTCGCCAGTAGAGGGCGATGTTTGATAACCGTTGACAGTTGTAAAGGTTTCCTAATGGGTTTTAGCTGCTGAATGAATGTATTCTTTAGGTTCGAGCACACAGGCTGATCTCAGACCACAGTTTCTTAGGGAGTGCCTTAAAGAAAGATTTATTCTGCATACTCACTTTGCCATCCAACTCTTGAAGTAACTTTCTGGAACTAATATACATACATATGTATATATATATATATTTAGCCTGTATATCGTGTACATATTGAACAAGATATTATTATGAAGGGATTGAGGGATTTAAGCAATAGTAACTCCAAAAATAAAGCTAGATAACACAATAAAACACAACAAAAACGTGATAACGTAATAAAAAACATGCCTTTAGAAATGTTTTATGAACGGAGTTATCTCATTTTGGAACCAAAGTCTTCATATAGGCTACTTTATAATGGCACTGATTGATGCAAGTAAACAGGCATGAAGCAAGGCACGAGAAGAAAATAAATGAAGTAGCAATACAAATAAGTGATGTGTTTTGAAGAAGAGAGAAAAAATCATGAAATGAGAAGGAAATGTTATTGGCAGGGGTCTACTCCTCAATCCTCATGAAGTCAACCTGATTCTCTTATTTCTAAAAGTAACATTAATATTTCAGCCAGTGATAGTAAAAAAGCGAGAGAAATCACCTTTAAATGAATTCACAGGTTTTACACAGGTCTAAATGCTTTCTCAAAAGACTTAAGAATGGCATTGATACCCTCTGTTCTTTCTGTTCAGAAAAACCTGAGTCCACTTTACATTTATTTTGGAACTGCTCTTTCACAGTTACATTTTGGTGTGACATTTGTGATTTTATCAATTGTTATGTAAATCCTAATGTTGATTTTAGGAGCACTTCCGGTGGGACGGGTTCACTTCCTGCCGTCGGTGTTTGTTTATTTGTTTATTTAAAAGGATCCCCATTAGCTGACGCCGAAACGACAGCTAATCTTCCTGGGGTCCAAACAATACATACAAAACCCAGTAATTACAGTCACAATTACTGATAAAAATATCATATATAATTACACATAAAAGAACAAAATGAAGTAACAATACAAGAAGTACTGATTAAAATAAAAATAATGCAAAACGACATAGCACATAATACAGCCTCACATAACCAATCCAGACGATGTTATTATGTTAAAACAAATACGTTCTTAGTCTTTTTTTGAAAGCAGTTTTTCCCTTAATTTCCCGAACCCCAACTGGAAGATTGTTCCAAAACACAATTGACCTATAAAACACGGTCCTCTTCATAGAGTGTGGGAATTTAGATCCGTATATGGATCGATATAAAAATGGATGATTGATGTTGTTTAAATCGGATGTATTTTCCTGCTTGAAGCAGAGAGTTCTACAGATGCTAGATGTTGCCAGAGATCGGAATGTGGTCAGTGAGAGGGGGGTTGCAGGATCTGCTTGTGTGAATGTGTAACAATAACCACATCTTATTTTTGGGGAAGCAATGTGTACAGTCAAGGATCTTATTGTGGTTTAAACGTGCCTTTACATTTAATATGATTTCATTATTGATTACTAACTATGCATAATATGTTGAAAATATAACCAGTGTGTTAGTTGAGTTAACCAAGTATTTAGCGCTGAATATTGTGGGGTTTTTCCACAGGATATTGCTATGTGTGTGTTGAGATCAGGTTACGCACAGAGCGTGTTGGGCCTCTATAATTTGTTACAGATGTCGGGTTTGAAAAACAAGGCAGTGAGCTGGTTGGCTGAGACAGGACAAAGAAGGAAAAGCGGATTGGACCCCGCCATGGAGAAGAGATTCGACGAGAAATATATAAGCTTCTGAATGTGTTTTTCGGGGTCGATCCTTTGTTAAGACGTTTGTGTGTCTGAGGATCCACCGAAACAGCTGTTTGTTTTGAGAATTCTGATCAATAAATTTCAACGTTTTCTGAACTGGCCTCTCTCCAATTTTTGAACGCGCAGAACATTGTTTAAATGTTCATCAGATGGTGACCCCGAACGCGGTTGGAGACAGAGCCACCAAAAGAGAATTGTAAAACTCGGAGAGTGACCGAAAATTGGGACGAGAGAACTTTTCACTTCAACACGCTGTCGACAGAATTAAATAAGGTGAGCAGGGACCTGTTTAAACGAACTTCTGCAGATTGGATATTCCAAATTTATGTGTTGAATTTGAAGTATATCTGTTCCATTGGAAAAAAAATTAAAATTAAAAGTCATTGATATTTGTTGATCAGAATCAAAGGATATTTTTTATATATATATTGGAAGACGGGGTGAGAGACCCGCGTGACGATAGTTACGAAAACAATAACTTATTAAATCCCTTTAAACCACCGGCGAGTATAAAAGCCTTGCGGTGTGAGAAAGGGCGCTTTTAGAATTTCAGCGAGTATAAAAGCCTCCGCTGTTTTTGAAAGTGATTAAGTTATTAAATCCCTTTAAACCACCGGCGAGTATAAAAGCCTTGCGGTGTGAGAAAGGGCGCTTTTAGAATTTCAGCGAGTATAAAAGCCTCCGCTGTTTTTGAAAGTGATTAAGTTATTAAATCCCTTTAAACCACCGGCGAGTATAAAAGCCTTGCGGTGTGAGAAAGGGCGCTTTTAGAATTTCAGCGAGTATCAAAGTCTCCGCTGTTTTTGAAAGTGAATAAGTTATTAAATCCCTTTCAACCACCGGCGAGTATAAAAGCCTTGCGGTGTGAGAAAGGGCGCTTTTAGAATTGCGGCAAGTATCAAAACTTTTGCTGTTTTATAAAAGTGAATAAACAGGGATAAATGCGTTAAAAAAGCGTGTGGGTGATCGACACCATAGTACGCTAAAAGCCGATTAAACTGTGTATATTAAGTGTGTATTGTATACTGTAATATTATAGTGTAAAATGTCTGAATTTGAGAAGAAATGTGTGATTTATGGGAATTCCCCTGTAATTATGCAGTGGGAAAAGATTGTTGATATGCTAATGGCCCAATCAGAGCCGAAAACTCGTAAGAAAGACAGGAAAATCTGGGAAAAAAAATGGAGTGAAATTTGCATGGAAAATGTGTGGAAGGAATCTGAGACAGTGTTGATTAAGATCACTCCAAAAATCAGGGAAATGGAGGAAAAAGCGCATGCAAGTTTAAACAAACATGTAGAAGGAGGAAAAGATGTGAAGTGGTTAGATAAAAATAAGCATAAAAAGGAGGAAGAGAGATTGAGAGAAGAATTACGCCTGTGGACACGCATTGCTTTGACTGCAATTGCTTTGAGTTCCCCTAGGGGGGGCACGGGACATGTGCAATCAGAGGAGTCAGAGAAAGAAATGGTGAGAGAGTCAGGAAGTGCAGGAGCCAGTATCTCGCGTCATACTGAGACCGCCCACTTATATCCTGATTTGAATAAGCTGTTGCCCCCGCCCTACATACCAGCTTCACAGCAAGTTCAAGTGAATGTGAAAGATTCGATGGTGGAGGTAGACATGCCAGATCTAGAGGTTTTAAAGGATCAAATAAATGTGTTGACAGCACAATTAGAATTCATGGTAAATAGACAAGAAAAACTACAAAGAAAGAATAGCATAACACGCCAAAGAGCACAAGTAGTGCACAATGAGGAGGAAGGCAGAGACATGAAGGGACAGGAAGCGTGTAATAACAGTGAGGATGGAGGGCCACCGCAGGTATGTAGGGACGTAGTTATTAAAGGAACTATGATGTCTACCCCAGTGTCACAGGGTACTAGGAGTCGTACCAGAGCCTGTCAATCCACTCCAGCCTGTCAATTTACTCCCCCTCAAGAGCGACAATGGGACAGTATGTGTCGCCCAGGTAGTGAGTATGATGAAAGGAATGTGAATGTGCCAAACGCCCAGCTGATGTCAGGAGGGGCAACTAACATGCCTCTGTTACAGGGCAACCGAGGGGTACCAAAGTACCAGCCCTGGAGCCATAGTGACATGACAGCTGTGCTGGCAAAATTGCCCCCCATTACATCTGGTGGAGGCAGATGGCTTATAAAGTTGATGACATTGTGCCACGGCACCACCTTGGCGGTAGGAGACATAAGATGCCTTTTAGGCCAAGTTTTTACTGTTTCGCAGATGGCAGAGTTTGAGAAGGATGCAAACATTGAAGACGAACCCAATGACGCACAGTATACCACTGTCAGTACAGCGATCGCCAGGGCCCTCAGAGAAAGATTTCCAACACCCCCAACCGTATACCAAAACATTAAGTTCCGCATCAAGCCTGGTGAGACTGGAGCAAGTTACTATTTTAGATGCGCAGCTGAATGGGAGCAGATGGTAGAAGAAAATAGTTTAAATAATCCAATTACGCGTAATATATTTAGAACTGCCGTAATGACAGGGGCCCCCAATGGTGTCAAGCAGGCAATGGAGTGTAATCCTGACACTCCAGTTGCCAGCAACGAAATGTGGGAAAGGCATCTAGTGTTCCATATTGACAGATCAGTCGATAAGCAGGATAAAGAACAGGAGGAATTAGAAAAGACAAAGCAACAATTGTTAAAACTACAATTAGAAATGGCTAAGTCAGATAGTAAAAAAACAAAACAAATGTCACAACGTCCTGTGGGCAGCGGCTTTGACGGGCAGCCCGGAGTGAAGACCCAAACTTTTCCCATAACCACACCTGAAACTTTTGGCTATGCTCAGGGAGGACATGTCCCTAATTTTCAATTAATGAAACCGCGGGGAGGGTATAGGCCACGGGGCAATAGCGGATGGGCTAGGGGAAAACCAAATGGGGAAGAGGTGCGCTACAGGGGGGTATGTTATCAGTGTGGGGGGACTGGTCATTGGTGGAGAGACTGTCCCATGACAGTGAACAGCCAGTATATGGGACCACCTGCGGGGGGATGGGATCCTCATAGAGGTGGGCCCAGTGGTCGTGGCAGAGGACCACAAACTCCAAAATACCCGGAGCAACAAGGCCCACCTCCCCACTCGATTCAGGCGCCCTTGAACCCATCTTGGGGCCAGGGGGAAGGCGCGGATTGTTGACGAGGCCAACAGAGAACAATCATGCGAGGTCTGGCTGAGCCTTACATGATTTTAGTGGTTAACAACAGACCACTAACGGCTTTGGTAGATACCGGAGCAACATACTCCACAGTAACGAGGGGCACAATCACTGACAAAGATCTAAGTGATAAGACTGTTGGAGTTATGGGTTTCTCTGGAGGGTTCGAACACTGGCATCTTACTGTTCCTCTTACCACGAAAGTGGCAAATCAGTCCCTGTCACACTCATTTTTATACTCCACAAAAGCACCTGTTCCCCTATTGGGCAGAGATCTGTTGATTAAATTGGGTGCAAATATTTTATGCTCACCAGAAGGTGTCACAGTCACGTTCCCGGACGGCACTAAAGTCGACTGTTCACAGGCACACAGTAGAGAGGGCCACCAGCAGGTTTTGCTGGGAGGACCCTTGCAAGAGATGGCAGACATATATTGGGTGGAACTAGATAATTCACAATCAGGAGCCAGAGCACTGTATAAGAGTCAGTGGCCCTGGATCAAAGATTTAGCTGTCTATTTGCCTCCCATCGACCCCCTGCATTGTACACTATTTTATGACCGTAATGACACTGTCACATACCAGGAAATGTTCCATGAAATTGAGGGCCAAATGTGGACACTCACAGGGGAGGGTCTATATGTAGGACAAGAGGGTGTAGTAGTTCCAGTTACACTGACACCAGAACAACAGATATGGTATGAAATGGCAGACACAGCTGAACCTCACATTTCTATGGCACTGCATCCAGGCCATGAAGCTCGAGAGCTAGGAGCTATGACAAAGAGGTTGCGCTTGGTGACCGATTGGGAGCCCTCTGGCATTGTAGGGGTTTTGTATTCGCGTATGACAGATTCATATTGGGTACCACAAAAAACGACCGATAGGGGCCAATTAACTCACCTCGAAATTACAAGAAGCCATGGTCGTGAACTGACAGACGGTCCCGGAGCTGAGCAGTTAATTAACAGCCAGCCGGACGACCTCTGGTCACAAGGTCCAACGGACGTTGGCCTCTGTAACATTGAGCCAGTCAAATTTCAGTTAAAATCGACAGAACCAGTTTGGGTCCCACAATATCCTAACAAAAGGGAGGCAGAGGAAGGCATTGCGCCCACTGTTCAAGGTTTAGTGGAGAAAGGTGTCATTATTCCATGGCGATCGCCATGGAACACCCCGATTTTTCCTGTAAAAAAACCAGGCACAAACAAATATAGATTAGTCCATGACCTGCGTCGAGTGAACAGCCTGGTGACAACACCAACAATGGCCGTACCAAACCCATATACTGCCATCTCAAATTTGACCCCAGCTCACCAATGGTTCACATGCATTGATTTGGCCAACGCTTTTTTCTGTATACCAATCTCGGAAGAATGTAAATCGTGCCTGACTTTCACTTACCGAAAATGTCAATATTCTTATAACAGACTTCCACAGGGCTTTATTTTATCGCCAGGGATATTCAATCAGGTCCTAAAAAATCAGCTGATAAATTGTGTGTTGCCTGTAGATTGCGTTCTAATAATGTATGTTGATGATCTTTTGCTAGCAGCCACAACCAACGAAGATTGCTTAAAAGCGACGGGCGTCATTCTGAGACAGCTGTATGCGTCTGGGTTCAAGGTTAGTAAAGAAAAACTGCAGGTCAGCAGGCCATCTGTTACTTTCATGGGCCGTTTAATCACAGGCCAAGGCACAACATTGTCTGATCGCCAACGTGATGGCATTTTGTCACACCCGAAGCCACACAATGTGAAGGACATGCTTTCCTTTCTGGGATTGACAGGTTTCAGCAGAAATTATATCCCTATGTATGTAGCGGTCACCAAGCCATTACGAGACATGGTCAAGGAACAAGGCATGAGAAATGTGCAGGCGAAGTTAACGTGGACCCCTGAAGCAGAAACCGCGTTCATTAAATTGAAAGGGGAGCTGTCACATGCGGCATATCTGCATAGCCCTGATTACAGCAAGGCATTTTTCCTAGACGTTTCTGAAACAGGGAATAGCGCACATGGAGTACTTTTTCAGAAGCAGTCTAGTGCTAGACGTGTGCTCATGTATGTCAGTGTCCTAATGGACGCCATTGAACAACGCCAGCCGGTTTGTGCCAGGTTTACTGCAGGATTAGCAAAGATCATTGAAAAGACATCACACATTGTGATGGGTCATCAGTTAACGGTCCTGACCACGCACTCTGTCATGTCGTTTGTCAATTCTGCATCATTTACGTTTTCACCGTTGAGGCAGAGAAAACTGTCCAAATGTCTAACGGCGCCAAACATAACATATAAACACGACGGCATTAACATGGCAGATTTGTTCACCAAAGGGGAACCACATGACTGTGCACCAATCACTGACCTGGCATCTCGTGTTCGCCAGGACTTAACTGCAACCCCTATCCCTGAAGCCTCGGACGTGATTACATTTTTCACGGACGGGTGCTGTTTTAGAGCTCATGATGGCTCTTTGGTCTCAGCTTATTCTGTTGTGCAGCAAACAGACTTAGGTTACACTACTAGGGAAGCAGAGAAAATAGAAGGCAAACAGTCGGCACAGAGAGCAGAACTAATTGCGGTCACACAAGCACTTAAACTTGCAGGGTCTGGCAAAGTCAACATTTATAGTGACTCAGCTTATGTCGTGGGTGCTGTTCATGTCGAACTCGCAGTTTGGCAAAGGAGTGGGTTCGTCACTACGTCTGGTAAGCCTATAGCACATGATGCAGAAGTACGTGCACTGTTGGACGCATTGAAAATTCCAGCAGCTGTTGCTGTCATAAAATGTCAGGGCCACTGTAAAACAGACAGTGCTGTAGCACGGGGAAATGAGGCTGCTGACTTGGCTGCTAAAACAGCTACAGGCTATCAGGTGACCATGATGGTACAGACTGACTGTTCATATGTGAAACTGTTACCATCTTTCAGCAGAGAAACACTTGTGGCCGAACATGGCAAATGTATACCAGAAGAACTGTCAACGTGGTCAGAGTATGGGGCCCTGTGTGCACCAGATGGTCTGTGGCAGGCCCCAGATGGCAGACCAGCATTGCCCATGAGCCTGTCACGCTCTATCATGACCCAAGCACACACTATGTCGCACGTGAGTTCAAAACAGATGATGAAAACATTGCAATATTGGTGGCATCCTTTTTTGACGGCTATGGTGTCTAACTTTGTACTTTCATGCGACATTTGTCAAAAACATAACATCAAACCAACTTTAAAACAGTTAAAGGGCACATTTTTGCCATTACGAGGCCCAGGAGAGGAAATCGTGATTGACTTTACAGACATGGTAGAGAGGGTGCAAGGGAAACGGTATTTGTTGGTGATAGTTGACCAATTCACAGGTTGGCCTGAGGCTTTTCCTTGTGGGAAAGAAGACAGCACTGCAGTCATTAAGTGTCTCATTAATTTGTATATTCCTCATTACGGTTTCCCCCGGCATATCCGGTCAGATAACGGCTCACACTTCAAAAATGAGCATTTAAAAATCGTAGAGAAATCGCTGGGTCTAACGCATGCGTTTGGGGCCGTCTATCATCCCGAATCGCAAGGTAAGGTCGAACGGATGAACCTAACACTGAAACTTAAATTGGCTAAAATCTGTGCACAGACCAAATTATCATGGCTATCAGCTCTTCCGTTGGCTCTAATGTCTGTACGTTCCTCTGTTAACAGAATCACTGGCTTTACGCCTTTTGAATTGCTTACAGGTAGATCTTTTCCAGGACCTTCGACGCCGCTGAAGCCGGACACCTGTGTACCACTTTCACATTGTGTATACTTTGACAAACTGACTGCTATGATTCAACATTTCTCTCAGCAGACTCCCTCTGACATTGCTGGAGCACCTGTCGAGCCCGGTTCGCAGTGGGTTCGCCTGAAGAAGTTTCGAAGGAAGTGGAATGAGCCACGCTGGACGGAGCCTCTGAAAGTGACGGCCAGGACATCACATTGTGTCCGTCTATCTGGCAAGGGCGACACCTGGTATCACTTGTCTTCTTGTGTTAACTGTGATCCACCAAACAGGTCGCTGTCAGAGACTGCTGTGGACCTGAGGGCTCAGGTCCAAGAGGGGGAGGGTATCTCTGGAGCAGAAAGTGGAGCAGAAAGTGACATACAAGCATCAACAACAGGGGCATTAAAAATTAAAAATCCAGTGCAAAAAAGGTGACATTTTTTCAAGCAGTGACATTTAAAAACAGGTACGGAGTGGAGAACGTGAGACGACAAAATAAAAGAACAGGTGATTGTGCAGTGACTCATGAGGAAGACAGTAGAACTATCTTCCATTTAGTCACAAAAGCAAGGTGCACGGACTATCCAACTTATGATGATTTCACCCAGAGCTTAAAACAAATAAGAAACTGGTGTGTAGACTATATACTCATTATAATCAAGGGTTATCAACATTTTCGTATTTATCTTTATCATAATCTTTATATATTAATTTTCTTTCTAATTCTTTATAATCAATATATATTGTTGTTATTGTGATCCTTCAATTTTAATATTCACATTTTCCATATTTGCTATTTTTCATATTTTATATTCACAGTTTTCATATTTCATATTCAGTATTTCCCATATTTTCTATATTTTTATATTGCTATTGTGATTTTATATTGTCATATTCATTAACGTATAACCATTTATTCCTTACATTTCTATTTTGTGGGATTTTAACCATATATTTTTTCTGAATTTCATATTCCCATTAAGTGTACTGTGTGTTTAACCATTTAAATTTCCAAGAGTGTGTTTATTGTTCCTTTAAAGTCCAAGAGAGGGTAACGAGATGAAGCTGTGGGAAAACTGTAAGCTGTCAGGGATCCTATTAATAATTTCAGGGGTTATAGTAGGAATAATTTTTAGCATAACTGAGGGTCAGGAAAGCAACAACAACATATCGAAACCGAGTTACAAAAGAGCCATAGCCGATACGAGGTTACCATGTGAACAACTCGTAATTAACTATGTTTGGGGTAAGACCACCTCATTTACTTTCGACCTATGCGCTGTCATAAATTGTGGGGGAAAAAATAGCTCATGGAGGGGGTACGAGGTATATGTATGTATGGACTGGAATACGGACAGTGTTTGTAAGGCATACCAGTCTAGGCGAACCCATAGGGGTGAATGGTGTCCGTCATGGAACAACGTGATAGCATACACCGGTGCTTGGACTCCGAAAGAACCTAGCCTTTGGACCCGTACCTCGGCAAAATTTGATTTTAAAATGCAAAGAGATTATAGTGCAAGTCAAAATCCACTCACCCTTTCAATATCCACTAGAACGGGATCAGCCAATTATACAGGGGAGTTTTTCCTTATAATGGGGGTGCACAGCCCAGGAACAGATAAAAAAGCAGTAATAAAATTTGTTGTGGACAGTTCACCTGAGGAGGAAAGAAATGGGACAGTAGCTGAGCCGTTATCGGTAGGACAAAAGTATGGAGTGGTAGAAATAGATTACACCATGTTAAAACCAGAAGATATGATAGAAAGAGCCACAGGATATGGGGAAAATAATTTGTGGCTGGAATGGATAATTACCACAGCCAGAGAACAGAGCTTAGACGATTGTGTTGGATGTGCTAATGCAAGACCTCATTTATATATTGAACCAGCCCCGTTGTACCAAAACGATAAGTGGGGTTATGAGTGTATGCTGGCATTGACACGGATGGCCAGTCCAAAAAATTGTACCACATTGGCAGCAATATTCCCACCAATAACCAACCTTTCACGGGCAGGTCCATTTACACCGAAGAAAGCAAATTATACCTGTTTTGATATTAAACGTCTATCACCAACCAGCAACCTGGGGGAGATAAATAAGGAGTGGTGTGATCAGATCATAGTAGATAATGGGACTGAGATAGGTACGTGGGCTAGAGCAGGTTTGTATTATTATTGTGGAGATCGAAGATTGTTTACTAGGATACCTGAGAAGGCAAAGGGAGTGTGTGCCATGGTGAGACTGGGAGCCCCAATAACCCTGATAGGTGACAGAGCAGTCAGAACGGAAACCGTGAATTCAGCAACATTGACTAGAAGACGTAGGAGACACATCATGACAAAGAGAGCAATAGGATCAAGTGTAGATTTATCATTAAATAGTCCGACATACATTGACGCGATAGGGATTCCCAGAGGTGTTCCGGATGAATATAAACTAGCGAACCATGTGGCAGCAGGTTTTGAGAATATACCAATAATAGCTGCTATTTTTCCAGTCACCCCAAACAAGAATGTAGATAGGATTAATTATGTACATTATAATGTGATGAGGTTAGCAAATATGACAAGGGATGCAGTAGATGGTTTAGCAGAACAGCTAGCACCAACTTCACTTATGGCTATACAGAACCGTATGGCTCTGGACATGTTGTTGGCGGAAAAGGGAGGAGTATGTGTTATGTTTGGTGATCTTTGCTGTACTTACATTCCTAATAATACAGCACCAGACGGATCAGTCACTAGGGCATTGGAAGGTTTGAGAACTTTGTCTATCGAAATGAAGGAACATTCAGGAGTGAATAATCCTATTGGAGATTGGCTAGACAAGGCACTAGGCAAATGGAAATCAGTTTTAATGTCGATTGTGTTATCAATAGCTGTATTTAAAGGTATTTTGGTCTCATGCGGATGCTGTTGTATTCCTTGTATCAGATCACTATGTAACAGAGTGATATTATCGGCAATAGAAAAGACAGATTTAACCCCTCCGAAATATACCATGCCTCTATTGTCTGGCGACCATTTCCTAGATGAGGATGATAACGAGGATTGTAATGTTTTATGACCATTTTTTAATGGTCAAGAGAGGGAATTGTGGGAATTTAGATCCGTATATGGATCGATATAAAAATGGATGATTGATGTTGTTTAAATCGGATGTATTTTCCTGCTTGAAGCAGAGAGTTCTACAGATGCTAGATGTTGCCAGAGATCGGAATGTGGTCAGTGAGAGGGGGGTTGCAGGATCTGCTTGTGTGAATGTGTAACAATAACCACATCTTATTTTTGGGGAAGCAATGTGTACAGTCAAGGATCTTATTGTGGTTTAAACGTGCCTTAAATTTAATATGATTTCATTATTGATTACTAACTATGCATAATATGTTGAAAATATAACCAGTGTGTTAGTTGAGTTAACCAAGTATTTAGCGCTGAATATTGTGGGGTTTTTCCACAGGATATTGCTATGTGTGTGTTGAGATCAGGTTACGCACAGAGCGTGTTGGGCCTCTATAATTTGTTACAGATGTCGGGTTTGAAAAACAAGGCAGTGAGCTGGTTGGCTGAGACAGGACAAAGAAGGAAAAGCGGATTGGACCCCGCCATGGAGAAGAGATTCGACGAGAAATATATAAGCTTCTGAATGTGTTTTTCGGGGTCGATCCTTTGTTAAGACGTTTGTGTGTCTGAGGATCCACCGAAACAGCTGTTTGTTTTGAGAATTCTGATCAATAAATTTCAACGTTTTCTGAACTGGCCTCTCTCCAATTTTTGAACGCGCAGAACATTGTTTAAATGTTCATCAAGAGTCAGATTTTGGTAGGGGTAAAGAAATCTGTCGACTATTCGCCCCTCTTGTGCAATGAGAATGCATATCTGAATAGTAAATTAAATTGTCATAAAAAAATTAGGAATCCGAGTGTTAATAATTCTATGAAAATATACTAACATATTAGCGGATAGTCTGTGCTTGACCAGCGGCCAAGCCAGACTTTCATGCATCTCAGCGACACTAGTTCTCGGAGAACAACCAAGAACCAGTCTTGCAGCCTTATTTTGAGCCACTTGTAATTTTTTTAAATGACTGCTTGATGCAGCAGACCATACAACAGAACAGTAATCTAAATGACACAAAACCAATGTACAAACAACACGACTAAACGACCTTGAATTTAGAAATTGTGCACATTTCCGCGTTACTGCAACCGCTCTGCCCATTTTAGAAACAACTTTGTTGATGTGGTCAGACCATGACCATGTAGAATCAAGCCAAAGTCCAAGAAGCTTCACCTTTTTTACTTGCTGTACATTTTGACCATTTACTTGTATATTCATTTTAGGATTATCAGATAATCTATACTTAGAACCAAATATTATACTAGTAGTTTTTAAAATATTAAGGACAAGTTTATTTGTTTTAATCCAGTTATGCAATTTGCTAATCTCACAAGACAGAACCTGATTAAGCTCTGAACATGTAGAGGCTGCATAATAAAGAGTAGAATCATCCGCAAACATAGTCAATTTAGCCTTACTGAGTAAATACGGCATATCATTAGTGAAAATTGAAAATAACAAAGGTCCGAGGCAACTTCCTTGAAAAACGCCACAATCCAGGGACTTGCTAGAAGATAATGCACCTTTAAAATAAACTCTTTGCGACCTCTCCGACAAATAGCTCTTAAACCACTTGATAGATGAGGAAGTAAAACCATAACTAATAAGTTTGGAAATCAAAATTTCATGGTCAATCACATCAAAGGCAGCACTGAAGTCTAGTAGTAGTGTACCCACTAGCATTGAGTTATCAATCGATGTTAGCCAGCTATCCGACATTTGTGTCATTGCAGTGCAGGTGGAATGACCATTCCTATAAGCATGCTGAGAATTTGTAGTCAAATCATTGTTAGCAAAGTAACCTTGTACTTGCTCAGATACCATCTTTTCTAGTAATTTACTTAGAATAGGTAAAATGCTAATAGGCCTACTATTTGGACCACAGAAAGTTGATTTTGTGTCTTTGGGTAAGGGGATTATCTTACTCTCCTTCCAAAGTTTTGGACACACACCACTAATCAGACATCTGTTAAAAATGTGACAAATTGGTTTAGAAATATGTCCAGCTGATAACTTCAACAGCCGACTATCCAAGTTGTCTGTACCAGCAGACCCACCGACAGTCAAAGATCTCAGCAACTTTTCCACCTGCACAACATTAACCTGATGAAATTCAAAACTACACAGTTTATCTTTCATAATACATCGTTCAATTAGCTCATTTGAGTTGGAATCAACAGTGCATTTGATTGTCTCTCTAAGTTTAGAAACCTTATTAACAAAATAGTCATTAAAATAATTTGCAATCTGTATTGGCTTAGTCAAATAAACACCATTCAATTCAACAAAAGAAGTACAAGTAGATTTTTTCCCCATGATTTCATTGAGTACGTTCCACATTCTCTTGCTATCTGTACCACTGTCGTCAATTCTCTTCTGAAAATATTTTTTCTTTTTCGCTCTGTTCTCCTTGGTCACCTGATTCCTTAGAGTACAATAAAATTTTCTGTCCTCAAAGGAGTCAGAAAGAACCGCAACCTTTTTAGCCTCTTCCCTTTGAGCCATTAAGCTCCTTAACTCAGTATCAACCCAAGGAGCACTTTTGGCTTTAACTGTGAATTTCTTTAGTGGGGCATGATAGTTAACAACTCTCATAAAACAATCCATAAATAAATTAAGGGATACATCCACATCATCAATGTCACTTATCAAATTCCATTTAATCTTATCCAAGTCATTTAGAAAACACTCCTCATTAAATACCCTATAAGATCTATTCATAATAATTTTAGGACAGGCTCTAGGTAGCTTAGTTCTCCTGGAGACAGCAATACAGTTGTGATCACTAAAGCCAACTGTTACAGAAATAGGCGTTGAGCACATATCAGGATTATTAGTGTAAATGTGATCAATACATTTTGATGTTAAAGATCCTGTATTATTACTAGAAACTCTTGTTGGTTGATCTATTAATTGAGATAAACCACAGGTGTCTGTCATGGTTTTAATCTTATTCTTCAGAGGACAAGTATCAGACAGCCAATCAATATTTAGATCACCCAGCCAGTATAACTCTCTGTTTTCTTCAGTCACCTTATCTAGCATTTTACATAAACCATTTACATACTCTATCCTGGCACTAGGTGGCCTCTAACAACACCCAAGAATAATTGGTTTTAGATGTGGAAGATGTACCTGTAACCATAACACTTCAACATCAACAACCATTAAGTCATGTCTCATTTTAACAGGGAAATGATCCCGTATATAGATGGCAACACCACCTCCAAACCTGTTTCGATCATTTCTATAAATAGAAAACCCCCCTATATCAACATCTGAATTGTCTATGAAGTGATCCAGATGAGTTTCGGAAATCATTAGTATGTCTATTTTGTTTAGTTGCAAAAATAAAGACAAGTCTTGAATTTTGTTCCTTAGACTACATATATTAATATGTGCGAGTATTAAACCTTTAGGTAGTTTATTTATACTGGTCATCTTAGTTGAAAGTAAATAAGTCCTATATTATAATCTGGTTGAATATCTTGTACCCTAGGTTAGTTTATCTACATCAAATAGGCTACGTACATATACATCCTGCACACAAACACACACACATGTAAACAACCATATTTAAAATTGAGCTTAAAGCTCATTAGGCCGATAACTGACTTTGTCCGTTCCTTGGGGTAATGATCAGTTTATCATACTTCAAACTCGCTTTATCCCCTCTCTCTCTGGCAGCTTTCACCTTCGGCCACAACTCTTTCCTCCTCAGTTGCACAGCTTCCGAGAAATCTTCGTTAATGTAGATCTTAGTGCCCTTTAATTTCTTGGCAGAAGAAAGAATCAGCTCTCTATCTTTAATGCGAAGAAGTTTAACAACGATTTTCCTTGGCCATTCCCTCTCCTGAAACTGACCAAGTCTCTGGGCACGCTCAATGTCCATATTTATTCCATCTAAGCCCAAGTTTTTTGAAAACATTTCTCGCACCTTTTTCTCTGATTCACACCAATTCTCTCCTTTCTCGTCAGCAATGCCATCGATTACAATATTTGTTCTCCTGCTCTGGTTTTCAATGTACTCAAGCTTGTTAAACATTGCATCCAATTCCTGCTTGGAGGTAGTGATGTTTGTCTCAAATGCCCTTATCTTTGACTCGATCTCCTTGCATCCCATCTTCTCTTCTTCAAACTTTGATTGGGTAAATTCCAAGCTGGTCTTCAGCTCCTGTACTTCTCTGATAACACCATCCAATCTTTTGTTAGTTCCATCCATGATCAGCTGAATGAAA
The DNA here is from genome assembly GCF_947034865.1 of Barbatula barbatula. Lineage (NCBI taxonomy): Eukaryota > Metazoa > Chordata > Actinopteri > Cypriniformes > Nemacheilidae > Barbatula > Barbatula barbatula. The sequence continues at coordinate 6,511,999 of NC_136773.1, forward strand.
CATTTGAAGTTCTCTTGCTGCTGCAATAACATATCTTTATAGATCCCTCTCTGCTGCTCCATTAACTGAGAGAGTACACTCATTGTGACAACAGCATCCTCCTCACTAGGAGATGTTTTAGCATTTTTAGGAGGCATGATGTGTCTTACCAGGATGTACCGGGAGTTGATGAAAGTTGCAAATATTGATGGTGACAGATCTGTTTGTCCAGTCCTGGTAGGCCCAAAAGCCCAACCACTTGGGCTACAGCACAAGCTCAGCAGATAGTGGAAATATTGTCCCCAATTCTGAGACGCAATTTAAATAAAATGCCACTTGTGTCAATTAACCAATGAATTTGAGAATATCAGAAAGGATTCAGTAGATTTTTGTTAGATTCTAAGAGACCAGGTTCTCAGAGAAAACTCATGGCAGCCATCTTGAATACCTGTGTGTGTGGTGTCGCATATGCAGGTCATCTCTTCTGATGCACATGGATGTGTACACAAGTAAAGCTCTCACATTAACGTGTGTCTCTTGTAGACGTACAAAAGAAACAAAAGCTGATGCTCGCCGACGGCATCAGCCCGTTGTCCGAGCGCAGAGACCCAGCGCGCCCTGACGAGCGACTCTAGTAGCATGTTGGCTTGGGCAAGGCGATAGATCACCGTGGCAACCAGCTGGTGTCGCGACTGCTTTTATAAGGCATACTGGCGACGCTCCAACCGACGACGGTTGGTGATGAAATTTACATTCACGTTTAACGTTGAGAACACGAGTCAGACAGAGCGTTTTTATTGTACACACTTTTGTTGAAAACGGAACTCGAAACACAATGATATTTATAAACGAGTAGTCACAGAATGACATTTCCAGACCTAGCTCATTAATTATGCAAAACAACAGCCAATGGCGGTGCTCCAAGCAATATTTGAATCGGTCATTCACAGATTGTTTGCCTCCAAATAAAGAGCTTTTGCTTATGTCGTGTCGTCATTCTTTTCACCACCTAATCAATGAAAACAACGGGACTTGATGTACACATTTGAAAAAGCAAACTCTCTGTTCGATGTGGAACGGGGCTTTTAGGACATCTAGTGTAAGGAAAACAACGTTGCATGATATTACCAATCCTGTTTCGGAGCTACAGTATATACTCGTTTATGCTCTTTCGCAAATGCAACGCTTGGGGGTGATGTGAAATTGTCATGAGATCACTTCTTTTTGATAAACGCATGGCTTTTACCACAAGATGACCTCTACCACTAGAGGTCGTCATCACTTCTTCGATCGTTCCTAACAATTATTTATTAATAAAAATTAAAATCTTATTTATTACAGTCTCTTAATCATATTTATTACAGTCTGTTGTTCATACAACGCTAATCAATATTCGGTTATGTGTGTTTGTGTGGCACTTTTAGGAGTGTCATTCATCAATTCAGTAAGTACATTTAAACTCTTTTTATACTGGCTTTTACTTCGGTAAAGAAAATGAGAATCTGATTTGTCTTCTCCTTTCAATTGAACGTTTGCACCCCTTCGCCAGTAGAGGGCTTTGTCTGATAACCGTGGACAGTTGTAAAGGTTTCCTAATGGGTTTTAGCTGCTGAATGATTGAATTCTTTAGGTTCGAGCACACAGGCTGATCTCAGACCACAGTTTCTTAGGGAGTGCCTTAAAGAAAGGTTTATTCTGCATACTCACTTTGCCATCCAACTCTTGAAGTAACTTTCTTGAACTAATATACATACATATGTATATATATATATATATATATATATATATATATATATATATATATATATATATATATATTTAGCCTGTATATCGTGTACATATTGAACAAGATATTATTATGAAGGGATTGAGGGATTTAGGCAATAGTAACTCCAAAAATAAAGCTAGATAACACAATAAAACACAACAAAAACGTGATAACGTAATAAAAAACATGCCTTTAGAAATGTTTTATGAACGGAGTTATCTCATTTTGGAACCAAAGTCTTCATATAGGCTACTTTATAATGGCACTGATTGATGCAAGTAAACAGGCATGAAGCAAGGCACGAGAAAAAAATAAATGAAGTAGCAATACAAATAAGTGATGTGTTTTGAAGAAGAGAGAAAAAATCATGAAATGAGAAGGAAATGTTATTGGCAGGGGTCTACTCCTCAATCCTCATGAAGTCAACCTGATTCTCTTATTTCTAAAAGTAACATTAATATTTCAGCCAGTGATAGTAAAAAAGCGAGAGAAATCACCTTTAAATGAATTCACAGGTTTTACACAGGTCTAAATGCTTTCTCAAAAGACTTAAGAATGGCATTGATACCCTCTGTTCTTTCTGTTCAGAAAAACCTGAGTCCACTTTACATTTATTTTGGAACTGCTCTTTCACAGTTACATTTTGGTGTGACATTTGTGATTTTATCAATTGTTATGTAAATCCTAATGTTGATTTTAGGAGCACTTCCGGTGGGACGGGTTCACTTCCTGCCGTCGGTGTGGTGTCGCATATGCAGGTCATCTCTTCTGATGCACATGGATGTGTACACAAGTTAAGCTCTCACATTAACGTGTGTCTCTTGTAGACGTACAAAAGAAACAAAAGCTGATGCTCGCCGACGGCATCAGCCCATTGTCCGAGCGCAGAGACCCAGAGCGCCCTGACGAGCGACTCTAGTAGCATGTTGGCTTGGGCAAGGCGATAGATCACCGTGGCAACCAGCTGGTGTCGCGACTGCTTTTATACGGCATACTGGCGACGCTCCAACCGACGACGGTTGGTGATGAAATTTACATTCACGTTTAACGTTGAGAACACGAGTCAGACAGAGCGTTTTTATTGTACACACTTTTGTTGAAAACGGAACTCGAAACACAATGATATTTATAAACGAGTAGTCACAGAATGACATTTCCAGACCTAGCTCATTAATTATGCAAAACAACAGCCAATGGCGGTGCTCCAAGCAATATTTGAATCGGTCATTCACAGATTGTTTGCCTCCAAATAAAGAGCTTTTGCTTATGTCGTGTCGTCATTCTTTTCACCACCTAATCAATGAAAACAACGGGACTTGATGTACACATTTGAAAATGCAAACTCTCTGTTCGATGTGGAACGGGGCTTTTAGGACATCTAGTGTAAGGAAAACAACGTTGCATGATATTACCAATCCTGTTTCGGAGCTACAGTATATACTCATTTATGCTCTTTCGCAAATGCAACGCTTGGGGGGTGATGTGAAATTGTCATGAGATCACTTCTTTTTGATAAACGCATGGCTTTTACCACAAGATGACCTCTACCACTAGAGGTCGTCATCACTTCTTCGATCGTTCCTAACAATTATTTATTAATAAAAATTAAAATCATATTTATTACAGTCTCTTAATCATATTTATTACAGTCTGTTGTTCATACAACGCTAATCAATATTCGGTTATGTGTGTTTGTGTGGCACTTTTAGGAGTGTCATTCATCAATTCAGTAAGTACATTTAAACTCTTTTTATACTGGCTTTTACTTCTGTAAAGAAAATGAGAATCTGATTTGTCTTCTCCTTTCAATTGAACGTTTGCACCCCTTCGCCAGTAGAGGGCTTTGTCTGATAACCGTGGACAGTTGTAAAGGTTTCCTAATGGGTTTTAGCTGCTGAATGATTGAATTCTTTAGGTTCGAGCACACAGGCTGATCTCAGACCACAGTTTCTTAGGGAGTGCCTTAAAGAAAGGTTTATTCTGCATACTCACTTTGCCATCCAACTCTTGAAGTAACTTTCTTGAACTAATATACATACATATGTATATATATATTAGAGAGTTATCTCATATGCAGGTCATCTCTTCTGATGCACATGGATGTGTACACAAGTAAAGCGAGTCTCACATTAACGCGTGTCTCTTGTAGACGTACAAAAGAAACAAAAGCCGATGCACGCCGGCGATCCGACGGGCATCGGCCCGTTGTTTCCGAGCGCAGAGACCAAGCGCGCCCTGACGAGCGACTCTAGTAGCATGTTGGCTTGGGCCAAGGCGATAGATCACCGTGGCAACTTGCTGGTGTCGCGACTGGTTTTATACGGCATATCGGCGACGCTCCAACCGACGACGGTTGGTGAGGAAATTTGGCCAGTAGAGGGCGTTGGCCAGTAGAGGGCGTTGTTTGATAACCGTTGACAGTTGTAAAGGTTTCCTAATGGGTTTTAGCTGCTGAATGAATTAATTCTTTAGGTTCGAGCACACAGGCTGATCTCAGACCACAGTTTCTTAGGGAGTGCCTTAAAGAAAGATTTATTCTGCATACTCACTTTGCCATCCAACTCTTGAAGTAACTTTCTTGAACTAATATACATACATATGTATATATATATATATATATATATATATATATATATATATTTAGCCTGTATATCGTGTACATATTGAACAAGATATTATTTTGAAGGGATTGAGGGATTTAAGCAATAGTAACTCCAAAAATAAAGCTAGATAACACAATAAAACACAACAAAAACGTGATAACGTAATAAAAAACATGCCTTTAGAAATGTTTTATGAACGGAGTTATCTCATTTTGGAGCCAAAGTCTTCATATAGGCTACTTTATAATGGCACTGATTGATGCAAGTAAACAGGCATGAAGCAAGGCACGAGAAGAAAATAAATGAAGTAGCAATACAAATAAGTGATGTGTTTTGAAGAAGAGAGAAAAAATCATGAAATGAGAAGGAAATGTTATTGGCAGGGGTCTACTCCTCAATCCTCATGAAGTCAACCTGATTCTCTTATTTCTAAAAGTAACATTAATATTTCAGCCAGTGATAGTAAAAAAGCGAGAGAAATCACCTTTAAATGAATTCACAGGTTTTACACAGGTCTAAATGCTTTCTCAAAAGACTTAAGAATGGCATTGATACCCTCTGTTCTTTCTGTTCAGAAAAACCTGAGTCCACTTTACATTTATTTTGGAACTGCTCTTTCACAGTTACATTTTGGTGTGACATTTGTGATTTTATCAATTGTTATGTAAATCCTAATGTTGATTTTAGGAGCACTTCCGGTGGGACGGGTTCACTTCCTGCCGTCGGTGTGGTGTCGCATATGCAGGTCATCTCTTCTGATGCACATGGATGTGTAGTAAAGCTCTCACATTAACGTGTGTCTCTTGTAGACGTACAAAAGAAACAAAAGCCGATGCTCGCCGACGGCATCAGCCCGTTGTCCGAGCGCAGAGACCCAACGCGCCCTGACGAGCGACTCTAGTAGCATGTTGGCTTGGGCAAGGCGATAGATCACCGTGGCAACCAGCTGGTGTCGCGACTGCTTTTATACGGCATACTGGCGACGCTCCAACCGACGACGGTTGGTGATGAAATTTACATTCACGTTTAATGTTGAGAACACGAGTCAGACAGAGCGTTTTTATTGTACACACTTTTGTTGAAAACGGAACTCGAAACACAATGATATTTATAAACGAGTAGTCACAGAATGACATTTCCAGACCTAGCTGATTAATTATGCAAAACAACAGCCAATGGCGGTGCTCCAAGCAATATTTGAATCGGTCATTCACAGATTGTTTGCCTCCAAATAAAGAGCTTTTGCTTATATCGTGTCGTCATTCTTTTCACCACCTAATCAATGAAAACAACGGGACTTGATGTACACATTTGAAAAAGCAAACTCTCTGTTCGATGTGGAACGGGGCTTTTAGGACATCTAGTGTAAGGAAAACAACGTTGCATGATATTACCAATCCTGTTTCGGAGCTACAGTATATACTCGTTTATGCTCTTTCGCAAATGCAACGCTTGGGGGGTGATGTGAAATTGTCATGAGATATCTTCTTTTTGATAAACGCATGGCTTTTACCACAAGATGACCTCTACCACTAGAGGTCGTCATCACTTCTTCGATCGTTCCTAACAATTATTTATTAATAAAAATTAAAATCATATTTATTACAGTCTCTTAATCATATTTATTACAGTCTGTTGTTCATACAACGCTAATCAATATTCGGTTATGTGTGTTTGTGTGGCACTTTTAGGAGTGTCATTCATCAATTCAGTAAGTACATTTAAACTCTTTTTATACTGGCTTTTACTTCTGTAAAGAAAATGAGAATCTGATTTGTCTTCTCCTTTCAATTGAACGTTTGCACCCCTTCGCCAGTAGAGGGCTTTGTCTGATAACCGTGGACAGTTGTAAAGGTTTCCTAATGGGTTTTAGCTGCTGAATGATTGAATTCTTTAGGTTCAAGCACACAGGCTGATCTCAGACCACAGTTTCTTAGGGAGTGCCTTAAAGAAAGGTTTATTCTGCATACTCACTTTGCCATCCACCTCTTGAAGTAACTTTCTTGAACTAATATACATACATATGTATATATATATATTTAGCCTGTATATCGTGTACATATTTAACAAGATATTATTATGAAGGGATTGAGGGATTTAAGCAATATTAACTCCAAAAATAAAGCTAGATAACACAATAAAACACAACAAAAACGTGATAACGTAATAAAAAACATGCCTTTAGAAATGTTTTATGAACGGAGTTATCTCATTTTGGAACCAAAGTCTTCATATAGGCTACTTTATAATGGCACTGATTGATGCAAGTAAACAGGCATGAAGCAAGGCACGAGAAAAAAATAAATGAAGTAGCAATACAAATAAGTGATGTGTTTTGAAGAAGAGAGAAAAAATCATGAAATGAGAAGGAAATGTTATTGGCAGGGGTCTACTCCTCAATCCTCATGAAGTCAACCAGATGCTCTTATTTCTAAAAGTAACATTAATATTTCAGCCAGTGATAGTAAAAAAGCGAGAGAAATCACCTTTAAATGAATTCACAGGTTTTACACAGGTCTAAATGCTTTCTCAAAAGACTTAAGAATGGCATTGATACCCTCTGTTCTTTCTGTTCAGAAAAACCTGAGTCCACTTTACATTTATTTTGGAACTGCTCTTTCACAGTTACATTTTGGTGTGACATTTGTGATTTTATTAATTGTTATGTAAATCCTAATGTTGATTTTACATACATTAAATGTAATTTTTGGTTTTCATGAATGTGAAAAGAAAAGTGATATTTATTTTATAAACCTTATTTTTCTGTTAGCTAAATTTCACATTCACAAATCTAAATTGTCTAAATGCACTCCTCTTTTTTTGAGGTTTAAATGCGAGTTGAAAATGTACTTTGAGTAGCCTGTTGAGTTCTCTAAAAACTTAAAAGCTACAAGAACAGTGACTGTGTTTAAGGACTTTGCACCTAATCTGGATTGGAAGACTGAAGGAATTTAGTCTGGACTGAGGGAATCTGGAGCTTGTATTGACAATGATAATGGTTGTTGTAAATGTTTGTTTTTTGTTATCTTCTACAAGCATTTAATTAAAAAAAAAGATATATATATAAATATATTTCAGGCAGGGATTCGAGCACTTCCGGTGGGACGGGTTCACTTCCTGCGGTTGGTGTAGCGTCGCATATGCAGGTCATCTCTTCTGATGCACATGGATGTGTAGTAAAGCTCTCACATTAACGTGTGTCTCTTGTAGACGTACAAAAGAAACAAAAGCTGATGCTCGCCGACGGCATCAGCCCGTTGTCCGAGCGCAGAGACCCAGCGCGCCCTGACGAGCGACTCTAGTAGCATGTTGGCTTGGGCAAGGCGATAGATCACCGTGGCAACCAGCTGGTGTCGCGACTGGTTTTATACGGCATATCGGCGAAGCTCCAACCGACGACGGTTGGTGATGAAATTTACATTCACGTTTAACGTTGAGAACACGAGTCAGACAGAGCGTTTTTATTGTACACACTTTTGTTGAAAACGGAACTCGAAACACAATGATATTTATAAACGAGTAGTCACAGAATGACATTTCCAGACCTAGCTCATTAATTATGCAAAACAACAGCCAATGGCGGTGCTCCAAGCAATATTTGAATCGGTCATTCACAGATTGTTTGCCTCCAAATAAAGAGCTTTTGCTTATGTCGTGTCGTCATTCTTTTCACCACCTAATCAATGAAAACAACGGGACTTGATGTACACATTTGAAAAAGCAAACTCTCTGTTCGATGTGGAACGGGGCTTTTAGGACATCTAGTGTAAGGAAAACAACGTTGCATGATATTACCAATCCTGTTTCGGAGCTACAGTATATACTCGTTTATGCTCTTTCGCAAATGCAACGCTTGGGGGGTGATGTGAAATTGTCATGAGATATCTTCTTTTTGATAAACGCATGGCTTTTACCACAAGATGACCTCTACCACTAGAGGTCGTCATCACTTCTTCGATCGTTCCTAACAATTATTTATTAATAAAAATTAAAATCATATTTATTACAGTCTCTTAATCATATTTATTACAGTCTGTTGTTCATACAACGCTAATCAATATTCGGTTATGTGTGTTTGTGTGGCACTTTTAGGAGTGTCATTCATCAATTCAGTAAGTACATTTAAACTCTTTTTATACTGGCTTTTACTTCTGTAAAAAAAATGAGAATCTGATTTGTCTTCTCCTTTCAATTGAACGTTTGCACCCCTTCGCCAGTAGAGGGCGTTGTTTGATAACCGTGGACAGTTGTAAAGGTTTCCTAATGGGTTTTAGCTGCTGAATGAATGTATTCTTTAGGTTCGAGCACACAGGCTGATCTCAGACCACAGTTTCTTAGGGAGTGCCTTAAAGAAAGATTTATTCTGCATACTCACTTTGCCATCCAACTCTTGAAGTAACTTTCTTGAACTAATATACATACATATATATATATATATATATATATATATATATATATATATATATATATATATATATATAGAGCCTGTATATTGTGTACATATTGAACAAGATATTATTATGAAGGGATTGAGGGATTTAAGCCATAGTAACTCCAAAAATACAGCTAGATAACACAATAAAACACAACAAAAATATGATAACATAATAAAAAACATGACTTTAGAAATGAGAGTTATCTCATATGCAGGTCATCTCTTCTGATGCACATGGATGTGTACACAAGTAACGCGTGTCTCTTGTAGACGTACAAAAGAAACAAAAGCCGATGCACGCCGGCGATCCGACGGGCATCGGCCCGTTGTTTCCGAGCGCAGAGACCAAGCGCGCCCTGACGAGCGACTCTAGTAGCGTGTTGGCTTGGTGTCAAGGCGATAGGTCCCCGGCCCGAACAGATCTAGCAGGTGTCGCGACTGGTTTTATACGGCACATCGGCGACGCTACAGCCGACGACGGTTGGTGAGAAAATGTACATTCACGTTTAACGTTGAGAACACGAGTCAGACAGAACAGAGCATTTTTATTGTACACACTTTTGTTGAAAACGGAACTCGAAACACAATGATATTTGTAAACGAGTAGTCACAGAATGACATTTCCAGACCTAGCTCATTAATTATGCAAAACAACAGCCAATGGCGGTTCTCCAACTGCACACAAAGCAATATTTGAGTCGGTCATTCACAGATTGTTTGAAGTATATAGACATGATATGACTTTGTTTGCTTAATAAGCAGTTTAGATCGTTGGATTACTCTGTAGTAATTGTGGAACATTACTGCAGAGCAATCAGGGTTAAGGTGCCTTGCTCAAGGGCACTTCATCCATGACCCGTGCTGGCTGGCATTGAGATTTGAATCGTCGACCTTCTGATCACAAGCCCAGCGCTTTAACCACTAGGCCACAGCGGACCCCGAGCCGCCTTGGGCGGAATAGACTGGGTTCTAAAGGGTCAGTGCCAGAGGGTCAGCCGGGATTTAAGCAATAGTAACTCCAAAAATAAAGCTAGATAACACAATAATACACAACAAAAACGTGATAACGTAATAAAAAACATGCCTTTAGAAATGTTTTATGAACGGAGTTATCTCATTTTGGAACCAAAGTCTTCATATAGGCTACTTTATAATGGCACTGATTGATGCAAGTAAACAGGCATGAAGCAAGGTACGAGAAGAAAATAAATGAAGTAGCAATACAAATAAGTGATGTGTTTTGAAGAAGAGAGAAAAAATCATGAAATGAGAAGGAAATGTTATTAGCAGGGGTCTACTCCTCAATCCTCATGAAGTCAACCAGATGCTCTTATTTGTAAAAGTAACGTTAATATTTCAGCCAGGGATAGTAATAAAACGAGAGAAATCACCTTTAAATTAATTCACAGGTTTTACACAGGTCTAAATGCTTTCTCAAAAGACTTAAGAATGGCATTGATACAACTCTGTTCTTTCTGTTCAGAAAAACCTGAGACCACTTTACATTTATTTTGGAACTGCTCTTTCACAGTTACATTTTGGTGTGACATTTGTGATTTTATCAATTGTTATGTAAATCCTAATGTTGATTTTACATACATTAAATGTAATTTTTGGTTTTAATGAATGTGAAAAGAAAAGTGATATTTATTTTATAAACCTTATTTTTCTGTTAGCTAAATTTCACATTCACAAATCTAAATTGTCTAAATGCACTCCTCTTTTTTGAGGTTTAAATGCGAGTTGAAAATGTACTTTGAGTAGCCTGTTGAGTTCTCTAAAAACTTAAAAGCTACAAGAACAGTGACTGTGTTTAAGGACTTTGCACCTAATCTGGATTGGAAGACTGAAGGAATTTAGTCTGGACTGAGGGAATCTGGAGCTTGTATTGACAATGATAATGGTTGTTGTAAATGTTTGTTTTTTGTTATCTTCTACAAGCATTTAATAAAAAAAAAGATATATATATAAATATATTTCAGGCAGGGATTCGAGCACTTCCGGTGGGACGGGTTCACTTCCTGCGGTTGGTGTAGCGTCGCATATGCAGGTCATCTCTTCTGATGCACATGGATGTGTAGTAAAGCTCTCACATTAACGTGTGTCTCTTGTAGACGTACAAAAGAAACAAAAGCCGATGCTCGCCGACGGCATCAGCCCGTTGTCCGAGCGCAGAGACCCAGCGCGCCCTGACGAGCGACTCTAGTAGCATGTTGGCTTGGGCCAAGGCGATAGATCACCGTGGCAACTTGCTGGTGTCGCGACTGGTTTTATACGGCATATCGGCGACGCTCCAACCGACGACGGTTGGTGAGGAAATTTACATTCACGTTTAACGTTAAGAACACGAGTCAGACAGAGCGTTTTTATTGTACACACTTTTGTTGAAAACGGAACTCGAAACACAATGATATTTATAAACGAGTAGTCACAGAATGACATTTCCAGACCTAGCTCATTAATTATGCAAAACAACAGCCAATGGCGGTTCTCCAAGCAATATTTGAATCGGTCATTCACAGATTGTTTGCCTCCAAATAAAGAGCTTTTGCTTATATCGTGTCGTCATTCTTTTCACCACCTAATCAATGAAATCAACGGGACTTGATGTACACATTTGAAAAAGCAAACTCTCTGTTCGATGTGGAACGGGGCTTTTAGGACATCTAGTGTAAGGAAAACAACGTTGCATGATATTACCAATCCTGTTTCGGAGCTACAGTATATACTCGTTTATGCTCTTTCGCAAATGCAACGCTTGGGGGGTGATGTGAAATTGTCATGAGATATCTTCTTTTTGATAAACGCATGGCTTTTACCACAAGATGACCTCTACCACTAGACGTCGTCATCACTTCTTCGATCGTTCCTAACAATTATTTATTAATAAAAATTAAAATCATATTTATTACAGTCTCTTAATCATATTTATTACAGTCTGTTGTTCATACAACGCTAATCAATATTCGGTTATGTGTGTTTGTGTGGCACTTTTAGGAGTGTCATTCATCAATTCAGTAAGTACTTTTAAACTCTTTTTATACTGGCTTTTACTTCTGTAAAGAAAATGAGAATCTGATTTGTCTTCTTTCAATTGAACGTTTGCACCCCTTCGCCAGTAGAGGGCGTTGTTTGATAACCGTTGACAGTTGTAAAGGTTTCCTAATGGGTTTTAGCTGCTGAATGAATTAATTCTTCAGGTTCGAGCACACAGGCTGATCTCAGACCACAGTTTCTTAGGGAGTGCCTTAAAGAAAGATTTATTCTGCATACTCACTTTGCCATCCAACTCTTGAAGTAACTTTCTTGAACTAATATAGATACATATGTATATATATATATATATATATATTTAGCCTGTATATCGTGTACATATTGAACAAGATATTATTATGAAGGGATTGAGGGATTTAAGCAATAGTAACTCCAAAAATAAAGCTAGATAACACAATAAAACACAACAAAAACGTGATAACGTAATAAAAAACATGCCTTTAGAAATGTTTTATGAACGGAGTTATCTCATTTTGGAACCAAAGTCTTCATATAGGCTACTTTATAATGGCACTGATTGATGCAAGTAAACAGGCATGAAGCAAGGCACGAGAAGAAAATAAATGAAGTAGCAATACAAATAAGTGATGTGTTTTGAAGAAGAGAGAAAAAATCATGAAATGAGAAGGAAATGTTATTGGCAGGGGTCTACTCCTCAATCCTCATGAAGTCAACCTGATTCTCTTATTTCTAAAAGTAACATTAATATTTCAGCCAGTGATAGTAAAAAAGCGAGAGAAATCACCTTTAAATGAATTCACAGGTTTTACACAGGTCTAAATGCTTTCTCAAAAGACTTAAGAATGGCATTGATACCCTCTGTTCTTTCTGTTCAGAAAAACCTGAGTCCACTTTACATTTATTTTGGAACTGCTCTTTCACAGTTACATTTTGGTGTGACATTTGTGATTTTATCAATTGTTATGTAAATCCTAATGTTGATTTTAGGAGCACTTCCGGTGGGACGGGTTCACTTCCTGCCGTCGGTGTGGTGTCGCATATGCAGGTCATCTCTTCTGATGCACATGGATGTGTACACAAGTAAAGCTCTCACATTAACGTGTGTCTCTTGTAGACGTACAAAAGAAACAAAAGCTGATGCTCGCCGACGGCATCAGCCCGTTGTCCGAGCGCAGAGACCCAGCGCGCCCTGACGAGCGACTCTAGTAGCATGTTGGCTTGGGCAAGGCGATAGATCACCGTGGCAACCAGCTGGTGTCGCGACTGCTTTTATACGGCATACTGGCGACGCTCCAACCGACGACGGTTGGTGATGAAATTTACATTCATGTTTAACGTTGAGAACACGAGTCAGACAGAGCGTTTTTATTGTACACACTTTTGTTGAAAACGGAACTCGAAACACAATGATATTTATAAACGAGTAGTCACAGAATGACATTTCCATACCTAGCTCATTAATTATGCAAAACAACAGCCAATGGCGGTGCTCCAAGCAATATTTGAATCGGTCATTCACAGATTGTTTGCCTCCAAATAAAGAGCTTTAGCTTATATCGTGTCGTCATTCTTTTCACCACCTAATCAATGAAAACAACGGGACTTGATGTACACATTTGAAAAAGCAAACTCTCTGTTCGATGTGGAACGGGGCTTTTAGGACATCTAGTGTAAGGAAAACAACGTTGCATGATATTACCAATCCTGTTTCGGAGCTACAGTATATACTCGTTTATGCTCTTTCGCAAATGCAACGCTTGGGGGGTGATGTGAAATTGTCATGAGATCACTTCTTTTTGATAAACGCATGGCTTTTACCACAAGATGACCTCTACCACTAGACGTCGTCATCACTTCTTCGATCGTTCCTAACAATTATTTATTAATAAAAATTAAAATCATATTTATTACAGTCTCTTAATCATATTTATTACAGTCTGTTACAGTCGATCGAGACCAAGATGGCGGCGCGAGTACATCGCTAGGCTCAGTGTCTCTCCAGTTTTAGCATTTATATAGTGTATTTCTTGCTCATCTCGGGTCTGTTCGTCCAGAACAGTTGTGCATTTACATCGTACACCCGACAGGAGCTTTTGGATATCAGTTTACGCATATCCGGAAGTTGCATCAGCAACATTCAACTCGTCCCTGAGATCGTCAGAACATCCGATGCTGCGCACCTCACATGGCCGGGCGGAAGTGCTCGTCGGCGGCGTCGAGATCGTAAACAAAGGCGGGGGAAGCGGGGAGGGCTAAGAGCTAGGCTAAAGCTAACACCACACCGGCTCTCTTTACCCAGCATTTTCCTTGCTAATGTTCGATCATTAGTGAACAAAATGGACGAGATCAGACTCCGCATCATCAACAGCAAAAGACTTTTGAACTGCAATGTCATAATCTTCACGGAAACATGGCTTCACAGCGGTATACCGGACAACGCTATTGAGTTAGCGGGCTACAACACACACCGGGCGGATAGAACGGCAGAGGAATCCGGTAAGACAAGAGGAGGTGGATTGTGCATCTTCATCAACAAAATTTGGTGCACAAACTCTGTTATTGTCGGGAGACACTGCTCGGCTAACCTTGAGTTTCTCATGGTTAAATGTAGACCGTTTTATCTGCCACGGGAATTCACTTCCACCATTATAACGGCAGCTTATATTCCACCGGATGCTGATGCCAAGCTTGCTATGAAAGAACTTCATGCAGCCATCAGTAAACAACAGACTGCTCACCCGGAGGCTGCATTTATTGTTGCGGGAGATTTTAATCACTCTAACTTAAAGACAGTGCTCCCTAAATCTCATCAGCATGTTTCCTGCCACACAAGAGGAAACAAAACTTTGGACCATGTCTACACAAACATGGCTAAAGCTTACGCCGCGACACCCCTCCCCCACCTGGGACAATCTGATCACCTTTCTTTGTTCCTCACCCCCAAGTACATTAACCTCATTAATCGTGTGAAGCCATCAGTGAAGACCATCAAGGTGTGGCCTGCGGGGGCAGACCTTACACTCCAGGAAAGGTTTCTACACACAGACTGGAGTCTGTTTGCTTCTCAGGCCACCAATGGCTCTCACACGGACATCAACAGTTACACCTCCTCTGTATTGGACTACATAAATTCCACCATTGATAGTGTCACAACCCAGAAGCAGATCACCACGTACCCTAATCAGAAGCCATGGATGAACAAGGAAGTGCGACTCCTGTTGAAAGCACGTAACACTGCCTTCCGATCGGATGATGCACATGCCTATAGTACTTCTAGGGCAAACCTGAAGAGGGGCATCAAAAAGGCCAAGCACTGCTATAAGCTGAAGCTAGAGGAGCATTTTTCCAATTCTGACCCTCGACGCATGTGGCAGGGCATCCAGGCCATCAGTGATTACAAACCTAACCACTCCACCCCCATAGCCACAGATGCCATCTTCCTGAACGCGCTTAATGACTTTTATGCTCGCTTTGAGAGAGACAATAAGGAAACAGCTACCAAGCTCACACCCTCTGCTGACCACCCAATCATCACACTTAACTCCACTGATGTTCACAATGCACTAAGTCGGATCAACGCGCGCAAGGCTGCTGGCCCAGATGGCATCCCTGGTCGCGTACTCCGGGCATGTTCAGAGCAGCTCGCTGGGGTCTTCACGGACATATTCAATATGTCCCTCGCCCAAGCAGTGGTTCCAGCATGTTTTAAATCCACCTCCATTGTGCCCATCCCAAAACATTCAAACCCGACGTGCCTGAACGACTACCGCCCGGTAGCACTCACACCAATTGTCATGAAGTGCTTTGAGCGGCTGGTCCTGGCACACCTAAAGGACTCTTTACCACCCACACTGGACCCATACCAATTTGCCTATCGCAACAATAGGAGCACAGATGATGCAGTGTCCATGGCGCTGCACTCCGTGCTCACACATCTGGACAACAAGGACACTTATGCACGTATGCTGTTCGTAGACTTCAGTTCTGCGTTCAATACCGTCATCCCTTCCAAGCTAATCGTCAAACTTGGAAACCTAGGCATCAACAACCCTACCTGCAATTGGATTATGGACTTCCTGACGAACAGGCCTCAGCTTGTTAGGTTAGGCCCCATCTGCTCCACCACCACCACCCTCAACACTGGTGTACCACAGGGCTGCGTACTGAGCCCCTTCCTCTACTCCCTTTTCACACTCGACTGCAGGCCTGTGAACGGATCTAACTCCTTCATCAAGTTTGCAGACGATACAACAGTGATTGGTCTCATCAGCAACAACGATGAGACTGCGTACAGGGAGGAGGTCCGGCACCTGGCCACATGGTGCTCAGCCAACAATCTGCTCCTTAACACCTCCAAGACAAAGGAGATCATCGTGGACTTCAGGAAGGCGAAAGGAGACACACACGACCCCATCCACATTAATGGAATGGCTGTTGAACGTGTTTCCAGTTTTAAGTTCCTGGGGACCCACATTTCGGAGGATCTGTCCTGGACCACCAACACCTCATGCCTGGTCAAGAAGGCTCACCAGCGTCTCTTCTTTCTGAGGACACTGAAGAAGAACCAACTGTCTTCAACTATCCTGGTGAACTTCTATCGCTGCACGATAGAGAGCATCCTGACCAACTGTGTCACAGTCTGGTACGGGAACTGTTCTGTTGCTGAGCGCAAGGCCTTGCAGCGGGTGGTGAAAACAGCCCAGCGCATCACAGGGACTACACTTTCTGCCATTGAGGACATCCAGAAGAAACGCTGTCTGCGTCGAGCTCGCAGCATTCTCAAGGACTCCTCTCACCCCGCTCATAGACTGTTTACTCTCCTGCCTTCTGGTAGGCGCTTCCGGTGCCTCCGGACAAGAACCAGCAGACTAAGAAACAGCTTTTTTCCCAGAGCTGTTTCATTATTGAACTCTGCCCCCCACTGATTCCACTACCTCTCATACCTTTAACTCCAATGCTGCTACAACATTGTTTACATTGCACTACAGGGCTGCATGCATGACTGAACTGTACACACCAGTACTTCATGTATCTGCTCTACCGGACTGTTTACACACACACAGCACCATTTGCACTCTATACTGCTCACTTGCACACCAGGAATATTTAACTGAATGCTCATTTGCACTAATGGACCACTTCCATAACTGCATTAACCTATATACTGCACTGTAATTCTATTAACTGCATCTAGTCATCTATTGCACTGTAACTTCAATAACTGCATTAACTAATCAACTGCACGGTAATTCTATTAACTGCATCTAGTCATCAATTGCACTGTAACTTCAATAACTGCATTAACTAATCAACTGCACGGTAATTCTATTAACTGCATCTAGTCATCAATTGCACTGTAACTTCAATAACTGCATTAACTAATCTACTGCTCTGTAACCTTATTAACTGCATTAACTCATCTTCTGGACTGCAACCTATTAACTACATTAATTCGTATACTGCACCGTAACTTTAATAACTGCATCAACTTCTACAACTGCATTAACTCACCTATTGCACTGCAACTTTAATAGCTAATGTCAATAATTTATGCATACCCAAGTCACTTGCACTATTTTAGTCTAAATTATTATCTGTTCATATCCACCTGTACATTAATGCTCATAGTATATAGTCATCTGTATATATTGTTCATAGTTACTGTCATATTTTCATAGAACACACCTACTGCAAAATATTTTTATAGTCCATGCCCACTGTATTATATTTTTCATATTGTATTCTGTATTTATTCTAACTGTATATCCTGCACTTGCTAACTGCACTTCTGGTTAGACCTAAACTACGTTTCGTTACACTGTACTTGTATATGTGTAATGACAATAAAGTTGAATCTAATCTAATCTTGTTCATACAACGCTAATCAATATTCGGTTATGTGTGTTTGTGTGGCACTTTTAGGAGTGTCATTCATCAATTCAGTAAGTACATTTAAACTCTTTTTATACTGGCTTTTACTTCTGTAAAGAAAATGAGAATCTGATTTGTCTTCTCCTTTCAATTGAACGTTTGCACCCCTTCGCCAGTAGAGGGCTTTGTCTGATAACCGTGGACAGTTGTAAAGGTTTCCTAATGGGTTTTAGCTGCTGAATGATTGAATTCTTTAGGTTCGAGCACACAGGCTGATCTCAGACCACAGTTTCTTAGGGAGTGCCTTAAAGAAAGGTTTATTCTGCATACTCACTTTGCCATCCAACTCTTGAAGTAACTTTCTTGAACTAATATACATACATGTATATATATATATATATATATATATATATATATATATATATATATATATATATAGAGCCTGTATATTGTGTACATATTGAACAAGATATTATTATGAAGGGATTGAGGGATTTAAGCCATAGTAACTCCAAAAATACAGCTAGATAACACAATAAAACACAACAAAAACATGATAACATAATAAAAAACATGCCTTTAGAAATGAGAGTTATCTCATATGCAGGTCATCTCTTCTGATGCACATGGATGTGTACACAAGTAAAGCGAGTCTTACATTAACGCGTGTCTCTTGTAGACGTACAAAAGAAACAAAAGCCGAAAAAACATGCCTTTAGAAATGTTTTATGAACGGAGTTATCTCATTTTGGAACCAAAGTCTTCATATAGGCTACTTTATAATGGCACTGATTGATGCAAGTAAACAGGCATGAAGCAAGGCACGAGAAGAAAATAAATGAAGTAGCAATACAAATAAGTGATGTGTTTTGAAGAAGAGAGAAAAAATCATGAAATGAGAAGGAAATGTTATTTTTGCACGGGTCTACTCCTCAATCCTCATGAAGTCAACCTGATGCTCTTATTTGTAAAAGTAACGTTAATATTTCAGCCAGGGATAGTAATAAAACGAGAGAAATCACCTTTAAATGAATTCACAGGTTTTACACAGGTCTAAATGCTTTCTCAAAAGACTTAAGAATGGCATTGATACAACTCTGTTCTTTCTGTTCAGAAAAACCTGAGACCACTTTACATTTATTTTGGAACTGCTCTTTCACAGTTACATTTTGGTGTGACATTTGTGATTTTATCAATTGTTATGTAAATCCTAATGTTGATTTTACATACATTAAATGTAATTTTTGGTTTTCATGAATGTGAAAAGAAAAGTGATATTTATTTTATAAACCTTATTTTTCTGTTAGCTAAATTTCACATTCACAAATCTAAATTGTCTAAATGCACTCCTCTTTTTTTGAGGTTTAAATGCGAGTTGAAAATGTACTTTGAGTAGCCTGTTGAGTTCTCTAAAAACTTAAAAGCTACAAGAACAGTGACTGTGTTTAAGGATTTTGCACCTAATCTGGATTGGAAGACTGAAGGAATTTAGTCTGGACTGAGGGAATCTGGAGCTTGTATTGACAATGATAATGGTTGTTGTAAATGTTTGTTTTTGTTATCTTCTACAAGCATTTAATAAAAAAAAAAGATATATATATAAATATATTTCAGGCAGGGATTCGAGCACTTCCGGTGGGACGGGTTCACTTCCTGCGGTTGGTGTAGCGTCGCATATGCAGGTCATCTCTTCTGATGCACATGGATGTGTAGTAAAGCTCTCACATTAACGTGTGTCTCTTGTAGACGTACAAAAGAAGCAAAAGCCGATGCTCGCCGACGGCATCAGCCCGTTGTCCGAGCGCAGAGACCCAGCGCGCCCTGACGAGCGACTCTAGTAGCATGTTGGCTTGGGCCAAGGCGATAGATCACCGTGGCAACTTGCTGGTGTCGCGACTGGTTTTATACGGCATATCGGCGACGCTCCAACCGACGACGGTTGGTGAGGAAATTTACATTCACGTTTAACGTTAAGAACACGAGTCAGACAGAGCGTTTTTATTGTACACACTTTTGTTGAAAACGGAACTCGAAACACAATGATATTTATAAACGAGTAGTCACAGAATGACATTTCCAGACCTAGCTCATTAATTATGCAAAACAACAGCCAATGGCGGTTCTCCAAGCAATATTTGAATCGGTCATTCACAGATTGTTTGCTTCCAAATAAAGAGCTTTTGCTTATATCGTGTCGTCATTCTTTTCACCACCTAATCAATGAAATCAACGGGACTTGATGTACACATTTGAAAAAGCAAACTCTCTGTTCGATGTGAAACGGGGCTTTTAGGACATCTAGTGTAAGGAAAACAACGTTGCATGATATTACCAATCCTGTTTCGGAGCTACAGTATATACTCGTTTATGCTCTTTCGCAAATGCAACGCTTGGGGGGTGATGTGAAATTGTCATGAGATATCTTCTTTTTTATAAACGCATGGCTTTTACCACAAGATGACCTCTACCACTAGACGTCGTCATCACTTCTTCGATCGTTCCTAACAATTATTTATTAATAAAAATTAAAATCATATTTATTACAGTCTCTTATTCATATTTATTACAGTCTGTTGTTCATACAACGCTAATCAATATTCGGTTATGTGTGTTTGTGTGGCACTTTTAGGAGTGTCATTCATCAATTCAGTAAGTACTTTTAAACTCTTTTTATACTGGCTTTTACTTCTGTAAAGAAAATGAGAATCTGATTTGTCTTCTCCTTTCAATTGAACGTTTGCACCCCTTCGCCAGTAGAGGGCGTTGTTTGATAACCGTTGACAGTTGTAAAGGTTTCCTAATGGGTTTTAGCTGCTGAATGAATTAATTCTTTAGGTTCGAGCACACAGGCTGATCTCAGACCACAGTTTCTTAGGGAGTGCCTTAAAGAAAGATTTATTCTGCATACTCACTTTGCCATCCAACTCTTGAAGTAACTTTCTTGAACTAATATACATACATATGTATATATATATATATATATATATATATATATATATATATATATATATATTTAGCCTGTATATCGTGTACATATTGAACAAGATATTATTATGAAGGGATTGAGGGATTTAAGCAATAGTAACTCCAAAAATAAAGCTAGATAACACAATAAAACACAACAAAAACGTGATAACGTAATAAAAAACATGCCTTTAGAAATGTTTTATGAACGGAGTTATCTCATTTTGGAACCAAAGTCTTCATATAGGCTACTTTATAATGGCACTGATTGATGCAAGTAAACAGGCATGAAGCAAGGCACGAGAAGAAAATAAATGAAGTAGCAATACAAATAAGTGATGTGTTTTGAAGAAGAGAGAAAAAATCATGAAATGAGAAGGAAATGTTATTGGCAGGGGTCTACTCCTCAATCCTCATGAAGTCAACCTGATTCTCTTATTTCTAAAAGTAACATTAATATTTCAGCCAGTGATAGTAAAAAAGCGAGAGAAATCACCTTTAAATGAATTCACAGGTTTTACACAGGTCTAAATGCTTTCTCAAAAGACTTAAGAATGGCATTGATACCCTCTGTTCTTTCTGTTCAGAAAAACCTGAGTCCACTTTACATTTATTTTGGAACTGCTCTTTCACAGTTACATTTTGGTGTGACATTTGTGATTTTATCAATTGTTATGTAAATCCTAATGTTGATTTTAGGAGCACTTCCGGTGGGACGGGTTCACTTCCTGCCGTCGGTGTGGTGTCGCATATGCAGGTCATCTCTTCTGATGCACATGGATGTGTACACAAGTAAAGCTCTCACATTAACGTGTGTCTCTTGTAGACGTACAAAAGAAACAAAAGCTGATGCTCGCCGACGGCATCAGCCCGTTGTCCGAGCGCAGAGACCCAGCGCGCCCTGACGAGCGACTCTAGTAGCATGTTGGCTTGGGCAAGGCGATAGATCACCGTGGCAACTAGCTCGTGTCGCGACTGCTTTTATACGGCATACTGGCGACGCTCCAACCGACGACGGTTGGTGATGAAATTTACATTCACGTTTAACGTTGAGAACACGAGTCAGACAGAGCGTTTTTATTGTACACACTTTTGTTGAAAACGGAACTCGAAACACAATGATATTTATAAACGAGTAGTCACAGAATGACATTTCCAGACCTAGCTCATTAATTATGCAAAACAACAGCCAATGGCGGTGCTCCAAGCAATATTTGAATCGGTCATTCACAGATTGTTTGCCTCCAAATAAAGAGCTTTTGCTTATATCGTGTCGTCATTCTTTTCACCACCTAATCAATGAAAACAACGGGACTTGATGTACACATTTGTAAAAGCAAACTCTCTGTTCGATGTGGAACGGGGCTTTTAGGACATCTAGTCTAAGGAAAACAACGTTGCATGATATTACCAATCCTGTTTCGGAGCTACAGTATATACTCGTTTATGCTCTTTCGCAAATGCAACGCTTGGGGGGTGATGTGAAATTGTCATGAGATCACTTCTTTTTGATAAACGCATGGCTTTTACCACAAGATGACCTCTACCACTAGAGGTCGTCATCACTTCTTCGATCGTTCCTAACAATTATTTATTAATAAAAATTAAAATCATATTTATTACAGTCTCTTATTCATATTTATTACAGTCTGTTGTTCATACAACGCTAATCAATATTCGGTTATGTGTGTTTGTGTGGCACTTTTAGGAGTGTCATTCATCAATTCAGTAAGTACTTTTAAACTCTTTTTATACTGGCTTTTACTTCTGTAAAGAAAATGAGAATCTGATTTGTCTTCTCCTTTCAATTGAACGTTTGCACCCCTTCGCCAGTAGAGAGCTTTGTCTGATAACCGTGGACAGTTGTAAAGGTTTCCTAATGGGTTTTAGCTGCTGAATGATTGAATTCTTTAGGTTCGAGCACACAGGCTGATCTCAGACCACAGTTTCTTAGGGAGTGCCTTAAAGAAAGGTTTATTCTGCATACTCACTTTGCCATCCAACTCTTGAAGTAACTTTCTTGAACTAATATACATACATATATATATATATATATATATATATATATATATATATAGAGCCTGTATATTGTGTACATATTGAACAAGATATTATTATGAAGGGATTGAGGGATTTAAGCCATAGTAACTCCAAAAATACAGCTAGATAACACAATAAAACACAACAAAAACATGATAACATAATAAAAAACATGCCTTTAGAAATGAGAGTTATCTCATATGCAGGTCATCTCTTCTGATGCACATGGATGTGTACACAAGTAAAGCGAGTCTCACATTAACGCGTGTCTCTTGTAGACGTACAAAAGAAACAAAAGCTGATGCACGCCGGCGATCGGGCCGTTGTTTCCGAGCGAAGAGACCAAGCGCGCCCTGACGAGCGACTCTAGTAGCGTGTTGGCTTGGTGTCAAGGCGATAGGTCCCCGGCCCGAACAGATCTAGCAGGTGTCGCGACTGGTTTTATACGGCACATCGGCAACGCTACAGCCGACGACGGTTGGTGAGAAAATGTACATTCACGTTTAACGTTGAGAACACGAGTCAGACAGAACAGAGCATTTTTATTGTACACACTTTTGTTGAAAACGGAACTCGAAACACAATGATATTTATAAACGAGTAGTCACAGAATGACATTTCCAGACCTAGCTCATTAATTTTGCAAAACAACAGCCAATGGCGGTTCTCCAACTGCACACAAAGCAATATTTGAGTCAGTCATTCACAGATTGTTTGAAGTATATAGACATGATATGACTTTGTTTGCTTAATAAGCAGTTTAGATCGTTGGATTACTCTGCAGTAATTGTGGCACATTACTGCAGAGCAATCAGGGTTAAGGTGCCTTGCTCAAGGGCACTTCATCCATGACCCGTGCTGGCTGGCATTGAGATTTGAATCGTCGACCTTCTGAACACAAGCCCAGCGCTTTAACCACTAGGCCACAGCGGACCCCGAGCCGCCTTGGGCGGAATAGACTGGGTTCTAAAGGGTCAGTGCCAGACGGGTCAGCCGGGATTTAAGCAATAGTAACTCCAAAAATAAAGCTAGATAACACAATAATACACAACAAAAACGTGATAACGTAATAAAAAACATGCCTTTAGAAATGTTTTATGAACGGAGTTATCTCATTTTGGAACCAAAGTCTTCATATAGGCTACTTTATAATGGCACTGATTGATGCAAGTAAACAGGCATGAAGCAAGGCACGAGAAGAAAATAATACAATACAAATAAGTGATGTGTTTTGAAGAAGAGAGAAAAAATCATGAAATGAGAAGGAAATGTTATTGGCAGGGGTCTACTCCTCAATCCTCATGAAGTCAACCAGATGCTCTTATTTGTAAAAGTAACGTTAATATTTCAGCCAGGGATAGTAATAAAACGAGAGAAATCACCTTTAAATGAATTCACAGGTTTTACACAGGTCTAAATGCTTTCTCAAAAGACTTAAGAATGGCATTGATACAACTCTGTTCTTTCTGTTCAGAAAAACCTGAGACCACTTTACATTTATTTTGGAACTGCTCTTTCACAGTTACATTTTGGTGTGACATTTGTGATTTTATCAATTGTTATGTAAATCCTAATGTTGATTTTACATACATTAAATGTAATTTTTGGTTTTCATGAATGTGAAAAGAAAAGTGATATTTATTTTATAAACCTTATTTTTCTGTTAGCTAAATTTCACATTCACAAATCTAAATTGTCTAAATGCACTCCTCTTTTTTTGAGGTTTAAATGCGAGTTGAAAATGTACTTTGAGTAGCCTGTTGAGTTCTCTAAAAACTTAAAAGCTACAAGAACAGTGACTGTGTTTAAGGACTTTGCATCTAATCTGGATTTAAAGACTGAAGGAATTTAGTCTGGACTGAGGGAATCTGGAGCTTGTATTGACAATGATAATGGTTGTTGTAAATGTTTGTTTTTTGTTATCTTCTACAAGCATTTTGTTGAACTTAGTTACACTGTTGTTGCAGTTAGCGTTGTGTTCGGGGAAAAATAAACGAGAGATGGATCCTCTTTAGCCGCTCTTGGCATATTTATTTTTCGTTGCTGACACATCAGTCTCACGGTCAGACAGCCATCAGTAAGAATACCGTAAAACAACTTAAACAAACATAATAACTCAAACGCGTCTTCTGTGGCTTAAACTTTAGTGCCCCCTTGTGGCATACACACAGTACAGCATTACATAAATATACAACTGAGGACATAATGAACATATTTTAACACCCCCACTTGTACTCAGGTTGCTACGAAAGAAATATATATATAAAGTATAATGAATGTGGACCCCTGTCATACACATATCAATCCCCAAAAAGAGCACCTGCAAACCTATCCAGTTTCAACTTATTTACAGGTTTGGTCATTACATCAGCAATCATGTTATCAGTAGGACAATACATCAAGGTCATTCTTCCATCGTTCACAATAGACCTGATAAAGTGATACCTTATGTCTATGTGTTTGCATCTCCGTCTGTTTATAGGGTTTTTGGCGAGAGCAATTGTTCCCTGATTGTCCTCATGTACTACAGTTTGCGTGTACTTGTAGTTATCTATACCTCCCAGTAACTGTTCTTGGTATAAACACTCTTGTATGGTTGAAGCTAGTGCCATATATTCCGCTTCGCATGTGGATAGCGCCACAGTTGGCTGCTTTCTAGTCTTCCACGAGACTAGAGAGCTGTTTTGGCTCAGTCTCACACAGTACCCCGTAGTACTGCGTCTGTCACTGGTATCAGCTGCCCAGTCAGCATCACTGTAGGCTTGTATACCTAGTTTCTCGCAGTCGTTTCTCCTAAAACTTAACCCCTTCCCTGCTGTACCTTTCAGATACCTAAGAACATGCTTCACAGTGACCCACTGTTCCTCTGTAGGTTCAGCAAAATACTGTGATAACCTGCTCACTACGAAACTCAAATCGGGTCTGGTGCAAGTAGTCAGGTATATAAGACTTCCCACAGCTTCTCTGTACATTCTGACATCTTTCATCTTTACTGCATCCTCAGTATACACTAACTTTTGCTCGCATGGTGTTTCTCTGGTCCTACAGTTTTGCATGTCAAAACGCTGTAGTATCTTGTTAGTGTACTTTTCTTGTGTCATTTTTACACACCCATCAGACTGATTGAAATCGATACCCAGAAAATGTTTGAGTTGGCCCAGATCTTTCATTTTAAACCTTTCTGAAAGTATCTCTTTCACTTCTTTCAGTCTCTCTTGATTGCTCGCTGCAATAATTAAATCATCGACCCATGTAATTATAAACACTTTCTCTTCTTTTGTCTCTTTAGCATAAACACAGTGGTCGGCTGGGTTTTGTGTGAATCCATTCTCAATTAAACAATCGTGCAAAACCTTATTCCAATTTCGCCCGGATTGTTTTAATCCGTAAAGTGATTTCTGTAGCTTGTAAACTATACCCACTTTTTCTTGGTAACCCTCTGGTGGATTGATGTAAATCTCATAGTCTATAGGGGCGTGCAGGTAAGCGGTTTTCACGTCCATTTGATGCAGGAGTAAATTTTCCTGTGCTGCTTTCTGTAGCACCACCCTTACACTTGTCAAATCTGCCGTAGGTGAAAATGTCTCCCCATAGTCTATTCCCATTCTCTGGTTGTACCCCTTGGCCACAAACCTTGCTTTGTATTTGTCTCTTCCATCTACATCAGTCTTGATAGAGTAAACCCATCTACCCCCCACTGTTTTCTTACCTATTGGCAGTGTTGTCGGAGTAAACGTTTTGTTTTCATTTAGAGACTGGATTTCCTCATCCATGGCTTTTAACCATTCTTTTGAGTTAGTTGACCTCATTGCTCCCTCGAAATTCTGTGGAATGCCACACACCGCTCTGCAGCAATAGTCTACCGTGATATTAACCCCATCACTATCACTGTCTTCGGTTACAAAATCATCTAAGTAACTGGGTGTTTTTCTTTCTCTTGTCGGATACCTCATACTCTCGGATTTACCACTTGTCACATTCTGTTGTGTCGGATTTTGGTCGCTAGACCTCGTTTCTTCACCTACACTATCACTATGTGTACTTCTACCCTGTTCACTTGGCTCTTGAGCTCTTTCTGTACTCCTACTCTGTGTGGTCTCACTGGTTTTGGGTTTCACACTACCATAGCCATCGCTTAGATCTGGCTCACCAGTCTGTGTCTGTTTTTCCACAGCTGCCTTGCTCACAAACTTCACTAGCCTGTGTTCCCCTTCAGTCGGTCTCTCGACGTTGTTTGAGAGACTGACTGGGGTTTGATCTTGAGAACCTACCTTCTCCGAGATAATTAATTAAAAAACGCCAATGGGCTTGGCGAATGGCACACGCACGCCAGTCTCCGCCCCGTACATACGGGTATAAAAGGAAGATGGCGGCGGTCATTCACTCATCCTTTGTTCTTCGGAACCTGCGTGTTTGTTTACATGCGCTTTACTCGACTTCGAGAAACTTTTAAACCTGCTGGATTTACGACGCGGAGCAGCGGACTTCTCCTTTCGTGGACTTCCCCTGGGCGTTTCGGCAGACGGCTACAGACCTTTAGAGGTAAGTCCCTCCGGCTGCGAGCATGTCTCGTAGCTGTGTCCTTGGATGCGACAGACTCATCCCTGAGTCTGACGGCCATGATACCTGCGTCACTTGCTTGGGGATCAAGCATGCTGAAGCAGGTTTCACTGATTCGGCATGTCCCGTGTGTGCGGACATGGCAATCAGGGTGTTGCGGTCACGGTTGGCTTCGTTTTTTGTGAGCGCAGCCACCACCCCGTCTGCCTCCCAGGCATCTTCAGCCGCTGTGTCAGCGCGGTTGATCGCTTTGGTGAGCGGCGGGGGTGATTCGGGGACCCCTATGGATGTTGCTCCATCAGCTTCATGCTCGCGGACCGTCCATACCCCTGCACGCTCACCTGGTACGTCCCCTACGAGCGGCAGACGGCCGCCTCATAGTGGCAAGACTCCCGATAGGGATGATGACTCCATTTCTGTCGCTGCATCGGACAGCTGCCTGCTGGCATCAGATGCGGAAGACTCCTCTGATCTCCTGTCATCAGGCAGTCGAGTACCAGAGGAGACTGACGCTGAGATGTCGGCCATGCTCTCTCGGGCAGCCGCGTGCATCGGGTTGCAGTGTGTGGCTCCACCCTCTCCGAAGCGTTCGCGGCTGGATGCATGGTTTCTGGGATCGGGGCGTGGCCAAAAGCCGCGCCCCGCCCCGGTGCCATTCTTCCCCGAGGTGCATGAAGAGCTCTCCAAGTCCTGGAATGCGCCATTTTCGGCGCGTATCAGGCAGGAGAACTCGGCGGCTGTGACTTTCCTGGATGGCGGAGCGGCTAGAGGATATGTTGACGTCCCCCAGGTGGAGGGTGCAGTCGCGGGCCACCTGTGCCCGCAGACAGCTGCCACTTGGAGGGGTCGACCTAGACTCCCGTCCAGAGCATGTAAGCTCTCTTCGACACTCGTGTCGAAAGCTTACACTGCTGCTGGACGAGCCGCTTCTGCTCTCCACGCCATGGCGGTCCTTCAGGTCTTTCAGGCTAAAGTACTGAAGGATTTAGATGGCGGGAAGCCCGACCCAACTCGCATGAGTGAGTTGCGCACTGCCACAGACCTCGCGCTACGGGCGACTAAGGCCACGGCGCGTGCCCTGGGTCGGTCGATGTCCACAATGGTGGTCCAGGAAAGGCATCTGTGGCTTAATCTTGCGCAGATGACCGACGCCCAGAAGGCCCGCCTTCTGGACGCGCCCATCTCGCAAGCCGGGCTGTTTGGTGATACCGTGGAGGAAATTGCGCAGCAGTTCTCCGCGGTTCAGAAGCAGACCGAGGCGATCAAGCAGATCCTGCCGCGCCGCAACGTGGCCACCAACAGGTCATCACGTTCCAGGCCGCAGTCTGCTCCCCAGCAGCCCCGCCCTCCCGCGGCGGCACCTCCGGTTCCGGGACCCTCCCACAGGACGACCCACCAGAGACGTCGAGCCCCGCGGAAGAGGGCGTCTGTCCCCCGTCAGCAGTCCGCCAAGAGTTCGTCTAAGCGGCCCTGACGGGAACGAACCTGGGGGAAGTTTCATTGGGTCCGATCCCGGCCTTTCCAACGCTGGATCGGGGAAGGACGCTGCCTGCCGCGTCTCCATCAAGTCTCCTTTTCAGGGCCCGGCACCCACATACTCACAAAGAGAGAAATTTCCCCTGGGTTTTCCTCCACAGCACTCTCGTCCGGACGGTGTCTTGGATGGATCGGGCCGCCGACTGCAATCTCCCCCGGATGTTGCGTCAGGCCGCCGGAAGCAGGTATACACACAGAACCGTCAACCTCCCGGGGGGTCCCCCCTGTGCGAGGTGACCGCACTGTCAGCCACCGAACCAGCCTCCCCAGGCACGGTGAAGCAGATTGTTCCTCTAGTCCCGTTGGCGCGGTTCTTGGGCGCTTGGCAGCGCACCAGCCCGTCACATTGGATGGAGAGAACAATCCGTCTCGGTTACTCGATCCAGTTCGCCAGGCGCCCCCCCAAGTTTCGGGGCATTCTGTTCACCTCGGGTTGATGCACATGCGGCCGCTTCAGCACTGGCTACAGAGTCGGGTTCCCTGGACGGCGTGGCACGCCGGCACCAGGCGGATTACGGTAACGCCTCAGTGCCTTCGCACCCTTTTACCCTGGTCAGACTTGACCTTTCTCCGAGCGGGGGTTCCGCTCGGACAGGTTTCGAGGCGTGTCGTGGTAACGACAGACGCCTCCCTGCAAGGGTGGGGTGCGGTGTGCAACGGGCACGCAGTATCGGGTCTATGGACGGGTCCCCGCCTGCGGTGGCATATCAACTGCCTAGAGTTGCTAGCAGTCCATCTGGCACTGAGGAGACTCCAGTCCCTCGTGCAGGACAAACACGTGCTAGTCCGGTCGGACAGCACGACTGCCGTGGCGTACATCAATCGTCAGGGCGGCATACGCTCACGGCAGTTGTCGCAACTCGCCCGACGCCTCCTCCTCTGGAGTCAGCAGGTGACCAAATCCCTGCGGGCCACGTTTCTCCCGGGCTACCTGAACCAGACAGCCGATGCGCTCTCTCGTCAGGGTCCTCCCCGCGGAGAGTGGCGACTCCATCCCCGCGCAGTCCAGCTCATATGGGAGCGGTTCGGCCAAGCACAGGTGGACCTGTTTGCCTGCCCGCACTCCACCCATTGTCCGCACTGGTACTCCCTGACCGAGGGTTCCCTCGGCACGGATGCCCTAGCGCACAGCTGGCCGCGGGACAAGCGGAAGTACGCCTTCCCCCCAGTGAGCCTCCTTGCACAGGTCCTGTGCAAGGTCAGGGAAGAGGGGCATCAGGTTCTGGTAGTGGCGCCATACTGGCCCAACCAGACCTGGCTCTCGGATCTGGTAGATCTGACGACGACCCCCCCCTGGCCCATTCCCCTGACGGAGGACCTGTTGTCGCAGGGGAGGGGCACGGTTTGGCACCCCAACCCGGGCCTCTGGAACCTCCATGCCTGGCCCCTGGACGGGACGAGGAGGCCCTAGGGGGCTTGCCGGTAGCAGTCCGGGAGACTGTTCTGCAGGCTAGAGCCCCTGCCACTAGGCGATTGTACGCTTACAAGTGGCGCCTCTTTTCGTCCTGGTGTTCTCCCCGGGAGGAGAACCCGCGGAGTTGCCCGATCGGGTCAGTGCTGGCTTTTTTACAGCAGAGACTTGAGAGTAATCTCTCCCCTTCCACTCTGAGAGTGTATGTGGCTGCCATTTCTGCGCATCACGATCTAGTGGAGGGTAAGTCTCTTGGTCAGCACGACCTGGTCACCAGGTTCCTTAAGGGCGCGAGAAGGGTGAATCCACCTCAACCGCGCTCTGTACCCTCTTGGGACCTTAACGTGGTCCTACAGGGCCTTGGTACGGCCCCGTTTGAGCCCCTCGGAGTTGCTAGCCTCCCTCATCTGTCGATGAAAGCTGCACTCCTGACGGCGCTCGCCTCCATCAAGAGGGTGGGGGACCTACAGGCTTTCTCCGTGTCCCAAGGGTGCCTAGAGTTCGGGCCCGGCGATTCTCACGTTGTCCTGAGACCCCGTCCCGGTTACGTGCCCAAGGTTCCCACCACTCCCTTCCGGGACCAGGTGGTGAACCTGCAGGCGCTCCCTTCAGGGGAGGAAGACCCAACCTCTAATGTGTTGTGTCCAGTACGCGCGCTGCGCCTCTATTTGGTCTGCACACGGAGCCTAAAAAGCTCCGAGCAGCTCTTTGTCTGTTACGGCGGACAGCACCCGGGGAGGGCTGTCTCCAAACAGAGATTGGCGCACTGGATTGTGGATGCCATCACAGTGGCATACCAGTCCCAAGATCGCCCGTGCCCGCTTGCAGTGAGGGCCCACTCCACTCGGAGTGTGGCCTCCTCGTGGGCACTGGCACAGGGCGCCTCTCTGGCAGACATCTGCAGAGCTGCGGGTTGGGCTACGCCCAGTACCTTCGCAAGATTTTATAATCTCCGCGTGGAACCAGTTGCAGCCCATTTCCTTAACACCCCCGGTGTATAGGACGGACTCCTGGTTTGGGCGTACGCCTGCGAAAGCGCCTTCTCCCCTCACCAGGTGAGACTAGCGCGCTATTTTTAGCCTCCCTACTTCCCCTCTCCTGGCGAAGTATAGGCATTCCATCCATCACTAAGCATCTAAGCGCTGGTACTTTGGTAACAAACGGAGCGGAGCCGTTTGCTGGAACCAGGTCCAGTATAGGTAGAGTCATCCCTCCTCAGGTAGACCCCTGTACTAGGATTAGTGCCCCATACGTAGTGACTCCCCTCTGGGTCGTCCCGTGTGTTGATTCCTCGCTCATGATTTCCCGATTGGTGAATCTGTGACCTCCCCGCCGGTGGTAATCCCACCTGGATTGTCCCCCTATTCGGGCTAACACCTTTCTGCATGTTGTTCTCCCCGCCGGGGAGACCATGTCATGTCTCCACATGTACCTCCCCTCCAGGTAGGATGTGGCCTCCGTAACACACTCTTCTAAGAGGAGAGCAGTGTTTTCCCAGTGTTCGGCTCCGGACAGCTCCTCGCTACTAGAGGCGTACGCCACTGTCCGTGAGGCCGTCAGTAGAGGCTTCTCAGTATGACCAATACTATGTGACTGGAAGATTACATCTCGCGGTAGCACTCTTGTGACTCGCTAGCCTAGTCAGGGTCGCTTCGCTGGAGGTCGTAATATCGGTGCAAGCGCTGGGGCGTTTAGATATATCCCCAGTCAGTCTCTCAAACAACGTCGAGAGACCGACTGAAGGGGAACGTCTCGGTTACGGCTGTAACCTCCGTTCCCTGATGGAGGGAACGAGACGTTGTTACTTCATGCCCCAACGCTGCGCCGAATCACTACAGTGACCGGGAGTGCCCTCTCAGGTTCCTCAGTACAAAGGGTGAGTGAATGACCGCCGCCATCTTCCTTTTATACCCGTATGTACGGGGCGGAGACTGGCGTGCGTGTGCCATTCGCCAAGCCCATTGGCGTTTTTTAATTAATTATCTCGGAGAAGGTAGGTTCTCAAGATCAAACCCCAGTCAGTCTCTCAAACAACGTCTCGTTCCCTCCATCAGGGAACGGAGGTTACAGCCGTAACCGAGACGTTTTTGCACTTTGTTTGTATCTGGATGATACACCAAATACGCCGGGCTGTTCTTATCATAGCCTACAAAAAGACCCTGGTCGCACCTGGAATCGAATTTTCCCTTATCATGTTTATACGTGTAGCATACAGATCCAAACTTTTGCATTTTTGACACATTAGGCTTCTTGTCTGTCAACGACTCATAAGGAGTCTGCCCTGTACGTTGGTTGAAACACCTGTTGCGTATAATTGCTGCTGTTTGTACTGCGTAGTGCCATAGCTGTTTTGGTAGTGAGCTTTCAACTATCATACACCTACCCATCTCAAAAAGAGTACGCCAACCCCTCTCTGCAGTTCCGTTCTGGTGTGGGGAATACGGAGCTGACGTTTCATGTCTAATTTTGTTTATCCTCAACAGTGCTTGAAAATCACTGCATGTAAACTCGGTTCCGTTGTCGGATCTGATACACCTTACTTTCCCGTAAGGGGATACATCTGCTAGGAACTTTTCAGTAGCCTGTACGGTGTCACTTTTCCTCTTTAGGAAATATACGAACACTGCGCTTGAGTAATCGTCAGTGAATGATTGCACATATTTGTAACCGTCTATCGACTCTGTTGCTACTGGACCTGCAAGGTCTGTGTGTACCATCTGTAAAGGAGCATTTGCTCTAGTATCAGGGTCCCTATTTCTGGTTTGGGCAAACTTTCCCTGAATACACACCTCACACTCTTGTTCGGGTCT
The DNA here is from genome assembly GCF_947034865.1 of Barbatula barbatula. NCBI lineage: Eukaryota > Metazoa > Chordata > Actinopteri > Cypriniformes > Nemacheilidae > Barbatula > Barbatula barbatula. Next base: position 6,544,991 of record NC_136773.1, read on the forward strand.
GCCTGTTTTACCCTTGATCTGCATACCTTCAACAACACTCTGTAACTTAAGAACATCGTTATAGTTACAGTGGCCTAAAATCTCGTGCCATGTTTGTATGTCGTGACATGCATTACACTTATCATTGGATTCGGTTCCAGTATGCAAAAAATATAACTTGCCATATACGTGCATGTTAAACATGTTACCGTCTCTGGTTATCAGGGTGTCTTTATCTTCTTTAAAGACAACCGTAGCCCCACTTGTGGTCGCTGCCTTCACTGAAAAGATATTTTGGGGGTACGACGGTACAAAAAGAGCGTCTTTCAGCACCGCCTTGCGTTGCTGTCCTTTGCTGTCGATGAGGGAAACCTCAGCATTTCCCCTCCGCTGAGCGACCCCGTTGCACCGAGTGCCGTCTGCCAGCTCAACACTGTGCGTTTCTGGTCTGAACGCGCTGTCAAAACCCTTGAACATGTTTATATCCGTTATGATATGAGAAGTAGCCCCTGTGTCCACCATTAGACCCCTCTCGTGGATGCTGAATGTCCGCTGCTGCTGGACCCCGGTCCCTCCGTCTCTCATCTTGAACACATAGTCCTCGACATCTTCTGATGTTTTACACGCACCATCGTTTTTGTCTTTAATGTACTTGTCTTTACGCCTACACGTTGCGTCTTTGTGTGTATCACTTCTGCAGATACTACACCACACTTTCTGTCGACATCCTCTAGCTCGATGGCCTTTAGTACCACACTTGAAGCACACTAGCTCTGCGTCGTCCTTGATCCAGCCACGTGCGCTTGTCTTTGCAGACCTCTGTCCGGCTTTCCCTTGAGTCTTCATCACACTGTCACTCGACTCAGCTGCTTTTATCTTTTCTGTTTCTTCAAAACTACGTAGTTTAGTCTTGAACTCCGCAAACGTGATTTTATCATCTGTATGCGCCACATGTATTGCGAAAGGCTTAAAACTTTCAGGCAGTCCCTTTAAGACCATAGCCACTAGCAGCCCGTCTCCTAACGTTTCACCTGCGTTTCGCAGTGCTGTGATGGCAGTCTCTGCTCTGATGATATAGTCCATTACGCTTTCATCATTTGACTTTTGAAGCGATGTCAACGTGGTGTATAAGCTGATTATGCGGGGCTTTCCCTTCCCTGCATAATATTCTCTCAATATTTCCAGAGCTTTTCTTCCGTTATTGGGCGCATCCCTCATAATTAACGAGAGGCTTTTATCATCTAACAGTAAAATCAATTCGGCATATGCGTCAGCATTTTTCTTTGCATCCGCTGCTATCTCAGCTTCCGACTGCGGTTCTTTTAGCACCGTGTCCTTTAGCCCTGATAAATGAAAATGTCCCAACATTTTGGTCTCCCAAATCTCATACTTAGTCTCATCTCCGTCGAATGTCAGTCGAGGCAAACTGTACGTCCTCCGTTGTTCCGCCATGTTAGCACGCGGTTCGTCGCAACTTTCTAAGCGGTGGAAAACAACAAACTTATCCTCCGAACAACTCCTGGGCCCATAACCTGTTGAACTTAGTTACACTGTTGTTGCAGTTAGCGTTGTGTTCGGGGAAAAATAAACGAGAGATGGATCCTCTTTAGCCGCTCTTGGCATATTTATTTTTCGTTGCTGACACATCAGTCTCACGGTCAGACAGCCATCAGTAAGAATACCGTAAAACAACTTAAACAAACATAATAACTCAAACGCGTCTTCTGTGGCTTAAACTTTAGTGCCCCCTTGTGGCATACACACAGTACAGCATTACATAAATATACAACTGAGGACATAATGAACATATTTTAACACATTTAATTAAAAAAAAAGATATATATATAGATATATTTCAGGCAGGGATTCGAGCACTGCCAGGGGGACGGGTTCACTTCCTGCGGTTGGTGTAGCGTCGCATATGCAGGTCATCTCTTCTGATGCACGTGGATGTGTAGTAAAGCTCTCACATTAACGTGTGTCTCTTGTAGACGTACAAAAGAAACAAAAGCAGATGCTCGCCGACGGCATCAGCCCGTTGTCCGAGCGCAGAGACCCAGCGCGCCCTGACGAGCGACTCTAGTAGCATGTTGGCTTGGGCCAAGGCGATAGATCACCGTGGCAAATTGCTGGTGTCGCGACTGGTTTTATACGGCATATCGGCGACGCTCCAACCGACGACGGTTGGTGAGGAAATTTACATTCACGTTTAACGTTAAGAACACGAGTCAGACAGAGCGTTTTTATTGTACACACTTTTGTTAAAAACGGAACTCGAAACACAATGATATTTATAAACGAGTAGTCACAGAATGACATTTCCAGACCTAGCTCATTAATTATGCAAAACAACAGCCAATGGCGGTGCTCCAAGCAATATTTGAATCGGTCATTCACAGATTGCTTGCCTCCAAATAAAGAGCTTTTGCTTATATCGTGTCGTCATTCTTTTCACCACCTAATCAATGAAAACAACGGGACTTGATGTACACATTTGAAAAAGCAAACTCTCTGTTCGATGTGGAACGGGGCTTTTAGGACATCTAGTCTAAGGAAAACAACGTTGCATGATATTACCAATCCTGTTTCGGAGCTACAGTATATACTCGTTTATGCTCTTTCGCAAATGCAACGCTTGGGGGGTGATGTGAAATTGTCATGAGATCACTTCTTTTTGATAAACGCATGGCTTTTACCACAAGATGATCTCTACCACTAGAGGTCGTCATCACTTCTTCGATCGTTCCTAACAATTATTTATTAATAAAAATTAAAATCATATTTATTATAGTCTCTTAATCATATTTATTACAGTCTGTTGTTCATACAACGCTAATCAATATTCGGTTATGTGTGTTTGTGTGGCACTTTTAGGAGTGTCATTCATCAATTCAGTAAGTACTTTTAAACTCTTTTTATACTGGCTTTTACTTCTGTAAAGAAAATGAGAATCTGATTTGTCTTCTCCTTTCAATTGAACGTTTGCACCCCTTCGCCAGTAGAGGGCGTTGTTTGATAACCGTTGACAGTTGTAAAGGTTTCCTAATGGGTTTTAGCTGCTGAATGAATGTATTCTTTAGGTTCGAGCACACAGGCTGATCTCAGACCACAGTTTCTTAGGGAGTGCCTTAAAGAAAGATTTAGTCTGCATACTCACTTTGCCATCCAACTCTTGAAGTAACTTTCTTGAACTAATATACATACATATGTATATATATATATATATATATATTTAGCCTGTATATCGTGTACATATTGAACAAGATATTATTATGAAGGGATTGAGGGATTTAAGCAATAGTAACTCCAAAAATAAAGCTAGATAACACAATAAAACACAACAAAAACGTGATAACGTAATAAAAAACATGCCTTTAGAAATGTTTTATGAACGGAGTTATCTCATTTTGGAACCAAAGTCTTCATATAGGCTACTTTATAATGGCACTGATTGATGCAAGTAAACAGGCATGAAGCAAGGCACGAGAAGAAAATAAATGAAGTAGCAATACAAATAAGTGATGTGTTTTGAAGAAGAGAGAAAAAATCATGAAATGAGAAGGAAATGTTATTGGCAGGGGTCTACTCCTCAATCCTCATGAAGTCAACCTGATTCTCTTATTTCTAAAAGTAACATTAATATTTCAGCCAGTGATAGTAAAAAAGCGAGAGAAATCACCTTTAAATGAATTCACAGGTTTTACACAGGTCTAAATGCTTTCTCAAAAGACTTAAGAATGGCATTGATACCCTCTGTTCTTTCTGTTCAGAAAAACCTGAGTCCACTTTACATTTATTTTGGAACTGCTCTTTCACAGTTACATTTTGGTGTGACATTTGTGATTTTATCAATTGTTATGTAAATCCTAATGTTGATTTTAGGAGCACTTCCGGTGGGACGGGTTCACTTTCTGCCGTCGGTGTGGTGTCGCATATGCAGGTCATCTCTTCTGATGCACATGGATGTGTACACAAGTAAAGCTCTCACATTAACGTGTGTCTCTTGTAGACGTACAAAAGAAACAAAAGCTGATGCTCGCCGACGGCATCAGCCCGTTGTCCGAGCGCAGAGACCCAGCGCGCCCTGACGAGCGACTCTAGTAGCATGTTGGCATGGGCAAGGCGATAGATCACCGTGGCAACCAGCTGGTGTCGCGACTGCTTTTATACGGCATACTGGCGACGCTCCAACCGACGACGGTTGGTGATGAAATTTACATTCACGTTTAACGTTGAGAACACGAGTCAGACAGAGCGTTTTTATTGTACACACTTTTGTTGAAAACGGAACTCGAAACACAATGATATTTATAAACGAGTAGTCACAGAATGACATTTCCAGACCTAGCTCATTAATTATGCAAAACAACAGCCAATGGCGGTGCTCCAAGCAATATTTGAATCGGTCATTCACAGATTGTTTGCCTCCAAATAAAGAGCTTTTGCTTATATCGTGTCGTCATTCTTTTCACCACCTAATCAATGAAATCAACGGGACTTGATGTACACATTTGTAAAAGCAAACTCTCTGTTCGATGTGAAACGGGGCTTTTAGGACATCTAGTGTAAGGAAAACAACGTTGCATGATATTACCAATCCTGTTTCGGAGCTACAGTATATACTCGTTTATGCTCTTTCGCAAATGCAACGCTTGGGGGGTGATGTGAAATTGTCATGAGATATCTTCTTTTTGATAAACGCATGGCTTTTACCACAAGATGACCTCTACCACTAGACGTCGTCATCACTTCTTCGATCGTTCCTAACAATTATTTATTAATAAAAATTAAAATCATATTTATTACAGTATCTTATTCATATTTATTACAGTCTGTTGTTCATACAACGCTAATCAATATTCGGTTATGTGTGTTTGTGTGGCACTTTTAGGAGTGTCATTCATCAATTCAGTAAGTACTTTTAAACTCTTTTTATACTGGCTTTTACTTCTGTAAAGAAAATGAGAATCTGATTTGTCTTCTCCTTTCAATTGAACGTTTGCACCCCTTCGCCAGTAGAGGGCGTTGTTTGATAACCGTTGACAGTTGTAAAGGTTTCCTAATGGGTTTTAGCTGCTGAATGAATTAATTCTTTAGGTTCGAGCACACAGGCTGATCTCAGACCACAGTTTCTTAGGGAGTGCCTTAAAGAAAGATTTATTCTGCATACTCACTTTGCCATCCACCTCTTGAAGTAACTTTCTTGAACTAATATACATACATATGTATATATATATATATTTAGCCTGTATATCGTGTACATATTGAACAAGATATTATTATGAAGGGATTGAGGGATTTAAGCAATAGTAACTCCAAAAATAAAGCTAGATAACACAATAAAACACAACAAAAACGTGATAACGTAATAAAAAACATGCCTTTAGAAATGTTTTATGAACGGAGTTATCTCATTTTGGAACCAAAGTCTTCATATAGGCTACTTTATAATGGCACTGATTGATGCAAGTAAACAGGCATGAAGCAAGGCACGAGAAGAAAATAAATGAAGTAGCAATACAAATAAGTGATGTGTTTTGAAGAAGAGAGAAAAAACCATGAAATGAGAAGGAAATGTTATTGGCAGGGGTCTACTCCTCAATCCTCATGAAGTCAACCTGATTCTCTTATTTCTAAAAGTAACATTAATATTTCAGCCATTGATAGTAAAAAAGCGAGAGAAATCACCTTTAAATGAATTCACAGGTTTTACACAGGTCTAAATGCTTTCTCAAAAGACTTAAGAATGGCATTGATACGTACAAAAGAAACAAAAGCAGATGCTCGCCGACGGCATCAGCCCGTTGTCCGAGCGCAGAGACCCAGCGCGCCCTGACGAGCGACTCTAGTAGCATGTTGGCTTGGGCCAAGGCGATAGATCACCGTGGCAAATTGCTGGTGTCGCGACTGGTTTTATACGGCATATCGGCGACGCTCCAACCGACGACGGTTGGTGAGGAAATTTACATTCACGTTTAACGTTAAGAACACGAGTCAGACAGAGCGTTTTTATTGTACACACTTTTGTTGAAAACGGAACTCGAAACACAATGATATTTATAAACGAGTAGTCACAGAATGACATTTCCAGACCTAGCTCATTAATTATGCAAAACAACAGCCAATGGCGGTGCTCCAAGCAATATTTGAATCGGTCATTCACAGATTGCTTGCCTCCAAATAAAGAGCTTTTGCTTATATCGTGTCGTCATTCTTTTCACCACCTAATCAATGAAAACAACGGGACTTGATGTACACATTTGAAAAAGCAAACTCTCTGTTCGATGTGGAACGGGGCTTTTAGGACATCTAGTCTAAGGAAAACAACGTTGCATGATATTACCAATCCTGTTTCGGAGCTACAGTATATACTCGTTTATGCTCTTTCGCAAATGCAACGCTTGGGGGGTGATGTGAAATTGTCATGAGATCACTTCTTTTTGATAAACGCATGGCTTTTACCACAAGATGATCTCTACCACTAGAGGTCGTCATCACTTCTTCGATCGTTCCTAACAATTATTTATTAATAAAAATTAAAATCATATTTATTATAGTCTCTTAATCATATTTATTACAGTCTGTTGTTCATACAACGCTAATCAATATTCGGTTATGTGTGTTTGTGTGGCACTTTTAGGAGTGTCATTCATCAATTCAGTAAGTACTTTTAAACTCTTTTTATACTGGCTTTTACTTCTGTAAAGAAAATGAGAATCTGATTTGTCTTCTCCTTTCAATTGAACGTTTGCACCCCTTCGCCAGTAGAGGGCGTTGTTTGATAACCGTTGACAGTTGTAAAGGTTTCCTAATGGGTTTTAGCTGCTGAATGAATGTATTCTTTAGGTTCGAGCACACAGGCTGATCTCAGACCACAGTTTCTTAGGGAGTGCCTTAAAGAAAGATTTAGTCTGCATACTCACTTTGCCATCCAACTCTTGAAGTAACTTTCTTGAACTAATATACATACATATGTATATATATATATATATATATATTTAGCCTGTATATCGTGTACATATTGAACAAGATATTATTATGAAGGGATTGAGGGATTTAAGCAATAGTAACTCCAAAAATAAAGCTAGATAACACAATAAAACACAACAAAAACGTGATAACGTAATAAAAAACATGCCTTTAGAAATGTTTTATGAACGGAGTTATCTCATTTTGGAACCAAAGTCTTCATATAGGCTACTTTATAATGGCACTGATTGATGCAAGTAAACAGGCATGAAGCAAGGCACGAGAAGAAAATAAATGAAGTAGCAATACAAATAAGTGATGTGTTTTGAAGAAGAGAGAAAAAATCATGAAATGAGAAGGAAATGTTATTGGCAGGGGTCTACTCCTCAATCCTCATGAAGTCAACCTGATTCTCTTATTTCTAAAAGTAACATTAATATTTCAGCCAGTGATAGTAAAAAAGCGAGAGAAATCACCTTTAAATGAATTCACAGGTTTTACACAGGTCTAAATGCTTTCTCAAAAGACTTAAGAATGGCATTGATACCCTCTGTTCTTTCTGTTCAGAAAAACCTGAGTCCACTTTACATTTATTTTGGAACTGCTCTTTCACAGTTACATTTTGGTGTGACATTTGTGATTTTATCAATTGTTATGTAAATCCTAATGTTGATTTTAGGAGCACTTCCGGTGGGACGGGTTCACTTTCTGCCGTCGGTGTGGTGTCGCATATGCAGGTCATCTCTTCTGATGCACATGGATGTGTACACAAGTAAAGCTCTCACATTAACGTGTGTCTCTTGTAGACGTACAAAAGAAACAAAAGCTGATGCTCGCCGACGGCATCAGCCCGTTGTCCGAGCGCAGAGACCCAGCGCGCCCTGACGAGCGACTCTAGTAGCATGTTGGCATGGGCAAGGCGATAGATCACCGTGGCAACCAGCTGGTGTCGCGACTGCTTTTATACGGCATACTGGCGACGCTCCAACCGACGACGGTTGGTGATGAAATTTACATTCACGTTTAACGTTGAGAACACGAGTCAGACAGAGCGTTTTTATTGTACACACTTTTGTTGAAAACGGAACTCGAAACACAATGATATTTATAAACGAGTAGTCACAGAATGACATTTCCAGACCTAGCTCATTAATTATGCAAAACAACAGCCAATGGCGGTGCTCCAAGCAATATTTGAATCGGTCATTCACAGATTGTTTGCCTCCAAATAAAGAGCTTTTGCTTATATCGTGTCGTCATTCTTTTCACCACCTAATCAATGAAATCAACGGGACTTGATGTACACATTTGTAAAAGCAAACTCTCTGTTCGATGTGAAACGGGGCTTTTAGGACATCTAGTGTAAGGAAAACAACGTTGCATGATATTACCAATCCTGTTTCGGAGCTACAGTATATACTCGTTTATGCTCTTTCGCAAATGCAACGCTTGGGGGGTGATGTGAAATTGTCATGAGATATCTTCTTTTTGATAAACGCATGGCTTTTACCACAAGATGACCTCTACCACTAGACGTCGTCATCACTTCTTCGATCGTTCCTAACAATTATTTATTAATAAAAATTAAAATCATATTTATTACAGTATCTTATTCATATTTATTACAGTCTGTTGTTCATACAACGCTAATCAATATTCGGTTATGTGTGTTTGTGTGGCACTTTTAGGAGTGTCATTCATCAATTCAGTAAGTACTTTTAAACTCTTTTTATACTGGCTTTTACTTCTGTAAAGAAAATGAGAATCTGATTTGTCTTCTCCTTTCAATTGAACGTTTGCACCCCTTCGCCAGTAGAGGGCTTTGTCTGATAACCGTGGACAGTTGTAAAGGTTTCCTAATGGGTTTTAGCTGCTGAATGATTGAATTCTTTAGGTTCGAGCACACAGGCTGATCTCAGACCACAATTTCTTAGGGAGTGCCTTAAAGAAAGGTTTATTCTGCATACTCACTTTGCCATCCAACTCTTGAAGTAACTTTCTTGAACTAATATACATACATATGTATATATATATATATATATATTTAGCCTGTATATCGTGTACATATTGAACAAGATATTATTATGAAGGGATTGAGGGATTTAAGCAATAGTAACTCCAAAAATAAAGCTAGATAACACAATAAAACACAACAAAAACGTGATAACGTAATAAAAAACATGCCTTTAGAAATGTTTTATGAACGGAGTTATCTCATTTTGGAACCAAAGTCTTCATATAGGCTACTTTATAATGGCACTGATTGATGCAAGTAAACAGGCATGAAGCAAGGCACGAGAAGAAAATAAATGAAGTAGCAATACAAATAAGTGATGTGTTTTGAAGAAGAGAGAAAAAATCATGAAATGAGAAGGAAATGTTATTGGCAGGGGTCTACTCCTCAATCCTCATGAAGTCAACCTGATTCTCTTATTTCTAAAAGTAACATTAATATTTCAGCCAGTGATAGTAAAAAAGCGAGAGAAATCACCTTTAAATGAATTCACAGGTTTTACACAGGTCTAAATGCTTTCTCAAAAGACTTAAGAATGGCATTGATACAACTCTGTTCTTTCTGTTCAGAAAAACCTGAGTCCACTTTACATTTATTTTGGAACTGCTCTTTCACAGTTACATTTTGGTGTGACATTTGTGATTTTATCAATTGTTATGTAAATCCTAATGTTGATTTTAGGAGCACTTCCGGTGGGACGGGTTCACTTCCTGCCGTCGGTGTGGTGTCGCATATGCAGGTCATCTCTTCTGATGCACATGGATGTGTACACAAGTAAAGCTCTCACATTAACGTGTGTCTCTTGTAGACGTACAAAAGAAACAAAAGCTGATGCTCGCCGACGGCATCAGCCCGTTGTCCGAGCGCAGAGACCCAGCGCGCCCTGACGAGCGACTCTAGTAGCATGTTGGCTTGGGCAAGGCGATAGATCACCGTGGCAACCAGCTGGTGTCGCGACTGCTTTTATACGGCATACTGGCGACGCTCCAACCGACGACGGTTGGTGAGGAAATTTACATTCACGTTTAACGTTAAGAACACGAGTCAGACAGAGCGTTTTTATTGTATACACTTTTGTTGAAAACGGAACTCGAAACACAATGATATTTATAAACGAGTAGTCACAGAATGACATTTCCAGACCTAGCTCATTAATTATGCAAAACAACAGCCAATGGCGGTTCTCCAAGCAATATTTGAATCGGTCATTCACAGATTGTTTGCCTCCAAATAAAGAGCTTTTGCTTATATCGTGTCGTCATTCTTTTCACCACCTAATCAATGAAATCAACGGGACTTGATGTACACATTTGTAAAAGCAAACTCTCTGTTCGATGTGAAACGGGGCTTTTAAGGACATCTAGTGTAAGGAAAACAACGTTGCATGATATTACCAATCCTGTTTCGGAGCTACAGTATATACTCGTTTATGCTCTTTCGCAAATGCAACGCTTGGGGGGTGATGTGAAATTGTCATGAGATATCTTCTTTTTGATAAACGCATGGCTTTTACCACAAGATGACCTCTACCACTAGACGTCGTCATCACTTCTTCGATCGTTCCTAACAATTATTTATTAATAAAAATTAAAATCATATTTATTACAGTCTCTTAATCATATTTATTACAGTCTGTTACAGTCGATCGAGACCAAGATGGCGGCGCGAGTACATCGCTAGGCTCAGTGTCTCTCCAGTTTTAGCATTTATATAGTGTATTTCTTGCTCATCTCGGGTCTGTTCGTCCAGAACAGTTGTGCATTTACATCGTACACCCGACAGGAGCTTTTGGATATCAGTTTACGCATATCCGGAAGTTGCATCAGCAACATTCAACTCGTCCCTGAGATCGTCAGAACATCCGATGCTGCGCACCTCACATGGCCGGGCGGAAGTGCTCGTCGGCGGCGTCGAGATCGTAAACAAAGGCGGGGGAAGCGCGGAGGCCTAAGAGCTAGGCTAAAGCTAACACCACACCGGCTCTCTTTACCCAGCATTTTCCTTGCTAATGTTCGATCATTAGTGAACAAAATGGACGAGATCAGACTCCGCATCATCAACAGCAAAAGACTTTTGAACTGCAATGTCATAATCTTCACGGAAACATGGCTTCACAGCGGTATACCGGACAACGCTATTGAGTTAGCGGGCTACAACACACACCGGGCGGATAGAACGGCAGAGGAATCCGGTAAGACAAGAGGAGGTGGATTGTGCATCTTCATCAACAAAACTTGGTGCACAAACTCTGTTATTGTCGGGAGACACTGCTCGGCTAACCTTGAGTTTCTCATGGTTAAATGTAGACCGTTTTATCTGCCACGGGAATTCACTTCCACCATTATAACGGCAGCTTATATTCCACCGGATGCTGATGCCAAGCTTGCTATGAAAGAACTTCATGCAGCCATCAGTGAACAACAGACTGCTCACCCGGAGGCTGCATTTATTGTTGCGGGAGATTTTAATCACTCTAACTTAAAGACAGTGCTCCCTAAATCTCATCAGCATGTTCCCTGCCACACAAGAGGAAACAAAACTTTGGACCATGTCTACACAAACATGGCTAAAGCTTACGCCGCGACACCCCTCCCCCACCTGGGACAATCTGATCACCTTTCTTTGTTCCTCACCCCCAAGTACATTAACCTCATTAATCGTGTGAAGCCATCAGTGAAGACCATCAAGGTGTGGCCTGCGGGGGCAGACCTTACACTCCAGGAAAGGTTTCTACACACAGACTGGAGTCTGTTTGCTTCTCAGGCCACCAATGGCTCTCACACGGACATCAACAGTTACACCTCCTCTGTATTGGACTACATAAATTCCACCATTGATAGTGTCACAACCCAGAAGCAGATCACCACGTACCCTAATCAGAAGCCATGGATGAACAAGGAAGTGCGACTCCTGTTGAAAGCACGTAACACTGCCTTCCGATCGGATGATGCACATGCCTATAGTACTTCTAGGGCAAACCTGAAGAGGGGCATCAAAAAGGCCAAGCACTGCTATAAGCTGAAGCTAGAGGAGCATTTTTCCAATTCTGACCCTCGACGCATGTGGCAGGGCATCCAGGCCATCAGTGATTACAAACCTAACCACTCCACCCCCATAGCCACAGATGCCATCTTCCTGAACGCGCTTAATGACTTTTATGCTCGCTTTGAGAGAGACAATAAGGAAACAGCTACCAAGCTCACACCCTCTGCTGACCACCCAATCATCACACTTAACTCCACTGATGTTCACAATGCACTAAGTCGGATCAACGCGCGCAAGGCTGCTGGCCCAGATGGCATCCCTGGTCGCGTACTCCGGGCATGTTCAGAGCAGCTCGCTGGGGTCTTCACGGACATATTCAATATGTCCCTCGCCCAAGCAGTGGTTCCAGCATGTTTTAAATCCACCTCCATTGTGCCCATCCCAAAACATTCAAACCCGACGTGCCTGAACGACTACCGCCCGGTAGCACTCACACCAATTGTCATGAAGTGCTTTGAGCGGCTGGTCCTGGCACACCTAAAGGACTCTTTACCACCCACACTGGACCCATACCAATTTGCCTATCGCAACAATAGGAGCACAGATGATGCAGTGTCCATGGCGCTGCACTCCGTGCTCACACATCTGGACAACAAGGACACTTATGCACGTATGCTGTTCGTAGACTTCAGTTCTGCGTTCAATACCGTCATCCCTTCCAAGCTAATCGTCAAACTTGGAAACCTAGGCATCAACAACCCTACCTGCAATTGGATTATGGACTTCCTGACGAACAGGCCTCAGCTTGTTAGGTTAGGCCCCATCTGCTCCACCACCACCACCCTCAACACTGGTGTACCACAGGGCTGCGTACTGAGCCCCTTCCTCTACTCCCTTTTCACACTCGACTGCAGGCCTGTGAACGGATCTAACTCCTTCATCAAGTTTGCAGACGATACAACAGTGATTGGTCTCATCAGCAACAACGATGAGACTGCGTACAGGGAGGAGGTCCGGCACCTGGCCACATGGTGCTCAGCCAACAATCTGCTCCTTAACACCTCCAAGACAAAGGAGATCATCGTGGACTTCAGGAAGGCGGAAGGAGACACACACGACCCCATCAACATTAATGGAATGGCTGTTGAACGTGTTTCCAGTTTTAAGTTCCTGGGGACCCACATTTCGGAGGATCTGTCCTGGACCACCAACACCTCATGCCTGGTCAAGAAGGCTCACCAGCGTCTCTTCTTTCTGAGGACACTGAAGAAGAACCAACTGTCTTCAACTATCCTGGTGAACTTCTATCGCTGCACGATAGAGAGCATCCTGACCAACTGTGTCACAGTCTGGTACGGGAACTGTTCTGTTGCTGAGCGCAAGGCATTGCAGCGGGTGGTGAAAACAGCCCAGCGCATCACAGGGACTACACTTTCTGCCATTGAGGACATCCAGAAGAAACGCTGTCTGCGTCGAGCTCGCAGCATTCTCAAGGACTCCTCTCACCCCGCTCATAGACTGTTTACTCTCCTGCCTTCTGGTAGGCGCTTCCGGTGCCTCCGGACAAGAACCAGCAGACTAAGAAACAGCTTTTTTCCCAGAGCTGTTTCATTATTGAACTCTGCCCCCCACTGATTCCACTACCTCTCATACCTTTAACTCCAATGCTGCTACAACATTGTTTACATTGCACTACAGGGCTGCATGCATGACTGAACTGTACACACCAGTACTTCATGTATCTGCTCTACCGGACTGTTTACACACACACAGCACCATTTGCACTCTATACTGCTCACTTGCACACCAGGAATATTTAACTGAATGCTCATTTGCACTAATGGACCACTTCCATAACTGCATTAACCTATATACTGCACTGTAATTCTATTAACTGCATCTAGTCATCTATTGCACTGTAACTTCAATAACTGCATTAACTAATCAACTGCACGGTAATTCTATTAACTGCATCTAGTCATCAATTGCACTGTAACTTCAATAACTGCATTAACTAATCAACTGCACGGTAATTCTATTAACTGCATCTAGTCATCAATTGCACTGTAACTTCAATAACTGCATTAACTAATCTACTGCTCTGTAACCTTATTAACTGCATTAACTCATCTTCTGGACTGCAACCTATTAACTACATTAATTCGTATACTGTACCGTAACTTTAATAACTGCATCAACTTCTACAACTGCATTAACTCACCTATTGCACTGCAACTTTAATAGCTAATGTCAATAATTTATGCATACCTTAGTCACTTGCACTATTTTAGTCTAAATTATTATCTGTTCATATCCACCTGTACATTAATGCTCATAGTATATAGTCATCTGTATATATTGTTCATAGTTACTGTCATATTTTCATAGAACACACCTACTGCAAAATATTTTTATAGTCCATGCCCACTGTATTATATTTTTTTTTATATTGTATTCTGTATTTATTCTAACTGTATATCCTGCACTTGCTAACTGCACTTCTGGTTAGACCTAAACTACGTTTCGTTACACTGTACTTGTATATGTGTAATGACAATAAAGTTGAATCTAATCTAATCTTGTTCATACAACGCTAATCAATATTCGGTTATGTGTGTTTGTGTGGCACTTTTAGGAGTGTCATTCATCAATTCAGTAAGTACATTTAAACTCTTTTTATACTGGCTTTTACTTCTGTAAAGAAAATGAGAATCTGATTTGTCTTCTCCTTTCAATTGAACGTTTGCACCCCTTCGCCAGTAGAGGGCTTTGTCTGATAACCGTGGACAGTTGTAAAGGTTTCCTAATGGGTTTTAGCTGCTGAATGATTGAATTCTTTAGGTTCGAGCACACAGGCTGATCTCAGACCACAGTTTCTTAGGGAGTGCCTTAAAGAAAGGTTTATTCTGCATACTCACTTTGCCATCCAACTCTTGAAGTAACTTTCTTGAACTAATATACATACATGTATATATATATATATATATATATATATATATATATATATATATAGAGCCTGTATATTGTGTACATATTGAACAAGATATTATTATGAAGGGATTGAGGGATTTAAGCCATAGTAACTCCAAAAATACAGCTAGATAACACAATAAAACACAACAAAAACATGATAACATAATAAAAAACATGCCTTTAGAAATGAGAGTTATCTCATATGCAGGTCATCTCTTCTGATGCACATGGATGTGTACACAAGTAAAGCGAGTCTCACATTAACGCGTGTCTCTTGTAGACGTACAAAAGAAACAAAAGCCGAAAAAACATGCCTTTAGAAATGTTTTATGAACGGAGTTATCTCATTTTGGAACCAAAGTCTTCATATAGGCTACTTTATAATGGCACTGATTGATGCAAGTAAACAGGCATGAAGCAAGGCACGAGAAGAAAATAAATGAAGTAGCAATACAAATAAGTGATGTGTTTTGAAGAAGAGAGAAAAAATCATGAAATGAGAAGGAAATGTTATTTTTGCACGGGTCTACTCCTCAATCCTCATGAAGTCAACCAGATGCTCTTATTTGTAAAAGTAACGTTAATATTTCAGCCAGGGATAGTAATAAAACGAGAGAAATCACCTTTAAATGAATTCACAGGTTTTACACAGGTCTAAATGCTTTCTCAAAAGACTTAAGAATGGCATTGATACAACTCTGTTCTTTCTGTTCAGAAAAACCTGAGACCACTTTACATTTATTTTGGAACTGCTCTTTCACAGTTACATTTTGGTGTGACATTTGTGATTTTATCAATTGTTATGTAAATCCTAATGTTGATTTTACATACATTAAATGTAATTTTTGGTTTTCATGAATGTGAAAAGAAAAGTGATATTTATTTTATAAACCTTATTTTTCTGTTAGCTAAATTTCACATTCACAAATCTAAATTGTCTAAATGCACTCCTCTTTTTTTGAGGTTTAAATGCGAGTTGAAAATGTACTTTGAGTAGCCTGTTGAGTTCTCTGAAAACTTAAAAGCTACAAGAACAGTGACTGTGTTTAAGGACTTTGCACCTAATCTGGATTGGAAGACTGAAGGAATTTAGTCTGGACTGAGGGAATCTGGAGCTTGTATTGACAATGATAATGGTTGTTGTAAATGTTTGTTTTTTGTTATCTTCTACAAGCATTTAATTAAAAAAAAAGATATATATATAAATATATTTCAGGCAGGGATTCGAGCACTTCCGGTGGGACGGGTTCACTTCCTGCGGTTGGTGTAGCGTCGCATATGTGTGGTATACTTAAAGTTGACTGTCAATTTAAGTTCATGTAGTTCGTTAAAATGATGTTGTTATATATTTATTTGAGTATTTTGCGTAGAAAGTTGCGTACCTGCGCGATGACGTCACTGCACGTAATGGGGAAGAACGTCGCGACGCGCTTCATTTCCAGTAAGAACACTGATAAGGAAGCAACGCGTCCGTCTTGTTCTTTTATATAATCTTCTCCTCATTGCAGGTAATTGTAAATTTTATGTGTGACATATACATAGCGATGTAACGGTGTTTATTAAGTCATTAATCTCTTATTTTTATTTTAATGAACGATGTATAAAAGAGAGCATGGTTAGCACGTGCGTTTGTATCGCAATGGTGCTACTCCACAAGAGTTTAAGTATGTTTGTGAAAGTGAATGTAATCTTGTGTTGTAAATGTTAAGCGTTATTTTCTCTCTGTTTTGAATTGTTATCTAAGCGTGATTGACGTTAACGATCTATGAGTACTGAATGCTATTATCAGAGTGGATGTTACGTCACTGATCATTTCTCTATGTTGGGTAAACATATGTTTGAATCATTCATGCTGTTCTTTTACATTTTAAATATATTCAATGTCATTACATTAAACATTTTCCAGTAAGAACACTGATAAGGAAGCAACGCGTCCGTCTTGTTCTTTTATATAATCTTCTCCTCATTGCAGGAGTACTACAATTTTGGAGGCACCGCTGGGATGAATGTTGGGTGGATTAACTCCCTGGCCGGTAGAACCCATCTAGCAACACCATCCTGTTCACAGTGACGTTGAAACTGCAGTGTGAGGCAGCGAGGGCGAGTAGTGAGGTGATCTGGTCGAGCAATGCACTTGCTGAGGTTCAGCGATAACCAGCAGTAGCAACGTCGAGTCAGTGAGGTAAACACTACCCTCAACAACCCATACACGGCTGCTAATAATGGATGCGTTTAAAAGTCTCCAGGATGAAATCGGGGAGAAACTATGTAAACTTTCACGTGAAAAACTGACAGAACTCTGTGTCTTTCTTCACATTACAAAGGAGGGTGAAACAAATGCAACTCGTTTGTCTCTGTTAAACAGTCTGAGTAACCACATGCTAAGAGCTGAGTTAGGGGAGCTCGAGGATGGTGGGATGGCTGAGCTGCTGGAAATTAATGAACAATTGAGTCTGCTCACGGGGACTGATGTTGACAGTTCTGAACACAGGCTTGCGAGAGAGGAAAATACTTCTCGTGAGGGGGCTAACATGATGCGGGAAATAAGGGAAAATGAAAATGTGTCAGAGTCGTTTTCCACCATGCATATCAGTCATGCCATGCCTCACACTACGGAAGGCCAACAGGGACATAAGGACCGTAACTCAGTGAGCTCTGTAGATCTACCACAGCGACAGGTCACCTCAGTATGGCATAAAGACTTCAAAATATCAGGTCTGATAGGTGATCCGGGTCAAAAGGACCGACTTTCCTTTTCAAGTTTGGTACGGCAGATAGAAAGTGGAATAAACAAAGGTTACCCAGAACAGGAAATAATTGATTCGGTCATCAAGGCTATCACGCCAGGGTTTCAGCTGCGAAGTTATCTTGAGGGAAAGGCAGGGCTGACACTCCCAGTGCTAAGACACATATTGCGCTCTCACTACCAGGAAAAAAATGCAACTTAACTATATAAACAACTCACTACAGAAGCGCAGCGCCCAAAAGAAACCCCACAAAGCTTCCTGATCCGCGTCCTCGACCTTAGACAGAAAATCTTGTTCGCCTCTCAAGAAGATGACTCTGGGTTAAAATATGACCCGGCTCTGGTCCAAAACATGTTCTTACACACAGTTCTAACAGGGCTGCATAATGATCGCATCCAAAGTGACCTTCAACAATATCTGTCCAACCCCACTATAACCGACGAAGTGTTACTAGAGAAACTTAATGTCGCTTGTTCTAACGAATCGGAACGGCAAAGCAAACGGAAAGGTGAACGAACCGGCACTGTTCATGTTGTGCAGCTAGATGACCCTGAACCAAAATGCCAATCTAAACACCCTAAGTTTGATCTGATGGCGCAGCTGAAAAGTCTAAGTGAGGATGTCATGCAACTTAAAGAAACAATGCAGAAGCCCTTTCCTGTTACTCAGCGATGCTGTGCAGTCCATAACCAGGAACCAGTAGCTACAGCTGCCCCCCAGCATCAGAGCCGCTCCCAAGGTTTCCAACCGGCCGCTGGATGGACGCCAATCCGAGAGAGTCAGGCCTGGGGAGCAGAGACAGTTAAATGCCAACAGGGGACGGGTCCATATTCGTCTTCACACCAGCTTGACCAAAGTCAAAAACATGTATCGGAACGATATATACCGCACACAAAGCCGGTTCAATACCCTTTTGTCACACAAGAGCATCCTGTGCAGTCACCCCAACAGTATGTAACCCATCATGCACAACCTTATGCGACTCAGCCTCTAAACGTTGGAGCAGCCCCATATTATGGCCAGCAGTATGTGGTGCCGCCACAACCATACCCTCATCAGTACCGACCACCTCGCCATCCACGAGCGAGACAATGTTTCCATTGCCAGCAATGCAAAACCATGGAACCATGTACTCACTGTTACTTGTGTGGCAGCAGCGAGCATTTCTCAGCTGGCTGTAAGAGCAAGAGTGTCAGACCCCAGTCAGGAGCGGCGTTAAACAGGAGTGGGTTACCCCCGAGGGACAGGGTGTGACCCAAACAGTGAAAAGGTCCCAAGAACAAGGAAGTGGCCCAAATCAGCAGGTACAGCGTGATCTTGAGCCCCAGTCACTTAACAGTATTTTACCTAGTTCTTGTAACGTTAATTGTCATTCTGCTGTCACGTCTCTAGTAGGCAAACAATGTCTAGTGACCTGTTATCTGCAGGGACAGAGGACAGAAGCATTATGGGATACAGGTTCCCAAGTATCTATTATAGATGAACTGTGGAAAACAAAGTACGCACCTGATGTGACTCTTAAAAACATTTCCGAGGCAGCAGGCGCTCCAGATAATCTGCAGTTGGTGGCGGCAAATGGAACAAACATACCATACAGTGGCTGGGTGGAAATTACTTTCAAGTTGACATCCCCTGTAGCAAAGGGGAGAGAGTTAATCATTCCTGTGCTTGTCTTGAAGAACCAAGAGTTGTCTAGGCCAATCATAGGGTACAATGTAATCGAGCAACTAATACGGAAGTGCGATTCGGATGGATCTCATAATGCGACTGATGGAAATATGTACAACACTGTTCGGAATGCTTTCCCGGGCCTCAAGAAAAATAAAGTACACACCTTCATCAATCTAGTATCAGCAGAAGACCCTGGTGTGTATGTGGTTAGAACAGTAAAGGGGCGGGTGAATGTACCAAAGCAAACTGTGATGCAGATTCAGTGTCAGGTAAGGGGGCCACTAGTGAAACAAGATACTGTGCTGCTGTTTGAACCACATGTTAATCCCCAACACCCTGACGGCCTTGAACTGTTTGATACACTATTTATGCTAAAAGAGGGTGCTTGCCCACAGATTACCATCAGTGTACAGAATGGAACAGATCATGACATCACGCTTATGGGGAGGACAGAGCTGGGGACAGTACAGTCAGTCAAGTCTATTTTGCCAACCCCACAAAGTACCACCTCTGCCTCTGTCACGCAGTCCCCACCAGAAACCACGGACGTGGATGGGGATAAGGATTCATGGGACCCTCCAGTCGATGTGGGCCATTTGACTCTGTCCCAGCAACAGCAAGTAAAACAGATGTTACATGAGGAATGCCATGCTTTCTCTAAATCAGATGATGACATTGGCTGTGTTCAAGGATTAGAGTTGAGTATTTCTCTGAATGACAACACACCGGTTACCCGCACATACACTTCAGTTCCTAAGCCTTTATATCAGGAAATGAAGGATTACCTGCGTGATTTGATCGCTCAAGGGTGGGTGGAAAAGTCTCATTCCCCATACTCGTCTCCCATTGTGTGTGTCCGTAAGAAGGATGGAAGCCTCAGATTGTGCATTGACTATAGGGACTTGAACCGTAAGACCGTTCCTGATCGCCAGCCTATACCGAGAGTGCAGGATATATTGGATGGCCTGGGAGGTAACAGCTGGTTCTCTCTATTAGATCAAGGGAAAGCGTACCACCAAGGCTTTATGTGTCCAGAGAGTAGACATCTAACGGCGTTCACTACACCGTGGGGCCTGTATCAATGGAACCGCATCCCATTTGGCCTAATGAATGCACCAGCGGCATTTCAACGATTTATGGAGGAATGTTTGGAAGGACTAAGGGATGACATTTGTATACCCTACCTTGACGACATACTGGTCTTTACTAAGTCTTTTTGTGAACAGGTGGAAGCGGTGAGGAGAGTCCTGCAACGGTTGAAAGCCCATGGAGTCAAGTTAAAGCCAAAAAAATGTGAGCTTTTCAAGAACAAGGTTCGCTATCTGGGCAGGATCGTTTCTGCGGAAGGCAGCCGCATGGACCCGGCAGACACAGTCGCTGTGACAGCACTCAAAGAAAAGAAATTGAACACTGTGGGGGACTTACGCAAGTTTTTGGGCCTGCTCAGCTATTATAGACAGTATATCAAAGATTTCTCGCGGATTGCCAACCCCCTTTACGATCTGCTAAAGGGAAAGACTGACAATAAGAGGGACCAGAGGAAAGGAAAGCGAAAGAGGGAAACAGGCAGAATGACTCATGTGATGCCATCAAATCAACTGATCCAATGGACAGAAAATCATCAAGGGATCCTTGAAGAACTGATCGATTGTTTAGTTCAGCCTCCTGTGTTAGGATTTCCTGATTTCTCCCAGCCTTTCACACTTCACACAGATGCGTCCAACCAAGGTCTGGGAGCGGTCCTGTACCAGGAACAAAACGGGAAGCTAAGAGTTCTAGCCTACGGTTCCCGGACTTTAACAGCGGCAGAAAAAAACTATCATTTACACAGTGGGAAGTTGGAATTTCTTGCCCTCAAATGGGCTGTAACTGAAAAATTCAGAGACTACCTCTATTATGCCCCGACTTTTACGGTATTTAGTGACAACAATCCGTTAACATACATTCTGACATCTGCCAAATTGAATGCCACTGGCTGCCGATGGGTTGCCGAGCTTGCAGATTTTCACTTTACAATTCGCTATCGCCCTGGCAAGGAAAACATTGATGCAGACTCACTTTCCAGGATGCCAGCCGATTTGGAGGAAATAATGGGAGAATGCACTGAGCAGCTTTCATCAGATTGTGTGGGATCTCTGATCCAGGCAGTGGAAGTCCAAAACGATCTGGATGTGCCCTCTGCTATAGCCTGTCAGTATATCTCTGCAAGTGTGGAGGAAAGTGGGAAAACTCTTCAACCCCTGTCAAGAGTGGAAGTAAGACAAGCTCAGGAAAATGACAAGGATATTGGAGTAGTCATTAAACACTTACAATCGGGAACCAGGCCTCCCCAGAGATGGAATTCACCAAAATCACAGTTGAAAGGCCTCCTAAGAGAATGGGACAAATTGAAATTGGATGAGGATGGAGTTCTATTTCGTAAAACGTCTCAGAGGACACAGCTGGTTTTACCAACCTCACTCAAAACAACTGTCTTACGAGAACTGCACGATGAAATGGGCCACCAGGGTCTGGACCGCACCAACAATCTCACCGGAGATCGTTTTTTCTGGCCCCACATGCAAAAAGACATCGAACATTATGTCCTGAGAACCTGTTCCTGCATAAAACAGAAAAAGCCCTGTCGGGAAACGAGGGCACCACTCAAAAGTATAACAACGACCCATCCGTTTGAACTGGTATCTATTGACTTCCTCCATGTGGACAAATGTAAGGGTGGTTATGAGTACATTTTGATAATCATTGACCATTTTACTCGATTTGCACAGGCCTATGCCACCACCTCAAAGTCAGGAAAGACAGTGGCCGACCAGTTGTTCAATGATTTTGCCCTCAAGTTTGGGTTTCCCACCCGAATTCACCATGATCAAGGGGGAGAGTTCGAAAGTCAGTTGTTCACTCAACTCAGCAAGTACAGTGGCTTCGCCGGCTCCAGGACCACCCCCTACCATCCACAAGGGAATGGGCAGGTGGAAAGATTTAATCGAACTTTACTGCAAATGATGAAAACCCTCACCGAAAGACAAAAATCCAATTGGAAGCAGTCACTCAACAAATTAATATTTGCGTACAATTGCACCAAATGTGAAGTTACTGGCTTTTCACCATTCCAGCTTCTTTTTGGTCGCTCTCCAAGGCTTCCCATCGATGCTGCTTTCGGACTCGACTCGAACCCCAGCTCTGTGAGCCACAGTGAGTACATGAAACGGTGGACCGAGGGGATGCAAGAAGCGTGTGAGATTGCAAGAGAACATGCTAAAAGGTGTGCTGACCGAAACAAGAGGAATTACGATCTCAAAGTGAGGTATACAAATCTAACTCCAGGGAGCAGGGTCCTGGTGAAAAATCTGACCCCGCGAGGCGGTACAGGAAAACTTCGAAGTTATTGGGAGAACGAAGTTCATGTCATCATACGTCAGGTTGCTGATGATATACCAGTCTACGAAGTGAAACCTGAACAGAGTAGAGGTCGCTCAAGAGTGTTGCACCACAACCTTCTGGCTTTGAACCAAGATGGCGGCGCGAGTACATCGCGAGGCTCAGCGTCTCTCCAGTTTTAGCATTTATATAGTGTATTTCTTGCTCATCTCGGGTCTGTTCGTCCAGAACAGTTGTGCATTTACATCGTACACCCGACAGGAGCTTTTGGATATCAGTTTACGCATGTCCGGAAGTTGCATCAGCAACATTCAACTCGTCCCTGAGATCGTCAGAACATCCGATGCTGCGCACCTCACATGGCCGGGCGGAAGTGCTCGTCGGCGGCGTCGAGATCGTAAACAAAGGCGGGGGAAGCGCGGAGGGCTAAGAGCTAGGCTAAAGCTAACACCACACCGGCTCTCTTTACCCAGCATTTTCCTTGCTAATGTTCGATCATTAGTGAACAAAATGGACGAGATCAGACTCCGCATCATCAACAGCAAAAGACTTTTGAACTGCAATGTCATAATCTTCACGGAAACATGGCTTCACAGCGGTATACCGGACAACGCTATTGAGTTAGCGGGCTACAACACACACCGGGCGGATAGAACGGCAGAGGAATCCGGTAAGACAAGAGGAGGTGGATTGTGCATCTACATCAACAAAACTTGGTGCACGAACTCTGTTATTGTCGGGAGACACTGCTCGGCTAACCTTGAGTTTCTCATGGTTAAATGTAGACCGTTTTATCTGCCACGGGAATTCACTTCCACCATTATAACGGCAGCTTATATTCCACCGGATGCTGATGCCAAGCTTGCTATGAAAGAACTTCATGCAGCCATCAGTAAACAACAGACTGCTCACCCGGAGGCTGCATTTATTGTTGCGGGAGATTTTAATCACTCAAACTTAAAGACAGTGCTCCCTAAATTTCATCAGCATGTTTCCTGCCACACAAGAGGAAACAAAACTTTGGACCATGTCTACACAAACATGGCTAAAGCTTACGCCGCGACACCCCTCCCCCACCTGGGACAATCTGATCACCTTTCTTTGTTCCTCACCCCCAAGTACATTAACCTCATTAATCGTGTGAAGCCATCAGTGAAGACCATCAAGGTGTGGCCTGCGGGGGCAGACTTTACACTCCAGGAAAGGTTTCTACACACAGACTGGAGTCTGTTTGCTTCTCAGGCCACCAGTGGCTCTCACACGGACATCAACAGCTACACCTCTTCTGTTTTGGACTACATAAATTCCACCATTGATAGTGTCACAACCCAGAAGCAGATCACCACGTACCCTAATCAGAAGCCATGGATGAACAAGGAAGTGCGCCTCCTGTTGAAAGCACGTAACACTGCCTTCCGATCGGATGATGCACATGCCTATAGTACTTCTAGGGCAAACCTGAAGAGGGGCATCAAAAAGGCCAAGCACTGCTATAAGCTGAAGCTAGAGGAGCATTTTTCCAATTCTGACCCTCGACGCATGTGGCAGGGCATCCAGGCCATCAGTGATTACAAACCTAACCACTCCACCCCCATAGCCACAGATGCCGTCTTCCTGAACGAGCTTAATGACTTTTATGCTCGCTTTGAGAGAGACAATAAGGAAACAGCTACCAAGCTCACACCCTCTGCTGACCACCCAATCATCACACTTAACTCCACTGATGTTCACAATGCACTAAGTCGGATCAACGCGCGCAAGGCTGCTGGCCCAGATGGCATCCCTGGTCGCGTACTCCGGGCATGTTCAGAGCAGCTCGCTGGGGTCTTCACGGACATATTCAATATGTCCCTCGCCCAAGCAGTGGTTCCAGCATGTTTTAAATCCACCTCCATTGTGCCCATCCCAAAACATTCAAACCCGACGTGCCTGAACGACTACCGCCCGGTAGCACTCACACCAATTGTCATGAAGTGCTTTGAGCGGCTGGTCCTGGCACACCTAAAGGACTCTTTACCACCCACACTGGACCCATACCAATTTGCCTATCGCAACAATAGGAGCACAGATGATGCAGTGTCCATGGCGCTGCACTCCGTGCTCACACATCTGGACAACAAGGACACTTATGCACGTATGCTGTTCGTAGACTTCAGTTCTGCATTCAATACCGTCATCCCTTCCAAACTAATCATCAAACTTGGAAACCTAGGCATCAACAACCCTACCTGCAATTGGATTATGGACTTCCTGACGAACAGGCCTCAGCTTGTTAAGTTAGGCCCCATCTGCTCCACCACCACCACCCTCAACACTGGTGTACCACAGGGCTGCGTACTGAGCCCCTTCCTCTACTCCCTTTTCACACTCGACTGCAGGCCTGTGAACGGATCTAACTCCTTCATCAAGTTTGCAGACGATACAACAGTGATTGGTCTCATCAGCAACAACGATGAGACTGCGTACAGGGAGGAGGTCCGGCACCTGGCCACATGGTGCTCAGCCAACAATCTGCTCCTTAACACCTCCAAGACAAAGGAGATCATCGTGGACTTCAGGAAGGCGAAAGGAGACACACACGACCCCATCCACATTAATGGAATGGCTGTTGAACGTGTTTCCAGTTTTAAGTTCCTGGGGACCCACATTTCGGAGGATCTGTCCTGGACCACCAACACCTCATGCCTGGTCAAGAAGGCTCACCAGCGTCTCTTCTTTCTGAGGACACTGAAGAAGAACCAACTGTCTTCAACTATCCTGGTGAACTTCTATCGCTGCACGATAGAGAGCATCCTGACCAACTGTGTCACAGTCTGGTACGGGAACTGTTCTGTTGCTGAGCGCAAGGCACTGCAGCGGGTGGTGAAAACAGCCCAGCGCATCACAGGGACTACACTTTCTGCCATTGAGGACATCCAGAAGAAACGCTGTCTGCGTCGAGCTCGCAGCATTCTCAAGGACTCCTCTCACCCCGCTCATAGACTGTTTACTCTCCTGCCTTCTGGTAGGCGCTTCCGGTGCCTCCGGACAAGAACCAGCAGACTAAGAAACAGCTTTTTTCCCAGAGCTGTTTCATCATTGAACTCTGCCCCCCACTGATTCCACTACCTCTCATACCTTTAACTCCAATGCTGCTACAACATTGTTTACATTGCACTACAGGGCTGCATGCATGACTGAACTGTACACACCAGTACTTCATGTTATCTGCTCTACTGGACTGTTTACACACACACAGCATCATTTGCACTCTATACTGCTCACTTGCACACCAGGAATATTTAACTGAATGCTCATTTGCACTAATGGACCACTTCCATAACTGCATTAACCTATATACTGCACTGTAATTCTATTAACTGCATCTACTCATCTATTGCACTGTAACTTCAATAACTGCATTAACTAATCAACTGCACGGTAATTCTATTAACTGCATCTAGCCATCAATTGCACTGTAACTTCAATAACTGCATTAACTAATCAACTGCACGGTAATTCTATTAACTGCATCTAGTCATCAATTGCACTGTAACTTCAATAACTGCATTAACTAATCAACTGCACGGTAATTCTATTAACTGCATATAGTCATCAATTGCACTGTAACTTCAATAACTGCATTAACTAATCTACTGCTCTGTAACCTTATTAACTGCATTAACTCATCTTCTGGACTGCAACCTATTAACTACATTAATTCGTATACTGCACCGTAACTTTAATAACTGCATCAACTTCTACAACTGCATTAACTCACCTATTGCACTGCAACTTTAATAGCCAATGTCAATAATTTATGCATACCTAAGTCACTTGCACTATTTTAGTCTAAATTATTATCTGTTCATATCCACCTGTACATTAATGCTCATAGTATATAGTCATCTGTATATATTGTTCATAGTTACTGTCATATTTTCATAGAACACACCTACTGCAAAATATTTTTATAGTCCATGCCCACTGTATTATATTTTTCATATTGTATTCTGTATTTATTCTAACTGTATATCCTGCACTTGCAAACTGCACTTCTGGTTAGACCTAAACTACGTTTCGTTACACTGTACTTGTATATGTGTAATGACAATAAAGTTGAATCTAATCTAATCTAATCTAATCTTCTCCTTCCCTGTGATCACTTACCCTTTGAAACTGCACCAAAACATACCCCCACATCAAAACCAAAGCACCAACAGATGAAAGGACGAGCCCAGCCTCCTGGGGAGAGAGAAAAACATTCAGAAAGTGAGAGTGAGGAAGAGGAATATCACCTTCGTGTAGGACCTAGTCAAATGAGAAGGGGAAGCAGTGATCATCTGAGAAAGAAAGAGATGTTACCACCTCAGTCAGTACCCTGCGAGGATGATTCCAGTCTTCCTGAGTTGATAGAGCCAATGCCCCAGTCGCACGTGAGAGAGTTAGAGATGGGACAACCAGAACCTACCGCTATATCTGAACCGAGACAAGAACCTCAGGCACACAAACAGATTGCTGAACAAGTAGACCGAGATTTACCTGTTGGAGAAGTAGCCGAGACACCTGAATTCAGAAATCTAAGACCAGAGCGAATAAATGAGTCCCAGCTTGTCATGAGGAAACGACGGCCCCCAAAAAGATTTACCTATGATCATTTTGGGACTCCATCATGTTACAATGTGCAAATAATGGGTAGTCCATACTATCCTCAAGTAATTGCCACTGGTGCAACAGCTTTAAACCCCTGGCTACCAATGCCACCTCATTATACTCAGCAACATGTGTCTTACTAATAATGAACTGTAGTTTCCTTGAACTTCATCCCTGAATAGCCATTCTATGGCCTGTGTACAGTGTGAACTGCCATCTCAATGCCTTAAAACCATTACACAGGGACTGTTTGTTGTTTCTTAGTAAGTGCATACTGCAAGAACTATAAACTTCTCACACTTAGAGGAAATAGACAAGCAATTGTTTCCCAAAGCAACTATTGTTGGTGATAAGTAACTGTTGAGAATGCTACATTGTTACAATTTAAAATTCCATGGGACTGTTTACTAACAATTGTTGAGATCTCTTTAGCATTTGCCCGTACTCTCATGTACTACCTACCTACAGGAACTGTTATAAACATATCCCAAAGAGTTCTTTAAATGGAACAGGAACAAAAACTTTGGAACTATGTGCCTTCACGACATTGTTCTACGGACTTTGAACTCTTTAATTGTTATTTTTTTTTATATATGTATAGAGAGAGTGTCCCCTCGAGTTGTGCATCAGCCTGGATCCGAGGGTTTTTTCTTGGTGGTTTGACACTGAAATAGACTTGGTACTCTTAAGAAACATTGTGTACATTTCTACGGAGTAACGTATGTTAAGGAAATGTTTGTGACCATAAGTCAATTGTAAATAACTAGCTAGCGAACAAAACAAAATATTTCCGGTGATGTGTCATTGTTGCAGTATTATTACAGCTTTGTTCTATTGTTGGGTGTTTAATCCATTTTTATGTCTAGACAAGTAAAGATGTAACTATGCACGGAAATTTACCACTTCATGTGGCCTTCTACTGTTGTATAAGTGTAACGTGCCATAAAGAGAGAGATAAACAAAGTGTTGATGCTTTGGACTTTGTGTTTAGATGTCGGGGCGACATCTTATCTCGTGGGGGAGAGTGTGGTATACTGAAAGTTGACTGTCAATTTAAGTTCATGTAGTTCGTTAAAATAATGTTGTTATATATTTATTTGAGTATTTTGCGTAGAAAGTTGCGTACCTGCGCGATGACGTCACTGCACGTAATGGGGAAGAACGTCGCGACGCGCTTCATTTCCAGTAAGAACACTGATAAGGAAGCAACGCGTCCGTCTTGTTCTTTTATATAATCTTCTCCTCATTGCAGGTAATTGTAATTTTTATGTGTGACATATACATAGCGATGTAACGGTGTTTATTAAGTCATTAATCTCTTATTTTTATTTTAATGAACGATGTATAAAAGAGAGCATGGTTAGCACGTGCGTTTGTATCGCAATGGTGCTACTCCACAAGAGTTTAAGTATGTTTGTGAAAGTGAATGTAATCTTGTGTTGTAAATGTTAAGCGTTATTTTCTCTCTGTTATGAATTGTTATCTAAGCGTGATTGACGTTAACGATCTATGAGTACTGAATGCTATTATCAGAGTGGATGTTACGTCACTGATCATTTCTCTATGTTGGGTAAACATATGTTTGAATCATTCATGCTGTTCTTTTACATTTTAAATATATTCAATGTCATTACATTAAACATTTTCCAGTAAGAACACTGATAAGGAAGCAACGCGTCCGTCTTGTTCTTTTATATAATCTTCTCCTCATTGCAGGAGTACTACATATGCAGGTCATCTCTTCTGATGCACATGGATGTGTAGTAAAGCTCTCACATTAACGTGTGTCTCTTGTAGACGTACAAAAGAAACCAAAGCCGATGCTCGCCGACGGCATCAGCCCGTTGTCCGAGCGCAGAGACCCAGCGCGCCCTGACGAGCGACTCTAGTAGCATGTTGGCTTGGGCCAAGGCGATAGATCACCGTGGCAACTTGCTGGTGTCGCGACTGGTTTTATACGGCATATCGGCGACGCTCCAACCGACGACGGTTGGTGAGGAAATTTACATTCACGTTTAACGTTAACAACACGAATCAGACAGAGCGTTTTTATTGTACACACTTTTGTTGAAAACGGAACTCGAAACACAATGATATTTATAAACGAGTAGTCACAGAATGACATTTCCAGACCTAGCTCATTAATTATGCAAAACAACAGCCAATGGCGGTTCTCCAACTGCATACAAAGCAATATTTGAATCGGTCATTCAGAGATTGTTGGCCTCCAAATAAAAAGCTTTTGCTTATATCGTGTCGTCATTCTTTTCACCACCTAATCAATGAAATCAACGGGACTTGATGTACACGTTTGAAAAAGCAAACTCTCTGTTCGATGTGAAACGTCTCGGTTACGTATGTAACCTCTGTTCCCTGATGGAGGGAACAAGACGTTGTGTCGAAGCCGACAGATGGGGTTCGCCCTTGAGAACCAGTCATCTCTGACTATTTTGAAAAGGCCAATGAAATTTGGCGAATGAAATTTGCATGCCGGGCCCCGCCCCCGGAAATCCGGGTATAAAAGGGGAGCCGGCGTGCTCATTCATTTACCTTGTGTGCTGAGGAGCCTAAAAGCATCTCGTGACTGCTGCAGCGGACGGCTATTGTCGTGGCAAGAAGGACACAACGTCTTGTTCCCTCCATCAGGGAACAGAGGTTACATACGTAACCGAGACGTTCCCTTTCTGTCGGTCTCTCGACGTTGTGTCGAAGCCGACAGATGGGGTTCCTATGGAAAACGCCACGGCAATAATCGCGTCACAATCTCCAGCGAAGCGACGTTGGCCAGCCTAGGCGAGTCGGACGAAGCGCTCTCGCGAGATTGTAACCTTCCAGTAGGTAGACAGGGGGACCCAGAGCTTCCAAGAAAAGATGGGTAGCCCCTGTCCTCTGTCAACTCAGACGGCCCCAATGGCGAGAGCCGTCCGGACCTAGGACCACTGGGTAAGCGCTATTCCCTCAAGGGGGAGGTGCGCTACGGAGACCACTTCCCACCCTCGGGGGGAATACAGTGGAGAAACAGCATGGTCTTACCGGCAGGGAAGAACTCATGGGAGGTATGTGCGAGAATCCGCAGGGTGGATGCTCACCCGGGGAAGGTCACGAGTTCCGGGGGAACAGCTCATGACGGAATCTCAGACGGAACCACCCTGCTGGGGGGTTACCACGTCTGGAGCACTGAGGTCGGTTAGAGTCACACATAGATAACTCAACTTGTGCCCGCCAAAGGTGGCAGGCTGCTCCGCCCAGCCCGCTGCCTTGAGTGCTTAGTGATGGATGGAATGCCTATTCTTCGCCCGAGGGGAAAGAAGGGAGGCAGATTATTGCGCACTGACCCCCCCCAAGAGGGGGGCTGGCGCTTGTCGCAGGCGTACGCCCTGCCGGCCGCCGGTCTTACCTGGTGTTATCCTGCAAGACTCGAGCTGACACCGGATCCACGCGGAGGTTGTAGAACCTCGCGAAGGTGTGGGGCGTAGCCCAACCCGCAGCTCTGCATATGTCTGCCAGAGAGGCGCCCCGAGCCAGTGCCCACGAGGAGGCAACACCCCTGGTGGAGTGCGCCCTCACTGCCAGCGGGCACGGGCAATCTTGAGATCGGTACGCCGCCATGACGGCGTCCACGATCCAGTGCGCCAGTCTCTGTTTGGAGACAGCTTTCCCCTTCTGCTGACCTCCAAAACAAACAAAGAGCTGCTCAGAGCCTCTGAAGCTCTGCGTGCGGTCCACGTAGAGGCGCAAGGCGCGTACTGGACACAACACGGACGGGGTTGGGTCTTCCTCCCCGGTGGGGAGCGCCTGCAAGGTCACCACCTGGTCCCGGAAGGGAGTGGTGGGAACCTTGGGCACGTAGCCGGGCCGAGGTCTCAGGATCACGTGAGAATCACCGGGCCCGAAATTTAGGCACTCTGTGGACACGGAAAATGCTTGCAGATCCCCCACCCTCTTGATGGAGGCGAGCGCCGTCAGGAGAGCCGTCTTCATCGAGAGATGAGAAAGATCGGTCTCTCCGAGGGGCTCGAAGGGAGCCCTCTGGAGGCCCGCCAGGACCACATTGAGGTCCCAAGAGGGTACGGAGCGCGATCGAGGTGGGTTAAGCCTCCTCGCGCCCCTGAGGAACCTGATGATCAGGTCATGCTGCCCTAGAGGTTTTCCAGCAACTGGTTCGTGATGAGCGGCGATAGCGGCTACATACACTTTCAGTGTGGACGGAGAGAGTTTACTCTCCAACCTCTCCTGCAGGAAGGACAGCACGTGCCTGACCGAGCAAATCCGTGGGTCTTCTCTGCGAGAAAAACACCAAGACGAGAAGAGGCGCCACTTAAAGGCGTACAGCCGCCTCGTGGCAGGTGCCCTAGCCTGAGTGATGGTCTCCACCACCGCGGGGGGTAGACCACTCAGGATCTCCTCGTCCCATCCAGGAGCCAGACGTGGAGGTTCCAGAGGTCTGGTCTCGGGTGCCGCAACATGCCCTTCCCCTGAGAAAGAAGGTCCTTCGTCAGGGGAATCGGCCAGGGGGGAGTTGTCGTCAGGAGCATTAACTCCGAGAACCAAGTCCGGTTGGGCCAGTACGGCGCAACTAGTACCACTTGATGCTCCTCTTCCCTGACCTTGCACAGGACCTGTGCAATGAGGCTCACTGGGGGGAAGGCGTACTTCTGCTTGTCCCGTGGCCAGCTGTGCGCTAGGGCATCCGTGCCGAGGGGGCCCTCGGTCAGGGAGTACCAAAGCGGGCAATGGGTGGTGTCCAGGGAGGCAAACAGGTCCACCTGTGCCTGCCCGAACTGCACCCAAATAAGCTGGACCGCACGGGGGTGGAGTCGCCACTCTCCACGGGGCGTCGACTGACGAGAGAGCGCATCGGCTGTCTGGTTCAGGTCGCCCGGTATGTGAGTGGCACGCAGAGACTTCGTCACCTGCTGACTCCACAGGAGGAGGCGTCGGGCAAGTTGCGTTAACTGTCGTGAGCGTATACCCCCCTGGCGGTTGATATACGCTACGGCAGTCATGTGACCAGAACGTGCTGGCCCTGCACGAGGGACCGTAGTCCCTTGAGTGCCAACAGAACAGCCAACAACTCTAGGCGGTTGATATGCCAACACAGCTGGGACTCCGTCCAAAGACCCGCCACTGTGTGCCCTTTGCACACCGCACCCCAACCCCGTAAGGAGGCGTCGGTCGTTACCACGACGCGCCTCGGGACCTGCCCCATGGGGACGCCAGTCCGTAGGAAGGTCACTGATGACCACGGGGTTAGGATACGACGGCAGAGAGTTGACATGACGATCAACCTCCTGCCTGCGTGCCACGCTCTCCAGGGAACTCGTCTCTGTAGCCAGTGCTGCAGCGGTCTCATGTGCATCAACCCGAGGGGAATTACCCCCGCCGAGGACGACATGTGGCCCAGGAGCCTCTGAAAAAGTTTCAGGGGGACCGCTGGTCGCTGCTTGAAGTGTTTCAGGCAGTTCAGCACTGACTGTGCGCGCTCTGTCGTGAGCCGCGCCGTCATGGAGACAGAGTCGAGTTCCATACCGAGAAAAAAGGAACTCTGCGCCGGGGAGAGTTGGCTCTTCTCTCGGTTGACCCGTAACCCCAAGGTCTAGGTGCCGGAGCACCAGATCCCTGTGTGTACACAACAGTTCTCGCGAGTGTGCTAAGATAAGCCAGTCGTCGAGATAGTTGAGTACCCGCACACCTCTCTCCCTGAGGGGAGTGAGGGCGGCTTCCACGACCTTCGTAAAGGCACGTGGGGACAGGGACAGACCGAATGGGAGGACCCTGTACAGATATGCTCGCCCCTCGAAAGCGAACCGTAGGTACGGCCGGTGACAAGGGAGAATCGAGACATGAAAGTACGCGTCCTTCAGGTCGATAGCCACGAACCAATCTTGACGCCTGACGGACGCCAAGATGCGCCTCTGCGTGAGCATCCTGAACGGCAGCTTCTGGAGGTGCTTGTTCAGGGTACGCAGATCTAGAATGGGGCGCAACCCTCCACCCTTCTTGGGGACGATGAAGTACGGGCTGTAGAACCCGCTGGACATCTCGGCCGAGGGGACGGGCTCGATCGCTCCCTTCACCAGAAGGGTTGCCACCTCCTCCCGCAGCACGGGAGCATCTCTGCCTCTGACCGAGGTAAAGAGGATGCCCCGAAACTTGGGTGGAGGTCTGGCAAACTGGATCGAGTATCCGAGACGGATCGTGTTCTCCAGCCACCTTGACGGTCTGGTGAGTGCTAACCAAGCACTCAAAGACTGCGACAGGGGCACTAGAGGTACGATCTGCTTCATCGCCCCTGGGGAGGGCGGTTCGCTGGCTAGCGGTGCCGGCCCTGCCTCGTGGGGGGGCCGGCTCCGCTGATTTGCCTGCCTGGCGGCGCAGCTCAACGCACCGTCGAGGTGAAAGTGCTGAGGAAAAGGGCCTAGCAGATGTTGGGACGGGGCAGGGACCGTCCCTTTCCGACCCGTCAGCGATGGAATGGCTGGGGTCGGGCCCGATCTCGATCTCGCCGGGTCCGGCTCGTCAGGAACGCTTCTGCTTCCGCGGCGGCTGCTGACGAGACGGTGGTCGCTTCTTCTCCGTCCTCTTCCGGGGGGCCGCCTGAGGAGGGGGCGCCGGAGCTGACGAAGAGGAAGGCCGGGGCTGCTGGGAGGCAGACGTTCCACGGGACCTCGACGGCCGAAATGCGGTCGGGTCGCGGCGGGGCAGGATGTGCTTAATGGCCTCCGTCTGCTTCTGCACTGCCGAGAACTGCCTGGAGAAGTCCTCGACAGTGTCACCAAACAGCCCTCCTTGCGAGATGGGAGCATCGAGGAAGCGAACTTTCTCGGCTTCACGCATCTGCGCAAGGTTTAGCCAGAGGTGTCTCTCGTGGACCACTAGTGTGGACATCGCTCGACCCAAAGCTCGCGCTGTCACCTTCGTTGCCCGGAGGGCAAGGTCGGTGGCAGCGCGGAGCTCCTGCATAACCTTCGGGTCGGTCTTACCCTCGTGGAGCTCTTTCAGTGCCTTGGCCTGATGGACCTGCAGGATGGCCATGGCATGAAGAGCTGAGGCAGCTTGTCCAGCAGCGTTATAGGATTTCGACACCAGCGATGCCGAAACCCTACACGGCTTGGACGGGAGTCTAGGTCGAGACCTCCAGGTGGCCGCCGTCTGCGGGCACAGGTGCACCGCGACTGCACGTTCAGCCTGGGGGACATCAACGTAGCCTCTAGCTGCCCCGCCATCGAGGGAAGAAAGGGCGATAGAGTCAGCATGACGGGAACGAGCCGAAAAGGGGGCGTTCCAGGTCTTGCTGAGCTCCTCATGCACCTCGGGGAAAAAAGGTACAGGGGGCGTGCGCGGCTTGGAGCCGTGCTCGGACCCGATGTACCAATTATCCAGCCGCGAGCGTTGGGGCGTGGGCGGTGCGGTGCACTGCAGCCCGATGCTCGCGGCGGCCCGATAGAGCATGGCTGACATCTCGACGTCTGCCTTTTCCTGAACTCTATCTCCGGACGGAGACGGCTCGAAGGAATCGTCAGGGTCGGATGCCAGGAGGTCGCCCTCCGATGCTGCGAGGGACATCTCATCGTCGTCACGCATCGAGTCCGATTGTGTGACAAAGGAGTAAGACGGTGTGGAACCGTCTTCCTGGGAACGGCCAGACGAGCGAGTCGGGGCGTGAACGGTCCGCGAGCCATCGGCTGACGGGTTTACGCTCACGGAAATCCCCATGCCACCCAAGCTGCTCGCCGCTGCTGACGGCGGGGCTGTGGCCACCGCGGTCGCAGAGCGGGAAGCAGACGAGGTGGTGGCTGGCTCTCGAAAGAGCGCAGCCACCCGTGACCGCAACGTCTGTATCGCCATCTGCCCGCAGTGCGGGCAGGATGACTCCACGAATGCTGCCTCAGCGTGTTGGACCCGCAAACACCTGACGCAAGCATCGTGTCCGTCCCCCTCCTCAATGAGGGAACCGCAACCACGAGAGCAGCGGGACATGCCACGCTGAGAAATTTGCTCTTTTAGAATATATCTCTTTCAGAAACACCTCTGGAACTGCTGAAACGCCGGGGGGATGATCGCTCGGAAGGGACAATCCGCTGCACCACGTCAGGGATTCAGCTGTCGTAGTCATTCGATGCATAGGCTCCGAAGAACAAAAGGTAAATGAATGAGCACGCCGGCTCCCCTTTTATACCCGGATTTCCGGGGGCGGGGCCCGGCATGCAAATTTAA
Organism: Barbatula barbatula; assembly: GCF_947034865.1. NCBI lineage: Eukaryota > Metazoa > Chordata > Actinopteri > Cypriniformes > Nemacheilidae > Barbatula > Barbatula barbatula. Next base: position 6,580,556 of record NC_136773.1, read on the forward strand.
TTCGCCAAATTTCATTGGCCTTTTCAAAATAGTCAGAGATGACTGGTTCTCAAGGGCGAACCCCATCTGTCGGCTTCGACACAACGTCGAGAGACCGACAGAAAGGGAACGGGCCTTTTAGGACATATAGATTAACGAAAACAACGTTGCATGATATTACCAATCCTGTTTCGGAGCTACAGTATATACTCGGAAAGCTTGTTTCTGACATTCTAACAGCTCAATTAGAGCATTTCAGTAATGAACTGGGTTCTTTGTCAAAACTGAGTTTCTCATCAGCCTCTGATGCACTTTATCACAAAATGCAGTTTTCAGCTCAGAAAGCTTGTTTCTGACATTCTAACAGCTCAATTAGAGCATTTTAGTAATGAAGAGTGTTCTTTGTCAAAACTGACATTATCATCATCCACTGATGCACTTTGTCACAAAATGCTGTTCTCAGCTCAGAAAGCTTGTTTCTGACATTCTAACAGCTCAATTAGAGCATTTCAGTGATGAACTGCCTTCTATGTCAAAACTGACATTCTCATCAACCACTGATGCACTTTGTCACTAAATGCAGTTTCAGCTCAGAAAGCTTGTTTCTGACATTCTAACAGCTCAACTAGAGCATTTTAGTAATAAACAGTGTTCTTTTGTCAAAACTGACATTCTCATCATCCACTGATGCACTTTGTCACAAAATGCAGTTTTCAGCTCAGAAAGCTTGTTTCTGACATTATAACAGCTCATTTAGAGCATTTCAGTAATGAACAGTGTTCTTTGTCAAAACTGACATTCTCATCATCCACTGATGCACTTTGTCACAAAATGCAGTTCTCAGCTCAGAAAGCTTGTTTCTGACATTCTAACAGCTCAATTAGAGCATTTTAGTAATAAACAGTGTTCTTTTGTCAAAACTGACATTCTCATCATCCACTGATGCACTTTGTCACAAAATGCAGTTTTCAGCTCAGAAAGCTTGTTTCTGACATTCTAACAGCTCAATTAGAGCATTTTAGTAATAAACAGTGTTCTTTTGTCAAAACTGACATTCTCATCACCACTGATGCACTTTGTCACAAAATGCAGTTTTCAGCTCAGAAAGCTTGTTTCTGACATTCTAACAGCTCATTTAGAGCATTTCAGTGATGAACTGTCTTCTTTGTCAAAACTGAATTTCTCAACATCCTCTGATGCACTTTGTCCAAAATGTGATTTTCAGCTCAGAAAGCTTGTTTCTGACATTCTAACAGCTCATTTAGAGCATTTCAGTGATGAACTGTCTTCTTACTCAAAACTGAATTTCTCATCATCCTCTGATGCACTTTGTCACAAAATACAGTTTTCAGCTCAGAAAGCTTGTTTCTGACATTCTAACAGCTCATTTAGGGCATTTCAGTAATGAACAGTGTTCTTTGTCGAAACTGACATTCTCGTCATCCACTGATGCACTTTGTCACAAAATGCAGTTTTCAGCTCAGAAAGCTTGTTTCTGAAATTCTAACAGCTCATTTAGGGCATTTCAGTAATGAACAGTGTTCTTTGTCGAAACTGACATTCTCATCATCCAGTGATGCACTTTGTCACAAAATGTAGTTCTCAGCTCAGAAAGCTTGTTTCTGACATTCTAACAGCTCAATTAGACCATTTAAGTGATGAACTGTCTTCTTACTCAAAACTGAATTTCTCATCATCCTCTGATGCACTTTGTCACAAAATGCAGTTTTCAGCTCAGAAAGCTTGTTTCTGACATTCTAACAGCTCAATTAGAGCATTTTAGTAATGAACAGTGTTCTTTGTCAAAACTGAATTTCTCATCATCCACTGATGCACTTTGTCACAAAATGCAGTTCTCCGCTCAGAAAGCTTGTTTCTGACATTCTAACAGCTCAATTAGAGCATTTCAGTGATGAACTGTCTTCTTTGTCAAAACTGAATTTCTCAACATCCTCTGATGCACTTTGTCACAAAATGTGATTTTCAGCTCAGAAAGCTTGTTTCTGACATTCTAACAGCTCAATTAGAGCATTTTAGTAATGAACAGTGTTCTTTGTCAAAATGACATTCTCATCATCCAATGATGCATTTTGTCACAAAATGCAGTTTGCAGCTCAGAAAGCTTGTTTCTGACATTCTAACAGCTCAATTAGAGCATTTCAGTAATGAACAGTGTTCTTTGTCAAAACTGACATTCTCATCATCCACTGATGCACTTTGTCACAAAATGTAGTTCTCAGCTCAGAAAGCTTGTTTCTGACATTCTAACAGCTCAATTAGAGCATTTTAGTAATAAACAGTGTTCTTTTGTCAAAACTGACATTCTCATCATCCACTGATGCACTTTGTCACAAAATGCAGTTTTCAGCTCAGAAAGCTTGTTTCTGACATTCTAACAGCTCAATTAGAGCATTTTAGTAATAAACAGTGTTCTTTTGTCAAAACTGACATTCTCATCACCACTGATGCACTTTGTCACAAAATGCAGTTTTCAGCTCAGAAAGCTTGTTTCTGACATTCTAACAGCTCATTTAGAGCATTTCAGTGATGAACTGTCTTCTTTGTCAAAACTGAATTTCTCAACATCCTCTGATGCACTTTGTCCAAAATGTGATTTTCAGCTCAGAAAGCTTGTTTTTGACATTCTTAACACCTCAATTAGAGCATTTCAGTGATGAACTGTCTTCTTACTCAAAACTGAATTTCTCATCATCCTCTGATGCACTTTGTCACAAAATGCAGTTTGCAGCTCAGAAAGCTTGCTTCTGACATTCTAACAGCTCAATTAGAGCATTTCAGTAATGAACAGTGTTCTTTGTCAAAACTGACATTCTCATCATCCATGGATGCACTTTGTCACAAAATGTGATTTTCAGCTCAGAAAGCTTGTTTCTGACATTCTAACAGCTCAATTAGAGCATTTTAGTAATGAACAGTGTTCTTTGTCAAAAACGACATTCTCATCATCCACTGATGCACTTTGTCACAAAATGCAGTTTGCAGCTCAGAAAGCTTGTTTCTGACATTCTAACAGCTCAATTAGAGCATTTCAGTAATGAACAGTGTTCTTTGTCAAAACTGACTTTCTCATCATCCTCTGATGCACTTTGTCACAAACTGTAGTTCTCAGCTCAGAAAGCTTGTTTCTGACATTCTAACAGCTCAATTAGAGCATTTTAGTAATAAACAGTGTTCTTTTGTCAAAACTGACATTCTCATCATCCACTGATGCACTTTGTCACAAAATGCAGTTTTCAGCTCAGAAAGCTTGTTTCTGACATTCTAACAGCTCAATTAGAGCATTTTAGTAATGAACAGTGTTCTTTGTCAAAACTGACATTCTCATCATCCACTGATGCACTTTGTCACAAAATGCAGTTCTCAGCTCAGAAAGCTTGTTTCTGACATTCTAACAGCTCAATTAGAGCATTTCATTGATGAACTGTCTTCTTTGTCAAAACTGAATTTCTCAACATCCTCTGATGCACTTTGTCACAAAATGTGATTTTCAGCTCAGAAAGCGTGTTTCTGACATTCTAACAGCTCAATTAGAGCATTTTAGTAATGAACAGTGTTCTTTGTCAAAAATGACATTCTTATCATCCACTGATGCACTTTGTCACAAAATGCAGTTTGCAGCTCAGAAAGCTTGTTTCTGACATTCTAACAGCTCAATTAGAGCATTTCAGTAATGAACAGTGTTCTTTGTCAAAACTGACATTCTCATCATCCACTTATGCACTTTGTCACAAAATGTAGTTCTCAGCTCAGAAAGCTTGTTTCTGACATTCTAACAGCTCAATTAGAGCATTTTAGTAATAAACAGTGTTCTTTTGTCAAAACTGACATTCTCATCATCCACTGATGCACTTTGTCACAAAATGCAGTTTTCAGCTCAGAAAGCTTGTTTCTGACATTCTAACAGCTCAATTAGAGCATTTCAGTGATGTACTGTCTTCTTACTAAAAACTGAATTTCTCATCATCCTCTGATGCACTTTGTCACAAAATGTGATTTTCAGCTCAAGAAAGCTTGTTTCTGACATTCTAACACCTCAATTAGAGCATTTCAGTGATGAACTGTCTTCTTACTCAAAACTGAATTTCTCATCATCCTCTGATGCACTTTGTCACAAAATGCAGTTTTCAGCTCAGAAAGCTTGTTTCTGACATTCTAACAGCTCAATTAGAGCATTTCAGTGATGAACTATCTTCTTTGTCAAAACTGAGTTTCTCATCATCCTCTGATGCACTTTCTCACAAAATGCAGTTTTCAGCTCAGAAAGCTTGTTTCTGACATTCTAACAGCTCAATTAGAGCATTTCAGTGATGAACTGTCTTCTTTGTCAAAACTGAATTTCTCATCATCCTCTGATGCACTTTGTCACAAAATGCAGTTTTCAGCTCAGAAAGCTTGTTTCTGACATTCTAACAGCCCAATTCGAGCATTTCAGTGATGAACTGTCTTCTTTGTCAAAACTGAGTTTCTCATCATCCTCTGATGCACTTTCTCACAAAATGCAGTTTTCATCTCAGAAAGCTTGTTTCTGACATTCTAACAGCTCAATTAGAGCATTTCAGTAATGAACTGGGTTCTTTGTGAAAACTGAGTTTCTCATCAGCCTCTCATGCACTTTGTCACAAAATGCAGTTTTCATCTCAGAAAGCTTGTTTCTGACATTCTAACAGCTCAATTAGAGCATTTCATTGATGAACTGTCTTCTTTGTCAAAACTGAGTTTCTCATCATCCTCTGATGCACTTTCTCACAAAATGCAGTTTTCAGCTCAGAAAGCTTGTTTCTGACATTCTAACAGCTCAATTAGAGCATTTCAGTAAAGAACAGTGTTCTTTGTCAAAACTGACATTCTCATCATCCACTGATGCACTTTGTCACAAAATGCAGTTCTACCAGAAAGACTCGTGAAACATAGAACGATATATGATATTTATTATGTAACAATATATTTGTTTGGGCGTAGGCCCCGTCCGATGAAGGGATCATGGCAAAATGATTCTGGAGTTCCTGCCTGAAGATAAGGCAGGAGCGGAGCCTACCCCCGGACTGAGGACGGGGCCAGACCTGGTGGTGGTGGTGGAGGGGAGGATGGGGGTTTTCACTCGTGCGTTAGTTTCTGTGAACGAAAGAGAAGGTAAGTACAATCCTTTTTTACTACGTGCTGAGGGATGATAGGCTAACTGGTAATTGATTATGACGTGAGGAGTCTTCCTGATAGAACTTGCGCAAAGCTTGCATTTTTGACAGAAAACACTGTTCATTACCTAAATGCTCTAATTGAGCTGTTAGAATGTCAGAAACAAGCTTTCTGAGCTGCAAACTGCATTTTGTGACAAAGGTCAATAGAGGATGATGAGAAATTCAGTTTTGACAAAGAAGACAGTTCATCACTGAAATGCTCTAATTGAGCTGTTAGAATGTCAGAAACAAGCTTTCTGAGCTGAAAACTGCTTTTTGTGACAAAGGGCATCAGGATGATGAGAAATTCAGTTTTGACAAAGAAGACAGTTCATCACTGAAATGCTCTAATTGAGCTGTTAGAATGTCAGAAACAAGCTTTCTGAGCTGGAAACTGCATTTTGTGACAAAGTGCATCAGAGGATGATGAGAAATTCAATTTTGACAAAGAAGACAGCTCATCACTGAAATGCTCTAATTGAGCTGTTAGAATGTCAGAAACAAGCTTTCTGAGCTGAAAACTTCATTTTGTGACAAAGTGCATCAGTGGATGATGAGAAATTCAGTTTTGACAAAGAACACTGTTCATTACTGAAATGCTCTAATTGAGCTGTTAGAATGTCAGAAACAAGCTTTCTGAGCTGAAAACTGCATTTTTTGACAAAGTGCATCAGAGGATGATGAGAAATTCAATTTTGACAAAGAAGACAGTTCATCACTGAAATGCTCTAATTGAGCTTTTAGAATGTCAGAAACAAGCTTTCTGAGCTGAAAACTGCATTTTGTGACAAAGTGCATCAGAGGATGATTAGAAACTCAGTTTTGACAAAGAACACTGTTCATTACTGAAATGCTACGATTGAGCTGTTAGAATGTCAGAAACAAGCTTTCTGAGCTGAAAACTTCATTTTGTGAGAAAGTGCATCAGAGGATGATGAGAAATTCAGTTTTGAGTAAGAAGACAGTTCATCACTGAAATGCTCTAATTTAGATGCTAGAATGTCAGAAACAAGCTTTCTCAGCTGAAAACTGCATTTTGTGACAAAGTGCATCAGAGGATGATGAGAAATTCAGTTTTGACAAAGAAGACAGTTCATCACTGAAATGCTCTAATTTAGATGTTAGAATGTCAGAAACAAGCTTTCTCAGCTGAAAACTGCATTTTGTGACAAAGTGCATCAGAGGCTGATGAGAAACTCAGTTTTGACAAAGAACACTGTTCATTACTGAAATGCTCTAATTGAGCTGTTAGAATGTCAGAAACAAGCTTTCTGAGCTGAAAACTGCATTTTGTGACAAAGTGCATCAGAGGATGATGAGAAATTCAGTTTTGACAAAGAATACAGTTCATTACTGAAATGCTCTAATTGAGCTGTTAGAATGTCAGAAACAAGCTTTCTGAGCTGAAAACTGCATTTTGTGACAAAGTGCATCAGAGGATGATGAAAAACTCAGTTTTGACAAAGAACACTGTTCATTACTGAAATGCTCTAATTGAGCTGTTAGAATGTCAGAAACAAGCTTTCTGAGCTGAGAACTGCATTTTGTGACAAAGTGCATCAGAGGATGATGAGAAATTCAGTTTTGACAAAGAACACTGTTCATTGCTGAAATGCTCTAAATGAGCTGTTAGAATGTCAGAAACAAGCTTTCTGAGCTGAAAACTGCATTTTGTGACAAAGAGCATCAGAGGATGATGAGAAATTCCATTTTGACAAAGAACACTGTTCATCACTGAAATGCTCTAATTGAGCTGTTAGAATGTCAGAAACAAGCTTTCTGAGCTGAAAACTGCATTTTGTGAGAAAGTGCATCAGAGGATGATGAGAAACTCAGGTTTAACAAAGAACACTGTTCATTACTGAAATGCTCTAATTAAGCTGTTAGAATGTCAGAAACAAGCTTTCTGAGCTGAAAACTGAATTTTGTGAGAAAGTGCATCAGAGGATGATGAGAAACTCAGGTTTAACAAAGAACACTGTTCATTACTGAAATGCTCTAATTGAGCTGTTAGAATGTCAGAAACAAGCTTTCTGAGCTGAAAACTGAATTTTGTGACAAAGTGCATCAGAGGATGATGAGAAACTCAGGTTTAACAAAGAACACTGTTCATTACTAAAATGCTCTAATTAAGCTGTTAGAATGTCAGAAACAAGCTTTCTGAGCTGAAAACTGCATTTTGTGACAAAGTGCATCAGAGGATGATGAGAAATTCAATTTTGACAAAGAAGACAGTTCATTACTGAAATACTCTAATTGAGCTGTTAGAATATCAGAAACAAGCTTTCTGAGCTGAAAACTGCATTTTGTGACAAAGTGCATCAGAGGATGATGAGAAATTCAGTTTTGACAAAGAATACAGTTCATCACTGAAATGCTCTAATTGAGCTGTTAGAATGTCAGAAACAAGCTTTCTGAGCTGAAAACTGCATTTTGTGACAAAGTGCATCAGAGGATCATGAGAAATTCAGTTTTGACAAAGAAGACAGTTCATCACTGAAATGCTCTAATTGAGCTGTTAGAATGTCAGAAACAAGGTTTCTGAGCTGAAAACTGCATTTTGTGACAAAGGGCATCAGGATAATGAGAAATTCAGTTTTGACAAAGAAGACAGTTCATCACTGAAATGCTCTAATTGAGCTGTTAGAATGTCAGAAACAAGCGTTCTGAGCTGGAAACTGCATTTTGTGACAAAGTGCATCAGAGGATGATGAGAAATTCAATTTTGACAAAGAAGACAGTTCATCACTAAAATGCTCTAATTGAGCTGTTAGAATGTCAGAAACAAGCTTTCTGAGCTGAAAACTGCATTTTGTGACAAAGTGCATCAGTGGATGATGAGAAATTCAGTTTTGACAAAGAAGACAGTTCATCACTGAAATGCTCTAATTGAGCTGTTAGAATGTCAGAAACAAGCTTTCTGAGCTGAAAACTGCATTTTGTGACAAAGTGCATCAGAGGATGATGAGAAATTCAATTTTGACAAAGAAGACAGTTCATCACTGAAATGCTCTAATTGAGCTGTTAGAATGTCAGAAACAAGCTTTCTGAGCTGAAAACTGCATTTTGTGACAAAGTGCATCAGAGGATGATGAGAAATTCAGTTTTGACGAAGAACACTGTTCATTACTGAAATGCTCTAAATGAGCTGTTAGAATGTCAGAAACAAGCTTTCTGAGCTGAAAACTGCATTTTGTGAGAAAGTGCATCAGAGGATGATGAGAAACTCAGGTTTAACAAAGAACACTGTTCATTACTGAAATGCTCTAATTAAGCTGTTAGAATGTCAGAAACAAGCTTTCTGAGCTGAAAACTTCATTTTGTGACAAAGTGCATCAGTGGATGATGAGAAATTCAGTTTTGACAAAGAACACTGTTCATTACTGAAATGCTCTAATTGAGCTGTTAGAATGTCAGAAACAAGCTTTCTGAGCTGAAAACTGCATTTTTTGACAAAGTGCATCAGAGGATGATGAGAAATTCAATTTTGACAAAGAAGACAGTTCATCACTGAAATGCTCTAATTGAGCTTTTAGAATGTCAGAAACAAGCTTTCTGAGCTGAAAACTGCATTTTGTGACAAAGTGCATCAGAGGATGATTAGAAACTCAGTTTTGACAAAGAACACTGTTCATTACTGAAATGCTACGATTGAGCTGTTAGAATGTCAGAAACAAGCTTTCTGAGCTGAAAACTTCATTTTGTGAGAAAGTGCATCAGAGGATGATGAGAAATTCAGTTTTGAGTAAGAAGACAGTTCATCACTGAAATGCTCTAATTTAGATGCTAGAATGTCAGAAACAAGCTTTCTCAGCTGAAAACTGCATTTTGTGACAAAGTGCATCAGAGGATGATGAGAAATTCAGTTTTGACAAAGAAGACAGTTCATCACTGAAATGCTCTAATTTAGATGTTAGAATGTCAGAAACAAGCTTTCTCAGCTGAAAACTGCATTTTGTGACAAAGTGCATCAGAGGCTGATGAGAAACTCAGTTTTGACAAAGAACACTGTTCATTACTGAAATGCTCTAATTGAGCTGTTAGAATGTCAGAAACAAGCTTTCTGAGCTGAAAACTGCATTTTGTGACAAAGTGCATCAGAGGATGATGAGAAATTCAGTTTTGACAAAGAATACAGTTCATTACTGAAATGCTCTAATTGAGCTGTTAGAATGTCAGAAACAAGCTTTCTGAGCTGAAAACTGCATTTTGTGACAAAGTGCATCAGAGGATGATGAAAAACTCAGTTTTGACAAAGAACACTTTTCATTACTGAAATGCTCTAATTGAGCTGTTAGAATGTCAGAAACAAGCTTTCTGAGCTGAGAACTGCATTTTGTGACAAAGTGCATCAGAGGATGATGAGAAATTCAGTTTTGACAAAGAACACTGTTCATTGCTGAAATGCTCTAAATGAGCTGTTAGAATGTCAGAAACAAGCTTTCTGAGCTGAAAACTGCATTTTGTGACAAAGAGCATCAGAGGATGATGAGAAATTCCATTTTGACAAAGAAGACAGTTCATCACTGAAATGCTCTAATTGAGCTGTTAGAATGTCAGAAACAAGCTTTCTGAGCTGAAAACTGCATTTTGTGAGAAAGTGCATCAGAGGATGATGAGAAACTCAGGTTTAACAAAGAACACTGTTCATTACTGAAATGCTCTAATTAAGCTGTTAGAATGTCAGAAACAAGCTTTCTGAGCTGAAAACTGCATTTTGTGAGAAAGTGCATCAGAGGATGATGAGAAACTCAGGTTTAACAAAGAACACTGTTCATTACTGAAATGCTCTAATTGAGCTGTTAGAATGTCAGAAACAAGCTTTCTGAGCTGAAAACTGAATTTTGTGACAAAGTGCATCAGAGGATGATGAGAAACTCAGGTTTAACAAAGAACACTGTTCATTACTAAAATGCTCTAATTAAGCTGTTAGAATGTCAGAAACAAGCTTTCTGAGCTGAAAACTGCATTTTGTGACAAAGTGCATCAGAGGATGATGAGAAATTCAATTTTGACAAAGAAGACAGTTCATTACTGAAATACTCTAATTGAGCTGTTAGAATATCAGAAACAAGCTTTCTGAGCTGAAAACTGCATTTTGTGACAAAGTGCATCAGAGGATGATGAGAAATTCAGTTTTGACAAAGAATACAGTTCATCACTGAAATGCTCTAATTGAGCTGTTAGAATGTCAGAAACAAGCTTTCTGAGCTGAAAACTGCATTTTGTGACAAAGTGCATCAGAGGATCATGAGAAATTCAGTTTTGACAAAGAAGACAGTTCATCACTGAAATGCTCTAATTGAGCTGTTAGAATGTCAGAAACAAGCTTTCTGAGCTGAAAACTGCATTTTGTGACAAAGTGCATCAGGATAATGAGAAATTCAGTTTTGACAAAGAAGACAGTTCATCACTGAAATGCTCTAATTGAGCTGTTAGAATGTCAGAAACAAGCGTTCTGAGCTGGAAACTGCATTTTGTGACAAAGTGCATCAGAGGATGATGAGAAATTCAATTTTGACAAAGAAGACAGTTCATCACTAAAATGCTCTAAATGAGCTGTTAGAATGTCAGAAACAAGCTTTCTGAGCTGAGAACTGCATTTTGTGACAAAGTGCATCAGAGGATGATGAGAAACTCAGTTTTGACAAAGAACACTGTTCATTACTGAAATGCTCTAAATGAGCTGTTAGAATGTCAGAAAAAAGCTTTCTGAGCTGAAAACTGCATTTTGTGACAAAGTGCATCAGAGGCTGATGAGAAACTCAGTTTTGACAAAGAACACTGTTCATTACTGAAATGCTCTAAATGAGCTGTTAGAATGTCAGAAACAAGCTTTCTGAGCTGAAAACTGCATTTTGTGACAAAGTGCATCAGAGGATGATGAGAAATTCAGTTTTGAGTAAGAAGACAGTTCATCACTGAAATGCTCTAATTGAGATGTTAGAATGTCAGAAACAAGCTTTCTGAGCTGAAAACTGCATTTTGTGACAAAGTTCATCAGAGGATGATGAGAAATTCAATTTTGACAAAGAAGACAGTTCATCACTGAAATGCTCTAATTGAGCTGTTAGAATGTCAGAAACAAGCTTTCTGAGCTGAAAACTGCATTTTGTGACAAAGTGCATCAGAGGATGATGAGAAATTCAGTTTTGACAAAGAACACTGTTCCTTACTGAAATGCTCTAAATGAGCTGTTAGAATGTCAGAAACAAGCTTTCTGAGCTGAGAACTGCATTTTGTGACAAAGTGCATCAGAGGATGATGAGAAACTCAGTTTTGACAAAGAACACTGTTCATTACTGAAATGCTCTAAATGAGCTGTTAGAATGTCAGAAACAAGCTTTCTGAGCTGAAAACTGCATTTTGTGACAAAGTGCATCAGAGGATGAGGAGAAATTCAGTTTTGACAAAGAATACAGTTCATCACTGAAATGCTCTAATTGAGCTGTTAGAATGTCAGAAACAAGCTTTCTGAGCTGAAAACTGCATTTTGTGACAAAGTGCATCAGAGGATGATGAGAAACTCAGTTTTGACAAAGAAGACAGTCCATCACTGAAATGCTCTAATTGTGCTGTTAGAATGTCAGAAACAAGCTTTCTGAGCTGAAAACTGCATTTTGTGACAAAGTGCATCAGTGGAGGATGAGAAATTCAGTTTTGACAAAGAAGACAGTTCATCACTGAAATGCTCTAATTGAGGTGTTAGAATGTCAGAAACAAGCTTTCTGAGCTGAAAATCACATTTGTGACAAAGGGCATCAGGATAATGAGAAATTCAGTTTTGACAAAGAAGACAGTTCATCACTGAAATGCTCTAATTGAGCTGTTAGAATGTCAGAAACAAGCTTTCTGAGCTGAAAACTGCATTTTGTGACAAAGGGCATCAGGATAATGAGAAATTCAGTTTTGACAAAGAAGACAGTTCATCACTGAAATGCTCCAATTGAGCTGTTAGAATGTCAGAAACAAGCTTTCTGAGCTGAAAACTTCATTTTGTGAGAAAGTGCATCAGAGGATGATGAGAAATTCAGTTTTGAGTAAGAAGACAGTTCATCACTGAAATGCTCTAATTTAGATGTTAGAATGTCAGAAACAAGCTTTCTGAGCTGAAAACTGCATTTTGTGACAAAGTTCATCAGAGGATGATGAGAAATTCAATTTTGACAAAGAAGACAGTTCATCAATGAAATGCTCTAATTGAGCTGTTAGAATGTCAGAAACAAGCTTTCTGAGCTGAAAACTGCATTTTGTGACAAAGTGCATCAGAGGATGATGAGAAATTCAGTTTTGACAAAGAACACTGTTCATTACTGAAATGCTCTAAATGAGCTGTTAGAATGTCAGAAACAAGCTTTCTGAGCTGAGAACTGCATTTTGTGACAAAGTGCATCAGAGGATGATGAGAAACTCAGTTTTGACAAAGAACACTGTTCATTACTGAAATGCTCTAAATGAGCTGTTAGAATGTCAGAAACAAGCTTTCTGAGCTGAAAACTTCATTTTGTGACAAAGTGCATCAGAGGATGATGAGAAATTCAGTTTTGACGAAGAACACTGTTCATTGCTGAAATGCTCTAAATGAGCTGTTAGAATGTCAGAAACAAGCTTTCTGAGCTGAAAACTGCATTTTGTGACAAAGTGCATCAGAGGATGATGAGAAACTCAGGTTTAACAAAGAACACTGTTCATTACTGAAATGCTCTAATTAAGCTGTTAGAATGTCAGAAACAAGCTTTCTGAGCTGAAAACTGCATTTTGTGAGAAAGTGCATCAGAGGATGATGAGAAATTCAATTTTGACAAAGAAGACAGTTCATTACTGAAATGCACTAATTGAGCTGTTAGAATACCAGAAACAAGCTTTCTGAGGTGAAAACTGCATTTTGTGACAAAGTGCATCAGAGGATGATTAGAAACTCAGTTTTGACAAAGAACACTGTTCATTACTGAAAAGCTCCAATTGAGCTGTTAGAATGTCAGAAACAAGCTTTCTGAGCTGAAAACTGCATTTTGTGAGAAAGTGCATCAGAGGATGATGAGAAACTCAGGTTTAACAAAGAACACTGTTCATTACTGAAATGCTCTAATTAAGCTGTTAGAATGTCAGAAACAAGCTTTCTGAGCTGAAAACTGCATTTTGTGACAAAGTTCATCAGAGGATGATGAGAAATTCAATTTTGACAAAGAAGACAGTTCATCACTGAAATGCTCTAATTGAGCTGTTAGAATGTCAGAAACAAGCTTTTTGAGCTGAAAACTGCATTTTGTGACAAAGTGCATCAGAGGATGATGAGAAATTCAGTTTTGACAAAGAACACTGTTCCTTACTGAAATGCTCTAAATGAGCTGTTAGAATGTCAGAAACAAGCTTTCTGAGCTGAGAACTGCATTTTGTGACAAAGTGCATTAGAGGATGATGAGAAACTCAGTTTTGACAAAGAACACTGTTCATTACTGAAATGCTCTAAATGAGCTGTTAGAATGTCAGAAACAAACTTTCTGAGCTGAAAACTGCATTTTGTGACAAAGTGCATCAGAGGATGAGGAGAAATTCAGTTTTGACAAAGAATACAGTTCATCACTGAAATGCTCTAATTGAGCTGTTAGAATGTCAGAAACAAGCTTTCTGAGCTGAAAACTGCATTTTGTGACAAAGTGCATCAGAGGATGATGAGAAACTCAGTTTTGACAAAGAACACTGTTCATTACTGAAAGGCTCTAATTGAGCTGTTAGAATGTCAGAAACAAGCTTTCTGAGCTGAAAACTTCATTTTGTGACAAAGAGCATCAGAGGATGATGAGAAATTCAATTTTGACAAAGAAGACAGTTCATCACTGAAATGCTCTAATTGAGCTGTTAGAATGTCAGAAACAAGCTTTCTGAGCTGAAAACTGAATTTTGTGAGAAAGTGCATCAGAGGATGATGAGAAACTCAGGTTTAACAAAGAACACTGTTCATTACTGAAATGCTCTAATTAAGCTGTTAGAATGTCAGAAACAAGCTTTCTGAGCTGAAAACTTCATTTTGTGAGAAAGTGCATCAGAGGATGATGAGAAATTCAGTTTTGAGTAAGAAGACAGTTCATCACTGAAATGCTCTAATTGAGATGTTAGAATGTCAGAAACAAGCTTTCTGAGCTGAAAACTGCATTTTGTGAGAAAGTGCATCAGAGGATGATGAGAAACTCAGGTTTAACAAAGAACACTGTTCATTACTGAAATGCTCTAATTGAGCTGTTAGAATGTCAGAAACAAGCTTTCTGAGCTGAAAACTGAATTTTGTGAGAAAGTGCATCAGAGGATGATGAGAAACTCAGGTTTAACAAAGAACACTGTTCATTACTGAAATGCTCTAATTAAGCTGTTAGAATGTCAGAAACAAGCTTTCTGAGCTGAAAACTGCATTTTGTGAGAAAGTGCATCAGAGGATGATGAGAAATTCAATTTTGACAAAGAAGACAGTTCATTACTGAAATGCTCTAATTGAGCTGTTAGAATATCAGAAACAAGCTTTCTGAGCTGAAAACTGCATTTTGTGACAAAGTGCATCAGAGGATGATGAGAAATTCAGTTTTGACAAAGAATACAGTTCATCACTGAAATGCTCTAATTGAGCTGTTAGAATGTCAGAAACAAGCTTTCTGAGCTGAAAACTGCATTTTGTGACAAAGTGCATCAGAGGATGATGAGAAACTCAGTTTTGACAAAGAAGACAGTCCATCACTGAAATGCTCTAATTGAGCTGTTAGAATGTCAGAAACAAGCTTTCTGAGCTGAAAACTGCATTTTGTGACAAAGTGCATCAGTGGAGGATGAGAAATTCAGTTTTGACAAAGAAGACAGTTCATCACTGAAATGCTCTAATTGAGGTGTTAGAATGTCAGAAACAAGCTTTCTGAGCTGAAAATCACATTTTGTGACAAAGGGCATCAGGATAATGAGAAATTCAGTTTTGACAAAGAAGACAGTTCATCACTGAAATGCTCCAATTGAGCTGTTAGAATGTTAGAAACAAGCTTTCTGAGCTGAAAACTTCATTTTGTGAGAAAGTGCATAAGGGGATGATGAGAAATTCAGTTTTGAGTAAGAAGACAGTTCATCACTGTAATGCTCTAATTGAGATGTTAGAATGTCAGAAACAAGCTTTCTGAGCTGAAAACTGCATTTTGTGACAAAGTTCATCAGAGGATGATGAGAAATTCAATTTTGACAAAGAAGACAGTTCATCACTGAAATGCTCTAATTGAGCTGTTAGAATGTCAGAAACAAGCTTTCTGAGCTGAAAATTGCATTTTGTGACAAAGTGCATCAGAGGATGATGAGAAATTCAGTTTTGACAAAGAATACAGTTCATCACTGAAATGCTCTAATTGAGCTGTTAGAATGTCAGAAACAAGCTTTCTGAGCTGAAAACTGCATTTTGTGACAAAGTGCATCAGAGGATGATGAGAAACTCAGTTTTGACAAAGAAGACAGTCCATCACTGAAATGCTCTAATTGTGCTGTTAGAATGTCAGAAACAAGCTTTCTGAGCTGAAAACTGCATTTTGTGACAAAGTGCATCAGTGGAGGATGAGAAATTCAGTTTTGACAAAGAAGACAGTTCATCACTGAAATGCTCTAATTGAGGTGTTAGAATGTCAGAAACAAGCTTTCTGAGCTGAAAATCACATTTGTGACAAAGGGCATCAGGATAATGAGAAATTCAGTTTTGACAAAGAAGACAGTTCATAACTGAAATGCTCTAATTGAGCTGTTAGAATGTCAGAAACAAGCTTTCTGAGCTGAAAACTGCATTTTGTGACAAAGGGCATCAGGATAATGAGAAATTCAGTTTTGACAAAGAAGACAGTTCATCACTGAAATGCTCCAATTGAGCTGTTAGAATGTCAGAAACAAGCTTTCTGAGCTGAAAACTTCATTTTGTGAGAAAGTGCATCAGAGGATGATGAGAAATTCAGTTTTGAGTAAGAAGACAGTTCATCACTGAAATGCTCTAATTGAGATGTTAGAATGTCAGAAACAAGCTTTCTGAGCTGAAAACTGCATTTTGTGACAAAGTTCATCAGAGGATGATGAGAAATTCAATTTTGACAAAGAAGACAGTTCATCAATGAAATGCTCTAATTGAGCTGTTAGAATGTCAGAAACAAGCTTTCTGAGCTGAAAACTGCATTTTGTGACAAAGTGCATCAGAGGATGATGAGAAATTCAGTTTTGACAAAGAACACTGTTCATTACTGAAATGCTCTAAATGAGCTGTTAGAATGTCAGAAACAAGCTTTCTGAGCTGAGAACTGCATTTTGTGACAAAGTGCATCAGAGGATGATGAGAAACTCAGTTTTGACAAAGAACACTGTTCATTACTGAAATGCTCTAAATGAGCTGTTAGAATGTCAGAAACAAGCTTTCTGAGCTGAAAACTTCATTTTGTGACAAAGTGCATCAGAGGATGATGAGAAATTCAGTTTTGACGAAGAACACTGTTCATTGCTGAAATGCTCTAAATGAGCTGTTAGAATGTCAGAAACAAGCTTTCTGAGCTGAAAACTTCATTTTGTGACAAAGTGCATCAGAGGATGATGAGAAATTCAATTTTGACAAAGAAGACAGTTCATTACTGAAATGCACTAATTGAGCTGTTAGAATACCAGAAACAAGCTTTCTGAGCTGAAAACTGCATTTTGTGACAAAGTGCATCAGAGGATGATTAGAAACTCAGTT
The DNA here is from genome assembly GCF_947034865.1 of Barbatula barbatula. Taxonomy (NCBI): domain Eukaryota; kingdom Metazoa; phylum Chordata; class Actinopteri; order Cypriniformes; family Nemacheilidae; genus Barbatula; species Barbatula barbatula. The sequence continues at coordinate 6,597,458 of NC_136773.1, forward strand.
TTGACAAAGAACACTGTTCATTACTGAAATGCTCCAATTGAGCTGTTAGAATGTCAGAAACAAGCTTTCTGAGCTGAAAACTGCATTTTGTGAGAAAGTGCATCAGAGGATGATGAGAAACTCAGGTTTAACAAAGAACACTGTTCATTACTGAAATGCTCTAATTAAGCTGTTAGAATGTCAGAAACAAGCTTTCTGAGCTGAAAACTGCATTTTGTGAGAAAGTGCATCAGAGGATGATGAGAAATTCAATTTTGACAAAGAAGACAGTTCATTACTGAAATGCTCTAATTGAGCTGTTAGAATATCAGAAACAAGCTTTCTGAGCTGAAAACTGCATTTTGTGACAAAGTGCATCAGAGGATGATGAGAAATTCAGTTTTGACAAAGAATACAGCTCATCACTGAAATGCTCTAATTGAGCTGTTAGAATGTCAGAAACAAGCTTTCTGAGCTGAAAACTGCATTTTGTGACAAAGTGCATCAGAGGATGATGAGAAACTCAGTTTTGACAAAGAAGACAGTCCATCACTGAAATGCTCTAATTGAGCTGTTAGAATGTCAGAAACAAGCTTTCTGAGCTGAAAACTGCATTTTGTGACAAAGTGCATCAGTGGAGGATGAGAAATTCAGTTTTGACAAAGAAGACAGTTCATCACTGAAATGCTCTAATTGAGGTGTTAGAATGTCAGAAACAAGCTTTCTGAGCTGAAAATCACATTTTGTGACAAAGGGCATCAGGATAATGAGAAATTCAGTTTTGACAAAGAAGACAGTTCATCACTGAAATGCTCTAATTGAGCTGTTAGAATGTCAGAAACAAGCTTTCTGAGCTGAAAACTGCATTTTGTGAGAAAGTGCATCAGAGGATGATGAGAAATTCAGTTTTGAGTAAGAAGACAGTTCATCACTGAAATGCTCTAATTGAGATGTTAGAATGTCAGAAACAAGCTTTCTGAGCTGAAAACTGCATTTTGTGACAAAGTTCATCAGAGGATGATGAGAAATTCAGTTTTGACGAAGAACACTGTTCATTGCTGAAATGCTCTAATTAAGCTGTTAGAATGTCAGAAACAAGCTTTCTGAGCTGAAAACTGCATTTTGTGAGAAAGTGCATCAGAGGATGATGAGAAATTCAATTTTGACAAAGAAGACAGTTCATTACTGAAATGCTCTAATTGAGCTGTTAGAATATCAGAAACAAGCTTTCTGAGTTGAAAACTGCATTTTGTGACAAAGTGCATCAGAGGATGATGAGAAATTCAGTTTTGACAAAGAATACAGTTCATCACTGAAATGCTCTAATTGAGCTGTTAGAATGTCAGAAACAAGCTTTCTGAGCTGAAAACTTCATTTTGTGACAAAGTGCATCAGAGGATGATGAGAAACTCAGTTTTGACAAAGAAGACAGTCCATCACTGAAATGCTCTAATTGTGCTGTTAGAATGTCAGAAACAAGCTTTCTGAGCTGAAAACTGCATTTTGTGACAAAGTGCATCAGTGGAGGATGAGAAATTCAGTTTTGACAAAGAAGACAGTTCATTACTGAAATGCTCTAATTGAGCTGTTAGAATATCAGAAACAAGCTTTCTGAGCTGAAAACTGCATTTTGTGACAAAGTGCATCAGAGGATGATGAGAAATTCAGTTTTGACAAAGAATACAGTTCATCACTGAAATGCTCTAATTGTGCTGTTAGAATGTCAGAAACAAGCTTTCTGAGCTGAAAACTGCATTTTGTGACAAAGTGCATCAGAGGATGATGAGAAACTCAGTTTTGACAAAGAAGACAGTCCATCACTGAAATGCTCTAATTGAGCTGTTAGAATGTCAGAAACAAGCTTTCTGAGCTGAAAACTGCATTTTGTGACAAAGTGCATCAGTGGAGGATGAGAAATTCAGTTTTGACAAAGAAGACAGTTCATCACTGAAATGCTCTAATTGAGCTGTTAGAATGTCAGAAACAAGCTTTCTGAGCTGAAAACTGCATTTTGTGACAAAGTGCATCAGAGGATGATGAGAAATTCAGTTTTGACAAAGAACACTGTTCCTTACTGAAATGCTCTAAATGAGCTGTTAGAATGTCAGAAACAAGCTTTCTGAGCTGAGAACTGCATTTTGTGACAAAGTGCATCAGAGGATGATGAGAAACTCAGTTTTGACAAAGAACACTGTTCATTACTGAAATGCTCTAAATGAGCTGTTAGAATGTCAGAAACAAGCTTTCTGAGCTGAAAACTGCATTTTGTGACAAAGTGCATCAGAGGATGAGGAGAAATTCAGTTTTGACAAAGAATACAGTTCATCACTGAAATGCTCTAATTGAGCTGTTAGAATGTCAGAAACAAGCTTTCTGAGCTGAAAACTGCATTTTGTGACAAAGTGCATCAGAGGATGATGAGAAACTCAGTTTTGACAAAGAAGACAGTCCATCACTGAAATGCTCTAATTGTGCTGTTAGAATGTCAGAAACAAGCTTTCTGAGCTGAAAACTGCATTTTGTGACAAAGTGCATCAGTGGAGGATGAGAAATTCAGTTTTGACAAAGAAGACAGTTCATCACTGAAATGCTCTAATTGAGGTGTTAGAATGTCAGAAACAAGCTTTCTGAGCTGAAAATCACATTTGTGACAAAGGGCATCAGGATAATGAGAAATTCAGTTTTGACAAAGAAGACAGTTCATCACTGAAATGCTCTAATTGAGCTGTTAGAATGTCAGAAACAAGCTTTCTGAACTGAAAACTGCATTTTGTGACAAAGGGCATCAGGATAATGAGAAATTCAGTTTTGACAAAGAAGACAGTTCATCACTGAAATGCTCCAATTGAGCTGTTAGAATGTCAGAAACAAGCTTTCTGAGCTGAAAACTTCATTTTGTGAGAAAGTGCATCAGAGGATGATGAGAAATTCAGTTTTGAGTAAGAAGACAGTTCATCACTGAAATGCTCTAATTTAGATGTTAGAATGTCAGAAACAAGCTTTCTGAGCTGAAAACTGCATTTTGTGACAAAGTTCATCAGAGGATGATGAGAAATTCAATTTTGACAAAGAAGACAGTTCATCAATGAAATGCTCTAATTGAGCTGTTAGAATGTCAGAAACAAGCTTTCTGAGCTGAAAACTGCATTTTGTGACAAAGTGCATCAGAGGATGATGAGAAATTCAGTTTTGACAAAGAACACTGTTCATTACTGAAATGCTCTAAATGAGCTGTTAGAATGTCAGAAACAAGCTTTCTGAGCTGAGAACTGCATTTTGTGACAAAGTGCATCAGAGGATGATGAGAAACTCAGTTTTGACAAAGAACACTGTTCATTACTGAAATGCTCTAAATGAGCTGTTAGAATGTCAGAAACAAGCTTTCTGAGCTGAAAACTTCATTTTGTGACAAAGTGCATCAGAGGATGATGAGAAATTCAGTTTTGACGAAGAACACTGGTCATTGCTGAAATGCTCTAAATGAGCTGTTAGAATGTCAGAAACAAGCTTTCTGAGCTGAAAACTGCATTTTGTGACAAAGTGCATCAGAGGATGATGAGAAACTCAGGTTTAACAAAGAACACTGTTCATTACTGAAATGCTCTAATTAAGCTGTTAGAATGTCAGAAACAAGCTTTCTGAGCTGAAAACTGCATTTTGTGAGAAAGTGCATCAGAGGATGATGAGAAATTCAATTTTGACAAAGAAGACAGTTCATTACTGAAATGCACTAATTGAGCTGTTAGAATACCAGAAACAAGCTTTCTGAGCTGAAAACTGCATTTTGTGACAAAGTGCATCAGAGGATGATTAGAAACTCAGTTTTGACAAAGAACACTGTTCATTACTGAAATGCTCCAATTGAGCTGTTAGAATGTCAGAAACAAGCTTTCTGAGCTGAAAACTGCATTTTGTGAGAAAGTGCATCAGAGGATGATGAGAAACTCAGGTTTAACAAAGAACACTGTTCATTACTGAAATGCTCTAATTAAGCTGTTAGAATGTCAGAAACAAGCTTTCTGAGCTGAAAACTGCATTTTGTGACAAAGTTCATCAGAGGATGATGAGAAATTCAATTTTGACAAAGAAGACAGTTCATCACTGAAATGCTCTAATTGAGCTGTTAGAATGTCAGAAACAAGCTTTCTGAGCTGAAAACTGCATTTTGTGACAAAGTGCATCAGAGGATGATGAGAAATTCAGTTTTGACAAAGAACACTGTTCCTTACTGAAATGCTCTAAATGAGCTGTTAGAATGTCAGAAACAAGCTTTCTGAGCTGAGAACTGCATTTTGTGACAAAGTGCATTAGAGGATGATGAGAAACTCAGTTTTGACAAAGAACACTGTTCATTACTGAAATGCTCTAAATGAGCTGTTAGAATGTCAGAAACAAACTTTCTGAGCTGAAAACTGCATTTTGTGACAAAGTGCATCAGAGGATGAGGAGAAATTCAGTTTTGACAAAGAATACAGTTCATCACTGAAATGCTCTAATTGAGCTGTTAGAATGTCAGAAACAAGCTTTCTGAGCTGAAAACTGCATTTTGTGACAAAGTGCATCAGAGGATGATGAGAAACTCAGTTTTGACAAAGAACACTGTTCATTACTGAAAGGCTCTAATTGAGCTGTTAGAATGTCAGAAACAAGCTTTCTGAGCTGAAAACTTCATTTTGTGACAAAGAGCATCAGAGGATGATGAGAAATTCAATTTTGACAAAGAAGACAGTTCATCACTGAAATGCTCTAATTGAGCTGTTAGAATGTCAGAAACAAGCTTTCTGAGCTGAAAACTGAATTTTGTGAGAAAGTGCATCAGAGGATGATGAGAAACTCAGGTTTAACAAAGAACACTGTTCATTACTGAAATGCTCTAATTAAGCTGTTAGAATGTCAGAAACAAGCTTTCTGAGCTGAAAACTTCATTTTGTGAGAAAGTGCATCAGAGGATGATGAGAAATTCAGTTTTGAGTAAGAAGACAGTTCATCACTGAAATGCTCTAATTGAGATGTTAGAATGTCAGAAACAAGCTTTCTGAGCTGAAAACTGCATTTTGTGAGAAAGTGCATCAGAGGATGATGAGAAACTCAGGTTTAACAAAGAACACTGTTCATTACTGAAATGCTCTAATTGAGCTGTTAGAATGTCAGAAACAAGCTTTCTGAGCTGAAAACTGAATTTTGTGAGAAAGTGCATCAGAGGATGATGAGAAACTCAGGTTTAACAAAGAACACTGTTCATTACTGAAATGCTCTAATTAAGCTGTTAGAATGTCAGAAACAAGCTTTCTGAGCTGAAAACTGCATTTTGTGAGAAAGTGCATCAGAGGATGATGAGAAATTCAATTTTGACAAAGAAGACAGTTCATTACTGAAATGCTCTAATTGAGCTGTTAGAATATCAGAAACAAGCTTTCTGAGCTGAAAACTGCATTTTGTGACAAAGTGCATCAGAGGATGATGAGAAATTCAGTTTTGACAAAGAATACAGTTCATCACTGAAATGCTCTAATTGAGCTGTTAGAATGTCAGAAACAAGCTTTCTGAGCTGAAAACTGCATTTTGTGACAAAGTGCATCAGAGGATGATGAGAAACTCAGTTTTGACAAAGAAGACAGTCCATCACTGAAATGCTCTAATTGAGCTGTTAGAATGTCAGAAACAAGCTTTCTGAGCTGAAAACTGCATTTTGTGACAAAGTGCATCAGTGGAGGATGAGAAATTCAGTTTTGACAAAGAAGACAGTTCATCACTGAAATGCTCTAATTGAGGTGTTAGAATGTCAGAAACAAGCTTTCTGAGCTGAAAATCACATTTTGTGACAAAGGGCATCAGGATAATGAGAAATTCAGTTTTGACAAAGAAGACAGTTCATCACTGAAATGCTCCAATTGAGCTGTTAGAATGTTAGAAACAAGCTTTCTGAGCTGAAAACTTCATTTTGTGAGAAAGTGCATAAGGGGATGATGAGAAATTCAGTTTTGAGTAAGAAGACAGTTCATCACTGTAATGCTCTAATTGAGATGTTAGAATGTCAGAAACAAGCTTTCTGAGCTGAAAACTGCATTTTGTGACAAAGTTCATCAGAGGATGATGAGAAATTCAATTTTGACAAAGAAGACAGTTCATCACTGAAATGCTCTAATTGAGCTGTTAGAATGTCAGAAACAAGCTTTCTGAGCTGAAAATTGCATTTTGTGACAAAGTGCATCAGAGGATGATGAGAAATTCAGTTTTGACAAAGAATACAGTTCATCACTGAAATGCTCTAATTGAGCTGTTAGAATGTCAGAAACAAGCTTTCTGAGCTGAAAACTGCATTTTGTGACAAAGTGCATCAGAGGATGATGAGAAACTCAGTTTTGACAAAGAAGACAGTCCATCACTGAAATGCTCTAATTGTGCTGTTAGAATGTCAGAAACAAGCTTTCTGAGCTGAAAACTGCATTTTGTGACAAAGTGCATCAGTGGAGGATGAGAAATTCAGTTTTGACAAAGAAGACAGTTCATCACTGAAATGCTCTAATTGAGGTGTTAGAATGTCAGAAACAAGCTTTCTGAGCTGAAAATCACATTTGTGACAAAGGGCATCAGGATAATGAGAAATTCAGTTTTGACAAAGAAGACAGTTCATAACTGAAATGCTCTAATTGAGCTGTTAGAATGTCAGAAACAAGCTTTCTGAGCTGAAAACTGCATTTTGTGACAAAGGGCATCAGGATAATGAGAAATTCAGTTTTGACAAAGAAGACAGTTCATCACTGAAATGCTCCAATTGAGCTGTTAGAATGTCAGAAACAAGCTTTCTGAGCTGAAAACTTCATTTTGTGAGAAAGTGCATCAGAGGATGATGAGAAATTCAGTTTTGAGTAAGAAGACAGTTCATCACTGAAATGCTCTAATTGAGATGTTAGAATGTCAGAAACAAGTTTTCTGAGCTGAAAACTGCATTTTGTGACAAAGTTCATCAGAGGATGATGAGAAATTCAATTTTGACAAAGAAGACAGTTCATCAATGAAATGCTCTAATTGAGCTGTTAGAATGTCAGAAACAAGCTTTCTGAGCTGAAAACTGCATTTTGTGACAAAGTGCATCAGAGGATGATGAGAAATTCAGTTTTGACAAAGAACACTGTTCATTACTGAAATGCTCTAAATGAGCTGTTAGAATGTCAGAAACAAGCTTTCTGAGCTGAGAACTGCATTTTGTGACAAAGTGCATCAGAGGATGATGAGAAACTCAGTTTTGACAAAGAACACTGTTCATTACTGAAATGCTCTAAATGAGCTGTTAGAATGTCAGAAACAAGCTTTCTGAGCTGAAAACTTCATTTTGTGACAAAGTGCATCAGAGGATGATGAGAAATTCAGTTTTGACGAAGAACACTGTTCATTGCTGAAATGCTCTAAATGAGCTGTTAGAATGTCAGAAACAAGCTTTCTGAGCTGAAAACTTCATTTTGTGACAAAGTGCATCAGAGGATGATGAGAAATTCAATTTTGACAAAGAAGACAGTTCATTACTGAAATGCACTAATTGAGCTGTTAGAATACCAGAAACAAGCTTTCTGAGCTGAAAACTGCATTTTGTGACAAAGTGCATCAGAGGATGATTAGAAACTCAGTTTTGACAAAGAACACTGTTCATTACTGAAATGCTCCAATTGAGCTGTTAGAATGTCAGAAACAAGCTTTCTGAGCTGAAAACTGCATTTTGTGAGAAAGTGCATCAGAGGATGATGAGAAACTCAGGTTTAACAAAGAACACTGTTCATTACTGAAATGCTCTAATTAAGCTGTTAGAATGTCAGAAACAAGCTTTCTGAGCTGAAAACTGCATTTTGTGAGAAAGTGCATCAGAGGATGATGAGAAATTCAATTTTGACAAAGAAGACAGTTCATTACTGAAATGCTCTAATTGAGCTGTTAGAATATCAGAAACAAGCTTTCTGAGCTGAAAACTGCATTTTGTGACAAAGTGCATCAGAGGATGATGAGAAATTCAGTTTTGACAAAGAATACAGCTCATCACTGAAATGCTCTAATTGAGCTGTTAGAATGTCAGAAACAAGCTTTCTGAGCTGAAAACTGCATTTTGTGACAAAGTGCATCAGAGGATGATGAGAAACTCAGTTTTGACAAAGAAGACAGTCCATCACTGAAATGCTCTAATTGAGCTGTTAGAATGTCAGAAACAAGCTTTCTGAGCTGAAAACTGCATTTTGTGACAAAGTGCATCAGTGGAGGATGAGAAATTCAGTTTTGACAAAGAAGACAGTTCATCACTGAAATGCTCTAATTGAGGTGTTAGAATGTCAGAAACAAGCTTTCTGAGCTGAAAATCACATTTTGTGACAAAGGGCATCAGGATAATGAGAAATTCAGTTTTGACAAAGAAGACAGTTCATCACTGAAATGCTCTAATTGAGCTGTTAGAATGTCAGAAACAAGCTTTCTGAGCTGAAAACTGCATTTTGTGAGAAAGTGCATCAGAGGATGATGAGAAATTCAGTTTTGAGTAAGAAGACAGTTCATCACTGAAATGCTCTAATTGAGATGTTAGAATGTCAGAAACAAGCTTTCTGAGCTGAAAACTGCATTTTGTGACAAAGTTCATCAGAGGATGATGAGAAATTCAGTTTTGACGAAGAACACTGTTCATTGCTGAAATGCTCTAATTAAGCTGTTAGAATGTCAGAAACAAGCTTTCTGAGCTGAAAACTGCATTTTGTGAGAAAGTGCATCAGAGGATGATGAGAAATTCAATTTTGACAAAGAAGACAGTTCATTACTGAAATGCTCTAATTGAGCTGTTAGAATATCAGAAACAAGCTTTCTGAGTTGAAAACTGCATTTTGTGACAAAGTGCATCAGAGGATGATGAGAAATTCAGTTTTGACAAAGAATACAGTTCATCACTGAAATGCTCTAATTGAGCTGTTAGAATGTCAGAAACAAGCTTTCTGAGCTGAAAACTGCATTTTGTGACAAAGTGCATCAGAGGATGATGAGAAACTCAGTTTTGACAAAGAAGACAGTCCATCACTGAAATGCTCTAATTGTGCTGTTAGAATGTCAGAAACAAGCTTTCTGAGCTGAAAACTGCATTTTGTGACAAAGTGCATCAGTGGAGGATGAGAAATTCAGTTTTGACAAAGAAGACAGTTCATTACTGAAATGCTCTAATTGAGCTGTTAGAATATCAGAAACAAGCTTTCTGAGCTGAAAACTGCATTTTGTGACAAAGTGCATCAGAGGATGATGAGAAATTCAGTTTTGACAAAGAATACAGTTCATCACTGAAATGCTCTAATTGAGCTGTTAGAATGTCAGAAACAAGCTTTCTGAGCTGAAAACTGCATTTTGTGACAAAGTGCATCAGAGGATGATGAGAAACTCAGTTTTGACAAAGAAGACAGTCCATCACTGAAATGCTCTAATTGAGCTGTTAGAATGTCAGAAACAAGCTTTCTGAGCTGAAAACTGCATTTTGTGACAAAGTGCATCAGTGGAGGATGAGAAATTCAGTTTTGACAAAGAAGACAGTTCATCACTGAAATGCTCTAATTGAGGTGTTAGAATGTCAGAAACAAGCTTTCTGAGCTGAAAATCACATTTTGTGACAAAGGGCATCAGGATAATGAGAAATTCAGTTTTGACAAAGAAGACAGTTCATCACTGAAATGCTCCAATTGAGCTGTTAGAATGTCAGAAACAAGCTTTCTGAGCTGAAAACTTCATTTTGTGAGAAAGTGCATCAGAGGATGATGAGAAATTCAGTTTTGAGTAAGAAGACAGTTCATCACTGAAATGCTCTAATTGAGATGTTAGAATGTCAGAAACAAGCTTTCTGAGCTGAAAACTGCATTTTGTGACAAAGTTCATCAGAGGATGATGAGAAATTCAGTTTTGACGAAGAACACTGTTCATTGCTGAAATGCTCTAAATGAGCTGTTAGAATGTCAGAAACAAGCTTTCTGAGCTGAAAACTTCATTTTGTGACAAAGTGCATCAGAGGATGATGAGAAACTCAGGTTTAACAAAGAACACTGTTCATTACTGAAATGCTCTAATTAAGCTGTTAGAATGTCAGAAACAAGCTTTCTGAGCTGAAAACTGCATTTTGTGAGAAAGTGCATCAGAGGATGATGAGAAATTCAATTTTGACAAAGAAGACAGTTCATTACTGAAATGCTCTAATTGAGCTGTTAGAATATCAGAAACAAGCTTTCTGAGTTGAAAACTGCATTTTGTGACAAAGTGCATCAGAGGATGATGAGAAATTCAGTTTTGACAAAGAATACAGTTCATCACTGAAATGCTCTAATTGAGCTGTTAGAATGTCAGAAACAAGCTTTCTGAGCTGAAAACTGCATTTTGTGACAAAGTGCATCAGAGGATGATGAGAAACTCAGTTTTGACAAAGAAGACAGTCCATCACTGAAATGCTCTAATTGTGCTGTTAGAATGTCAGAAACAAGCTTTCTGAGCTGAAAACTGCATTTTGTGACAAAGTGCATCAGTGGAGGATGAGAAATTCAGTTTTGACAAAGAAGACAGTTCATTACTGAAATGCTCTAATTGAGCTGTTAGAATATCAGAAACAAGCTTTCTGAGCTGAAAACTGCATTTTGTGACAAAGTGCATCAGAGGATGATGAGAAACTCAGTTTTGACAAAGAAGACAGTCCATCACTGAAATGCTCTAATTGAGCTGTTAGAATGTCAGAAACAAGCGTTCTGAGCTGAAAACTGCATTTTGTGACAAAGTGCATCAGTGGAGGATGAGAAATTCAGTTTTGACAAAGAAGACAGTTCATCACTGAAATGCTCTAATTGAGGTGTTAGAATGTCAGAAACAAGCTTTCTGAGCTGAAAATCACATTTTGTGACAAAGGGCATCAGGATAATGAGAAATTCAGTTTTGACAAAGAAGACAGTTCATCACTGAAATGCTCCAATTGAGCTGTTAGAATGTCAGAAACAAGCTTTCTGAGCTGAAAACTTCATTTTGTGAGAAAGTGCATAAGGGGATGATGAGAAATTCAGTTTTGAGTAAGAAGACAGTTCATCACTGTAATGCTCTAATTGAGATGTTAGAATGTCAGAAACAAGCTTTCTGAGCTGAAAATTGCATTTTGTGACAAAGTGCATCAGAGGATGATGAGAAATTCAGTTTTGACAAAGAATACAGTTCATCACTGAAATGCTCTAATTGAGCTGTTAGAATGTCAGAAACAAGCTTTCTGAGCTGAAAACTGCATTTTGTGACAAAGTTCATCAGAGGATGATGAGAAATTCAATTTTGACAAAGAAGACAGTTCATCACTGAAATGCTCTAATTGAGCTGTTAGAATGTCAGAAACAAGCTTTCTGAGCTGAAAATTGCATTTTGTGACAAAGTGCATCAGAGGATGATGAGAAATTCAGTTTTGACAAAGAATACAGTTCATCACTGAAATGCTCTAATTGAGCTGTTAGAATGTCAGAAACAAGCTTTCTGAGCTGAAAACTAAACTGCATTTTGTGACAAAGTGCATCAGAGGATGATGAGAAACTCAGTTTTGACAAAGAAGACAGTCCATCACTGAAATGCTCTAATTGTGCTGTTAGAATGTCAGAAACAAGCTTTCTGAGCTGAAAACTGCATTTTGTGACAAAGTGCATCAGTGGAGGATGAGAAATTCAGTTTTGACAAAGAAGACAGTTCATCACTGAAATGCTCTAATTGAGGTGTTAGAATGTCAGAAACAAGCTTTCTGAGCTGAAAATCACATTTGTGACAAAGGGCATCAGGATAATGAGAAATTCAGTTTTGACAAAGAAGACAGTTCATCACTGAAATGCTCTAATTGAGCTGTTAGAATGTCAGAAACAAGCTTTCTGAGCTGAAAACTGCATTTTGTGACAAAGGGCATCAGGATAATGAGAAATTCAGTTTTGACAAAGAAGACAGTTCATCACTGAAATGCTCCAATTGAGCTGTTAGAATGTCAGAAACAAGCTTTCTGAGCTGAAAACTTCATTTTGTGAGAAAGTGCATCAGAGGATGATGAGAAATTCAGTTTTGAGTAAGAAGACAGTTCATCACTGAAATGCTCTAATTGAGATGTTAGAATGTCAGAAACAAGCTTTCTGAGCTGAAAACTGCATTTTGTGACAAAGTTCATCAGAGGATGATGAGAAATTCAATTTTGACAAAGAAGACAGTTCATCAATGAAATGCTCTAATTGAGCTGTTAGAATGTCAGAAACAAGCTTTCTGAGCTGAAAACTGCATTTTGTGACAAAGTGCATCAGAGGATGATGAGAAATTCAGTTTTGACAAAGAACACTGTTCGTTACTGAAATGCTCTAAATGAGCTGTTAGAATGTCAGAAACAAGCTTTCTGAGCTGAGAACTGCATTTTGTGACAAAGTGCATCAGAGGATGATGAGAAACTCAGTTTTGACAAAGAACACTGTTCATTACTGAAATGCTCTAAATGAGCTGTTAGAATGTCAGAAACAAGCTTTCTGAGCTGAAAACTTCATTTTGTGACAAAGTGCATCAGAGGATGATGAGAAATTCAGTTTTGACGAAGAACACTGTTCATTGCTGAAATGCTCTAAATGAGCTGTTAGAATGTCAGAAACAAGCTTTCTGAGCTGAAAACTGCATTTTGTGACAAAGTGCATCAGAGGATGATGAGAAACTCAGGTTTAACAAAGAACACTGTTCATTACTGAAATGCTCTAATTAAGCTGTTAGAATGTCAGAAACAAGCTTTCTGAGCTGAAAACTGCATTTTGTGAGAAAGTGCATCAGAGGATGATGAGAAATTCAATTTTGACAAAGAAGACAGTTCATTACTGAAATGCTCTAATTGAGATGTTAGAATGTCAGAAACAAGCTTTCTGAGCTGAAAATTGCATTTTGTGACAAAGTGCATCAGAGGATGATGAGAAATTCAGTTTTGACAAAGAATACAGTTCATCACTGAAATGCTCTAATTGAGCTGTTAGAATGTCAGAAACAAGCTTTCTGAGCTGAAAACTGCATTTTGTGACAAAGTTCATCAGAGGATGATGAGAAATTCAATTTTGACAAAGAAGACAGTTCATCACTGAAATGCTCTAATTGAGCTGTTAGAATGTCAGAAACAAGCTTTCTGAGCTGAAAATTGCATTTTGTGACAAAGTGCATCAGAGGATGATGAGAAATTCAGTTTTGACAAAGAATACAGTTCATCACTGAAATGCTCTAATTGAGCTGTTAGAATGTCAGAAACAAGCTTTCTGAGCTGAAAACTAAACTGCATTTTGTGACAAAGTGCATCAGAGGATGATGAGAAACTCAGTTTTGACAAAGAAGACAGTCCATCACTGAAATGCTCTAATTGTGCTGTTAGAATGTCAGAAACAAGCTTTCTGAGCTGAAAACTGCATTTTGTGACAAAGTGCATCAGTGGAGGATGAGAAATTCAGTTTTGACAAAGAAGACAGTTCATCACTGAAATGCTCTAATTGAGGTGTTAGAATGTCAGAAACAAGCTTTCTGAGCTGAAAATCACATTTGTGACAAAGGGCATCAGGATAATGAGAAATTCAGTTTTGACAAAGAAGACAGTTCATCACTGAAATGCTCTAATTGAGCTGTTAGAATGTCAGAAACAAGCTTTCTGAGCTGAAAACTGCATTTTGTGACAAAGGGCATCAGGATAATGAGAAATTCAGTTTTGACAAAGAAGACAGTTCATCACTGAAATGCTCCAATTGAGCTGTTAGAATGTCAGAAACAAGCTTTCTGAGCTGAAAACTTCATTTTGTGAGAAAGTGCATCAGAGGATGATGAGAAATTCAGTTTTGAGTAAGAAGACAGTTCATCACTGAAATGCTCTAATTGAGATGTTAGAATGTCAGAAACAAGCTTTCTGAGCTGAAAACTGCATTTTGTGACAAAGTTCATCAGAGGATGATGAGAAATTCAATTTTGACAAAGAAGACAGTTCATCAATGAAATGCTCTAATTGAGCTGTTAGAATGTCAGAAACAAGCTTTCTGAGCTGAAAACTGCATTTTGTGACAAAGTGCATCAGAGGATGATGAGAAATTCAGTTTTGACAAAGAACACTGTTCGTTACTGAAATGCTCTAAATGAGCTGTTAGAATGTCAGAAACAAGCTTTCTGAGCTGAGAACTGCATTTTGTGACAAAGTGCATCAGAGGATGATGAGAAACTCAGTTTTGACAAAGAACACTGTTCATTACTGAAATGCTCTAAATGAGCTGTTAGAATGTCAGAAACAAGCTTTCTGAGCTGAAAACTTCATTTTGTGACAAAGTGCATCAGAGGATGATGAGAAATTCAGTTTTGACGAAGAACACTGTTCATTGCTGAAATGCTCTAAATGAGCTGTTAGAATGTCAGAAACAAGCTTTCTGAGCTGAAAACTGCATTTTGTGACAAAGTGCATCAGAGGATGATGAGAAACTCAGGTTTAACAAAGAACACTGTTCATTACTGAAATGCTCTAATTAAGCTGTTAGAATGTCAGAAACAAGCTTTCTGAGCTGAAAACTGCATTTTGTGAGAAAGTGCATCAGAGGATGATGAGAAATTCAATTTTGACAAAGAAGACAGTTCATTACTGAAATGCACTAATTGAGCTGTTAGAATACCAGAAACAAGCTTTCTGAGCTGAAAACTGCATTTTGTGACAAAGTGCATCAGAGGATGATTAGAAACTCAGTTTTGACAAAGAACACTGTTCATTACTGAAATGCTCCAATTGAGCTGTTAGAATGTCAGAAACAAGCTTTCTGAGCTGAAAACTGCATTTTGTGAGAAAGTGCATCAGAGGATGATGAGAAACTCAGGTTTAACAAAGAACACTGTTCATTACTGAAATGCTCTAATTAAGCTGTTAGAATGTCAGAAACAAGCTTTCTGAGCTGAAAACTGCATTTTGTGACAAAGTTCATCAGAGGATGATGAGAAATTCAATTTTGACAAAGAAGACAGTTCATCACTGAAATGCTCTAATTGAGCTGTTAGAATGTCAGAAACAAGCTTTCTGAGCTGAAAACTGCATTTTGTGAGAAAGTGCATCAGAGGATGATGAGAAACTCAGGTTTAACAAAGAACACTGTTCATTACTGAAATGCTCTAATTGAGCTGTTAGAATGTCAGAAACAAGCTTTCTGAGCTGAAAACTGAATTTTGTGAGAAAGTGCATCAGAGGATGATGAGAAACTCAGGTTTAACAAAGAACACTGTTCATTACTGAAATGCTCTAATTAAGCTGTTAGAATGTCAGAAACAAGCTTTCTGAGCTGAAAACTGCATTTTGTGAGAAAGTGCATCAGAGGATGATGAGAAATTCAATTTTGACAAAGAAGACAGTTCATTACTGAAATGCTCTAATTGAGCTGTTAGAATATCAGAAACAAGCTTTCTGAGCTGAAAACTGCATTTTGTGACAAAGTGCATCAGAGGATGATGAGAAATTCAGTTTTGACAAAGAATACAGTTCATCACTGAAATGCTCTAATTGAGCTGTTAGAATGTCAGAAACAAGCTTTCTGAGCTGAAAACTGCATTTTGTGACAAAGTGCATCAGAGGATGATGAGAAACTCAGTTTTGACAAAGAAGACAGTCCATCACTGAAATGCTCTAATTTGAGCTGTTAGAATGTCAGAAACAAGCTTTCTGAGCTGAAAACTGCATTTTGTGACAAAGTGCATCAGTGGAGGATGAGAAATTCAGTTTTGACAAAGAAGACAGTTCATCACTGAAATGCTCTAATTGAGGTGTTAGAATGTCAGAAACAAGCTTTCTGAGCTGAAAATCACATTTTGTGACAAAGGGCATCAGGATAATGAGAAATTCAGTTTTGACAAAGAAGACAGTTCATCACTGAAATGCTCCAATTGAGCTGTTAGAATGTCAGAAACAAGCTTTCTGAGCTGAAAACTTCATTTTGTGAGAAAGTGCACAAGGGGATGATGAGAAATTCAGTTTTGAGTAAGAAGACAGTTCATCACTGTAATGCTCTAATTGAGATGTTAGAATGTCAGAAACAAGCTTTCTGAGCTGAAAACTGCATTTTGTGACAAAGTGCATCAGAGGATGATGAGAAACTCAGTTTTGACAAAGAAGACAGTCCATCACTGAAATGCTCTAATTGTGCTGTTAGAATGTCAGAAACAAGCTTTCTGAGCTGAAAACTGCATTTTGTGACAAAGTGCATCAGTGGAGGATGAGAAATTCAGTTTTGACAAAGAAGACAGTTCATCACTGAAATGCTCTAATTGAGGTGTTAGAATGTCAGAAACAAGCTTTCTGAGCTGAAAATCACATTTGTGACAAAGGGCATCAGGATAATGAGAAATTCAGTTTTGACAAAGAAGACAGTTCATCACTGAAATGCTCTAATTGAGCTGTTAGAATGTCAGAAACAAGCTTTCTGAGCTGAAAACTGCATTTTGTGACAAAGGGCATCAGGATAATGAGAAATTCAGTTTTGACAAAGAAGACAGTTCATCACTGAAATGCTCCAATTGAGCTGTTAGAATGTCAGAAACAAGCTTTCTGAGCTGAAAACTTCATTTTGTGAGAAAGTGCATCAGAGGATGATGAGAAATTCAGTTTTGAGTAAGAAGACAGTTCATCACTGAAATGCTCTAATTGAGATGTTAGAATGTCAGAAACAAGCTTTCTGAGCTGAAAACTGCATTTTGTGACAAAGTTCATCAGAGGATGATGAGAAATTCAATTTTGACAAAGAAGACAGTTCATCAATGAAATGCTCTAATTGAGCTGTTAGAATGTCAGAAACAAGCTTTCTGAGCTGAAAACTGCATTTTGTGACAAAGTGCATCAGAGGATGATGAGAAATTCAGTTTTGACAAAGAACACTGTTCATTACTGAAATGCTCTAAATGAGCTGTTAGAATGTCAGAAACAAGCTTTCTGAGCTGAGAACTGCATTTTGTGACAAAGTGCATCAGAGGATGATGAGAAACTCAGTTTTGACAAAGAACACTGTTCATTACTGAAATGCTCTAAATGAGCTGTTAGAATGTCAGAAACAAGCTTTCTGAGCTGAAAACTTCATTTTGTGACAAAGTGCATCAGAGGATGATGAGAAATTCAGTTTTGACGAAGAACACTGTTCATTGCTGAAATGCTCTAAATGAGCTGTTAGAATGTCAGAAACAAGCTTTCTGAGCTGAAAACTTCATTTTGTGACAAAGTGCATCAGAGGATGATGAGAAACTCAGGTTTAACAAAGAACACTGTTCATTACTGAAATGCTCTAATTAAGCTGTTAGAATGTCAGAAACAAGCTTTCTGAGCTGAAAACTGCATTTTGTGAGAAAGTGCATCAGAGGATGATGAGAAATTCAATTTTGACAAAGAAGACAGTTCATTACTGAAATGCACTAATTGAGCTGTTAGAATACCAGAAACAAGCTTTCTGAGCTGAAAACTGCATTTTGTGACAAAGTGCATCAGAGGATGATTAGAAACTCAGTTTTGACAAAGAACACTGTTCATTACTGAAATGCTCCAATTGAGCTGTTAGAATGTCAGAAACAAGCTTTCTGAGCTGAAAACTGCATTTTGTGAGAAAGTGCATCAGAGGATGATGAGAAACTCAGGTTTAACAAAGAACACTGTTCATTACTGAAATGCTCTAATTAAGCTGTTAGAATGTCAGAAACAAGCTTTCTGAGCTGAAAACTGCATTTTGTGAGAAAGTGCATCAGAGGATGATGAGAAATTCAATTTTGACAAAGAAGACAGTTCATTACTGAAATGCTCTAATTGAGCTGTTAGAATATCAGAAACAAGCTTTCTGAGCTGAAAACTGCATTTTGTGACAAAGTGCATCAGAGGATGATGAGAAATTCAGTTTTGACAAAGAATACAGTTCATCACTGAAATGCTCTAAAAGAGCTGTTAGAATGTCAGAAACAAGCTTTCTGAGCTGAAAACTGCATTTTGTGACAAAGTGCATCAGAGGATGATGAGAAACTCAGTTTTGACAAAGAAGACAGTCTATCACTGAAATGCTCTAATTGAGCTGTTAGAATGTTAGAAACAAGCTTTCTGAGCTGAAAACTGCATTTTGTGACAAAGTGCATCAGTGGAGGATGAGAAATTCAGTTTTGACAAAGAAGACAGTTCATCACTGAAATGCTCTAATTGAGGTGTTAGAATGTCAGAAACAAGCTTTCTGAGCTGAAAATCACATTTTGTGACAAAGGGCATCAGGATAATGAGAAATTCAGTTTTGACAAAGAAGACAGTTCATCACTGAAATGCTCTAATTGAGCTGTTAGAATGTCAGAAACAAGCTTTCTGAGCTGAAAACTGCATTTTGTGACAAAGGGCATCAGGATAATGAGAAATTCAGTTTTGACAAAGAAGACAGTTCATCACTGAAATGCTCCAATTGAGCTGTTAGAATGTCAGAAACAAGCTTTCTGAGCTGAAAACTTCATTTTGTGAGAAAGTGCATCAGAGGATGATGAGAAATTCAGTTTTGAGTAAGAAGACAGTTCATCACTGAAATGCTCTAATTGAGATGTTAGAATGTCAGAAACAAGCTTTCTGAGCTGAAAACTGCATTTTGTGACAAAGTTCATCAGAGGATGATGAGAAATTCAGTTTTGACGAAGAACACTGTTCATTGCTGAAATGCTCTAAATGAGCTGTTAGAATGTCAGAAACAAGCTTTCTGAGCTGAAAACTTCATTTTGTGACAAAGTGCATCAGAGGATGATGAGAAACTCAGGTTTAACAAAGAACACTGTTCATTACTGAAATGCTCTAATTAAGCTGTTAGAATGTCAGAAACAAGCTTTCTGAGCTGAAAACTGCATTTTGTGAGAAAGTGCATCAGAGGATGATGAGAAATTCAATTTTGACAAAGAAGACAGTTCATTACTGAAATGCTCTAATTGAGCTGTTAGAATATCAGAAACAAGCTTTCTGAGTTGAAAACTGCATTATGTGACAAAGTGCATCAGAGGATGATGAGAAATTCAGTTTTGACAAAGAATACAGTTCATCACTGAAATGCTCTAATTGAGCTGTTAGAATGTCAGAAACAAGCTTTCTGAGCTGAAAACTGCATTTTGTGACAAAGTGCATCAGAGGATGATGAGAAACTCAGTTTTGACAAAGAAGACAGTCCATCACTGAAATGCTCTAATTTTGCTGTTAGAATGTCAGAAACAAGCTTTCTGAGCTGAAAACTGCATTTTGTGACAAAGTGCATCAGTGGAGGATGAGAAATTCAGTTTTGACAAAGAAGACAGTTCATCACTGAAATGCTCTAATTGAGGTGTTAGAATGTCAGAAACAAGCTTTCTGAGCTGAAAATCACATTTTGTGACAAAGGGCATCAGAATAATGAGAAATTCAGTTTTGACAAAGAAGACAGTTCATCACTGAAATGCTCTAATTGAGCTGTTAGAATGTCAGAAACAAGCTTTCTGAGCTGAAAACTGCATTTTGTGAGAAAGTGCATCAGAGGATGATGAGAAATGCAGTTTTGAGTAAGAAGACAGTTCATCACTGAAATGCTCTAATTGAGATGTTAGAATGTCAGAAACAAGCTTTCTGAGCTGAAAACTGCATTTTGTGACAAAGTTCATCAGAGGATGATGAGAAATTCAATTTTGACAAAGAAGACAGTTAATCAATGAAATGCTCTAATAGAGCTGTTAGAATGTCAGAAACAAGCTTTCTGAGCCGAAAACTGCATTTTGTGACAAAGTGCATCAGAGGATGATGAGAAATTCAGTTTTGACAAAGAACACTGTTCATTACTGAAATGCTCTAAATGAGCTGTTAGAATGTCAGAAACAAGCTTTCTGAGCTGAGAACTGCATTTTGTGACAAAGTGCATCAGAGGATGATGAGAAACTCAGTTTTGACAAAGAACACTGTTCATTACTGAAATGCTCTAATTAAGCTGTTAGAATGTCAGAAACAAGCTTTCTGAGCTGAAAACTGCATTTTGTGAGAAAGTGCATCAGAGGATGATGAGAAATTCAATTTTGACAAAGAAGACAGTTCATTACTGAAATGCTCTAAGTGAGCTGTTAGAATGTCAGAAACAAGCTTTCTGAGCTGAAAACTGCATTTTGTGACAAAGTGCATCAGAGGATGATTAGAAACTCAGTTTTGACAAAGAACACTGTTCATTACTGAAATGCTCCAATTGAGCTGTTAGAATGTCAGAAACAAGCTTTCTGAGCTGAAAACTGCATTTTGTGAGAAAGTGCATCAGAGGATGATGAGAAACTCAGGTTTAACAAAGAACACTGTTCATTACTGAAATGCTCTAATTAAGCTGTTAGAATGTCAGAAACAAGCTTTCTGAGCTGAAAACTGCATTTTGTGAGAAAGTGCATCAGAGGATGATGAGAAATTCAATTTTGACAAAGAAGACAGTTCATTACTGAAATGCACTAATTGAGCTGTTAGAATACCAGAAACAAGCTTTCTGAGCTGAAAACTGCATTTTGTGACAAAGTGCATCAGAGGATGATTAGAAACTCAGTTTTGACAAAGAACACTGTTCATTACTGAAATGCTCCAATTGAGCTGTTAGAATGTCAGAAACAAGCTTTCTGAGCTGAAAACTGCATTTTGTGAGAAAGTGCATCAGAGGATGATGAGAAACTCAGGTTTAACAAAATACACTGTTCATTACTGAAATGCTCTAATTAAGCTGTTAGAATGTCAGAAACAAGCTTTCTGAGCTGAAAACTGCATTTTGTGAGAAAGTGCATCAGAGGATGATGAGAAATTCAATTTTGACAAAGAAGACAGTTCATTACTGAAATGCTCTAATTGAGCTGTTAGAATATCAGAAACAAGCTTTCTGAGCTGAAAACTGCATTTTGTGACAAAGTGCATCAGAGGATGATGAGAAATTCAGTTTTGACAAAGAATACAGTTCATCACTGAAATGCTCTAATTGAGCTGTTAGAATGTCAGAAACAAGCTTTCTGAGCTGAAAACTGCATTTTGTGACAAAGTGCATCAGAGGATGATGAGAAACTCAGTTTTGACAAAGAAGACAGTCCATCACTGAAATGCTCTAATTGAGCTGTTAGAATGTCAGAAACAAGCTTTCTGAGCTGAAAACTGCATTTTGTGACAAAGTGCATCAGTGGAGGATGAGAAATTCAGTTTTGACAAAGAAGACAGTTCATCACTGAAATGCTCTAATTGAGGTGTTAGAATGTCAGAAACAAGCTTTCTGAGCTGAAAATCACATTTTGTGACAAAGGGCATCAGGATAATGAGAAATTCAGTTTTGACAAAGAAGACAGTTCATCACTGAAATGCTCTAATTGAGCTGTTAGAATGTCAGAAACAAGCTTTCTGAGCTGAAAACTGCATTTTGTGACAAAGGGCATCAGGATAATGAGAAATTCAGTTTTGACAAAGAAGACAGTTCATCACTGAAATGCTCCAATTGAGCTGTTAGAATGTCAGAAACAAGCTTTCTGAGCTGAAAACTTCATTTTGTGAGAAAGTGCATCAGAGGATGATGAGAAATTCAGTTTTGAGTAAGAAGACAGTTCATCACTGAAATGCTCTAATTGAGATGTTAGAATGTCAGAAACAAGCTTTCTGAGCTGAAAACTGCATTTTGTGACAAAGTTCATCAGAGGATGATGAGAAATTCAGTTTTGACGAAGAACACTGTTCATTGCTGAAATGCTCTAAATGAGCTGTTAGAATGTCAGAAACAAGCTTTCTGAGCTGAAAACTTCATTTTGTGACAAAGTGCATCAGAGGATTTTGAGAAACTCAGGTTTAACAAAGAACACTGTTCATTACTGAAATGCTCTAATTAAGCTGTTAGAATGTCAGAAACAAGCTTTCTGAGCTGAAAACTGCATTTTGTGAGAAAGTGCATCAGAGGATGATGAGAAATTCAATTTTGACAAAGAAGACAGTTCATTACTGAAATGCTCTAATTGAGCTGTTAGAATATCAGAAACAAGCTTTCTGAGTTGAAAACTGCATTTTGTGACAAAGTGCATCAGAGGATGATGAGAAATTCAGTTTTGACAAAGAATACAGTTCATCACTGAAATGCTCTAATTGAGCTGTTAGAATGTCAGAAACAAGCTTTCTGAGCTGAAAACTGCATTTTGTGACAAAGTGCATCAGAGGATGATGAGAAACTCAGTTTTGACAAAGAAGACAGTCCATCACTGAAATGCTCTAATTGTGCTGTTAGAATGTCAGAAACAAGCTTTCTGAGCTGAAAACTGCATTTTGTGACAAAGTGCATCAGTGGAGGATGAGAAATTCAGTTTTGACAAAGAAGACAGTTCATTACTGAAATGCTCTAATTGAGCTGTTAGAATATCAGAAACAAGCTTTCTGAGCTGAAAACTGCATTTTGTGACAAAGTGCATCAGAGGATGATGAGAAACTCAGTTTTGACAAAGAAGACAGTCCATCACTGAAATGCTCTAATTGAGCTGTTAGAATGTCAGAAACAAGCTTTCTGAGCTGAAAACTGCATTTTGTGACAAAGTGCATCAGTGGAGGATGAGAAATTCAGTTTTGACAAAGAAGACAGTTCATCACTGAAATGCTCTAATTGAGGTGTTAGAATGTCAGAAACAAGCTTTCTGAGCTGAAAATCACATTTTGTGACAAAGGGCATCAGGATAATGAGAAATTCAGTTTTGACAAAGAAGACAGTTCATCACTGAAATGCTCCAATTGAGCTGTTAGAATGTCAGAAACAAGCTTTCTGAGCTGAAAACTTCATTTTTTTACAAAGTGCATCATTGGATGATGAGAAATTCAGTTTTGACAAAGAACACTGTTCATTACTGAAATGCTCTAAATGAGCTGTTAGAATGTCAGAAACAAGCTTTCTGAGCTGAGAACTGCATTTTGTGACAAAGTGCATCAGAGGATGATGAGAAACTCAGTTTTGACAAAGAACACTGTTCATTACTGAAATGCTCTAAATGAGCTGTTAGAATGTCAGAAACAAGCTTTCTGAGCTGAAAACTTCATTTTGTGACAAAGTGCATCAGAGGATGATGAGAAATTCAGTTTTGACGAAGAACACTGTTCATTGCTGAAATGCTCTAAATGAGCTGTTAGAATGTCAGAAACAAGCTTTCTGAGCTGAAAACTGCATTTTGTGACAAAGTGCATCAGAGGATGATGAGAAACTCAGGTCTAACAAAGAACACTGTTCATTACTGAAATGCTCTAATTAAGCTGTTAGAATGTCAGAAACAAGCTTTCTGAGCTGAAAACTGCATTTTGTGAGAAAGTGCATCAGAGGATGATGAGAAATTCAATTTTGACAAAGAAGACAGTTCATTACTGAAATGCACTAATTGAGCTGTTAGAATACCAGAAACAAGCTTTCTGAGCTGAAAACTGCATTTTGTGACAAAGTGCATCAGAGGATGATTAGAAACTCAGTTTTGACAAAGAACACTGTTCATTACTGAAATGCTCCAATTGAGCTGTTAGAATGTCAGAAACAAGCTTTCTGAGCTGAAAACTGCATTTTGTGAGAAAGTGCATCAGAGGATGATGAGAAACTCAGGTTTAACAAAGAACACTGTTCATTACTGAAATGCTCTAATTAAGCTGTTAGAATGTCAGAAACAAGCTTTCTGAGCTGAAAACTGCATTTTGTGACAAAGTTCATCAGAGGATGATGAGAAATTCAATTTTGACAAAGAAGACAGTTCATCACTGAAATGCTCTAATTGAGCTGTTAGAATGTCAGAAACAAGCTTTCTGAGCTGAAAACTGCATTTTGTGAGAAAGTGCATCAGAGGATGATGAGAAACTCAGGTTTAACAAAGAACACTGTTCATTACTGAAATGCTCTAATTGAGCTGTTAGAATGTCAGAAACAAGCTTTCTGAGCTGAAAACTGAATTTTGTGAGAAAGTGCATCAGAGGATGATGAGAAACTCAGGTTTAACAAAGAACACTGTTCATTACTGAAATGCTCTAATTAAGCTGTTAGAATGTCAGAAACAAGCTTTCTGAGCTGAAAACTGCATTTTGTGAGAAAGTGCATCAGAGGATGATGAGAAATTCAATTTTGACAAAGAAGACAGTTCATTACTGAAATGCTCTAATTGAGCTGTTAGAATATCAGAAACAAGCTTTCTGAGCTGAAAACTGCATTTTGTGACAAAGTGCATCAGAGGATGATGAGAAACTCAGTTTTGACAAAGAAGACAGTCCATCACTGAAATGCTCTAATTTGAGCTGTTAGAATGTCAGAAACAAGCTTTCTGAGCTGAAAACTGCATTTTGTGACAAAGTGCATCAGTGGAGGATGAGAAATTCAGTTTTGACAAAGAAGACAGTTCATCACTGAAATGCTCTAATTGAGGTGTTAGAATGTCAGAAACAAGCTTTCTGAGCTGAAAATCACATTTTGTGACAAAGGGCATCAGGATAATGAGAAATTCAGTTTTGACAAAGAAGACAGTTCATCACTGAAATGCTCCAATTGAGCTGTTAGAATGTCAGAAACAAGCTTTCTGAGCTGAAAACTTCATTTTGTGAGAAAGTTCATCAGAGGATGATGAGAAATTCAATTTTGACAAAGAAGACAGTTCATCACTGAAATGCTCTAATTGAGCTGTTAGAATGTCAGAAACAAGCTTTCTGAGCTGAAAACTGCATTTTGTGAGAAAGTGCATCAGAGGATGATGAGAAACTCAGGTTTAACAAAGAACACTGTTCATTACTGAAATGCTCTAATTGAGCTGTTAGAATGTCAGAAACAAGCTTTCTGAGCTGAAAACTGAATTTTGTGAGAAAGTGCATCAGAGGATGATGAGAAACTCAGGTTTAACAAAGAACACTGTTCATTACTGAAATGCTCTAATTAAGCTGTTAGAATGTCAGAAACAAGCTTTCTGAGCTGAAAACTGCATTTTGTGAGAAAGTGCATAAGGGGATGATGAGAAATTCAGTTTTGAGTAAGAAGACAGTTCATCACTGTAATGCTCTAATTGAGATGTTAGAATGTCAGAAACAAGCTTTCTGAGCTGAAAACTGCATTTTGTGACAAAGTTCATCAGAGGATGATGAGAAATTCAATTTTGACAAAGAAGACAGTTCATCACTGAAATGCTCTAATTGAGCTGTTAGAATGTCAGAAACAAGCTTTCTGAGCTGAAAATTGCATTTTGTGACAAAGTGCATCAGAGGATGATGAGAAATTCAGTTTTGACAAAGAATACAGTTCATCACTGAAATGCTCTAATTGAGCTGTTAGAATGTCAGAAACAAGCTTTCTGAGCTGAAAACTGCATTTTGTGACAAAGTGCATCAGAGGATGATGAGAAACTCAGTTTTGACAAAGAAGACAGTCCATCACTGAAATGCTCTAATTGTGCTGTTAGAATGTCAGAAACAAGCTTTCTGAGCTGAAAACTGCATTTTGTGACAAAGTGCATCAGTGGAGGATGAGAAATTCAGTTTTGACAAAGAAGACAGTTCATCACTGAAATGCTCTAATTGAGGTGTTAGAATGTCAGAAACAAGCTTTCTGAGCTGAAAATCACATTTGTGACAAAGGGCATCAGGATAATGAGAAATTCAGTTTTGACAAAGAAGACAGTTCATCACTGAAATGCTCTAATTGAGCTGTTAGAATGTCAGAAACAAGCTTTCTGAGCTGAAAACTGCATTTTGTGACAAAGGGCATCAGGATAATGAGAAATTCAGTTTTGACAAAGAAGACAGTTCATCACTGAAATGCTCCAATTGAGCTGTTAGAATGTCAGAAACAAGCTTTCTGAGCTGAAAACTTCATTTTGTGAGAAAGTGCATCAGAGGATGATGAGAAATTCAGTTTTGAGTAAGAAGACAGTTCATCACTGAAATGCTCTAATTGAGATGTTAGAATGTCAGAAACAAGCTTTCTGAGCTGAAAACTGCATTTTGTGACAAAGTTCATCAGAGGATGATGAGAAATTCAATTTTGACAAAGAAGACAGTTCATCAATGAAATGCTCTAATTGAGCTGTTAGAATGTCAGAAACAAGCTTTCTGAGCTGAAAACTGCATTTTGTGACAAAGTGCATCAGAGGATGATGAGAAATTCAGTTTTGACAAAGAACACTGTTCATTACTGAAATGCTCTAAATGAGCTTTTAGAATGTCAGAAACAAGCTTTCTGAGCTGAGAACTGCATTTTGTGACAAAGTGCATCAGAGGATGATGAGAAATTCAGTTTTGACGAAGAACACTGTTCATTGCTGAAATGCTCTAAATGAGCTGTTAGAATGTCAGAAACAAGCTTTCTGAGCTGAGAACTGCATTTTGTGACAAAGTGCATCAGAGGATGATGAGAAACTCAGTTTTGACAAAGAACACTGTTCATTACTGAAATGCTCTAAATGAGCTGTTAGAATGTCAGAAACAAGCTTTCTGAGCTGAAAACTTCATTTTGTGACAAAGTGCATCAGAGGATGATGAGAAATTCAGTTTTGACGAAGAACACTGTTCATTGCTGAAATGCTCTAAATGAGCTGTTAGAATGTCAGAAACAAGCTTTCTGAGCTGAAAACTGCATTTTGTGACAAAGTGCATCAGAGGATGATGAGAAACTCAGGTCTAACAAAGAACACTGTTCATTACTGAAATGCTCTAATTAAGCTGTTAGAATGTCAGAAACAAGCTTTCTGAGCTGAAAACTGCATTTTGTGAGAAAGTGCATCAGAGGATGATGAGAAATTCAATTTTGACAAAGAAGACAGTTCATTACTGAAATGCACTAATTGAGCTGTTAGAATACCAGAAACAAGCTTTCTGAGCTGAAAACTGCATTTTGTGACAAAGTGCATCAGAGGATGATTAGAAACTCAGTTTTGACAAAGAACACTGTTCATTACTGAAATGCTCCAATTGAGCTGTTAGAATGTCAGAAACAAGCTTTCTGAGCTGAAAACTGCATTTTGTGAGAAAGTGCATCAGAGGATGATGAGAAACTCAGGTTTAACAAAGAACACTGTTCATTACTGAAATGCTCTAATTAAGCTGTTAGAATGTCAGAAACAAGCTTTCTGAGCTGAAAACTGCATTTTGTGACAAAGTTCATCAGAGGATGATGAGAAATTCAATTTTGACAAAGAAGACAGTTCATCACTGAAATGCTCTAATTGAGCTGTTAGAATGTCAGAAACAAGCTTTCTGAGCTGAAAACTGCATTTTGTGAGAAAGTGCATCAGAGGATGATGAGAAACTCAGGTTTAACAAAGAACACTGTTCATTACTGAAATGCTCTAATTGAGCTGTTAGAATGTCAGAAACAAGCTTTCTGAGCTGAAAACTGAATTTTGTGAGAAAGTGCATCAGAGGATGATGAGAAACTCAGGTTTAACAAAGAACACTGTTCATTACTGAAATGCTCTAATTAAGCTGTTAGAATGTCAGAAACAAGCTTTCTGAGCTGAAAACTGCATTTTGTGAGAAAGTGCATCAGAGGATGATGAGAAATTCAATTTTGACAAAGAAGACAGTTCATTACTGAAATGCTCTAATTGAGCTGTTAGAATATCAGAAACAAGCTTTCTGAGCTGAAAACTGCATTTTGTGACAAAGTGCATCAGAGGATGATGAGAAACTCAGTTTTGACAAAGAAGACAGTCCATCACTGAAATGCTCTAATTTGAGCTGTTAGAATGTCAGAAACAAGCTTTCTGAGCTGAAAACTGCATTTTGTGACAAAGTGCATCAGTGGAGGATGAGAAATTCAGTTTTGACAAAGAAGACAGTTCATCACTGAAATGCTCTAATTGAGGTGTTAGAATGTCAGAAACAAGCTTTCTGAGCTGAAAATCACATTTTGTGACAAAGGGCATCAGGATAATGAGAAATTCAGTTTTGACAAAGAAGACAGTTCATCACTGAAATGCTCCAATTGAGCTGTTAGAATGTCAGAAACAAGCTTTCTGAGCTGAAAACTTCATTTTGTGAGAAAGTTCATCAGAGGATGATGAGAAATTCAATTTTGACAAAGAAGACAGTTCATCACTGAAATGCTCTAATTGAGCTGTTAGAATGTCAGAAACAAGCTTTCTGAGCTGAAAACTGCATTTTGTGAGAAAGTGCATCAGAGGATGATGAGAAACTCAGGTTTAACAAAGAACACTGTTCATTACTGAAATGCTCTAATTGAGCTGTTAGAATGTCAGAAACAAGCTTTCTGAGCTGAAAACTGAATTTTGTGAGAAAGTGCATCAGAGGATGATGAGAAACTCAGGTTTAACAAAGAACACTGTTCATTACTGAAATGCTCTAATTAAGCTGTTAGAATGTCAGAAACAAGCTTTCTGAGCTGAAAACTGCATTTTGTGAGAAAGTGCATAAGGGGATGATGAGAAATTCAGTTTTGAGTAAGAAGACAGTTCATCACTGTAATGCTCTAATTGAGATGTTAGAATGTCAGAAACAAGCTTTCTGAGCTGAAAACTGCATTTTGTGACAAAGTTCATCAGAGGATGATGAGAAATTCAATTTTGACAAAGAAGACAGTTCATCACTGAAATGCTCTAATTGAGCTGTTAGAATGTCAGAAACAAGCTTTCTGAGCTGAAAATTGCATTTTGTGACAAAGTGCATCAGAGGATGATGAGAAATTCAGTTTTGACAAAGAATACAGTTCATCACTGAAATGCTCTAATTGAGCTGTTAGAATGTCAGAAACAAGCTTTCTGAGCTGAAAACTGCATTTTGTGACAAAGTGCATCAGAGGATGATGAGAAACTCAGTTTTGACAAAGAAGACAGTCCATCACTGAAATGCTCTAATTGTGCTGTTAGAATGTCAGAAACAAGCTTTCTGAGCTGAAAACTGCATTTTGTGACAAAGTGCATCAGTGGAGGATGAGAAATTCAGTTTTGACAAAGAAGACAGTTCATCACTGAAATGCTCTAATTGAGGTGTTAGAATGTCAGAAACAAGCTTTCTGAGCTGAAAATCACATTTGTGACAAAGGGCATCAGGATAATGAGAAATTCAGTTTTGACAAAGAAGACAGTTCATCACTGAAATGCTCTAATTGAGCTGTTAGAATGTCAGAAACAAGCTTTCTGAGCTGAAAACTGCATTTTGTGACAAAGGGCATCAGGATAATGAGAAATTCAGTTTTGACAAAGAAGACAGTTCATCACTGAAATGCTCCAATTGAGCTGTTAGAATGTCAGAAACAAGCTTTCTGAGCTGAAAACTTCATTTTGTGAGAAAGTGCATCAGAGGATGATGAGAAATTCAGTTTTGAGTAAGAAGACAGTTCATCACTGAAATGCTCTAATTGAGATGTTAGAATGTCAGAAACAAGCTTTCTGAGCTGAAAACTGCATTTTGTGACAAAGTTCATCAGAGGATGATGAGAAATTCAATTTTGACAAAGAAGACAGTTCATCAATGAAATGCTCTAATTGAGCTGTTAGAATGTCAGAAACAAGCTTTCTGAGCTGAAAACTGCATTTTGTGACAAAGTGCATCAGAGGATGATGAGAAATTCAGTTTTGACAAAGAACACTGTTCATTACTGAAATGCTCTAAATGAGCTTTTAGAATGTCAGAAACAAGCTTTCTGAGCTGAGAACTGCATTTTGTGACAAAGTGCATCAGAGGATGATGAGAAATTCAGTTTTGACGAAGAACACTGTTCATTGCTGAAATGCTCTAAATGAGCTGTTAGAATGTCAGAAACAAGCTTTCTGAGCTGAAAACTTCATTTTGTGACAAAGTGCATCAGAGGATGATGAGAAACTCAGGTTTAACAAAGAACACTGTTCATTACTGAAATGCTCTAATTAAGCTGTTAGAATGTCAGAAACAAGCTTTCTGAGCTGAAAACTGCATTTTGTGAGAAAGTGCATCAGAGGATGATGAGAAATTCAATTTTGACAAAGAAGACAGTTCATTACTGAAATGCACTAATTGAGCTGTTAGAATACCAGAAACAAGCTTTCTGAGCTGAAAACTGCATTTTGTGACAAAGTGCATCAGAGGATGATTAGAAACTCAGTTTTGACAAAGAACACTGTTCATTACTGAAATGCTCCAATTGAGCTGTTAGAATGTCAGAAACAAGCTTTCTGAGCTGAAAACTGCATTTTGTGAGAAAGTGCATCAGAGGATGATGAGAAACTCAGGTTTAACAAAGAACACTGTTCATTACTGAAATGCTCTAATTAAGCTGTTAGAATGTCAGAAACAAGCTTTCTGAGCTGAAAACTGCATTTTGTGAGAAAGTGCATCAGAGGATGATGAGAAATTCAATTTTGACAAAGAAGACAGTTCATTACTGAAATGCTCTAATTGAGCTGTTAGAATATCAGAAACAAGCTTTCTGAGCTGAAAACTGCATTTTGTGACAAAGTGCATCAGAGGATGATGAGAAATTCAGTTTTGACAAAGAATACAGTTCATCACTGAAATGCTCTAATTGAGCTGTTAGAATGTCAGAAACAAGCTTTCTGAGCTGAAAACTGCATTTTGTGACAAAGTGCATCAGAGGATGATGAGAAACTCAGTTTTGACAAAGAAGACAGTCTATCACTGAAATGCTCTAATTGAGCTTTTAGAATGTTAGAAACAAGCTTTCTGAGCTGAAAACTGCATTTTGTGACAAAGTGCATCAGTGGAGGATGAGAAATTCAGTTTTGACAAAGAAGACAGTTCATCACTGAAATGCTCTAATTGAGGTGTTAGAATGTCAGAAACAAGCTTTCTGAGCTGAAAATCACATTTTGTGACAAAGGGCATCAGGATAATGAGAAATTCAGTTTTGACAAAGAAGACAGTTCATCACTGAAATGCTCCAATTGAGCTGTTAGAATGTCAGAAACAAGCTTTCTGAGCTGAAAACTTCATTTTGTGAGAAAGTGCATCAGAGGATGATGAGAAATTCAGTTTTGAGTAAGAAGACAGTTCATCACTGAAATGCTCTAATTGAGATGTTAGAATGTCAGAAACAAGCTTTCTGAGCTGAAAACTGCATTTTGTGACAAAGTTCATCAGAGGATGATGAGAAATTCAGTTTTGACGAAGAACACTGTTCATTGCTGAAATGCTCTAAATGAGCTGTTAGAATGTCAGAAACAAGCTTTCTGAGCTGAAAACTTCATTTTGTGACAAAGTGCATCAGAGGATGATGAGAAACTCAGGTTTAACAAAGAACACTGTTCATTACTGAAATGCTCTAATTAAGCTGTTAGAATGTCAGAAACAAGCTTTCTGAGCTGAAAACTGCATTTTGTGAGAAAGTGCATCAGAGGATGATGAGAAATTCAATTTTGACAAAGAAGACAGTTCATTACTGAAATGCTCTAATTGAGCTGTTAGAATATCAGAAACAAGCTTTCTGAGTTGAAAACTGCATTTTGTGACAAAGTGCATCAGAGGATGATGAGAAATTCAGTTTTGACAAAGAATACAGTTCATCACTGAAATGCTCTAATTGAGCTGTTAGAATGTCAGAAACAAGCTTTCTGAGCTGAAAACTGCATTTTGTGACAAAGTGCATCAGAGGATGATGAGAAACTCAGTATTGACAAAGAAGACAGTCCATCACTGAAATGCTCTAATTGTGCTGTTAGAATGTCAGAAACAAGCTTTCTGAGCTGAAAACTGCATTTTGTGACAAAGTGCATCAGTGGAGGATGAGAAATTCAGTTTTGACAAAGAAGACAGTTCATCACTGAAATGCTCTAATTGAGGTGTTAGAATGTCAGAAACAAGCTTTCTGAGCTGAAAACTGCATTTTGTGACAAAGTGCATCAGTGGAGGATGAGAAATTCAGTTTTGACAAAGAAGACAGTTCATCACTGAAATGCTCTAATTGAGGTGTTAGAATGTCAGAAACAAGCTTTCTGAGCTGAAAATCACATTTTGTGACAAAGGGCATCAGGATAATGAGAAATTCAGTTTTGACAAAGAAGACAGTTCATCACTGAAATGCTCTAATTGAGCTGTTAGAATGTCAGAAACAAGCTTTCTGAGCTGAAAACTGAATTTTGTGACAAAGGGCATCAGGATAATGAGAAATTCAGTTTTGACAAAGAAGACAGTTCATCACTGAAATGCTCCAATTGAGCTGTTAGAATGTCAGAAACAAGCTTTCTGAGCTGAAAACTTCATTTTGTGAGAAAGTGCATCAGAGGATGATGAGAAATTCAGTTTTGAGTAAGAAGACAGTTCATCACTGAAATGCTCTAATTGAGATGTTAGAATGTCAGAAACAAGCTTTCTGAGCTGAAAACTGCATTTTGTGACAAAGTGCATCAGAGGATGATGAGAAATTCAGTTTTGACAAAGAATACAGTTCATCACTGAAATGCTCTAATTGAGCTGTTAGAATGTCAGAAACAAGCTTTCTGAGCTGAAAACTGCATTTTGTGACAAAGTGCATCAGAGGATGATGAGAAACTCAGTTTTGACAAAGAAGACAGTCCATCACTGAAATGCTCTAATTGAGCTGTTAGAATGTCAGAAACAAGCTTTCTGAGCTGAAAACTGCATTTTGTGACAAAGTGCATCAGTGGAGGATGAGAAATTCAGTTTTGACAAAGAAGACAGTTCATCACTGAAATGCTCTAATTGAGGTGTTAGAATGTCAGAAACAAGCTTTCTGAGCTGAAAATCACATTTTGTGACAAAGGGCATCAGGATAATGAGAAATTCAGTTTTGACAAAGAAGACAGTTCATCACTGAAATGCTCTAATTGAGCTGTTAGAATATCAGAAACAAGCTTTCTGAGCTGAAAACTGCATTTTGTGACAAAGGGCATCAGGATAATGAGAAATTCAGGTTTGACAAAGAAGACAGTTCATCACTGAAATGCTCCAATTGAGCTGTTAGAATGTCAGAAACAAGCTTTCTGAGATGAAAACTTCATTTTGTGAGAAAGTGCATCAGAGGATGATGAGAAATTCAGTTTTGAGTAAGAAGACAGTTCATCACTGAAATGCTCTAATTGAGATGTTAGAATGTCAGAAACAAGCTTTCTGAGCTGAAAACTGCATTTTGTGACAAAGTTCATCAGAGGATGATGAGAAATTCAATTTTGACAAAGAAGACAGTTCATCAATGAAATGCTCTAATTGAGCTGTTAGAATGTCAGAAACAAGCTTTCTGAGCTGAAAACTGCATTTTGTGACAAAGTGCATCAGAGGATGATGAGAAATTCAGTTTTGACAAAGAACACTGTTCATTACTGAAATGCTCCAATTGAGCTGTTAGAATGTCAGAAACAAGCTTTCTGAGCTGAAAACTTCATTTTGTGACAAAGTGCATCAGAGGATGATGAGAAATTCAGTTTTGACAAAGAACACTGTTCATTACTGAAATGCTCTAAATGAGCTGTTAGAATGTCAGAAACAAGCTTTCTGAGCTGAAAACTTCATTTTGTGACAAAGTGCATCAGAGGATGATGAGAAATTCAGTTTTGACAAAGAACACTGTTCATTGCTAAAATGCTCTAAATGAGCTGTTAGAATGTCAGAAACAAGCTTTCTGAGCTGAAAACTTCATTTTGTGACAAAGTGCATCAGAGGATGATGAGAAACTCAGGTTTAACAAAGAACACTGTTCATTACTGAAATGCTCTAATTAAGCTGTTAGAATGTCAGAAACAAGCTTTCTGAGCTGAAAACTGCATTTTGTGAGAAAGTGCATCAGAGGATGATGAGAAATTCAATTTTGACAAAGAAGACAGTTCATTACTGAAATGCTCTAATTGAGCTGTTAGAATATCAGAAACAAGCTTTCTGAGCTGAAAACTGCATTTTGTGACAAAGTGCATCAGAGGATGATTAGAAACTCAGTTTTGACAAAGAACACTGTTCATTACTGAAATGCTCCAATTGAGCTGTTAGAATGTCAGAAACAAGCTTTCTGAGCTGAAAACTTCATTTTGTGAGAAAGTGCATCAGAGGATGATGAGAAATTCAGTTTTGAGTAAGAAGACAGTTCATCACTGAAATGCTCTAAATGAGCTGTTAGAATGTCAGAAACAAGCTTTCTGAGCTGAAAACTTCATTTTGTGACAAAGTGCATCAGAGGATGATGAGAAACTCAGGTTTAACAAAGAACACTGTTCATTACTGAAATGCTCTAATTAAGCTGTTAGAATGTCAGAAACAAGCTTTCTGAGCTGAAAACTGCATTTTGTGAGAAAGTGCATCAGAGGATGATGAGAAATTCAATTTTGACAAAGAAGACAGTTCATTACTGAAATGCTCTAATTGAGCTGTTAGAATATCAGAAACAAGCTTTCTGAGCTGAAAACTGCATTTTGTGACAAAGTGCATCAGAGGATGATTAGAAACTCAGTTTTGACAAAGAACACTGTTCATTACTGAAATGCTCCAATTGAGCTGTTAGAATGTCAGAAACAAGCTTTCTGAGCTGAAAACTTCATTTTGTGAGAAAGTGCATCAGAGGATGATGAGAAATTCAGTTTTGAGTAAGAAGACAGTTCATCACTGAAATGCTCTAATTGAGATGTTAGAATGTCAGAAACAAGCTTTCTGAGCTGAGAACTGCATTTTTTGACAAAGTGCATCAGAGGATGACGAGAAACTCAGTTTTGACAAAGAACACTGTTCATTACTGAAATGCTCTAAATGAGCTGTTAGAATGTCAGAAACAAGCTTTCTGAGCTGAAAACTGCATTTTGTGACAAAGTGCATCAG
The DNA here is from genome assembly GCF_947034865.1 of Barbatula barbatula. NCBI lineage: Eukaryota > Metazoa > Chordata > Actinopteri > Cypriniformes > Nemacheilidae > Barbatula > Barbatula barbatula. The sequence goes on from NC_136773.1 coordinate 6,632,175, forward strand.
AGGCTGATGAGAAACTCAGTTTTGACAAAGAACACTGTTCATTACTGAAATGCTCTAAATGAGCTGTTAGAATGTCAGAAACAAGCTTTCTGAGCTGAAAACTGCATTTTGTGACAAAGTGCATCAGAGGATGATGAGAAACTCAGTTTTGACAAAGAACACTGTTCATTACTGAAATGCTCTAATTGAGCTGTTAGAATGTCAGAAACAAGCTTTCTGAGCTGAAAACTGCATTTTGTGACAAAGTGCATCAGCGGATGATGAGAAACTCAGTTTTGACAAAGAACACTGTTCATCACTGAAATGCTCTAATTGAGCTGTTAGAATGTCAGAAGCAAGCTTTCTGAGCTGAAAACTGCATTTTGTGACAAAGTGCATCAGAGGATGATGAGAAACTCAGTTTTGACAAAGAACACTGTTCATTACTGAAATGCTCTAATTGAGCTGTTAGAATGTCAGAAACAAGCTTTCTGAGCTGAGAACTGCATTTTGTGACAAAGTGCATCAGAGGATGATGAGAAACTCAGTTTTGACAAAGAACACTGTTCATTACTGAAATGCTCTAAATGAGCTGTTAGAATGTCAGAAACAAGCTTTCTGAGCTGAAAACTTCATTTTGTGACAAAGTGCATAAGAGGATGATGAGAAACTCAGTTTTGACAAAGAACACTGTTCATTACTGAAATGCTCTAAATGAGCTGTTAGAATGTCAGAAACAAGCTTTCTGAGCTGAAAACTTCATTTTGTGAGAAAGTGCATCAGAGGATGATGAGAAATTCAGTTTTGAGTAAGAAGACAGTTCATCACTGAAATGCTCTAAATGAGCTGTAAGAATGTCAAAAACGAGCTTTCTGAGCTGAAAACTGCATTTTGTGACAAAGTGCATCAGAGGCTGATGAGAAACTCAGTTTTGACAAAGAACACTGTTCATTACTGAAATGCTCTAAATGAACTGTTAGAATGTCAGAAACAAGCTTTCTGAGCTGAAAACTTCATTTTGTGAGAAAGTGCATCAGAGGATGATGAGAAATTCAGTTTTGAGTAAGAAGACAGTTCATCACTGAAATGCTCTAATTGAGATGTTAGAATGTCAGAAACAAGCTTTCTGAGCTGAAAACTGCATTTTGTGACAAAGTTCATCAGAGGATGATGAGAAATTCAATTTTGACAAAGAAGACAGTTCATCACTGAAATGCTCTAATTGAGCTGTTAGAATGTCAGAAACAAGCTTTCTGAGCTGAAAACTGCATTTTGTGACAAAGTGCATCAGAGGATGATGAGAAACTCAGTTTTGACAAAGAACACTGTTCATTACTGAAATGCTCTAAATGAGCTGTTAGAATGTCAGAAACAAGCTTTCTGAGCTGAAAACTGCATTTTGTGACAAAGTGCATCAGAGGCTGATGAGAAACTTAGTTTTGACAAAGAACACTGTTCATTACTGAAATGATGTTTAATTAACAAAGTTCGGGAGGAGCCGTAGCATATAATCAGCCGGCTGGTCCACAATCAGCAATCACTGCACATACACAATTAGCCATAGCGAGCTCGCTCATAAATAGAGAATCCATCTTACCTGCTCGATCTCCTAAGATTAAGCATCAACGCGATGTCTGAGACCCCCGTCATCGACGACAATCTGTTAGCGCTGCCGAGCTCTCATCAATCCAGCTCAGGATCGGATATATCGAGCGATTCTCCGGCTTCATCACGAGGCCGCCCGCTCCGCCGTTCTACACCTCGGAAGGCTAAGTCCAGAGGTGGCACATCGTCTCCTGGCTCTAAGAGACGTCCACCTGTTTCCCCGGCTTCTTCCTACACTTCCGCTCACAACTCGATCCCCGCCATACAGAAATGGACCGTCCAGGGCTTACAACTAGCTCTGTCCAACGCGGACGTCCACTTCCACAGGCGGATGACCAAGGCGAAGCTTTACGGCCTCTACGCCTCTTCCCTGGCGGACACCGCCTCACCGAAGGGCGCTACGGGGGGTTCCGCCACCAAGCCGGGCACGGCTCGCGGTTCTCCGTATTCCCGACCCGGGCAATCCACCTCCGCAGCTAGTCGCGGCCGCCCGCGGGGAAGCCAGAACAGCAGGGCTTCCGCGAGCGCAGGTATCGCCACGGACCAACCGGTCCCTCTCGCCATTGGCCAGCTTCGGCCACCTTGCAAACACCCCGCCCTCGAAGCATTGGCTCACCAGCACCTGGAGCTCCGGTGCTTTACCACCCATTTCCTGCCCCTGGCTCTTGGCCCACGGCGCCTGCGTCGACCACTAGCGCGAGGCTGCCTCAGCTAGCGAGGCAGGCGCCGGGTCCTAGCCATTTCCCAACCCCCTCGGTAGCCGCCGCTAGCGCGAGGCTGCCTCAGCTAGCGATGCAGGCGCCGGTCCCTAGCCATTTCCCAGCCACCCTGGTAGCCGCTGCTAGCGCGAGCATGACTCCGCTAGCCGCTCAGGCGGCCGCCATTCCCCCCCTTTTTTTTCTCTTCCGCAGGCTCGATCGAGCTTCTCATTGGCTTCGGCGACAGCTATGCCAGTGCCAATCAACGCACCAGCCCTGGAACCGCCTCCAGTTTCGGGGAACATAAGAACGCAGATCTTGACAGGTGCGGACACAGACCTTTATTCTCTCCTCTCACCATTATCACCCCCGTCAACCGAGCGGCAGATCACTTACGGTGATCTATCGATCACATTTAAAAATCAGTCACCCAACCACACCCGCACACTGTCTTTCCCCGAATTTACCGTTGCTTTTTCACGTTACACTGACGTGATCTGCACTGCGTTCCCTCATAGGAGACGCGAGCTGGGCGATTACCTCGCCATCGTGGCAGAGCTCGCTCTCTCCTACGGGGGCGCGCATTTTTACACTTACCACAAACTTTTTTGCGCCAAATGTGCCATTCGTGTGGCTCAGTGGAACCATGGCCCCTACTGGGGCGCACTGGACACTGAGCTGCATAACAGGGTTTTCTTAGGCGTTCGCAATATTTCCTGCGCGGTATGTCGCTCAGTAGCGCATCCTACAATCGACTGTCCCCTAGTCACCCCCTCTCTTCCCTCATGCCCAGTTACGCCTCCCAAATCCACTTCCTCTGTTCCGCGCCTGCCAATCTGCCCAGCCAACCAAGCTCACGGGCAACCCAGCAGTTTGGAGGCATGTAGGAGTTTCAATTCTGGCAGATTTTCCAGGCAGCGTTGTCGCTTCCTGCACGTGTGCCTTTTCTGCAGCGGTGCACACGCTCGCATTGTATGCCCGATGTCCCAAATGCAAAATAAAAATCTAAAAAATTACCTCTCGACTCCCGTGAACGTTTCTTGTTTGTCTTTCGAGTTGTCTTCGCACCCCGACATTCAGTTCACGGACTACCTTCTGACCGGTCTCTCGAACGGCTTCGACCCCGGCGTTATCAGTCTTCCATCACGCAGCTTAATTTGCCCCAACCTTCAGTCCGCGCTTTCCGAACCAGAGTCAGTCGATCTCCTTATTAAAAAGGAGATTGACGCAAAATTCATTATCGGCCCTTTCGAAGCTCCCCCGTTTTCCGTATTTCGCATCAGCCCCATCGGCGTAGCAACGCGTAAATTCTCTGGCAAAAAGCGCCTCATTTTCGATCTCTCGTCACCACACGGCTCGGCCTTTCCCAGCATCAACAGCCTCATTCCAACTGAGGAATTTTCGCTGCACTATCACAACATCGATCAAGCCATTACTTTAATAAAACATGCAGGTCGTGGAGCTTGGCTAGCCAAAGTCGACATTACATCCGCATTTAAAGTCATGCCCATCCACCCAGACTTCTGGCACCTTTTCGGCATTCAATGGCGCAATAAATTTAACTTTTCTGTCCGCCTTACTTTCGGCTGCAGAAGCAGCCCCAAAATCTTCGACATGTTGTCAGAGGCAATTTGCTGGATTCTCTCTAACAATTATGCAATTCCCTACCTAATCCACCTACTAGACGATTTTTTAATCATCTCGTCTCCCGACTCGTTTCCAGCTGCGCATCTAGCAAAAGTCCAACAGGTTTTTGAAAAACTCGGCGTCCCCCTTGCCCCAGACAAAACTTCAGGACCGAGCACTTCCATCGAATTTCTCGGAATAAAATTAGACTCTCTTAAATTCCAGGCTTCACTGCCAAAAGAGAAAATCGACAGAACAATCGTCATCGTTTCCTCGCTGTTAGCTAATCCCCGCTGCTCCAAACGCGAGCTCCTGTCCGTTCTCGGCCATCTGAATTTCGCGATGAGAATAATCCCGCAAGGTCGCCCGTTCGTTTCACACCTCCTCTCTCTCGCGTCCTCCGCGCACGCTTTAGAGGACATGTTATCCATATCCAGCCCCTGCCTTGACGAGCTGAGCTTATGGATACAATTTCTCAAGCAATGGAATGGCTTGTCATTTTTCTACAGTGACATGTCCTCCTCCCCCGTCGATATTCACCTTTTCACTGACGCCGCCCCTTCTGTAGGTTTCGGAGGCTTTTACCAAGGTCGTTGGTTTGCATCCTCTTGGCCCCCCCAGCTCTTAGAGATTCCGCAGGCCTTAGCATCCTCTGCACTTTTCGAGCTGTATCCACTGGTCGTCGCAGCATCCCTATGGGGGAAAGAGTGGTCGGCTTCCAGTATTATCGTACATTGCGATAACGAGGCCACGGTTCATTGCATTAACAAAGGCCGCTCTCACTCCCCCGCTTTAATGCCGTTCCTCAGACGCCTCATCTGGATCTCAGCCTGTGACCAGTTCATTCTAACTGCCAAACACATTCCCGGAGCAAAAAATCAGATTGCTGATGCCCTTTCTCGTTTCGCTTTCCAGAAATTCAGGCAGCTGGCGCCCGAAGCAGACCCCTTGCCAACACCGATACCTCCCTATTCGGAGCTGATATTCCTGTAAACCACCCACTAAAAACCCTCCTCGATGCATCTCGAAACTCCATCATCCAAGCTGTCTCCCTTAGGACCCTCCAATCTTATCTCACTGCATGGAAGAGCTTCAAGGCGTTTCACCACGCGTTCAACATTCCCTTTCCCTCATTTTCCGTAATCTCCATCACCTCCTTCATCTCCTTCCTAAACTCGTCAAAAAACCTCCAAGCAAGCTCAATTAAAGGTTACATGAGTGGGGTCCAGTTCTTCCACAAGCTCATATTCAACTCTCCATCCGCAGCCATAGCCAGCTCCCAAACATCTATGCTCATCAAGGGCATTTAAAGAACCCAGCCTGCTCGCCCAGACGCCAGGTAACCTATAACCCTGGATATACTGACCAGATGCATTTCCACCCTCCGTAAAGGATATCACTCCAAGCACGTCGATCGCACGCTCGACTCCATGTTTATTCTAGCCTTTTTCGGCTTTCTAAGATGTTCTGAAATTTCCACCACGTCCATCTTCAACCCTGTAATACATCCAACGTTATCTGACCTATCAGTACTCGATTCAGAGACGATCTCATTCTTAATTAAACAAAGCAAGACGGACCAAACCAGGAGGGGACATTTCATCTACATCTTCAACCTCCAGTCACCGATTCAGCCTTATCAGACCCTTCTAGCCTACCTTCACTTCAGGAAATCTCAGACCAAAACCACATCAGACCCTCTCTTCGTGGACGAATCTAACCGCCCAGCCACACGCTTCTGGTTCCAAAAACACCTCAAAGCCGTATTGCTCTTGTCTGGCATTCCCGCAGACCACTTTTCCGGCCACTCCTTCCGCATAGGCGCAGCAACTACAGCCGCCCAAAAAGGCCTATCGCAGTCTCAAATCCAAGCACTAGGGCGCTGGACATCGGAAGCTTTTAAGAGCTACATCAGGTCAGATCTCTCAATCATCAGGGAAGCCCATCGAACCCTCATTTCCCGAATCATCTAAGAGTCCATCCTTCGCCCACATGGGCTCGGGCCTCCACTGTTCGGCCTTCATCTCCCTGGCGGGGGATCTCGCTGCCACTGCAACCGCCTCAGCAATCACCAGGTATTCAGACCCCGCCTGCAGGGGCCATCGCCCAAGTCACGGGCTCTGCCACAGCAGACTCTTCAGCAGAAGCCTCAATCCAAGACGTCGAAGCCAGCGTCGCCGCAGCGATCGCCTCCGCAGAGGCCAGCGCTTCCATCCAAGACGTCGAAGCCAGCGTCGCCGCAGCGATCTCCTCCACAGAGGCCAGTGCTTCCGTCTAAGATGTCGAAGCCTGCGTCGCCGCAGCGATCGCCTCCGCAGAGGCCAGTGCTTCCATCTAAGACGTCGAAGCCTGCGTCGCCGCAGCGATCGCCTCCGCAGAGGCCAGTGCTTCCATCCAAGTCATCGAAGCCAGCGTCGCCGCAGCGACCGCCTCCGCAGAGGCCAGTGCTTCCATCCAAGTCATCGAAGCCAGCGTCGCCGCAGCGATCGCCTCCGCAGAGGCCAGTGCTTCCATCCAAGTCATCGAAGCCAGCGTCGCCGCAGCGATCGCCTCCGCAGAGGCCAGTGCTTCCATCCAAATCATCGAAGCCAGCGTCGCCGCAGCGATCGCCTCCGCAGAGGCCAGTGCTTCCATCCAAATCATCGAAGCCAGCGTCGCCGCAGCAATCTCCTCCTCAGAGGCCAGTGCTTCCATCCAAGTCATCGAAGCCAGCGTCGCCGCAGCGATCGCCTCCGCAGAGGCCAGTGCTTCCATCCAAGTCATCGAAGCCAGCGTCGCCGCAGCGATCGCCTCCGCAGAGGCCAGTGCTTCCATCCAAATCATCGAAGCCAGCGTCGCCGCAGCAATCTCCTCCTCAGAGGCCAGTGCTTCCGTCTAAGATGTCGAAGCCAGCGTCGCCGCAGCGATCGCCTCCGCAGAGGCCAGTGCTTCCGTCTGAGATGTCGAAGCCAGCGTCGCCGCAGAGATCGCCTCCGCAGAAGCCAGTGCTCCCATCTAAGACGTCGAAGCCAGCGTCGCCACAGCGATCGCCTCCGCAGAGGCCAGTGCTTCCATCTAAGACGTCGAAGCCTGCGTCGCCGCAGCGATCGCCTCCGCAGAGGCCAGTGCTTCCATCTCGTGTTCTGCCATCTACAACTTTCTAAGGATCAAGCACAACAGCAGCTCTCTCCCCAGCAGGAACCTCCATCAGGTGCTCTACTTCAGCTGGATCCCTCCTTCAGTAGCCCCCTCCCAGTATCAGTCCTCATCCAGGGACACCCACGAAGACGGGTTAATTTTAGATAATCTCTGAATTCCTAGATTTACACCCTCTACGGGCACTAAACCTACTTCCAGCCGCTCATGGGTTTCAACTTCTCATCACTCCAGCAGGCATCCTCGCTCCATATCAGTCTCAACCATCCTTGGAGGAACCCCTGCCCCAGTCTTGCCTCGTCTCAAACCACACCTTCTAAGGAGCCACCATCCTCTTGTCCTTACCCGAATGCAGTCCACGCCTCCATACTGTCCAGCACCGCGTTTTGGGGGGGTATGCGTACTATCCAACTTCGTGCTTTATGGGGGGTGTGCTCTGGGCTCAAACCGGTTCCGAGCTCGGCGCACTCACCCTGACCAAGGTGTAGTGTTTCGGGTTCGGATAGATCTGGCGAGCTCGGACCCCGCTTCCCGGACAGCACGCCAAATACGCATAACCTTCATAACCAAGCTCTTGCTTTATTATCCCTATCAACATCGCTGTTATCTGCGCAGGTGAACTCGTGAAATGATGTTTAATTAACAAAGTTCGGGAGGAGCCGTAGCATATAATCAGCCGGCTGGTCCACAATCAGCAATCACTGCACATACACAATTAGCCATAGCGAGCTCGCTCATAAATAGAGAATCCATCTTACCTGCTCGATCTCCTAAGATTAAGCATCCCTCCTCCACCCCGGCTCCTCTCCCAAACTCACTTTTCTTTTGCAAGAGCCCCGGGGGGTGTGCTCTGGGCTCAAACCGGTTCCGATCTCGGCGCACTCACCCTGACCAAGGTGTAGTGTTTCGGGTTCGGATAGATCTGGCGAGCTCGGAGCCCGCTTCCCGGACAGCACGCTAAATACGCATAACCTTCACAACCAAGCTCTTGCTTTATTATCCCTATCAACATCGCTGTTATCTGCGCAGGTGAACTCGTGAAAGGGCATCAGGATGATGAGAAATTCAGTTTTGACAAAGACAGTTCACCACTGAAATGCTCTAATTGAGCTGATAGAATGTCAGAAACAAGCTTTCTGAGCTGGAAACTGCATTTTGTGACAAAGTGAATCAGAGGATGATGAGAAATTCAATTTTGACAAAGAAGACAGTTAATCACTGAAATGCTCTAATTGAGCTGTTAGAATGTCAGAAACAAGCTTTCTGAGCTGAAAACTGCATTTTGTGACAAAGTGCATCAGAGGATGATGAGAAACTCAGTTTTGACAAAGAACACTGTTCATTACTGAAATGCCCTAAATGAGCTGTTAGAATGTCAGAAACAAGCTTTCTGAGCTGAAAACTGCACTTTGTGACAAAGTGCATCAGAGGCTGATGAGAAACTCAGTTTTGATAAAGACAATGTTCATTACTGAAATGCTCTAAATGAGCTGTTAGAATGTCAGAAACAAGCTTTCTGAGCGGAAAACTGCATTTTGTGACAAAGTGCATCAGAGGATGATGAGAAACTCAGTTTTGACAAAGAACACTGTTCATTACTGAAATGCTCTAATTGAGCTGTTAGAATGTCAGAAACAAGCTTTCTGAGCTGAAAACTGCATTTTGTGACAAAGTGCATCAGAGGATGATGAGAAATTCAGTTTTGACAAAGAATACAGTTCATCACTGAAATGCTCTAATTGAGCTGTTAGAATGTCAGAAACAAGCTTTCTGAGCTGAAAACTGCATTTTGTGACAAAGTGCATCAGAGGATGATGAGAAACTCAGTTTTGACAAAGAACACTGTTCATTACTGAAATGCTCTAATTGAGCTGTTAGAATGTCATAAACAAGCTTTCTGAGCTGAGAATTGCATTTTGTGACAAAGTGCATCAGAGGATGATGAGAAACTCAGTTTTAACAAAGAACACTGTTCATTACTGAAATGCTCTAATTGAGCTGTTAGAATGTCAGAAACAAGCTTTCTGAGCTGAATACTGCATTTTGTGACAAAGTGCATAAGAGGATGATGAGAAACTCAGTTTTGACAAAGAACACTGTTCATTGCTGAAATGCTCTAAATGAGCTGTTAGAATGTCAGAAACAAGCTTTCTGAGCTGAAAACTGCATTTTGTGACAAAGAGCATCAGAGGATGATGAGAAATTCAATTTTGACAAAGAAGACAGTTCATCACTGAAATGCTCTAATTGAGCTGTTAGAATGTCAGAAACAAGCTTTCTGAGCTGAAAACTGAATTTTGTGAGAAAGTGCATCAGAGGATGATGAGAAACTCAGGTTTAACAAAGAACACTGTTCATTACTGAAATGCTCTAATTAAGCTGTTAGAATGTCAGAAACAAGCTTTCTGAGCTGAAAACTTCACTTTGTGAGAAAGTGCATCAGAGGATGATGAGAAATTCAGTTGAGTAAGAAGACAGTTCATCACTGAAATGCTCTAATTGAGATGTTAGAATGTCAGAAACAAGCTTTCTGAGCTGAAAACTGCATTTTGTGACAAAGTTCATCAGAGGATGATGAGAAATTCAATTTTGACAAAGAAGACAGTTCATCACTGAAATGCTCTAATTGAGCTGTTAGAATGTCAGAAACAAGCTTTCCGAGCTGAAAACTGCATTTTGTGACAAAGTGCATCAGAGGATGATGAGAAATTCAGTTTTGACAAAGAACACTGTTCATTACTGAAATGCTCTAAATGAGCTGTTAGAATGTCAGAAACAAGCTTTCTGAGCTGAGAACTGCATTTTGTGACAAAGTGCATCAGAGGATGATGAGAAATTCAGTTTTGACAAAGAATACAGTTCATCACTGAAATGCTCTAATTGAGCTGTTAGAATGTCAGAAACAAGCTTTCTGAGCTGAAAACTGCATTTTGTGACAAAGTGCATCAGAGGATGATGAGAAACTCAGTTTTGACAAAGAACACTGTTCATTACTGAAATGCTCTAATTGAGCTGTTAGAATGTCAGAAACAAGCTTTCTGAGCTGAGAACTGCATTTTGTGACAAAGTGCATCAGAGGATGATGAGAAACTCAGTTTTGACAAAGAACACTGTTCATTACTGAAATGCTCTAAATGAGCTGTTAGAATGTCAGAAACAAGCTTTCTGAGCTGAAAACTTCATTTTGTGACAAAGTGCATAAGAGGATGATGAGAAACTCAGTTTTGACAAAGAACACTGTTCATTGCTGAAATGCTCTAAATGAGCTGTTAGAATGTCAGAAACAAGCTTTCTGAGCTGAAAACTGCATTTTGTGACAAAGAGCATCAGAGGATGATGAGAAATTCAATTTTGACAAAGAAGACAGTTCATCACTGAAATGCTCTAATTGAGCTGTTAGAATGTCAGAAACAAGCTTTCTGAGCTGAGAACTGCATTTTGTGACAAAGTGCATCAGAGGATGATGAGAAACTCAGTTTTGACAAAGAACACTGTTCATTACTGAAATGCTCTAAATGAGCTGTTAGAATGTCAGAAACAAGCTTTCTGAGCTGAAAACTTCATTTTGTGACAATGTGCATAAGAGGATGATGAGAAACTCAGTTTTGACAAAGAACACTGTTCATTGCTGAAATGCTCTAAATGAGCTGTTAGAATGTCAGAAACAAACTTTCTGAGCTGAAAACTGAATTTTGTGAGAAAGTGCATCAGAGGATGATGAGAAACTCAGGTTTAACAAAGAACACTGTTCATTACTGAAATGCTCTAATTAAGCTGTTAGAATGTCAGAAACAAGCTTTCTGAGCTGAAAACTGCATTTTGTGAGAAAGTGCATGAGAGGATGATAAGAAACTCAGTTTTGACAAAGAACCCAGTTCATTACTGAAATGCTCTAATTGAGCTGTTAGAATGTCAGAAACAAGCTTTCTGAAAAGAAAACTGCATTTTGTGACAAAGTGCATCAGAGGATGATGAGAAATTCAATTTTGACAAAAAAAACAGTTCATCACTGAAATGCTCTAATTGAGGCTGTTAGAATGTCAGAAACAAGCTTTCTGAGCTGAAAACTGCATTTTGTGTGTGGCGAGCGGGCCAATGGCCAATCAGCGTCGCCATGGAAACACCACAATCAAGCCTCGGCACCTGCCGATCGTTTTCACCTGCGCCTCATCAAACAAACCAGATATAAGCAGAAGCAGAGGAGAAGAGGGGGAGCATGTTCTCCTGACTGAAGTCATCGCTAATGCTTGGTTTGTTTTGCTTCTTTTCACAGAGACCAGCGCCTAAAACGATCGGCAGCTAATCACCATCACCGCACGTACACCGGAGGATCCTTCACCAAAGCATCCTGCTGGGAACCAACCGCTACTTCCACCTTCTCACCGTACATCACTTCCAAACTCTTTGTTCAGTAATAAATCACCCTCCGGGGTACCAACTGTACAACTGTGTCTGAGTTGCTTTCTGCCCGCCACATGTGACAAAGTTCATCAGTGGATGATGAGAAACTCAGTTTTGACAAAGAACACTGTTCATTGCTGAAATGCTCTAAATGAGCTGTTAGAATGTCAGAAACAAGCTTTCTGAGCTGAAAACTGCATTTTGTGACAAAGAGCATCAGAGGATGATAAGAAATTCAGGTTTAACAAAGAACACTGTTCATTACTGAAATGCTCTAATTAAGCTGTTATAATGTCAAAAACAAGCTTTCTGAGCTGAAAACTGCATTTTGTGAGAAAGTGCATCAGAGGATGATGAGAAACTCAGTTTTGACAAAGAACACTGTTCATTACTGAAATGCTCTAATTGAGCTGTTAGAATGTCAGAAACAAGCTTTCTGAGCTGAAAACTGCATTTTGTGACAAAGAGCATCAGAGGATGATGAGAAATTCAATTTTGACAAAGAAGACAGTTCATCACTGAAATGCTCTAATTGAGCTGTTAGAATGTCAGAAACAAGCTTTCTGAGCTGAAAACTGAATTTTGTGAGAAAGTGCATCAGAGGATGATGAGAAACTCAGGTTTAACAAAGAACACTGTTCATTACTGAAATGCTCTAATTAAGCTGTTAGAATGTCAGAAACAAGCTTTCTGAGCTGAAAACTTCACTTTGTGAGAAAGTGCATCAGAGGATGATGAGAAATTCAGTTGAGTAAGAAGACAGTTCATCACTGAAATGCTCTAATTGAGATGTTAGAATGTCAGAAACAAGCTTTCTGAGCTGAAAACTGCATTTTGTGACAAAGTTCATCAGAGGATGATGAGAAATTCAATTTTGACAAAGAAGACAGTTCATCACTGAAATGCTCTAATTGAGCTGTTAGAATGTCAGAAACAAGCTTTCCGAGCTGAAAACTGCATTTTGTGACAAAGTGCATCAGAGGATGATGAGAAATTCAGTTTTGACAAAGAACACTGTTCATTACTGAAATGCTCTAAATGAGCTGTTAGAATGTCAGAAACAAGCTTTCTGAGCTGAGAACTGCATTTTGTGACAAAGTGCATCAGAGGATGATGAGAAATTCAGTTTTGACAAAGAATACAGTTCATCACTGAAATGCTCTAATTGAGCTGTTAGAATGTCAGAAACAAGCTTTCTGAGCTGAAAACTGCATTTTGTGACAAAGTGCATCAGAGGATGATGAGAAACTCAGTTTTGACAAAGAACACTGTTCATTACTGAAATGCTCTAATTGAGCTGTTAGAATGTCAGAAACAAGCTTTCTGAGCTGAGAACTGCATTTTGTGACAAAGTGCATCAGAGGATGATGAGAAACTCAGTTTTGACAAAGAACACTGTTCATTACTGAAATGCTCTAAATGAGCTGTTAGAATGTCAGAAACAAGCTTTCTGAGCTGAAAACTTCATTTTGTGACAAAGTGCATAAGAGGATGATGAGAAACTCAGTTTTGACAAAGAACACTGTTCATTGCTGAAATGCTCTAAATGAGCTGTTAGAATGTCAGAAACAAGCTTTCTGAGCTGAAAACTGCATTTTGTGACAAAGAGCATCAGAGGATGATGAGAAATTCAATTTTGACAAAGAAGACAGTTCATCACTGAAATGCTCTAATTGAGCTGTTAGAATGTCAGAAACAAGCTTTCTGAGCTGAGAACTGCATTTTGTGACAAAGTGCATCAGAGGATGATGAGAAACTCAGTTTTGACAAAGAACACTGTTCATTACTGAAATGCTCTAAATGAGCTGTTAGAATGTCAGAAACAAGCTTTCTGAGCTGAAAACTTCATTTTGTGACAATGTGCATAAGAGGATGATGAGAAACTCAGTTTTGACAAAGAACACTGTTCATTGCTGAAATGCTCTAAATGAGCTGTTAGAATGTCAGAAACAAACTTTCTGAGCTGAAAACTGAATTTTGTGAGAAAGTGCATCAGAGGATGATGAGAAACTCAGGTTTAACAAAGAACACTGTTCATTACTGAAATGCTCTAATTAAGCTGTTAGAATGTCAGAAACAAGCTTTCTGAGCTGAAAACTGCATTTTGTGAGAAAGTGCATGAGAGGATGATAAGAAACTCAGTTTTGACAAAGAACCCAGTTCATTACTGAAATGCTCTAATTGAGCTGTTAGAATGTCAGAAACAAGCTTTCTGAAAAGAAAACTGCATTTTGTGACAAAGTGCATCAGAGGATGATGAGAAATTCAATTTTGACAAAAAAAACAGTTCATCACTGAAATGCTCTAATTGAGGCTGTTAGAATGTCAGAAACAAGCTTTCTGAGCTGAAAACTGCATTTTGTGTGTGGCGAGCGGGCCAATGGCCAATCAGCGTCGCCATGGAAACACCACAATCAAGCCTCGGCACCTGCCGATCGTTTTCACCTGCGCCTCATCAAACAAACCAGATATAAGCAGAAGCAGAGGAGAAGAGGGGGAGCATGTTCTCCTGACTGAAGTCATCGCTAATGCTTGGTTTGTTTTGCTTCTTTTCACAGAGACCAGCGCCTAAAACGATCGGCAGCTAATCACCATCACCGCACGTACACCGGAGGATCCTTCACCAAAGCATCCTGCTGGGAACCAACCGCTACTTCCACCTTCTCACCGTACATCACTTCCAAACTCTTTGTTCAGTAATAAATCACCCTCCGGGGTACCAACTGTACAACTGTGTCTGAGTTGCTTTCTGCCCGCCACATGTGACAAAGTTCATCAGTGGATGATGAGAAACTCAGTTTTGACAAAGAACACTGTTCATTGCTGAAATGCTCTAAATGAGCTGTTAGAATGTCAGAAACAAGCTTTCTGAGCTGAAAACTGCATTTTGTGACAAAGAGCATCAGAGGATGATAAGAAATTCAGGTTTAACAAAGAACACTGTTCATTACTGAAATGCTCTAATTAAGCTGTTATAATGTCAAAAACAAGCTTTCTGAGCTGAAAACTGCATTTTGTGAGAAAGTGCATCAGAGGATGATGAGAAACTCAGTTTTGACAAAGAACACTGTTCATTACTGAAATGCTCTAATTGAGCTGTTATAATGTCAGAAACAAGCTTTCTGAGCAGAAAACTGCATTTTGTGACAAAGTGCATCAGAGGATGATGAGAAATTCAATTTTGACAAAGAAGACAGTTCATCACTAAAATGCTCTAATTGAGCTGTTAGAATGTCAGAAACAAGCTTTCTGAGCTGAAAACTGAATTTTTTTTGACAAAGTGCATCATTGGATGATGAGAAATTCAGTTTTGACAAAGAACACTGTTCATTACTGAAATGCTCTAATTGAGCTGTTAGAATGTCAGAAACAAGCTTTCTGAGCTGAGAACTGCATTTTGTGACAAAGTGCATCAGAGGATGATGAGAAACTCAGTTTTGACAAAGAACACTGTTCATTACTGAAATGCTCTAATTGAGCTGTTAGAATGTCAGAAACAAGCTTTCTGAGCTGAGAACTGCATTTTGTGACAAAGTGCATCATTGGATGATGAGAAACTCAATTTTGACAAAGAAGACAGTTCATCACTAAAATGCTCTAATTGAGCTGTTAGAATGTCAGAAACAAGCTTTCTGAGCTGAAAAACTGCATTTTGTGACAAAGGGCATCAGGATGATGAGAAATTCAGTTTTGACAAAGAAGACAGTTCATCACTAAAATGCTCTAATTGAGCTGTTAGAATGTCAGAAACAAGCTTTCTGAGCTGAGAACTGCATTTTGTGACAAAGTGCATAAGAGGATGATGAGAAACTCAGTTTTGACAAAGAACACTGTTCATTGCTGAAATGCCCTAAATTAGCTGTTAGAATGTCAGAAACAAGCTTTCTGAGCTGAAAACTGCATTTTGTGACAAAGTGCATCAGAGGATGATGAGAAATTCAATTTTGACAAAGAAGACAGTTCATCACTGAAATGCTCTAATTGAGCTGTTAGAATGTCAGAAACAAGCTTTCTGAGCTGAAAACTGAATTTTGTGAGAAAGTGCATCAGAGGATGATGAGAAATTCAGGTTTAACAAAGAACACTGCTCATTACTGAAACGCTCTAATTGAGCTGTTAGAATGTCAGAAACAAGCTTTCTGAGCTGAAAACTGCATTTTGTGAGAAAGTGCATCAGAGGATGATGAGAAACTCAGTTTTGACAAAGAACACAGTTCATTACTGAAATGCTCTAATTGAGCTGTTAGAATGTCAGAAACAAGCTTTCTGAGCAGAAAACTGCATTTTGTGACAAAGTGCATCAGAGGATGATGAGAAATTCAATTTTGACAAAGAAGACAGTTCATCACTGAAATGCTCTAATTGAGGCTGTTAGAATGTCAGAAACAAGCTTTCTGAGCAGAAAACTGCATTTTGTGACAAAGTGCATCAGAGGATGATGAGAAACTCAGTTTTGACAAAGAACACTGTTCATTACTGAAATGCTCTAATTGAGCTGTTAGAATGTCAGAAACAAGCTTTCTGAGCTGAGAACTGCATTTTGTGACAAAGGGCATCAGGATGATGAGAAATTCAGTTTTGACAAAAAAGACAGTTCATCACTGAAATGCTCTAATTGAGCTGTTAGAATGTCAGAAACAAGCTTTCTGAGCTGAAAACTGCATTTTGTGACAAAGTGCATCAGAGGATGATGAGAAATTCAATTTTGACAAAGAAGACAGTTCATCACTGAAATGCTCTAATTGAGCTGTTAGAATGTCAGAAACAAGCTTTCTGAGCTGAAAACTGCATTTTGTGACAAAGTGCATCAGAGGATGATGAGAAATTCAATTTTGACAAAGAAGACAGTTCATCACTGAAATGCTCTAATTGAGCTGTTAGAATGTCAGAAACAAGCTTTCTGAGCTGAAAACTGCGTTTTGTGAGAAAGTGCATCAGAGGATGATGAGAAACTCAGTTTTGACAAAGAACCCAGTTCATTACTGAAATGCTCTAATTGAGCTGTTAGAATTTCAGAAACAAGCTTTCTGAGCAGAAAACTGCATTTTGTGACAAAGTGCATCAGAGGATGATGAGAAATTCAATTTTGACAAAGAAGACAGTTCATCACTGAAATGCTCTAATTGAGGCTGTTAGAATGTCAGAAACAAGCTTTCTGAGCTGAAAACTGCATTTTGTGACAAAGTGCATCAGTGGATGATGAGAAATTCAGTTTTGACAAATAACACTGTTCATTACTGAAATGCTCTAATTGAGCTGTTAGAATGTCAGAAACAAGCTTTCTGAGCTGAAAACTGCATTTTGTGACAAAGTGCATCAGAGGATGATGAGAAATTAAAATTTTGACAAAGAACACTGTTCATTACTGAAATGCTCTAAATGAGCTGTTAGAATGTCAGAAACAAGCTTTCTGAGCTGAAAACTGCATTTTTTTTACAAAGAGCATCATTGGATGATGAGAAATTCAGTTTTGACAAAGAACACTGTTCATTACTGAAATGCTCTAATTGAGCTGTTAGAATGTCAAAAACAAGCTTTCTGAGCTGAAAACTGCATTTTGTGACAAAGTGCATCAGAGGATGATGAGAAATTCAGTTTTGACAAAGAACACTGTTCATTACTGAAATGCTCTAAATGAGCTGTTAGAATGTCAGAAACAAGCTTTCTGAGCTGAGAACTGCATTTTGTGACAAAATGCATCAGAGGATGATGAGAAACTCAGTTTTGACAAAGAACACTGTTCATTACTGAAATGCTCTAAATGAGCT
The DNA here is from genome assembly GCF_947034865.1 of Barbatula barbatula. Lineage (NCBI taxonomy): Eukaryota > Metazoa > Chordata > Actinopteri > Cypriniformes > Nemacheilidae > Barbatula > Barbatula barbatula. Next base: position 6,649,387 of record NC_136773.1, read on the forward strand.
GTTAGAATGTCAGAAACAAGCTTTCTGAGCTGAAAACTGCATTTTGTGACAAAGTGCATCAGAGGCTGATGAGAAACTCAGTTTTGACAAAGAACACTGTTCATTACTGAAATGCTCTAAATGAGCTGTTAGAATGTCAGAAACAAGCTTTCTGAGCTGAAAACTGCATTTTGTGACAAAGTGCATCAGAGGATGATGAGAAATTCAGTTTTGACAAAGAAGACAGTTCATCACTGAAATGCTCTAATTAAGCTGTTAGAATGTCAGAAACAAGCTTTCTGAGCTGAAAACTGCGTTTTGTGAGAAAGTGCATCAGAGGATGATGAGAAACTCAGTTTTGACAAAGAACCCAGTTCATTACTGAAATGCTCTAATTGAGCTGTTAGAATTTCAGAAACAAGCTTTCTGAGCAGAAAACTGCATTTTGTGACAAAGTGCATCAGAGGATGATGAGAAATTCAATTTTGACAAAGTAGACAGTTCATCACTGAAATGCTCTAATTGAGGCTGTTAGAATGTCAGAAACAAGCTTTCTGAGCTGAAAACTGCATTTTGTGACAAAGTGCATCAGTGGATGATGAGAAATTCAGTTTTGACAAATAACACTGTTCATTACTGAAATGCTCTAATTGAGCTGTTAGAATGTCAGAAACAAGCTTTCTGAGCTGAGAACTGCATTTTGTGACAAAGTGCATCAGAGGATGATGAGAAATTCAGTTTTGACAAAGAATACAGTTCATCACTGAAATGCTCTAAATGAGCTGTTAGAATGTCAGAAACAAGCTTTCTGAGCTGAAAACTGCATTTTGTGACAAAGTGCATCAGAGGATAATGAGAAATTAAAATTTTGACAAAGAACACTGTTCATTACTGAAATGCTCTAAATGAGCTGTTAGAATGTCAGAAACAAGCTTTCTGAGCTGAAAACTGCATTTTTTTTACAAAGTGCATCATTGGATGATGAGAAATTCAGTTTTGACAAAGAACACTGTTCATTACTGAAATGCTCTAATTGAGCTGTTAGAATGTCAGAAACAAGCTTTCTGAGCTGAAAACTGCATTTTGTGACAAAGTGCATCAGAGGATGATGAGAAATTCAGTTTTGACAAAGAACACTGTTCATTACTGAAATGCTCTAAATGAGCTGTTAGAATGTCAGAAACAAGCTTTCTGAGCTGAGAACTGCATTTTGTGACAAAGTGCATCAGAGGATGATGAGAAACTCAGTATTGACAAAGAACACTGTTCATTACTGAAATGCTCTAAATGAGCTGTTAGAATGTCAGAAACAAGCTTTCTGAGCTGAAAACTGCATTTTGTGACAAAGTGCATCAGAGGCTGATGAGAAACTCAGTTTTGACAAAGAACACTGTTCATTACTGAAATGCTCTAAATGAGCTGTTAGAATGTCAGAAACAAGCTTTCTGAGCTGAAAACTGCATTTTGTGACAAAGTGCATCAGAGGATGATGAGAAATTCAATTTTGACAAAGAAGACAGTTCATCACTGAAATGCTCTAATTGAGCTGTTAGAATGTCAGAAACAAGCTTTCTGAGCTGAAAACTGCATTTTGTGACAAAGTGCATCAGAGGATGATGAGAAACTCAGGTTTAGCAAAGAACGCTGTTCATTACTGAAATGCTCTAATTAAGCTGTTAGAATGTCAGAAACAAGCTTTCTGAGCTGAAAACTGCATTTTGTGACAATGTGCATCAGAGGATGATGAGAAACTCAGTTTTGACAAAGAACCCAGTTCATTACTGAAATGCTCTAATTAAGCTGTTAGAATGTCAGAAACAAGCTTTCTGAGCTGAAAACTGCGTTTTGTGAGAAAGTGCATCAGAGGATGATGAGAAACTCAGTTTTGACAAAGAACCCAGTTCATTACTGAAATGCTCTAATTGAGCTGTTAGAATTTCAGAAACAAGCTTTCTGAGCAGAAAACTGCATTTTGTGACAAAGTGCATCAGAGGATGATGAGAAATTCAATTTTGACAAAGAAGACAGTTCATCACTGAAATGCTCTAATTGAGGCTGTTAGAATGTCAGAAACAAGCTTTCTGAGCTGAAAACTGCATTTTGTGACAAAGTGCATCAGTGGATGATGAGAAATTCAGTTTTAACAAATAACACTGTTCATTACTGAAATGCTCTAATTGAGCTGTTAGAATGTCAGAAACAAGCTTTCTGAGCTGAGAACTGCATTTTGTGACAAAGTGCATCAGAGGATGATGAGAAATTCAGTTTTGACAAAGAATACAGTTCATCACTGAAATGCTCTAAATGAGCTGTTAGAATGTCAGAAACAAGCTTTCTAAGCTGAAAACTGCATTTTGTGACAAAGTGCATCAGAGGATGATGAGAAATTAAAATTTTGACAAAGAACACTGTTCATTACTGAAATGCTCTAAATGAGCTGTTAGAATGTCAGAAACAAGCTTTCTGAGCTGAAAACTGCATTTTTTTTACAAAGTGCATCATTGGATGATGAGAAATTCAGTTTTGACAAAGAACACTGTTCATTACTGAAATGCTCTAATTGAGCTGTTAGAATGTCAGAAACAAGCTTTCTGAGCTGAAAACTGCATTTTGTGACAAAGTGCATCAGAGGATGATGAGAAACTCAGTTTTGACAAAGAACACTGTTCATTACTGAAATGCTCTAAATTAGCTGTTAGAATGTCAGAAACAAGCTTTCTGAGCTGAGAACTGCATTTTGTGACAAAGTGCATCTGAGGATGATGAGAAATTCAGTTTTGACAAAGAATACAGTTCATCACTGAAATGCTCTAAATGAGCTGTTAGAATGTCAGAAACAAGCTTTCTGAGCTGAAAACTGCATTTTTTTTACAAAGTGCATCATTGGATGATGAGAAATTCAGTTTTGACAAAGAACACTGTTCATTACTGAAATGCTCTAATTGAGCTGTTAGAATGTCAGAAACAAGCTTTCTGAGCTGAAAACTGCATTTTGTGACAAAGTGCATCAGAGGATGATGAGAAATTCAGTTTTGACAAAGAACACTGTTCATTACTGAAATGCTCTAATTGAGCTGTTAGAATGTCAGAAACAAGCTTTCTGAGCTGAAAACTGCATTTTGTGACAAAGTGCATCAGAGGATGATGAGAAATTCAGTTTTGACAAAGAATACAGTTCATCACTGAAATGCTCTAAATTGAGCTGTTAGAATGTAAGAAACAAGCTTTCTAAGCTGAAAACTGATTTTTTTTGACAAAGTGCATCATTGGATGATGAGAAATTCAGTTTTGACAAAGAACACTGTTCATTACTGAAATGCTATAAATGAGCTGTTAGAATGTCAGAAACAAGCTTTCTGAGCTGAAAACTGCATTTTGTGAGAAAGTGCATCAGAGGATGATGAGAAACTCAGTTTTGACAAAGAACCCAGTTCATTACTGAAATGCTCTAATTGAGCTGTTAGAATTTCAGAAACAAGCTTTCTGAGCAGAAAACTGCATTTTGTGACAAAGTGCATCAGAGGATGATGAGAAATTCAATTTTGACAAAGAAGACAGTTCATCACTGAAATGCTCTAATTGAGGCTGTTAGAATGTCAGAAACAAGCTTTCTGAGCTGAAAACTGCATTTTGTGACAAAGTGCATCAGTGGATGATGAGAAATTCAGTTTTAACAAATAACACTGTTCATTACTGAAATGCTCTAATTGAGCTGTTAGAATGTCAGAAACAAGCTTTCTGAGCTGAGAACTACATTTTGTGACAAAGTGCATCAGAGGATGATGAGAAATTCAGTTTTGACAAAGAATACAGTTCATCACTGAAATGCTCTAAATGAGCTGTTAGAATGTCAGAAACAAGCTTTCTGAGCTGAAAACTGCATTTTGTGACAAAGTGCATCAGAGGATGATGAGAAATTAAAATTTTGACAAAGAACACTGTTCATTACTGAAATGCTCTAAATGAGCTGTTAGAATGTCAGAAACAAGCTTTCTGAGCTGAAAACTGCATTTTTTTTACAAAGTGCATCATTGGATGATGAGAAATTCAGTTTTGACAAAGAACACTGTTCATTACTGAAATGCTCTAATTGAGCTGTTAGAATGTCAGAAACAAGCTTTCTGAGCTGAAAACTGCATTTTGTGACAAAGTGCATCAGAGGATGATGAGAAATTCAGTTTTGACAAAGAACACTGTTCATTACTGAAATGCTCTAATTGAGCTGTTAGAATGTCAGAAACAAGCTTTCTGAGCTGAAAACTGCATTTTGTGACAAAGTGCATCAGAGGATGATGAGAAATTCAGTTTTGACAAAGAATACAGTTCATCACTGAAATGCTCTAAATTGAGCTGTTAGAATGTCAGAAACAAGCTTTCTAAGCTGAAAACTGATTTTTTTTTGACAAAGTGCATCATTGGATGATGAGAAATTCAGTTTTGACAAAGAACACTGTTCATTACTGAAATGCTATAAATGAGCTGTTAGAATGTCAGAAACAAGCTTTCTGAGCTGAAAAACTGCATTTTGTGACAAAGGGCATCAGGATGATGAGAAATTCAGTTTTGACAAAGACGACAGTTCATCACTGAAATGCTCTAAATGAGCTGTTAGAATGTCAGAAACAAGCTTTCTGAGCTGGAAACTGCATTTTGTGACAAAGTGCATCAGAGGATGATGAGAAATTCAATTTTGACAAAGAAGACAGTTCATCACTGAAATGCTCTAATTGAGAATGTCAGAAACAAGCTTTCTGAGCTGAAAACTGCATTTTTTTTACAAAGTGCATCATTGGATGATGAGAAATTCAGTTTTGACAAAGAACACTGTTCATTACTGAAATGCTCCAATTGAGCTGTTAGAATGTCAGAAACAAGCTTTCTGAGCTGAGAACTGCATTTTGTGAGAAAGTGCATCAGAGGATGATGAGAAATTCAGTATTGAGTAAGAAGACAGTTCATCACTGAAATGCTCTAATTGAGGTGTTAGAATGTCAGAAACAAGCTTTCTGAGCTGAGAACTGCATTTTGTGAGAAAGTGCATCAGAGGATGATGAGAAATTCAGTTTTGACAAAGAACACTGTTCATTACTGAAATGCTCTAATTGAGCTGTTAGAATGTCAGAAACAAGCTTTCTGAGCTGAGAACTGCATTTTGTGACAAAGTGCATCATTGGATGATGAGAAATTCAATTTTGACAAAGAAGACAGTTCATCACTAAAATGCTCTAATTGAGCTGTTAGAATGTCAGAAACAAGCTTTCTGAGCTGAAAAACTGCATTTTGTGACAAAGGGCATCAGGATGATGAGAAATTCAGTTTTGACAAAGAAGACAGTTCATCACTAAAATGCTCTAATTGAGCTGTTAGAATGTCAGAAACAAGCTTTCTGAGCTGAGAACTGCATTTTGTGACAAAGTGCATAAGAGGATGATGAGAAACTCAGTTTTGACAAAGAACACTGTTCATTGCTGAAATGCCCTAAATTAGCTGTTAGAATGTCAGAAACAAGCTTTCTGAGCTGAAAACTGCATTTTGTGACAAAGTGCATCAGAGGATGATGAGAAATTCAATTTTGACAAAGAAGACAGTTCATCACTGAAATGCTCTAATTGAGCTGTTAGAATGTCAGAAACAAGCTTTCTGAGCTGAAAACTGAATTTTGTGAGAAAGTGCATCAGAGGATGATGAGAAATTCAGGTTTAACAAAGAACACTGTTCATTACTGAAACGCTCTAATTGAGCTGTTAGAATGTCAGAAACAAGCTTTCTGAGCTGAAAACTGCATTTTGTGAGAAAGTGCATCAGAGGATGATGAGAAACTCAGTTTTGACAAAGAACACAGTTCATTACTGAAATGCTCTAATTGAGCTGTTAGAATGTCAGAAACAAGCTTTCTGAGCAGAAAACTGCATTTTGTGACAAAGTGCATCAGAGGATGATGAGAAATTCAATTTTGACAAAGAAGACAGTTCATCACTGAAATGCTCTAATTGAGGCTGTTAGAATGTCAGAAACAAGCTTTCTGAGCTGAGAACTGCATTTTGTGACAAAGTGCATCAGAGGATGATGAGAAACTCAGTTTTGACAAAGAACACTGTTCATTACTGAAATGCTCTAAATGAGCTGTTAGAATGTCAGAAACAAGCTTTCTGAGCTGAAAACTTCATTTTGTGACAAAGTGCAGAAGAGGATGATGAGAAACTCAGTTTTGTCGAAGAACACTGTTCATTGCTGAAATGCTCTAAATGAGCTGTTAGAATGTCAGAAACAAGCTTTCTGAGCTGAAAACTGCATTTTGTGACAAAGTGCATCAGAGGATGATGAGAAACTCAGTTTTGACAAAGAACACTGTTCATTACTGAAATGCTCTAATTGAGCTGTTAGAATGTCAGAAACAAGCTTTCTGAGCTGAGAACTGCATTTTGTGACAAAGGGCATCAGGATGATGAGAAATTCAGTTTTGACAAAAAAGACAGTTCATCACTGAAATGCTCTAATTGAGCTGTTAGAATGTCAGAAACAAGCTTTCTGAGCTGAAAACTGCATTTTGTGACAAAGTGCATCAGAGGATGATGAGAAATTCAATTTTGACAAAGAAGACAGTTCATCACTGAAATGCTCTAATTGAGCTGTTAGAATGTCAGAAACAAGCTTTCTGAGCTGAAAACTGCATTTTGTGAGAAAGTGCATCAGAGGATGATGAGAAACTCAGGTTTAACAAAGAACGCTATTCATTACTGAAATGCTCTAATTAAGCTGTTAGAATGTCAGAAACAAGCTTTCTGAGCTGAAAACTGCATTTTGTGACAATGTGCATCAGAGGATGATGAGAAACTCAGTTTTGACAAAGAACCCAGTTCATTACTGAAATGCTCTAATTAAGCTGTTAGAATGTCAGAAACAAGCTTTCTGAGCTGAAAACTGCGTTTTGTGAGAAAGTGCATCAGAGGATGATGAGAAACTCAGTTTTGACAAAGAACCCAGTTCATTACTGAAATGCTCTAATTGAGCTGTTAGAATTTCAGAAACAAGCTTTCTGAGCAGAAAACTGCATTTTGTGACAAAGTGCATCAGAGGATGATGAGAAATTCAATTTTGACAAAGAAGACAGTTCATCACTGAAATGCTCTAATTGAGGCTGTTAGAATGTCAGAAACAAGCTTTCTGAGCTGAAAACTTCATTTTGTGACAAAGTGCATCAGTGGATGATGAGAAATTCAGTTTTGACCAATAACACTGTTCATTACTGAAATGCTCTAATTGAGCTGTTAGAATGTCAGAAACAAGCTTTCTGAGCTGAGAACTGCATTTTGTGACAAAGTGCATCAGAGGATGATGAGAAATTCAGTTTTGACAAAGAATACAGTTCATCACTGAAATGCTCTAAATGAGCTGTTAGAATGTCAGAAACAAGCTTTCTGAGCTGAAAATTGCATTTTGTGACAAAGTGCATCAGAGGATGATGAGAAATTAAAATTTTGACAAAGAACACTGTTCATTACTGAAATGCTCTAAATGAGCTGTTAGAATGTCAGAAACAAGCTTTCTGAGCTGAAAACTGCATTTTTTTTACAAAGAGCATCATTGGATGATGAGAAATTCAGTTTTGACAAAGAACACTGTTCATTACTGAAATGCTCTAATTGAGCTGTTAGAATGTCAAAAACAAGCTTTCTGAGCTGAAAACTGCATTTTGTGACAAAGTGCATCAGAGGATGATGAGAAATTCAGTTTTGACAAAGAACACTGTTCATTACTGAAATGCTCTAAATGAGCTGTTAGAATGTCAGAAACAAGCTTTCTGAGCTGAGAACTGCATTTTGTGACAAAGTGCATCAGAGGATGATGAGAAACTCAGTTTTGACAAAGAACACTGTTCATTACTGAAATGCTCTAAATGAGCTGTTAGAATGTCAGAAACAAGCTTTCTGAGCTGAAAACTGCATTTTGTGACAAAGTGCATCAGAGGCTGATGAGAAACTCAGTTTTGACAAAGAACACTGTTCATTACTGAAATGCTCTAAATGAGCTGTTAGAATGTCAGAAACAAGCTTTCTGAGCTGAAAACTGCATTTTGTGACAAAGTGCATCAGAGGATGATGAGAAATTCAGTTTTGACAAAGAAGACAGTTCATCACTGAAATGCTCTAATTAAGCTGTTAGAATGTCAGAAACAAGCTTTCTGAGCTGAAAACTGCGTTTTGTGAGAAAGTGCATCAGAGGATGATGAGAAACTCAGTTTTGACAAAGAACCCAGTTCATTACTGAAATGCTCTAATTGAGCTGTTAGAATTTCAGAAACAAGCTTTCTGAGCAGAAAACTGCATTTTGTGACAAAGTGCATCAGAGGATGATGAGAAATTCAATTTTGACAAAGTAGACAGTTCATCACTGAAATGCTCTAATTGAGGCTGTTAGAATGTCAGAAACAAGCTTTCTGAGCTGAAAACTGCATTTTGTGACAAAGTGCATCAGTGGATGATGAGAAATTCAGTTTTGACAAATAACACTGTTCATTACTGAAATGCTCTAATTGAGCTGTTAGAATGTCAGAAACAAGCTTTCTGAGCTGAGAACTGCATTTTGTGACAAAGTGCATCAGAGGATGATGAGAAATTCAGTTTTGACAAAGAATACAGTTCATCACTGAAATGCTCTAAATGAGCTGTTAGAATGTCAGAAACAAGCTTTCTGAGCTGAAAACTGCATTTTGTGACAAAGTGCATCAGAGGATGATGAGAAATTAAAATTTTGACAAAGAACACTGTTCATTACTGAAATGCTCTAAATGAGCTGTTAGAATGTCAGATACAAGCTTTCTGAGCTGAAAACTGCATTTTTTTTACAAAGTGCATCATTGGATGATGAGAAATTCAGTTTTGACAAAGAACACTGTTCATTAATGAAATGCTCTAATTGAGCTGTTAGAATGTCAGAAACAAGCTTTCTGAGCTGAAAACTGCATTTTGTGACAAAGTGCATCAGAGGATGATGAGAAATTCAGTTTTGACAAAGAACACTGTTCATTACTGAAATGCTCTAAATGAGCTGTTAGAATGTCAGAAACAAGCTTTCTGAGCTGAGAACTGCATTTTGTGACAAAGTGCATCAGAGGATGATGAGAAACTCAGTTTTGACAAAGAACACTGTTCATTACTGAAATGCTCTAAATGAGCTGTTAGAATGTCAGAAACAAGCTTTCTGAGCTGAAAACTGCATTTTGTGACAAAGTGCATCAGAGGCTGATGAGAAACTCAGTTTTGACAAAGAACACTGTTCATTACTGAAATGCTCTAAATGAGCTGTTAGAATGTCAGAAACAAGCTTTCTGAGCTGAAAACTGCATTTTGTGACAAAGTGCATCAGAGGATGATGAGAAATTCAGTTTTGACAAAGAAGACAGTTCATCACTGAAATGCTCTAATTGAGCTGTTAGAATGTCAGAAACAAGCTTTCTGAGCTGAAAACTGCATTTTGTGACAAAGTGCATCAGAGGATGATGAGAAATTCAATTTTGACAAAGAAGACAGTTCATCACTGAAATGCTCTAATTGAGCTGTTAGAATGTCAGAAACAAGCTTTCTGAGCTGAAAACTGCATTTTGTGACAAAGTGCATCAGAGGATGATGATAAATTCAGTTTTAACAAAGAACACTGTTCATTACTGAAATGCTCTAATTGAGCTGTTAGAATGTCAGAAACAAGCTTTCTGAGCTGAAAACTTCATTTTGTGAGAAAGTGCATCAGAGGATGATGAGAAACTCAGTTTTGACAAAGAACCCAGTTCATTACTGAAATGCTCTAATTGAGCTGTTAGAATGTCAGAAACAAGCTTTCTGAGCAGAAAACTGCATTTTGTGACAAAGTGCATCAGAGGATGACGAGAAACTCAGTTTTGACAAAGAACACTGTTCATTACTGAAATGCTCTAAATGAGCTGTTAGAATGTCAGAAACAAGCTTTCTGAGCTGAAAACTTCATTTTGTGACAAAGTGCATAAGAGGATGATTAGAAACTCAGTTTTGACAAAATACACTGTTCATTGCTGAAATGCTCTAAATGAGCTGTTAGAATGTCAGAAACAAGCTTTCTGAGCTGAAAACTGCATTTTGTGACAAAGTGCATCAGAGGATGATGAGAAATTCAATTTTGACAAAGAAGACAGTTCATCACTGAAATGCTCTAATTGAGCTGTTAGAATGTCAGAAACAAGCTTTCTGAGCTGAAAACTGAATTTTGTGAGAAAGTGCATCAGAGGATGATGAGAAACTCAGGTTTAGCAAAGAACGCTGTTCATTACTGAAATGCTCTAATTAAGCTGTTAGAATGTCAGAAACAAGCTTTCTGAGCTGAAAACTGCATTTTGTGACAATGTGCATCAGAGGATGATGAGAAACTCAGTTTTGACAAAGAACCCAGTTCATTACTGAAATGCTCTAATTAAGCTGTTAGAATGTCAGAAACAAGCTTTCTGAGCTGAAAACTGCGTTTTGTGAGAAAGTGCATCAGAGGATGATGAGAAACTCAGTTTTGACAAAGAACCCAGTTCATTACTGATATGCTCTAATTGAGCTGTTAGAATTTCAGAAACAAGCTTTCTGAGCAGAAAACTGCATTTTGTGACAAAGTGCATCAGAGGATGATGAGAAATTCAATTTTGACAAAGAAGACAGTTCATCACTGAAATGCTCTAATTGAGGCTGTTAGAATGTCAGAAACAAGCTTTCTGAGCTGAAAACTGCATTTTGTGACAAAGTGCATCAGTGGATGATGAGAAATTCAGTTTTAACAAATAACACTGTTCATTACTGAAATGCTCTAATTGAGCTGTTAGAATGTCAGAAACAAGCTTTCTGAGCTGAGAACTGCATTTTGTGACAAAGTGCATCAGAGGATGATGAGAAATTCAGTTTTGACAAAGAATACAGTTCATCACTGAAATGCTCTAAATGAGCTGTTAGAATGTCAGAAACAAGCTTTCTGAGCTGAAAACTGCATTTTGTGACAAAGTGCATCAGAGGATGATGAGAAATTAAAATTTTGACAAAGAACACTGTTCATTACTGAAATGCTCTAAATGAGCTGTTAGAATGTCAGAAACAAGCTTTCTGAGCTGAAAACTGCATTTTTTTTTACAAAGTGCATCATTGGATGATGAGAAATTCAGTTTTGACAAAGAACACTGTTCATTACTGAAATGCTCTAATTGAGCTGTTAGAATGTCAGAAACAAGCTTTCTGAGCTGAAAACTGCATTTTGTGACAAAGTGCATCAGAGGATGATGAGAAACTCAGTTTTGACAAAGAACACTGTTCATTACTGAAATGCTCTAAATGAGCTGTTAGAATGTCAGAAACAAGCTTTCTGAGCTGAGAACTGCATTTTGTGACAAAGTGCATCAGAGGATGATGAGAAACTCAGTTTTGACAAAGAACACTGTTCATTACTGAAATGCTCTAAATGAGCTGTTAGAATGTCAGAAACAAGCTTTCTGAGCTGAAAACTGCATTTTGTGAGAAAGTGCATCAGAGGATGATGAGAAACTCAGTTTTGACAAAGAACCCAGTTCATTACTGAAATGCTCTAATTGAGCTGTTAGAATTTCAGAAACAAGCTTTCTGAGCTGAAAACTGCATTTTGTGACAAAGTGCATCAGTGGATGATGAGAAATTCAGTTTTGACAAAGAAGACAGTTCATTACTGAAATGCTCTAATTGAGCTGTTAGAATGTCAGAAACAAGCTTTCTGAGCTGAGAACTGCATTTTGTGACAAAGTGCATCTGAGGATGATGAGAAATTCAGTTTTGACAAAGAATACAGTTCATCACTGAAATGCTCTAAATGAGCTGTTAGAATGTCAGAAACAAGCTTTCTGAGCTGAAAACTGCATTTTGTGACAAAGTGCATCAGAGGATGATGAGAAATTAAAATTTTGACAAAGAACACTGTTCATTACTGAAATGCTCTAAATGAGCTGTTAGAATGTCAGAAACAAGCTTTCTGAGCTGAAAACTGCATTTTTTTTACAAAGTGCATCATTGGATGATGAGAAATTCAGTTTTGACAAAGAACACTGTTCATCACTGAAATGCTCTAAATTGAGCTGTTAGAATGTCAGAAACAAGCTTTCTAAGCTGAAAACTGATTTTTTTTTGACAAAGTGCATCATTGGATGATGAGAAATTCAGTTTTGACAAAGAACACTGTTCATTACTGAAATGCTATAAATGAGCTGTTAGAATGTCAGAAACAAGCTTTCTGAGCTGAAAACTGCATTTTGTGAGAAAGTGCATCAGAGGATGATGAGAAACTCAGTTTTGACAAAGAACCCAGTTCATTACTGAAATGCTCTAATTGAGCTGTTAGAATTTCAGAAACAAGCTTTCTGAGCAGAAAACTGCATTTTGTGACAAAGTGCATCAGAGGATGATGAGAAATTCAATTTTGACAAAGAAGACAGTTCATCACTGAAATGCTCTAATTGAGGCTGTTAGAATGTCAGAAACAAGCTTTCTGAGCTGAAAACTGCATTTTGTGACAAAGTGCATCAGTGGATGATGAGAAATTCAGTTTTAACAAATAACACTGTTCATTACTGAAATGCTCTAATTGAGCTGTTAGAATGTCAGAAACAAGCTTTCTGAGCTGAGAACTACATTTTGTGACAAAGTGCATCAGAGGATGATGAGAAATTCAGTTTTGACAAAGAATACAGTTCATCACTGAAATGCTCTAAATGAGCTGTTAGAATGTCAGAAACAAGCTTTCTGAGCTGAAAACTGCATTTTGTGACAAAGTGCATCAGAGGATGATGAGAAATTAAAATTTTGACAAAGAACACTGTTCATTACTGAAATGCTCTAAATGAGCTGTTAGAATGTCAGAAACAAGCTTTCTGAGCTGAAAACTGCATTTTTTTTACAAAGTGCATCATTGGATGATGAGAAATTCAGTTTTGACAAAGAACACTGTTCATTACTGAAATGCTCTAATTGAGCTGTTAGAATGTCAGAAACAAGCTTTCTGAGCTGAAAACTGCATTTTGTGACAAAGTGCATCAGAGGATGATGAGAAATTCAGTTTTGACAAAGAATACAGTTCATCACTGAAATGCTCTAAATTGAGCTGTTAGAATGTCAGAAACAAGCTTTCTAAGCTGAAAACTGATTTTTTTTTGACAAAGTGCATCATTGGATGATGAGAAATTCAGTTTTGACAAAGAACACTGTTCATTACTGAAATGCTATAAATGAGCTGTTAGAATGTCAGAAACAAGCTTTCTGAGCTGAAAAACTGCATTTTGTGACAAAGGGCATCAGGATGATGAGAAATTCAGTTTTGACAAAGACGACAGTTCATCACTGAAATGCTCTAAATGAGCTGTTAGAATGTCAGAAACAAGCTTTCTGAGCTGGAAACTGCATTTTGTGACAAAGTGCATCAGAGGATGATGAGAAATTCAATTTTGACAAAGAAGACAGTTCATCACTGAAATGCTCTAATTGAGAATGTCAGAAACAAGCTTTCTGAGCTGAAAACTGCATTTTTTTTACAAAGTGCATCATTGGATGATGAGAAATTCAGTTTTGACAAAGAACACTGTTCATTACTGAAATGCTCCAATTAAGCTGTTAGAATGTCAGAAACAAGCTTTCTGAGCTGAGAACTGCATTTTGTGAGAAAGTGCATCAGAGGATGATGAGAAATTCAGTATTGAGTAAGAAGACAGTTCATCACTGAAATGCTCTAATTGAGGTGTTAGAATGTCAGAAACAAGCTTTCTGAGCTGAAAACTGCATTTTGTGACAAAGTGCATCAGAGGATGACGAGAAACTCAGTTTTGACAAAGAACACTGTTCATTACTGAAATGCTCTAAATGAGCTGTTAGAATGTCAGAAACAAGCTTTCTGAGCAGAAAACTGCATTTTGTGACAAAGTGCATCAGAGGATGACGAGAAACTCAGTTTTGACAAAGAACACTGTTCATTACTGAAATGCTCTAAATGAGCTGTTAGAATGTCAGAAACAAGCTTTCTGAGCTGAAAACTTCATTTTGTGACAAAGTGCATAAGAGGATGATGAGAAACTCAGTTTTGACAAAATACACTGTTCATTGCTGAAATGCTCTAAATGAGCTGTTAGAATGTCAGAAACAAGCTTTCTGAGCTGAAAACTGCATTTTGTGACAAAGTGCATCAGAGGATGATGAGAAATTCAATTTTGACAAAGAAGACAGTTCATCACTGAAATGCTCTAATTGAGCTGTTAGAATGTCAGAAACAAGCTTTCTGAGCTGAAAACTGAATTTTGTGAGAAAGTGCATCAGAGGATGATGAGAAACTCAGGTTTAACAAAGAACGCTGTTCATTACTGAAATGCTCTAATTAAGCTGTTAGAATGTCAGAAACAAGCTTTCTGAGCTGAAAACTGCATTTTGTGACAATGTGCATCAGAGGATGATGAGAAACTCAGTTTTGACAAAGAACCCAGTTCATTACTGAAATGCTCTAATTAAGCTGTTAGAATGTCAGAAACAAGCTTTCTGAGCTGAAAACTGCGTTTTGTGAGAAAGTGCATCAGAGGATGATGAGAAACTCAGTTTTGACAAAGAACCCAGTTCATTACTGAAATGCTCTAATTGAGCTGTTAGAATTTCAGAAACAAGCTTTCTGAGCAGAAAACTGCATTTTTTGACAAAGTGCATCAGAGGATGATGAGAAATTCAATTTTGTCAAAGAAGACAGTTCATCACTGAAATGCTCTAATTGAGGCTGTTAGAATGTCAGAAACAAGCTTTCTGAGCTGAAAACTGCATTTTGTGACAAAGTGCATCAGTGGATGATGAGAAATTCAGTTTTAACAAATAACACTGTTCATTACTGAAATGCTCTAATTGAGCTGTTAGAATGTCAGAAACAAGCTTTCTGAGCTGAAAACTGCATTTTGTGACAAAGTGCATCAGAGGATGATGAGAAATTCAGTTTTGACAAAGAATACAGTTCATCACTGAAATGCTCTAAATGAGCTGTTAGAATGTCAGAAACAAGCTTTCTGAGCTGAAAACTGCATTTTGTGACAAAGTGCATCAGAGGATGATGAGAAATTAAAATTTTGACAAAGAACACTGTTCATTACTGAAATGCTCTAAATGAGCTGTTAGAATGTCAGAAACAAGCTTTCTGAGCTGAAAACTGCATTTTTTTTACAAAGTGCATCATTGGATGATGAGAAATTCAGTTTTGACAAAGAAAACTGTTCATTACTGAAATGCTCTAATTGAGCTGTTAGAATGTCAGAAACAAGCTTTCTGAGCTGAAAACTGCATTTTGTGACAAAGTGCATCAGAGGATGATGAGAAATTCAGTTTTGACAAAGAACACTGTTCATTACTGAAATGCTCTAAATGAGCTGTTAGAATGTCAGAAACAAGCTTTCTGAGCTGAGAACTGCATTTTGTGACAAAGTGCATCAGAGGATGATGAGAAACTCAGTTTTGACAAAGAACACTGTTCATTACTGAAATGCTCTAATTGAGCTGTTAGAATGTCAGAAACAAGCTTTCTGAGCTGAAAACTGCATTTTGTGACAAAGTGCATCAGAGGATGATGAGAAATTCAGTTTTGACAAAGAATACAGTTCATCACTGAAATGCTCTAAATTGAGCTGTTAGAATGTCAGAAACAAGCTTTCTAAGCTGAAAACTGATTTTTTTTTGACAAAGTGCATCATTGGATGATGAGAAATTCAGTTTTGACAAAGAACACTGTTCATTACTGAAATGCTCTAAATGAGCTGTTAGAATGTCAGAAACAAGCTTTCTGAGCTGAAAACTGCATTTTGTGACAAAGTGCATCAGAGGATGAAGAAAAACTCAGTTTTGACAAAGAACACTGTTCATTACTGAAATGCTCTAATTGAGCTGTTAGAATGTCAGAAACAAGCTTTCTGAGCTGAGAACTGCATTTTGTGACAAAGTGCATCAGAGGATGATGAGAAATTCAGTTTTGACAAAGAACACTGTTCATTACTGAAATGCTATAAATGAGCTGTTAGAATGTCAGAAACAAGCTTTCTGAGCTGAAAAACTGCATTTTGTGACAAAGGGCATCAGGATGATGAGAAATTCAGTTTTGACAAAGAAGACAGTTCATCACTGAAATGCTCTAAATGAGCTGTTAGAATGTCAGAAACAAGCTTTCTGAGCTGGAAACTGCATTTTGTGACAAAGTGCATCAGAGGATGATGAGAAACTCAGTTTTGACAAAGAACACTGTTCATTACTGAAATGCTCTAATTGAGCTGTTAGAATGTCAGAAACAAGCTTTCTGAGCTGAAAACTGCATTTTGTGACAAAGTGCATCAGAGGATGATGAGAAACTCAGTTTTGACAAAGAACACTGTTCATTACTGAAATGCTCTTATTGAGCTGTTAGAATGTCAGAAACAAGCTTTCTGAGCTGAAAACTGAATTTTTTTTGACAAAGTGCATCATTGGATGATGAGAAATTCAGTTTTGACAAAGAACACTGTTCATTACTGAAATGCTCTAATTGAGCTGTTAGAATGTCAGAAACAAGCTTTCTGAGCTGAGAACTGCATTTTGTGACAAAGTGCATCAGAGGATGATGAGAAATTCAGTTTTGACAAAGAACACTGTTCATTACTGAAATGCTATAAATGAGCTGTTAGAATGTCAGAAACAAGCTTTCTGAGCTGAAAAACTGCATTTTGTGACAAAGGGCATCAGGATGATGAGAAATTCAGTTTTGACAAAGAAGACAGTTCATCACTGAAATGCTCTAAATGAGCTGTTAGAATGTCAGAAACAAGCTTTCTGAGCTGGAAACTGCATTTTGTGACAAAGTGAAACATTGGAAGCAATTATAACAACATAGGCAACGAAAATACATAAGTGCATCAAACTAGTCCATTAAAGCCTAGCACAGTATGAAAGCTAAGAATAGTGAGGTTAGTAATTTTTTTTTTTTATATAAAGGAAAGAGAATTAGGAAAAACTCAATCAGCGACGTGTTGACGGAAGAGATGCGTTTTTAGGCGTTTTTTAAAGATGGCAACCGAGTCTGCTGATCTTGTAGCAGCTGGTAGATCATTCCACCAATGTGGAACAGATCCAGAGAAGGTACGGGAGAGTGACTTTTTTCCTTTTTGGGATGGTACCACTAGTCGTTGTTCCTTTGCAGACCGCAGTGATCTGGCAGGAACATAGATCTGTATTAGCGAGTGGAGATATGATGGTGCAGATCCGGTGTTGGTCTTGTAGGCCAGGAGCAAAGCCTTGAACTTTATGCGGGCGGCAACAGGGAGCCAGTGTAACCTGATGAAGAGCGGAGTTACATGCGCTCTCTTCGGTTCATTGAAGACCACTCTTGCCGCCGCATTCTGGATCATCTGGAGAGGTTTGATTGTGCAAGCAGGAAGTCCAGCCAGAAGCGCATTGCAGTAATCCAGTTTGGACAGGACAAGAGCCTGGACTAGGACTTGCGTAGAGTGCTCCGATAGGAAAGGTCTAATTTTCCTAATGTTGTAGAGGATGAATCTACAGGACCGGGTGGTGCTGGCAACATGACTTGTGAGGTTAAGCCGATCATCGATTACCACTCCCAGGTTTCTGGCTGTGCTGGACGGTGTAATCGTTGATGAGCCTAGTTGAATGGCAAGGTTGTGGTGAATCTTTGGGTTGCCCGGGATCACAAGCAGTTCCGTTTTTGCAAGGTTTAGCTGCAGGTGATGATCCTTCATCCAAAGCGAGATGTCACTAAGGCATGCCGCGATGCGAGCAGGGACCGTCGGATCGTCCGGTTGAAATGACAAGTAGAGTTGTGTGTCGTCCGCATAGCAGTGATAGGAGAAGCCATGCTTCTGAATGACCGAGCCGAGGGATGTCATGTAAATGGTGATGAGTAGCGGTCCAAGCACTGAGCCCTGTGGCACCCCCGTGTTGAGCTGTTGGGACGCGGAGACCTCATCTCTCCAGGATACTCTGAATGACCTACCCGAGAGGTAGGACTCAAACCATTGCAACGCCATTCCAGAGACACCCATAGCACTGAGAGAAGCCAGGAGGATGTGATGATTGACAGTGTAAAAGGCAGCAGACAGATCCAGTAGGATGAGCACAGAAGACATGGATGATGCTTTTGCCAGTCTCAGGGCTTCGATGACTGAGAGCAGTGCAGTCTCTGTGGAATGACCGGTCTTGAACCCAGACTGATTGCTGTCCAGGAGGTTGTTTTGCATGAGAAAGGAGGAGAGCTGATTGAACACAACTCGCTCCAGGGCTTTGGCGATGAAGGGAAGGAGGGAGACAGGCCTGTAGTTTTCTAGCAGTGTAGGGTCCAGGGTGGGTTTCTTTAGAAGCGGTGTGATGCGAGCCTCTTTGAACGCTGTGGGAAATGTCCCAGTGGTGAGCGAAGAGTTGATGATGTGGGTCAGAGCAGGCACAACCGTTGGAGAGATGGCCTGGAGGAGATGGGTGGGGATGGGATCCAGTGGGCAGGTGGTAGGGTGGTTGGAGCCAATGATCTTTGAGACATCAGCTTCAGACAGAGGAGAAAAGGCAGGGAGCACACACGTGTCAGGGATGTGGGCGGGTTCGACAGATGGTGGCGTAGAGAACTGGCTGCTGATGGCAGTAGTTTTCTTTACGAAGAACGATGCAAAATCAGCAGCTGTTAACTCCGATTAAGGTGCGGGAGCAGGCGGACAGAGGAGAGCAGAGAAGGTTTTGAAGAGCGTTCGAGAGTCCGGAGAGTTGCAGATCCTCGAGCGGTAGTAATCTGTTTTTGCAGAGGTGACATCTACAGAGAAAGAAGAGAGAAGAGATTGGTAGAGAGAGAGGTCTGCAGGGTCTTTTGACTTGCGCCATTTTCTCTCAGCTGACCGGAGGCTGGCGCGATGCTCACGCAGTACGTCCGATAACCAGGGAGCCGACGGGGATGGACGGGCTGGTCCAGATGCAAGAGGGCATAGGTTGTCCAAGCAGGATGAAAGCGTGGAACACAGAGTGGCTGTGGCATTGTCTGTATTCAAAAGAGAGAGCTCATCAGAGGGGGGGGAGTGCAGAGAGGACAGCAGAGGAAAAACAAGAGGGAGGGAGAGACCGCAGGTTGCGCCGGAAGGTGACCATCGGTGAGACATCTGCGATATCCGGAGCAGTGAGGTCGAGGTCAAGGGTGACGAAGAAGTGATCAGACGTGTGCAGCGGGGTGACCTGAGGGTGATGAGTGGAGCAGTACCTTGTGAAGATCAAATCTAGATGGTTTCCAGACTTGTGGGTTGCTGATGTGGAAACCTGCTCGAGGAGAAATGATGCGGTCAGGTTGACGAAGTCAGCAGCCTGTGGCTTTCCAATGTGGATGTTGAAGTCGCCTAGTACCACCAGGGGAGTACCATACTCAGGGAAGGATGAAAGAAGCACATCCAGCTCCTCCAAGAAGTGTCCAAGCTGACCTGGGGGACGATATATAACTACAAAATGACTTTTAAACAGGGTGGGTGATAGTAACAGCATGAAACTCGAAGGAGCTGTTGTCACACAAGGGTGTTAGCTGATTGAATTTCCAGTCTTTGGGGATGAGTAGACCGGTGCCTCCACCCCTTCCTGTGATGCGAGGGCTGTGG
The DNA here is from genome assembly GCF_947034865.1 of Barbatula barbatula. NCBI lineage: Eukaryota > Metazoa > Chordata > Actinopteri > Cypriniformes > Nemacheilidae > Barbatula > Barbatula barbatula. Next base: position 6,669,008 of record NC_136773.1, read on the forward strand.
GAGAAAGTGTGGTTATGGGAGAGGGCAGCGGGAGTGGCAGAATCCTCTGGTTTGATCCATGTTTCTGTAAGTGCTACAATGGAAGATCCAGAATGTTTAACGAAAGCTGTAATGAAATCAGCTTTGTTCACAGCAGATTGGCAGTTCCACAATCCTATTGGGAAAGTAGAAGGGGCAGTTGCTAGAAGTGATACATTGTGAAGATTTTTAGTATTGCGTCGCCTTCGGCATGCGGCAGATGATTTACGTGTTGTGATAACGGAAAGGATTTTAAAACACATATTTAAGAGAAGCAGAAATAAAATAGGGAGAAACATTAAAGATAACAATAAAGGATTAAGTGTTAGTGCAAACAAGTAAGACAAAAAGTGCAGGTGTTGATACAAAACAGCAAAATAATAATACAAAAGAAGTGCAATACTCAAGTGACCTGTCGGTGTCCCGGGCTCGGTGGAGTCGCGCGCAGGTAGAGTCGATGTCTTTACTCTCTTCGGTCTTCACGCGACCGCTGCCGCGGTGGGTAGACGCTTTTTTAATACGCGTCTATTAACGTAAATTCAACAGGCCCCGCCCTCAGATAACACGCGCACACAAAGCAAACAAATGAAACTAGCCCAAGAACGAACGAAGGACCGATACTACCCGCGGTTTCACCACGTGACAGAGCGGAAGTAAATACAAAGCGATTTCTCAGTTTAACACAGTACTAAAACTCAACAAGACACAATTTAAATACACTTACACAGTTCTGTAGGCTTCTGCTGCTAAATTGCTTCTCCTACAGATTGAACACTAATCTCCGTTTAAATAACAGTGCTGCCGTTTGGACCCGCCCTCAGATAACACGCGCACACAAAGCAAACAAATGAAACTAGCCCAAGAACGAACGAAGGACCGATACTACCCGCGGTTTCACCACGTGACAGAGCGGAAGTAAATACAAAGCGATTTCTCAGTTTAACACAGTACTAAAACTCAACAAGACACAATTTAAATACACTTACACAGTTCTGTACGCTTCTGCTGCTAAATTGCTTATCCTACAGATTGAACACTAATCTCCGTTTAAATAACAGTGCTGCCGTTTGGCCCCGCCCTCAGATAACACGCGTACACAAAGCAAACAAATGAAACTAGCCCAAGAACGAACGAAGGACCGATACTACCCGCGGTTTCACCACGTGACAGAGCGGAAGTAAATACAAAGCGATTTCTCAGTTTAACACAGTACTAAAACTCAACAAGACACAATTTAAATACACTTACAAAGTTCTGTACGCTTCTGCTGCTAAATTGCTTCTCCTACAGATTGAACACTAATCTCCGTTTAAATAACAGTGCTGCCGTTTGGCCCCGCCCTCAGATAACACGCGCACACAAAGCAAACAAATGAAACTAGCCCAAGAAGGAACGAAGGACCGATACTACCCGCGGTTTTACCACGTGACAGAGCGGAAGTAAATACAAAGCGATTTCTCAGTTTAACACAGTACTAAAACTCAACAAGACACAATTTAAATACACTTACACAGTTCTGTACGCTTCTGCTGCTAAATTGCTTCTCCTACAGATTGAACACTAATCTCCGTTTAAATAACAGTGCTGCCGTTTGGCCCCGCCCTCAGATAACACGCGCACACAAAGCAAACAAATGAAACTAGCCCAAGAACGAACGAAGGACCGATACTTCCCGCGGTTTTACCACGTGACAGAGCGGAAGTAAATACAAAGCGATTTCTCAGTTTAACACAGTACTAAAACTCAACAAGACACAATTTAAATACACTTACACAGTTCTGTACGCTTCTGCTGCTAAATTGCTTCTCCTACAGATTGAACACTAATCTCCGTTTAAATAACAGTGCTGCCGTTTGGCCCCGCCCTTAGATAACACGCGCACACAAAGCAAACAAATGAAACTAGCCCAAGAACGAACGAAGGACCGATACTACCCGCGGTTTCACCACGTGACAGAGCGGAAGTAAATACAAAGCGATTTCTCAGTTTAACACAGTACTAAAACTCAACAAGACACAATTTAAATACACTTACACAGTTCTGTACGCTTCTGCTGCTAAATTGCTTCTCCTACAGATTGAACACCAATCTCCGTTTAAATAACAGTGCTGCCGTTTGGCCCCACCCTCAGATAACACGCGCACACAAAGCAAACAAATGAAACTAGCCGAAGAACGAACGAAGGACCGATACTACCCGCGGTTTCACCACGTGACAGAGCGGAAGTAAATACAAAGCGATTTCTCAGTTTAACACAGTACTAAAACTCAACAAGACACAATTTAAATACACTTAAACAGTTCTGTACGCTTCTGCTGCTAAATTGCTTCTCCATACTGAAATGCTCTAAATGAGCTGTTAGAATGTCAGAAACAAGCTTTCTGAGCTGAAAACTGCATTTTGTGACAAAGTGCATCAGAGGATGAAGAAAAACTCAGTTTTGACAAAGAACACTGTTCATTACTGAAATGCTCTAATTGAGCTGTTAGAATGTCAGAAACAAGCTTTCTGAGCTGAGAACTGCATTTTGTGACAAAGTGCATCAGAGGATGATGAGAAATTCAATTTTGACAAAGAACACTGTTCATTACTGAAATGCTCTAAATGAGCTGTTAGAATGTCAGAAACAAGCTTTCTGAGCTGAAAACTGCATTTTGTGACAAGGGGCATCAGGATGATGAGAAATTCAGTTTTGACAAAGAAGACAGTTCATCACTGAAATGCTATAATTGAGCTGTTAGAATGTCAGAAACAAGCTTTCTGAGCTGAAAACTGCATTTTGTGACAAAGTGCATCAGAGGATGATGAGAAAATCAGTTTTGACAAAGAACACTGTTCATTACTGAAATGCTCTAAATGAGCTGTTAGAATGTCAGAAACAAGCTTTCTGAGCTGGAAACTGCATTTTGTGACAAAGTGCATCAGAGGATGATGAGAAATTCAATTTTGACAAAGAAGACAGTTCATCACTGAAATGCTCTAATTGAGGCTGTTAGAATGTCAGAAACAAGCTTTCTGAGCTGAAAACTGCATTTTGTGACAAAGTGCATCAGTGGATGATGAGAAATTCAGTTTTGACAAAGAACACTGTTCATTACTGAAATGCTCCAATTGAGCTGTTAGAATGTCAGAAACAAGCTTTCTGAGCTGAGAACTGCATTTTGTGAGAAAGTGCATCAGAGGATGATGAGAAATTCAGTATTGAGTAAGAAGACAGTTCATCACTGAAATGCTCTAATTGAGGTGTTAGAATGTCAGAAACAAGCTTTCTGAGCTGAAAACTGCATTTTGTGACAAAGTGCATCAGAGGATGATGAGAAATTCAGTTTTGACAAAGAACACTGTTCATTACTGAAGTAATCTAAATGAGCTGTTAGAATGTCAGAAACAAGCTTTCTGAGCTGAGAACTGCATTTTGTGACAAAGTGCATCAGAGGATGATGAGAAACTCAGTTTTGACAAAGAACACTGTTCATTACTGAAATGCTCTAAATGAGCTGTTAGAATGTCAGAAACAAGCTTTCTGAGCTGAAAACTGCATTTTGTGACAAAGTGCATCAGAGGCTGATGAGAAACTCAGTTTTGACAAAGAACACTGTTCATTACTGAAATGCTCTAAATGAGCTGTTAGAATGTCAGAAACAAGCTTTCTGAGCTGAAAAATGATGTTTAATTAACAAAGTTCGGGAGGAGCCGTAGCATATAATCAGCCGGCTGGTCCACAATCAGCAATCACTGCACATACACAATTAGCCATAGCGAGCTCGCTCATAAATAGAGAATCCATCTTACCTGCTCGATCTCCTAAGATTAAGCATCAACGCGATGTCTGAGACCCACGTCATCGACGACAATCTTTCAGCGCCGCCGAGCGCTCATCAATCCAGCTCAGGATCGGATATATCGAGCGATTCTCCGGCTTCATCACGAGGCCGCCCGCTCCGCCGTTCTACACCTCGGAAGGCTAAGCCGAGAGGTGGCACATTGTCTCCTGCCTCAAAGAGACGTCCACCTGCTTCCCCGGCTTCTTCCTACACCTCCGCTCACAACGCGATCCCCGCCATACAGAAATGGACCGTCCAGGGCTTACGACTAGCTCTGTCCAACGCGGACGTCCACTTCCACAGGCGGATGACCAAGGCGGAGCTTTACGGCCTCTACGCCTCTTCCCTGGCGGACACCGCCTCACCGAAGGGCGCTATGGGGGGTTCCGCCACCAAGCCGGGCACGGCTCGCGGTTCTCCGTATTCCCGACCCGGGCAATCCACCTCCGCAGCTAGTCGCGGCCGCCCGCGGGGAAGCCGGAACAGCAGGGCTTCCGCGAGCGCAGGTATCGCCACGGACCCACCGGTCCCTCTCGCCGTTGGCCAGCTTCGGCCTCCTGCAAACACCCCGCCAGCAGCAGCGGGCTGCTCTCGAAGCATTGGCTCACCAGCACCTGGAGCTCCGGTGCTTTACCACCCATTCCCTGCCCCTGGCTCTTGGCCCACGGCGCCTGCGTCGACCACTAGCGCGAGGCTGCCTCAGCTAGCGATGCAGGCGCCGGGTCCTAGCCATTTCCCAACCCCCTCGGTAGCCGCCGCTAGCGCGAGGCTGCCTCAGCTAGCGATGCAGGCGCCGGTTCCTAGCCATTTCCCAGCCACCCTGGTAGCCGCTGCTAGCGCGAGCATGACTCCGCTAGCCGCTCAGGCGGCCGCCATTCCCCCCCTTCTCTCTCTTCCGCAGGCTCGATCGAGCTTCTCATTGGCCTCGGCGATAGCAATGCCAGTGCCAATCAACGCACCAGCCCTGGAACCGCCTCCAGTTTCGGGGAACATAAGAACGCAGATCTTGACAGGTGCGGACACAGACCTTTATTTTCTCCTCTCACCATTATCACCCCCGTCAACCGAGTGGCAGATCTCTTACGGTGATCTATCGCTCACATTTAAAAATCAGTCACCCAACCACACCCGCACACTGTCGTTCCCCGAATTTACCGTTGCTTTTTCCCGCTACACTGACGTGATCTGCACTGCGTTCCCTCATAGGAGACGCGAGCTGGGCGATTACCTCGCCATCGTGGCAGAGCTCGCTCTCTCCTACGGGGGCGCGCATTTTTACACTTACCACAAACTTTTTTCCGCCAAATGTGCCATTCGTGTGGCTCAGTGGAACCAGTGCCCCTACTGGGGCGCACTGGACACTGAGCTGCATAACAGGGTTTTCTTAGGCGTTCGCAATATTTCCTGCGCGGTATGTCGCTCAGTAGCGCATCCTACAATCGGCTGTCCCCTAGTCACCCCCTCTCTTCCCTCATGCCCAGTTACGCCTCCCAAATCCACTTCCTCTGTTCCGCGCCTGCCAAACCGCCCAGCCAACCAAGCTCACGGGCAACCCAGCAGTCTGGAGGCATGCAGGAGTTTCAATTCTGGCAGATGTTCCAGGCAGCGTTGTCGCTTCCTGCACGTGTGCCTTTTCTGCAGCGGTGCACACGCTCGCATTGTATGCCCGATGTCCCAAATGCAGAATAAAAATTTAAAAAATTACCTCTCGACTCCCGTGAACGTTTCTTGTTTGTCTTTCGAGTTGTCTTCGCACCCCGACATTCAGTTCACGGACTACCTTCTGACCGGTCTCTCGAACGGCTTCGACCCCGGCGTTATCAGTCTTCCATCACGCAGCTTAATTTGCCCCAACCTTCAGTCCGCGCTTTCCGAACCAGAGTCAGTCGATCTCCTTATTAAAAAGGAGATTGACGCAAAATTCATTATCGGCCCTTTCGAAGCTCCCCCGTTTTCCGTATTTCGCATCAGCCCCATCGGCGTAGCAACGCGTAAATTCTCTGGCAAAAAGCGCCTCATTTTCGATCTCTCGTCACCGCACGGCTCGGCCTTTCCAAGCATCAACAGCCTCATTCCAATTGAGGAATTTTCGCTGCACTATCACAACATCGACCAAGCCATTACTTTAATAAAACATGCAGGTCGTGGAGCTTGGCTAGCCAAAGTCGACATTACATCCGCATTTAAAGTCATGCCCATCCACCCAGACTTCTGGCACCTTTTCGGCATTCAATGGCGCAATAAATTTTACTTTTCTGTCCGCCTTACTTTCGGCTGCAGAAGCAGCCCCAAAATCTTCGACATGTTGTCAGAGGCAATTTGCTGGATTCTCTCTAACAATTATGCAATTCCCTACTTAATCCACCTACTAGACGATTTTTTAATCATCTCGTCTCCCGACTCGTTTCCAGCTGCGCATCTAGCAAAAGTCCAACAGGTTTTTAAAAAACTCGGCGTCCCCCTTGCCCCAGACAAAACTTCAGGACCGAGCACTTCCATCGAATTTCTCGGAATAAAATTAGACTCTCTTAAATTCCAGGCTTCACTGCCCAAAGAGAAAATCGACAGAACAATCGTCATCGCTTCCTCGCTGTTAGCTAATCCCCGCTGCTCCAAACGCGAGCTCCTGTCCGTTCTCGGCCATCTGAATTTCGCGATGAGAATAATCCCGCAAGGTCGCCCGTTCGTTTCACACCTCCTCTCTCTCGCGTCCACCGCGCACGCTTTAGAGGACATGTTATCCATATCCAGCCCCTGCCTTGACGAGCTGAGCTTATGGATACAATTTCTCAAGCAATGGAATGGCTTGTCATTTTTCTACAGTGACATGTCCTCCTCCCCCGTCGATATTCACCTTTTCACTGACGCCGCCCCTTCTGTAGGTTTCGGAGGCTTTTACCAGGGTCGTTGGTTTGCATCCTCTTGGCCCCCCCAGCTCTTAGAGATTCCGCAGGCCTTAGCATCCTCTGCACTTTTCGAGCTGTATCCACTGGTCGTCGCAGCATCCCTATGGGGGAAAGAGTGGTCGGCTTCCAGTATTATGGTACATTGCGATAACGAGGCCACGGTTCATTGCATTAACAAAGGCCGCTCTCACTCCCCCGCTTTAATGCCGTTCCTCAGACGCCTCATCTGGATCTCAGCCTGTGACCAGTTCATTCTAACTGCCAAACACATTCCCGGAGCAAAAAATCAGATTGCTGATGCCCTTTCTCGTTTCGCTTTCCAGAAATTCAGGCAGCTGGCACCCGAAGCAGACCCCTTGCCAACTCCGATACCTCCCTATTCGGAGCTGATATTCCTGTAAACCACCCACTAAAAACCCTCCTCGATGCATCTCGAAACTCCATCATCCAAGCCGTCTCCCTTAGGACCCTCCAATCTTATCTCACTGCATGGAAAAGCTTCAAGGCGTTTCACCACGCGTTCAACATTCCCTTTCCCTCATTTTCCGTAATCTCCATCACCTCCTTCATCTCCTTCCTAAACTTGTCAAAAAACCTCCAAGCAAGCTCAATTAAAGGTTACATGAGTGGGGTCCAGTTCTTCCACAAGCTCATATTCAACTCTCCATCCGCAGCAATAGCCAGCTCCCAAACATCTATGCTCATCAAGGGCATTCAAAGAACCCAGCCTGCTCGCCCAGACGCCAGGCAACCTATAACCCTGGATATACTGACCAGATGCATTTCCACCCTCCGTAAAGGATATCACTCCAAGCACGTCGATCGCACGCTCGACTCCATGTTTATCCTAGCCTTTTTCGGCTTTCTAAGATGTTCTGAAATTTCCACCACGTCCATCTTCAACCCCGTAATACATCCAACGTTATCTGACCTATCAGTACTCGATTCAGAGACGATCTCATTCTTAATTAAACAAAGCAAGACGGACCAAACCAGGAGGGGACATTTCATCTACATCTTCAACCTCCAGTCACCGATTCAGCCTTATCAGACCCTTCTAGCCTACCTTCACTTCAGGAAATCTCAGACCAAAACCACATCAGACCCTCTCTTCGTGGACGAATCTAACCGCCCAGCCACACGCTTCTGGTTCCAAAAACACCTCAAAGCCGTATTGCTCTTGTCTGGCATTCCCGCAGACCACTTTTCCGGCCACTCCTTCCGCATAGGCGCAGCAACTACAGCCGCCCAAAAAGGCCTATCGCAGTCTCAAATCCAAGCACTAGGGCGCTGGACGTCGGAAGCTTTTAAGAGCTACATCAGGTCAGATCTCTCAATCATCAGGGAAGCCCATCGAACCCTCATTTCCCGAATCATCTAAGAATCCATCCTTCACCCACATGGGCTCGAACCTCCACTATTCAGCCTTCATCTCCCTAGCGGGAGATCTCACTGTCACTGCAACCGCCTCAGCAATCACCAGGGATTCAGACCCAGCCTGCAGGGGCCATCGCCCAAGTCACAGGCTCTGCCACAGCAGACTCTTCAGCAGAAGCCTCCATCCAAGACGTCGAAGCCAGCGTCGCCGCAGCGATCGCCTCCGCAGAGGCCAGTGCTTCCATCCAAGACGTCGAAGCCAGCGTCGCCGCAGCGATCGCCTCCGCAGAGGCCAGTGCTTCCATCCAAATCATCGAAGCCAGCGTCGCCGCAGCGATCGCCTCCGCAAGAGGCCAGTGCTTCCATCCAAATCATCGAAGCCAGCGTCGCCGCAGCGATCGCCTCCGCAGAGGCCAGTGCTTCCATCCAAGTCATCGAAGCCAGCGTCGCCGCAGCGATCGCCTCCGCAGAGGCCAGTGCTTCCATCCAAGTCATCGAAGCCAGCGTCGCCGCAGCGATCGCCTCCGCAGAGGCCAGTGCTTCCATCCAAGTCATCGAAGCCAGCGTCGCCGCAGCGATCGCCTCCGCAGAGGCCAGTGCTTCCATCCAAGTCATCGAAGCCAGCGTCGCCGCAGCGATCGCCTCCGCAGAGGCCAGTGCTTCCATCCAAGTCATCGAAGCCAGCGTCGCCGCAGCGATCTCCTCCACAGAGGCCAGTGCTTCCGTCTAAGATGTCGAAGCCAGCGTCGCCGCAGCGATCGCCTCCGCAGAGGCCAGTGCTTCCATCTAAGACGTCAAAGCCTGCGTCGCCGCAGCGATCGCCTCCGCAGAGGCCAGTGCTTCCATCTAAGACGTCGAAGCCTGCGTCGCCGCAGCGATCGCCTCCGCAGAGGCCAGTGCTTCCATCTAAGACGTCGAAGCCAGCGTCGCCGCAGCGATCGCCTTCGCAGAGGCCAGTGCTTCCATCTCGTGTTGTGCCATCTACAACTTTCTAAGGATCAAGCACAACAGCAGCTCTCTCCCCAGCAGGAACCTCCATCAGGTGCTCTACTTCAGCGGGATCCCTCCTTCAGTAGCCCCCTCCTTCAGTATCAGTCCTCATCCAGGGACACCCACGAAGAGGGGTTAATTTTAGATAATCTCTGAATTCCTAGATTTACACCCTCTACGGGCACTAAATCTACTTCCAGCCGCGCATGGGTTTCAACTTCTCACCACTCCAGCAGGCATCCTCTCTCCATATCAGTCTCAACCATCCTTGGAGGAACCCCTGCCCCAGTCTTGCCTCATCTCAAACCACACCTTCTAAGGAGCCACCATCCTCTTGTCCTTACCCGAACGCAGTCCACGCCTCCATACTGTCCAGCACCGCGTTTGGGGGGGTATGCGTACTCCGGCGGCTGTCCAACTTCTTGCTTTATGGGGGGTGTGCTCTGGGCTCAAACCGGTTCCGAGCTCGGCGCACTCACCCTGACCAAGGTGTAGTGTTTCGGGTTCGGATAGATCTGGCGAGCTCGGAGCCCGCTTCCCGGACAGCACGCCAAATACGCATAACCTTCATAACCAAGCTCTTGCTTTATTATCCCTATCAACATCGCTGTTATCTGCGCAGGTGAACTCGTGAAATGATGTTTAATTAACAAAGTTCGGGAGGAGCCGTAGCATATAATCAGCCGGCTGGTCCACAATCAGCAATCACTGCACATACACAATTAGCCATAGCGAGCTCGCTCATAAATAGAGAATCCATCTTACCTGCTCGATCTCCTAAGATTAAGCATCCCTCCTCCACCCCGGCTCCTCTCCCAAACTCACTTTTCTTTTGCAAGAGCCCCGGGGGGTGTGCTCTGGGCTCAAACCGGTTCCGAGCTCGGCGCACTCACCCTGACCAAGGTGTAGTGTTTCGGGTTCGGATAGATCTGGCGAGCTCGGAGCCCGCTTCCCGGACAGCACGCCAAATACGCATAACCTTCATAACCAAGCTCTTGCTTTATTATCCCTATCAACATCGCTGTTATCTGCGCAGGTGAACTCGTGAACTGCATTTTGTGACAAAGTGCATCAGAGGATGATGAGAAACTCAGTTTTGACAAAGAACACTGTTCATTACTGAAATGCTCTAATTGAGCTGTTAGAATGTCAGAAACAAGCTTTCTGAGCTGAAAACTGCATTTTGTGACAAAGTGCATCAGAGGATGATGAGAAATTCAGTTTTGACAAAGAACACTGTTCATTACTGAAGTAATCTAAATGAGCTGTTAGAATGTCAGAAACAAGCTTTCTGAGCTGAGAACTGCATTTTGTGACAAAGTGCATCAGAGGATGATGAGAAACTCAGTTTTGACAAAGAACACTGTTCATTACTGAAATGCTCTAAATGAGCTGTTAGAATGTCAGAAACAAGCTTTCTGAGCTGAAAACTGCATTTTGTGACAAAGTGCATCAGAGGCTGATGAGAAACTCAGTTTTGACAAAGAACACTGTTCATTACTGAAATGCTCTAAATGAGCTGTTAGAATGTCAGAAACAAGCTTTCTGAGCTGAAAACTGCATTTTGTGACAAAGTGCATCAGAGGATGATGAGAAACTCAGTTTTGACAAAGAACACTGTTCATTACTGAAATGCTCTAATTGAGGTGTTAGAATGTCAGAAACAAGCTTTCTGAGCTGAAAACTGCATTTTGTGACAAAGTGCATCAGAGGATGATGAGAAATTCAGTTTTGACAAAGAACACTGTTCATTACTGAAATGCTCTAAATGAGCTGTTAGAATGTCAGAAACAAGCTTTCTGAGCTGAGAACTGCATTTTGTGACAAAGTGCATCAGAGGATGATGAGAAACTCAGTTTTGACAAAGAACACTGTTCATTACTGAAATGCTCTAAATGAGCTGTTAGAATGTCAGAAACAAGCTTTCTGAGCTGAAAACTGCATTTTGTGACAAAGTGCATCAGAGGCTGATGAGAAACTCAGTTTTGACAAAGAACACTGTTCATTACTGAAATGCTCTAAATGAGCTGTTAGAATGTCAGAAACAAGCTTTCTGAGCTGAAAACTGCATTTTGTGACAAAGTGCATCAGAGGATGATGAGAAACTCAGTTTTGACAAAGAACACTGTTCATTACTGAAATGCTCTAAATGAGCTGTTAGAATGTCAGAAACAAGCTTTCTGAGCTGAGAACTGCATTTTGTGACAAAGTGCATCAGAGGATGATGAGAAACTCAGTTTTGACAAAGAACACTGTTCATTACTGAAATGCTCTAATTGAGCTGTTAGAATGTCAGAAACAAGTTTCTGAGCTGAAAACTGCATTTTGTGACAAAGTGCATCAGAGGATGATGAGAAACTCAGTTTTGACAAAGAACACTGTTCATTACTGAAGTGCTCTAAATGAGCTGTTAGAATGTCAGAAACAAGCTTTCTGAGCTGAAAACTGCATTTTGTGACAAAGTGCATCAGAGGATGATGAGAAACTCAGTTTTGACAAAGAACACTGTTCATTACTGAAATGCTCTAATCGAGCTGTTAGAATGTCAGAAACAAGCTTTCTGAGCTGAAAACTGCATTTTGTGACAAAGTGCATAAGAGGATGATGAGAAATTCAGTTTTGACAAAGAACACTGTTCATTACTGAAATGCTATAAATGAGCTGTTAGAATGTCAGAAACAAGCTTTCTGAGCTGAAAACTGTATTTTGTGACAAAGTGCATCAGAGGATGATGAGAAATTCAGTTTTGACAAAGAACACTGTTCATTACTGAAATGCTCTAAATGAGCTGTTAGAATGTCAGAAACAAGCTTTCTGAGCTGAGAACTGCATTTTGTGACAAAGTGCATCAGAGGATGATGAGAAATTCAGTTTTGACAAAGAACACTGTTCATTACTGAAGTAATCTAAATGAGCTGTTAGAATGTCAGAAACAAGCTTTCTGAGCTGAGAACTGCATTTTGTGACAAAGTGCATCAGAGGATGATGAGAAACTCAGTTTTGACAAAGAACACTGTTCATTACTGAAATGCTCTAAATGAGCTGTTAGAATGTCAGAAACAAGCTTTCTGAGCTGAAAACTGCATTTTGTGACAAAGTGCATCAGAGGCTGATGAGAAACTCAGTTTTGACAAAGAACACTGTTCATTACTGAAATGCTCTAAATGAGCTGTTAGAATGTCAGAAACAAGCTTTCTGAGCTGAAAACTGCATTTTTTGACAAAGTGCATCAGAGGATGATGAGAAACTCAGTTTTGACAAAGAACACTGTTCATTACTGAAATGCTCTAATTGAGCTGTTAGAATGTCAGAAACAAGCTTTCTGAGCTGAAAACTGCATTTTGTGACAAAGTGCATCAGAGGATGATGAGAAATTCAGTTTTGACAAAGAATACAGTTCATCACTGAAATGCTCTAATTGAGCTGTTAGAATGTCAGAAACAAGCTTTCTGAGCTGAAAACTGCATTTTGTGACAAAGTGCATCAGAGGATGAGAAACTCAGTTTTGACAAAGAACACTGTTCATTACTGAAATGCTCTAATTGAGCTGTTAGAATGTCAGAAACAAGCTTTCTGAGCTGAGAACTGCATTTTGTGACAAAGTGCATCAGAGGATGATGAGAAACTCAGTTTTGACAAAGAACACTGTTCATTACTGAAATGCTCTAATTGAGCTGTTAGAATGTCAGAAACAAGCTTTCTGAGCTGAAAACTGCATTTTGTGACAAAGTGCATCAGAGGATGATGAGAAACTCAGTTTTGACAAAGAACACTGTTCATTACTGAAGTGCTCTAAATGAGCTGTTAGAATGTCAGAAACAAGCTTTCTGAGCTGAAAACTGCATTTTGTGACAAAGTGCATCAGAGGATGATGAGAAACTCAGTTTTGACAAAGAACACTGTTCATTACTGAAATGCTCTAATTGAGCTGTTAGAATGTCAGAAACAAGCTTTCTGAGCTGAAAACTGCATTTTGTGACAAAGTGCATCAGAGGATGATGAGAAATTCAGTTTTGACAAAGAACACTGTTCATTACTGAAATGCTCTAAATGAGCTGTTAGAATGTCAGAAACAAGCTTTCTGAGCTGAGAACTGCATTTTGTGACAAAGTGCATCAGAGGATGATGAGAAACTCAGTTTTGACAAAGAACACTGTTCATTACTGAAATGCTCTAAATGAGCTGTTAGAATGTCAGAAACAAGCTTTCTGAGCTGAAAACTGCATTTTGTGACAAAGTGCATCAGAGGCTGATGAGAAACTCAGTTTTGACAAAGAACACTGTTCATTACTGAAATGCTCTAAATGAGCTGTTAGAATGTCAGAAACAAGCTGTCTGAGCTGAAAACTGCATTTTGTGACAAAGTGCATCAGAGGATGATGAGAAATTCAGTTTTGACAAAGAATACAGTTCATCACTGAAATGCTCTAATTGAGCTGTTAGAATGTCAGAAACAAGCTTTCTGAGCTGAAAACTGCATTTTGTGACAAAGTGCATCAGAGGATGAGAAACTCAGTTTTGACAAAGAACACTGTTCATTACTGAAATGCTCTAATTGAGCTGTTAGAATGTCAGAAACAAGCTTTCTGAGCTGAGAACTGCATTTTGTGACAAAGTGCATCAGAGGATGATGAGAAACTCAGTTTTGACAAAGAACACTGTTCATTACTGAAATGCTCTAATTGAGCTGTTAGAATGTCAGAAACAAGCTTTCTGAGCTGAAAACTGCATTTTGTGACAAAGTGCATCAGAGGATGATGAGAAACTCAGTTTTGACAAAGAACACTGTTCATTACTGAAGTGCTCTAAATGAGCTGTTAGAATGTCAGAAACAAGCTTTCTGAGCTGAAAACTGCATTTTGTGACAAAGTGCATCAGAGGATGATGAGAAACTCAGTTTTGACAAAGAACACTGTTCATTACTGAAATGCTCTAATTGAGCTGTTAGAATGTCAGAAACAAGCTTTCTGAGCTGAAAACTGCATTTTGTGACAAAGTGCATCAGAGGATGATGAGAAATTCAGTTTTGACAAAGAACACTGTTCATTACTGAAATGCTCTAAATGAGCTGTTAGAATGTCAGAAACAAGCTTTCTGAGCTGAGAACTGCATTTTGTGACAAAGTGCATCAGAGGATGATGAGAAACTCAGTTTTGACAAAGAACACTGTTCATTACTGAAATGCTCTAAATGAGCTGTTAGAATGTCAGAAACAAGCTTTCTGAGCTGAAAACTGCATTTTGTGACAAAGTGCATCAGAGGCTGATGAGAAACTCAGTTTTGACAAAGAACACTGTTCATTACTGAAATGCTCTAAATGAGCTGTTAGAATGTCAGAAACAAGCTGTCTGAGCTGAAAACTGCATTTTGTGACAAAGTGCATCAGAGGATGATGAGAAACTCAGTTTTGACAAAGAACACTGTTCATTACTGAAATGCTCTAATTGAGCTGTTAGAATGTCAGAAACAAGCTTTCTGAGCTGAAAACTGCATTTTGTGACAAAGTGCATCAGAGGATGATGAGAAACTCAGTTTTGACAAAGAACACTGTTCATTACTGAAATGCTCTAATTGAGCTGTTAGAATGTCAGAAACAAGCTTTCTGAGCTGAAAACTGCATTTTGTGACAAAGTGCATCAGAGGATGATGAGAAATTCAATTTTGACAAAGAATACAGTTCATCACTGAAATGCTCTAAATTGAGCTGTTAGAATGTCAGAAACAAGCTTTCTGAGCTGAAAACTGAATTTTTGTTGACAAAGTGCATCATTGGATGATGAGAAATTCAGTTTTGACAAAGAACACTGTTCATTACTGAAATGCTCTAATTGAGCTGTTAGAATGTCAGAAACAAGCTTTCTGAGCTGAGAACTGCATTTTGTGACAAAGTGCATCAGAGGATGATGAGAAATTCAGTTTTGACAAAGAACACTGTTCATTACTGAAATGCTATAAATGAGCTGTTAGAATGTCAGAAACAAGCTTTCTGAGCTGAAAAACTGCATTTTGTGACAAAGGGCATCAGGATGATGAGAAATTCAGTTTTGACAAAGAAGACAGTTCATCACTGAAATGCTCTAAATGAGCTGTTAGAATGTCAGAAACAAGCTTTCTGAGCTGGAAACTGCATTTTGTGACAAAGTGCATCAGAGGATGATGAGAAATTCAATTTTGACAAAGAAGACAGTTCATCACTGAAATGCTCTAATTGAGGCTGTTAGAATGTCAGAAACAAGCTTTCTGAGCTGAAAACCTTTTCTCCAGGATTTCATTAATGACCGCAAATATGACTTCTTTACTCTGACAGAGACTTGGCAGCAACCACATGACTTTTCCCAGTTGAACGAAGCAACTCCCCCCCGGGTTTGTTTACAGTTGTAAACCCCGCGTTACAGGTCGCGGGGGAGGTCTCGCGATAATATATCGCGAGAGTTGGAAAGTCTTGGCTGTCTCTATGCCACTCTATCAGTCATTTGAGTCTCTTGTCATTAAACTAAATGGTCCCCCTATCATTGTAGCCACCGTGTATCGTCCACCTAAACCAAATTCAGAATTCATTAATGAATTTTTAGCTTTTCTTACATTTATATCACCTCTTTCCCCTAATATCATTCTTCTTGGTGATTTTAACATCCATATTGATAATGACAATAACTACCTCACAAAAGACTTTAAATCATGCCTTGATAGTTTTGAATTGCAGCAGTTTATACATTTTCCTACCCATTCAAAGGGCCATATCTTGGATCTACTTTGCTGCTTTGGTGTCACTCCTTTTAATTGTACTGCTTATGACCTTCCCATTTCTGATCATAAACTTATTTCATTTAATGCTAAGGTGACACTGTTCAAAAAGAAACTGTTACGTCAAATTTCTTTCCGTAACATCAAGTCCATTGACCCAGCAGCTTTAAATTCTGGTATTGCCAATCTACCTAATATCGACTTCACATCCTCCCCTGATGAACTACTCAGTCACTATGATTGTGGCCTACACCATCTCCTCGATACCTTGGCCCCAATAAAAACACGGTTTGTTTCCTTTTCCCAATCTGCACCCTGGTTTACTTCTGAACATCGCCAACTGAAAGCTAGAGGTCGCCAACTGGAACGCCTTTATAGAAAAACTGGTTTGCACATCCACAAACAAATGTTTTATACCCATTTACTTTCTTATAAAGATT
Organism: Barbatula barbatula; assembly: GCF_947034865.1. Classification (NCBI taxonomy): domain Eukaryota; kingdom Metazoa; phylum Chordata; class Actinopteri; order Cypriniformes; family Nemacheilidae; genus Barbatula; species Barbatula barbatula. Next base: position 6,685,307 of record NC_136773.1, read on the forward strand.
CTCTTTCCACTGCAAAGTCTAACTACTATACAAATTTAATCAGTTTAGGCTCTGGTAACTCTCAAGCACTTTTTTCACTGGTGCATAAAACACTTCGTCCACCTGTTTCTCTACCACCTAATTTTTACTCCACTGACTCCTGTAATTCCATAATGAAATTTTTTACTACTAAAATTGATCATTTACATCAACAGGTATCCCCTCAGATCGCACCCCTCAAACCATCCTCTGATGTTCAAACATCTTCTTGTCATCTTTTATCTGCTTTCACTCTCCCCTCTGCTGCTGAAATAACAAATTTTGTTCGCAAATCTAAATCATCAACTTGCCAACTTGATCCTCTCCCGACTACATTGGTTAAAACGTGCATTCACTCCCTGACCCCTTTTATAACTGCAATTATTCATTCCTCGCTTATCACTGGTATTGTTCCGTCTCCCCTCAAAATAGCTGCAATAACCCCCATTCTTAAGAAACCTGGAGCTGACCCCAGCAACTTTAACAATTTCCGTCCAATTTCCAACCCCCCCTTCCTTTCTAAAATTCTTGAAAAAACAGTTGCCTCTCAGATTCATGACCATCTCACTCAAAATAGTCTCTATGAACAGTTCCAATCTGGTTTCCGTCCCCTTCATAGCACCGAAACAGCTCTTCTTAAAATCACCAATGACCTCCTCACGGCTGCGGATTCTGGATTACTGACAATCCTCATCCTTCTGGACCTGAGTGCGGCTTTTGATACCATTTCCCACACCATCCTCATCGACCGATTAGCTTCCCTTGGATTATCTGATACGCCCCTGCACTGGTTTAAATCATATCTCTCTGGCCGTACTCAGTTTGTACAACTTAAAACTTTCAGATCCTACTCTGCCCCCCTTTCCTCTGGTATTCCCCAAGGCTCTGTCCTTGGACCCCTTTTGTTCATTATCTACCTTCTCCCTCTTGGCCAAATTTTTCGTAAACATAACATCCAGTTCCATTGCTACGCAGATGACACCCAGCTCTACCTATCCACCAAACCCACTACATCCCTCCCTCCCACATCTCTATCAAACTGCCTTCAGGAAATCACATCGTGGTTCTCTCTAAACTTTCTCAAGCTTAACAGTGACAAAACTGGACTCCTCCTTATTGGCACCAAATCCATCCTCTCTAAAATAAATGATTTCTCCATCGCCATTGACAACTCATCTGTGTTCCCCTCCCCTCAGGTTAAGAGTCTGGGTGTCATCCTAGATAGCACTCTGTCATTTCAGTCCCACATTAATAACATCACTCGGTCAGCATATTTTCATTTACGTAACATTTCTCGCTTACGCCCATCTCTCTCCCCCAAAAGTGCTGAAATTCTGGTTCACACCCTGGTCACTTCCCGCCTAGATTACTGCAACTCTCTCCTCTATGGTTTACCTGACAAATCCATCCATAAATTACAATTAGTCCAAAACTCTGCTGCCCGTATCATTACCAGAACCCCTTCCATCAGTCACATAACACCTGTACTGCAGCAACTTCATTGGCTTCCCCTCAAATATCGCATCATTTATAAAGATCTCCTCCTTACATTTAAAGCCATCAACAATCTCGCCCCTACATATCTCACTGAGCTCCTCCATATCAAGATACCCACCCGTTCTCTCAGGTCCTCTTCCTCCATTCAGCTCATCGTCCCACATGCTCGCCTGGCTACCATGGGGTTTAGAGCTTTCAGTTATTCAGCCCCATATCTCTGGAACTCTCTGCCCCATTACATACAACATTCCACGTCCATAACCACTTTCAAAACTCAATTAAAAACTCATCTTTTCAGACAGGCATACTCGCTTTAATTTTTTTTTTTTCTCTTCACCAGTTATTGTTATTATTATTATGATTATTATTATTTTATTCAAAGTTTAATGGATTGAGTGTTTTATTGTTGCTTTTGTAAGGTGACCTTGAGTGCTGAGAAAGGCGCCTATAAATAAAATGTATTATTATTATTATTATAAAACTGCATTTTGTGACAAAGTGCATCAGTGGATGATGAGAAATTCAGTTTTGACAAAGAACACTGTTCATTACTGAAATGCTCCAATTGAGCTGTTAGAATGTCAGAAACAAGCTTTCTGAGCTGAGAACAGCATTTTGTGAGAAAGTGCATCAGAGGATGATGAGAAATTCAGTATTGAGTAAGAAGACAGTTCATCACTGAAATGCTCTAATTGAGGTGTTAGAATGTCAGAAACAAGCTTTCTGAGCTGAAAACTGCATTTTGTGACAAAGTGCATCAGAGGATGATGAGAAATTCAGTTTTGACAAAGAACACTGTTCATTACTGAAATGCTCTAAATGAGCTGTTAGAATGTCAGAAACAAGCTTTCTGAGCTGAAAACTGCATTTTGTGACAAAGTGCATCAGAGGCTGATGAGAAACTCAGTTTTGACAAAGAACACTGTTCATTACTGAAATGCTCTAAATGAGCTGTTAGAATGTCAGAAACAAGCTTTCTGAGCTGAAAACTGCATTTTGTGACAAAGTGCATCAGAGGATGATGAGAAACTCAGTTTTGACAAAGAACACTGTTCATTACTGAAATACTCTAATTGAGCTGTTAGAATGTCAGAAACAAGCTTTCTGAGCTGAAAACTGCATTTTGTGACAAAGTGCATCAGAGGATGATGAGAAATTCAGTTTTGACAAAGAATACAGTTCATCACTGAAATGCTCTAATTGAGCTGTTAGAATGTCAGAAACAAGCTTTCTGAGCTGAAAACTGCATTTTGTGACAAAGTGCATCAGAGGATGAGAAACTCAGTTTTGACAAAGAACACTGTTCATTACTGAAATGCTCTAATTGAGCTGTTAGAATGTCAGAAACAAGCTTTCTGAGCTGAGAACTGCATTTTGTGACAAAGGGCATCAGGATGATGAGAAATTCAGTTTTGACAAAGAACACTGTTCATTACTGAAATGCTCTAAATGAGCTGTTAGAATGTCAGAAACAAGCTTTCTGAGCTGAAAACTGCATTTTGTGACAAAGTGCATCAGAGGATGATGAGAAATTCAGTTTTGACAAAGAATACAGTTCATCACTGAAATGCTCTAATTGAGCTGTTAGAATGTCAGAAACAAGCTTTCTGAGCTGAAAACTGCATTTTGTGACAAAGTGCATCAGAGGATGATGAGAAACTCAGTTTTGACAAAGAACACTGTTCATTACTGAAATGCTCTAATTGAGCTGTTAGAATGTCAGAAACAAGCTTTCTGAGCTGAAAACTGCATTTTGTGACAAAGTGCATCAGAGGATGATGAGAAACTCAGTTTTGACAAAGAACACTGTTCATTACTGAAGTGCTCTAAATGAGCTGTTAGAATGTCAGAAACAAGCTTTCTGAGCTGAAAACTGCATTTTGTGACAAAGTGCATCAGAGGATGATGAGAAATTCAGTTTTGACAAAGAATACAGTTCATCACTGAAATGCTCTAATTGAGCTGTTAGAATGTCAGAAACAAGCATTCTGAGCTGAAAACTGCATTTTGTGACAAAGTGCATCAGAGGATGATGAGAAACTCAGTTTTGACAAAGAACACTGTTCATTACTGAAATGCTCTAATTGAGCTGTTAGAATGTCAGAAACAAGCTTTCTGAGCTGAGAACTGCATTTTGTGACAAAGTGCATCAGAGGATGATGAGAAACTCAGTTTCGACAAAGAACACTGTTCATTACTGAAATGCTCTAATTGAGCTGTTAGAATGTCAGAAACAAGCTTTCTGAGCTGAGAACTGCATTTTGTGACAAAGGGCATCAGGATGATGAGAAATTCAGTTTTGACAAAGAAGACAGTTCATCACTGAAATGCTCTAATTGAGCTGTTAGAATGTCAGAAACAAGCTTTCTGAGCTGAAAACTGCATTTTGTGACAAAGTGCATCAGAGGATGATGAGAAATTCAGTTTTGACAAAGAACACTGTTCATTACTGAAATGCTCTAAATGAGCTGTTAGAATGTCAGAAACAAGCTTTCTGAGCTGAGAACTGCATTTTGTGACAAAGTGCATCAGAGGATGATGAGAAACTCAGTTTTGACAAAGAACACTGTTCATTACTGAAATGCTCTAAATGAGCTGTTAGAATGTCAGAAACAAGCTTTCTGAGCTGAAAACTGCATTTTGTGACAAAGTGCATCAGAGGATGATGAGAAACTCAGTTTTGACAAAGAACACTGTTCATTACTGAAATGCTCTAAATGAGCTGTTAGAATGTCAGAAACAAGCTTTCTGAGCTGAAAACTGCATTTTGTGACAAAGTGCATCAGAGGATGATGAGAAACTCAGTTTTGACAAAGAACACTGTTCATTAATGAAATGCTCTAATTGAGCTGTTAGAATGTCAGAAACAAGCTTTCTGAGCTGAAAACTGCATTTTGTGACAAAGTGCATCAGAGGATGATGAGAAACTCAGTTTTGACAAAGAACACTGTTCATTACTGAAATGCTCTAATTGAGCTGTTAGAATGTCAGAAACAAGCTTTCTGAGCTGAGAACTGCATTTTGTGACAAAGGGCATCAGGATGATGAGAAATTCAGTTTTGACAAAGAACACTGTTCATTACTGAAATGCTCTAATTGAGCTGTTAGAATGTCAGAAACAAGCTTTCTGAGCTGAGAACTGCATTTTGTGACAAAGGGCATCAGGATGATGAGAAATTCAGTTTTGACAAAGAACACTGTTCATTACTGAAATGCTCTAATTGAGCTGTTAGAATGTCAGAAACAAGCTTTCTGAGCTGAAAACTGCATTTTGTGACAAAGTGCATCAGAGGATGATGAGAAATTCAGTTTTGACAAAGAATACAGTTCATCACTGAAATGCTCTAATTGAGCTGTTAGAATGTCAGAAACAAGCTTTCTGAGCTGAAAACTGCATTTTGCGACAAAGTGCATCAGAGGATGAGAAACTCAGTTTTGACAAAGAACACTGTTCATTACTGAAATGCTCTAATTGAGCTGTTAGAATGTCAGAAACAAGCTTTCTGAGCTGAGAACTGCATTTTGTGACAAAGGGCATCAGGATGATGAGAAATTCAGTTTTGACAAAGAACACTGTTCATTACTGAAATGCTCTAAATGAGCTGTTAGAATGTCAGAAACAAGCGTTCTGAGCTGAAAACTGCATTTTGTGACAAAGTGCATCAGAGGATGATGAGAAATTCAGTTTTGACAAAGAACAATGTTCATTACTGAAATGCTCTAAATGAGCTGTTAGAATGTCAGAAACAAGCTTTCTGAGCTGAGAACTGCATTTTGTGAGAAAGTGCATCAGAGGATGATGAGAAATTCAGTATTGAATAAGAAGACAGTTCATCACTGAAATGCTCTAAATGAGCTGTTAGAATGTCAGAAACAAGCTTTCTGAGCTGAGAACTGCATTTTGTGACAAAGTGCATCAGAGGATGATGAGAAACTCAGTTTCGACAAAGAACACTGTTCATTACTGAAATGCTCTAATTGAGCTGTTAGAATGTCAGAAACAAGCTTTCTGAGCTGAGAACTGCATTTTGTGACAAAGGGCATCAGGATGATGAGAAATTCAGTTTTGACAAAGAAGACAGTTCATCACTGAAATGCTCTAATTGAGCTGTTAGAATGTCAGAAACAAGCTTTCTGAGCTGAAAACTGCATTTTGTGACAAAGTGCATCAGAGGATGATGAGCATTTCAGTTTTGACAAAGAACACTGTTCATTACTGAAATGCTCTAAATGAGCTGTTAGAATGTCAGAAACAAGCTTTCTGAGCTGAAAACTGCATTTTGTGACAAAGCGCATCAGAGGCTGATGAGAAACTCAGTTTTGACAAAGAACACTGTTCATTACTGAAATGCTCTAAATGAGCTGTTTGAATATCAGAAACAAGCTTTCTGAGCTGAAAACTGCATTTTGTGACAAAGTGCATCAGAGGATGATGAGAAACTCAGTTTTGACAAAGAACACTGTTCATTACTGAAATGCTCTAATTGAGCTGTTAGAATGTCAGAAACAAGCTTTCTGAGCTGAAAACTGCATTTTGTGACAAAGTGCATCAAAGGATGATGAGAAACTCAGTTTTGACAAAGAATACTGTTCATTACTGAAATGCTCTAATTGAGCTGTTAGAATGTCAGAAACAAGCTTTCTGAGCTGAAAACTGCATTTTTTTGACAAAGTAAATCATTGGATGATGAGAAATTCAGTTTTGACAAAGAACACTGTTCATTACTGAAATGCTCTAATTGAGCTGTTAGAATTTCAGAAACAAGCTTTCTGAGCTGAGAACTGCATTTTGTGACAAAGTGCATCAGAGGATGATGAGAAATTCAGTTTTGACAAAGAACACTGTTCATTACTGAAATGCTATAAATGAGCTGTTAGAATGTCAGAAACAAGCTTTCTGAGCTGAAAACTGCATTTTGTGACAAAGTGCATCAGAGGATGATGAGAAATTCAGTTTTGACAAAGAACAATGTTCATTACTGAAATGCTCTAAATGAGCTGTTAGAATGTCAGAAACAAGCTTTCTGAGCTGAGAACTGCATTTTGTGAGAAAGTGCATCAGAGGATGATGAGAAATTCAGTATTGAATAAGAAGACAGTTCATCACTGAAATGCTCTAATTGAGGTGTTAGAATGTCAGAAACAAGCTTTCTGAGCTGAAAACTGCATTTTGTGACAAAGTGCATCAGAGGATGATGAGAAATTCAGTTTTGACAAAGAACACTGTTCATTAGTGAAATGCTCTAAGTGAGCTGTTAGAATGTCAGAAACAAGCTTTCTGAGCTGAAAACTGCATTTTGTGACAAAGTGCATCAGAGGATGATGAGAAACTCAGTTTTGACAAAGAACACTGTTCATTACTGAAATGCTCTAATTGAGCTGTTAGAATGTCAGAAACAAGCTTTCTGAGCTGAAAACTGCATTTTGTGACAAAGTGCATCAGAGGATGATGAGAAACTCAGTTTTGACAAAGAACACTGTTCATTACTGAAGTGCTCTAAATGAGCTGTTAGAATGTCAGAAACAAGCTTTCTGAGCTGAAAACTGCATTTTGTGACAAAGTGCATCAGAGGATGATGAGAAACTCAGTTTTGACAAAGAACACTGTTCATTACTTAAATGCTCTAATTGAGCTGTTAGAATGTCAGAAACAAGCTTTCTGAGCTGAAAACTGCATTTTGTGACAAAGTGCATCAGAGGATGATGAGAAATTCAGTTTTGACAAAGAACACTGTTCATTAGTGAAATGCTCTAAATGAGCTGTTAGAATGTCAGAAACAAGCTTTCTGAGCTGAGAACTGCATTTTGTGACAAAGTGCATCAGAGGATGATGAGAAACTCAGTTTTGACAAAGAACACTGTTCATTACTGAAATGCTCTAATTGAGCTGTTAGAATGTCAGAAACAAGCTTTCTGAGCTGAAAACTGCATTTTGTGACAAAGTGCATCAGAGGATGATGAGAAACTCAGTTTTGACAAAGAACACTGTTCATTACTGAAGTGCTCTAAATGAGCTGTTAGAATGTCAGAAACAAGCTTTCTGAGCTGAAAACTGCATTTTGTGACAAAGTGCATCAGAGGATGATGAGAAACTCAGTTTTGACAAAGAACACTGTTCATTACTGAAATGCTCTAATTGAGCTGTTAGAATGTCAAAAACAAGCTTTCTGAGCTGAAAACTGCATTTTGTGACAAAGTGCATCAGAGGATGATGAGAAACTCAGTTTTGACAAAGAACACTGTTCATTGCTGAAATGCTCTAAATGAGCTGTTAGAATGTCAGAAACAAGCTTTCTGAGCTGAAAACTGCATTTTGTGACAAAGTGCATCAGAGGATGATGAGAAATTCAGTTTTGACAAAGAACACTGTTCATTACTGAAATGCTCTAAATGAGCTGTTAGAATGTCAGAAACAAGCTTTCTGAGCTGAGAACTGCATTTTGTGAGAAAATGCATCAGAGGATGATGAGAAATTCAGTATTGAGTAAGAAGACAGTTCATCACTGAAATGCTCTAATTGAGGTGTTAGAATGTCAGAAACAAGCTTTCTGAGCTGAAAACTGCATTTTGTGACAAAGTGCATCAGAGGATGATGAGAAATTCAGTTTTGACAAAGAACACTGTTCATTAGTGAAATGCTCTAAATGAGCTGTTAGAATGTCAGAAACAAGCTTTCTGAGCTGAGAACTGCATTTTGTGAGAAAATGCATCAGAGGATGATGAGAAATTCAGTATTGAGTAAGAAGACAGTTCATCACTGAAATGCTCTAATTGAGGTGTTAGAATGTCAGAAACAAGCTTTCTGAGCTGAAAACTGCATTTTGTGACAAAGTGCATCAGAGGATGATGAGAAATTCAGTTTTGACAAAGAATACAGTTCATCACTGAAATGCTCTAATTGAGCTGTTAGAATGTCAGAAACAAGCTTTCTGAGCTGAAAACTGTATTTTGTGACAAAGTGCATCAGAGGATGATGAGAAACTCAATTTTGACAAAGAACACTGTTCATTACTGAAATGCTCTAATTGAGCTGTTAGAATGTCAGAAACAAGCTTTCTGAGCTGAGAACTGCATTTTGTGACAAAGGGCATCAGGATGATGAGAAATTCAGTTTTGACAAAGAAGACAGTTCATCACTGAAATGCTCTAATTGAGCTGTTAGAATGTCAGAAACAAGCTTTCTGAGCTGAAAACTGCATTTTGTGACAAAGTGCATCAGAGGATGATGAGAAATTCAGTTTTGACAAAGAACACTGTTCATTACTGAAATGCTCTAAATTAGCTGTTAGAATGTCAGAAACAAGCTTTCTGAGCTGAGAACTGCATTTTGTGACAAAGTGCATCAGAGGATGATGAGAAAACTCAGTTTTGACAAAGAACACTGTTCATTACTGAAATGCTCTAAATGAGCTGTTAGAATGTCAGAAACAAGCTTTCTGAGCTGAAAACTGCATTTTGTGACAAAGTGCATCAGAGGCTGATGAGAAACTCAGTTTTGACAAAGAACACTGTTCATTACTGAAATGTTCTAAATGAGCTGTTAGAATGTCAGAAACAAGCTTTCTGAGCTGAAAACTGCATTTTGTGACAAAGTGCATCAGAGGATGATGAGAAACTCCTGGTTTGACAAAGAACACTGTTCATTACTGAAATGCTCTAATTGAGCTGTTAGAATGTCAGAAACAAGCTTTCTGAGCTGAAAACTGCATTTTGTGACAAAGTGCATCAAAGGATGATGAGAAACTCAGTTTTGACAAAGAACACTGTTCATTACTGAAATGCTCTAATTGAGCTGTTAGAATGTCAGAAACAAGCTTTCTGAGCTGAAAACTGCATTTTGTGACAAAGTGCATCAGAGGATGATGAGAAATTCAGTTTTGACAAAGAATACAGTTCATTACTGAAATGCTCTAATTGAGCTGTTAGAATGTCAGAAACAAGCTTTCTGAGCTGAAAACTGCATTTTTTTTGACAAAGTAAATCATTGGATGATGAGAAATTCAGTTTTGACAAAGAACACTGTTCATTACTGAAATGCTCTAATTGAGCTGTTAGAATGTCAGAAACAAGCTTTCTGAGCTGAAAACTGCATTTTGTGACAAAGTGCATCAGAGGATGATGAGAAATTCAGTTTTGACAAAGAACACTGTTCATTACTGAAATGCTATAAATGAGCTGTTAGAATGTCAGAAACAAGCTTTCTGAGCTGAAAAACTGCATTTTGTGACAAAGGGCATCAGGATGATGAGAAATTCAGTTTTGACAAAGAAGACTGTTCATTACTGAAATGCTATAAATGAGCTGTTAGAATGTCAGAAACAAGCTTTCTGAGCTGAAAAACTGCATTTTGTGACAAAGGGCATCAGGATGATGAGAAATTCAGTTTTGACAAAGAAGACAGTTCATCACTGAAATGCTCTAATTGAGCTGTTAGAATGTCAGAAACAAGCTTTCTGAGCTGGAAACTGCATTTTGTAACAAAGTGCATCAGAGGATGATGAGAAATTCAGTTTTGACAAAGAACACTGTTCATTACTGAAATGCTCCAATTGAGCTGTTAGAATGTCAGAAACAAGCTTTCTGAGCTGAAAACTGCATTTTGTGACAAAGTGCATCAGAGGATGATGAGAAATTCAATTTTGACAAAGAAGACAGTTCATCACTGAAATTCTCTAATTGAGGCTGTTAGAATGTCAGAAACAAGCTTTCTGAGCTAAAAACTGCATTTTGTGACAAAGTGCATCAGTGGATGATGAGAAATTCAGTTTTGACAAAGAACACTGTTCATTACTGAAATGCTCCAATTGAGCTGTTAGAATGTCAGAAACAAGCTTTCTGAGCTGAGAACTGCATTTTGTGAGAAAGTGCATCAGAGGATGATGAGAAATTCAGTATTGAGTAAGAAGACAGTTCATCACTGAAATGCTCTAATTGAGGTGTTAGAATGTCAGAAACAAGCTTTCTGAGCTGAGAACTGCATTTTGTGACAAAGTGCATCAGAGGATGATGAGAAACTCAGTTTTGACAAAGAACACTGTTCATTACTGAAATGCTCTAATTGAGCTGTTAGAATGTCAGAAACAAGCTTTCTGAGCTGAGAACTGCATTTTGTGACAAAGGGCATCAGGATGATGAGAAATTCAGTTTTGACAAAGAAGACAGTTCATCACTGAAATGCTCTAATTGAGCTGTTAGAATGTCAGAAACAAGCTTTCTGAGCTGAAAACTGCATTTGTGACAAAGTGCATCAGAGGATGATGAGCATTTCAGTTTTGACAAAGAACACTGTTCATTACTGAAATGCTCTAAATGAGCTGTTAGAATGTCAGAAACAAGCTTTCTGAGCTGAAAACTGCATTTTGTGACAAAGTGCATCAGAGGATGATGAGAAACTCAGTTTTGACAAAGAACACTGTTCATTACTGAAATGCTCTAATTGAGCTGTTAGAATGTCAGAAACAAGCTTTCTGAGCTGAAAACTGCATTTTGTGACAAAGTGCATCAGAGGATGATGAGAAATTCAGTTTTGACAAAGAACACTGTTCATTACTGAAATGCTCTAAATTAGCTGTTAGAATGTCAAAAACAAGCTTTCTGAGCTGAGAACTGCATTTTGTGACAAAGTGCATCAGAGGATGATGAGAAACTCAGTTTTGACAAAGAACACTGTTCATTACTGAAATGCTCTAAATGAGCTGTTAGAATGTCAGAAACAAGCTTTCTGAGCTGAAAACTGCATTTTGTGACAAAGTGCATCAGAGGCTGATGAGAAACTCAGTTTTGACAAAGAACACTGTTCATTACTGAAATGTTCTAAATGAGCTGTTAGAATGTCAGAAACAAGCTTTCTGAGCTGAAAACTGCATTTTGTGACAAAGTGCATCAGAGGATGATGAGAAACTCCTGGTTTGACAAAGAACACTGTTCATTACTGAAATGCTCTAATTGAGCTGTTAGAATGTCAGAAACAAGCTTTCTGAGCTGAAAACTGCATTTTGTGACAAAGTGCATCAAAGGATGATGAGAAACTCAGTTTTGACAAAGAACACTGTTCATTACTGAAATGCTCTAATTGAGCTGTTAGAATGTCAGAAACAAGCTTTCTGAGCTGAAAACTGCATTTTGTGACAAAGTGCATCAGAGGATGATGAGAAATTCAGTTTTGACAAAGAATACAGTTCATTACTGAAATGCTCTAATTGAGCTGTTAGAATGTCAGAAACAAGCTTTCTGAGCTGAAAACTGCATTTTTTTTGACAAAGTAAATCATTGGATGATGAGAAATTCAGTTTTGACAAAGAACACTGTTCATTACTGAAATGCTCTAATTGAGCTGTTAGAATGTCAGAAACAAGCTTTCTGAGCTGAAAACTGCATTTTGTGACAAAGTGCATCAGAGGATGATGAGAAATTCAGTTTTGACAAAGAACACTGTTCATTACTGAAATGCTATAAATGAGCTGTTAGAATGTCAGAAACAAGCTTTCTGAGCTGAAAAACTGCATTTTGTGACAAAGGGCATCAGGATGATGAGAAATTCAGTTTTGACAAAGAAGACTGTTCATTACTGAAATGCTATAAATGAGCTGTTAGAATGTCAGAAACAAGCTTTCTGAGCTGAAAAACTGCATTTTGTGACAAAGGGCATCAGGATGATGAGAAATTCAGTTTTGACAAAGAAGACAGTTCATCACTGAAATGCTCTAATTGAGCTGTTAGAATGTCAGAAACAAGCTTTCTGAGCTGGAAACTGCATTTTGTAACAAAGTGCATCAGAGGATGATGAGAAATTCAGTTTTGACAAAGAACACTGTTCATTACTGAAATGCTCCAATTGAGCTGTTAGAATGTCAGAAACAAGCTTTCTGAGCTGAAAACTGCATTTTGTGACAAAGTGCATCAGAGGATGATGAGAAATTCAATTTTGACAAAGAAGACAGTTCATCACTGAAATTCTCTAATTGAGGCTGTTAGAATGTCAGAAACAAGCTTTCTGAGCTAAAAACTGCATTTTGTGACAAAGTGCATCAGTGGATGATGAGAAATTCAGTTTTGACAAAGAACACTGTTCATTACTGAAATGCTCCAATTGAGCTGTTAGAATGTCAGAAACAAGCTTTCTGAGCTGAGAACTGCATTTTGTGAGAAAGTGCATCAGAGGATGATGAGAAATTCAGTATTGAGTAAGAAGACAGTTCATCACTGAAATGCTCTAATTGAGGTGTTAGAATGTCAGAAACAAGCTTTCTGAGCTGAGAACTGCATTTTGTGACAAAGTGCATCAGAGGATGATGAGAAACTCAGTTTTGACAAAGAACACTGTTCATTACTGAAATGCTCTAATTGAGCTGTTAGAATGTCAGAAACAAGCTTTCTGAGCTGAGAACTGCATTTTGTGACAAAGGGCATCAGGATGATGAGAAATTCAGTTTTGACAAAGAAGACAGTTCATCACTGAAATGCTCTAATTGAGCTGTTAGAATGTCAGAAACAAGCTTTCTGAGCTGAAAACTGCATTTGTGACAAAGTGCATCAGAGGATGATGAGCATTTCAGTTTTGACAAAGAACACTGTTCATTACTGAAATGCTCTAAATGAGCTGTTAGAATGTCAGAAACAAGCTTTCTGAGCTGAAAACTGCATTTTGTGACAAAGTGCATCAGAGGATGATGAGAAACTCAGTTTTGACAAAGAACACTGTTCATTACTGAAATGCTCTAATTGAGCTGTTAGAATGTCAGAAACAAGCTTTCTGAGCTGAAAACTGCATTTTGTGACAAAGTGCATCAGAGGATGATGAGAAACTAAGTTTTGACAAAGAACACTGTTCATTACTGAAATGCTCTAATTGAGCTGTTAGAATGTCAGAAACAAGCTTTCTGAGCTGAAAACTGCATTTTTTTGACAAAGTAAATCATTGGATGATGAGAAATTCAGTTTTGACAAAGAACACTGTTCATTACTGAAATGCTCTAATTGAGCTGTTAGAATTTCAGAAACAAGCTTTCTGAGCTGAGAACTGCATTTTGTGACAAAGTGCATCAGAGGATGATGAGAAATTCAGTTTTGACAAAGAACACTGTTCATTACTGAAATGCTATAAATGAGCTGTTAGAATGTCAGAAACAAGCTTTCTGAGCTGAAAAACTGCATTTTGTGACAAAGGGCATCAGGATGATGAGAAATTCAGTTTTGACAAAGAAGACAGTTAATCACTGAAATGCTCTAATTGAGCTGTTAGAATGTCAGAAACAAGCTTTCTGAGCTGGAAACTGCATTTTGTGACAAAGTGCATCAGAGGATGATGAGAAATTCAATTTTGACAAAGAAGACAGTTCATCACTGAAATGCTCTAATTGAGGCTGTTAGAATGTCAGAAACAAGCTTTCTGAGCTGAAAACTGCATTTTGTGACAAAGTGCATCAGAGGATGATGAGAAATTCAGTTTTGACAAAGAACACTGTTCATTACTGAAATGCTCTAAATGAGCTGTTAGAATGTCAGAAACAAGCTTTCTGAGCTGAGAACTGCATTTTGTGACAAAGTGCATCAGAGGATGATGAGAAACTCAGTTTTGACAAAGAACACTGTTCATTACTGAAATGCTCTAATTGAGCTGTTAGAATGTCAGAAACAAGCTTTCTGAGCTGAAAACTGCATTTTGTGACAAAGTGCATCAGAGGATGATGAGAAACTCAGTTTTGACAAAGAACACTGTTCATTACTGAAATGCTCTAATTGAGCTGTTAGAATGTCAGAAACAAGCTTTCTGAGCTGAAAACTGCATTTTGTGACAAAGTGCATCAGAGGATGATGAGAAATTCAGTTTTGACAAAGAATACAGTTCATCACTGAAATGCTCTAAATTGAGCTGTTAGAATGTCAGAAACAAGCTTTCTGAGCTGAAAACTGAATTTTTTTGACAAAGTGCATCATTGGATGATGAGAAATTCAGTTTTGACAAACAACACTGTTCATTACTGAAATGCTCCAATTGAGCTGTTAGAATGTCATAAACAAGCTTTCTGAGCTGAGAACTGCATTTTGTGAGAAAGTGCATCAGAGGATGATGAGAAATTCAGTATTGAATAAGAAGACAGTTCATCACTGAAATGCTCTAATTGAGGTGTTAGAATGTCAGAAACAAGCTTTCTGAGCTGAAAACTGCATTTTGTGACAAAGTGCATCAGAGGATGATGAGAAATTCAGTTTTGACAAAGAACACTGTTCATTAGTGAAATGCTCTAAATGAGCTGTTAGAATGTCAGAAACAAGCTTTCTGAGCTGAGAACTGCATTTTGTGACAAAGTGCATCAGAGGATGATGAGAAACTCAGTTTTGACAAAGAACACTGTTCATTACTGAAATGCTCTAATTGAGCTGAAAGAATGTCAGAAACAAGCTTTCTGAGCTGAAAACTGCATTTTGTGACAAAGTGCATCAGAGGATGATGAGAAACTCAGTTTTGACAAAGAACACTGTTCATTACTGAAGTGCTCTAAATTAGCTGTTAGAATGTCAGAAACAAGCTTTCTGAGCTGAAAACTGCATTTTGTGACAAAGTGCATCAGAGGATGATGAGAAACTCAGTTTTGACAAAGAACACTGTTCATTACTGAAATGCTCTAATTGAGCTGTTAGAATGTCAAAAACAAGCTTTCTGAGCTGAAAACTGCATTTTGTGACTAAGTGCATCAGAGGATGATGAGAAACTCAGTTTTGACAAAGAACACTGTTCATTACTTAAATGCTCTAATTGAGCTTTTAGAATGTCAGAAACAAGCTTTCTGAGCTGAAAACTGCATTTTGTGACAAAGCGCATCAGAGGCTGATGAGAAACTCAGTTTTGACAAAGAACACTGTTCATTACTGAAATGCTCTAAATGAGCTGTTTGAATGTCAGAAACAAGCTTTCTGAGCTGAAAACTGCATTTTGTGACAAAGTGCATCAGAGGATGATGAGAAACTCAGTTTTGACAAAGAACACTGTTCATTACTGAAATGCTCTAATTGAGCTGTTAGAATGTCAGAAACAAGCTTTCTGAGCTGAAAACTGCATTTTGTGACAAAGTGCATCAGAGGATGATGAGAAACTAAGTTTTGACAAAGAACACTGTTCATTACTGAAATGCTCTAATTGAGCTGTTAGAATGTCAGAAACAAGCTTTCTGAGCTGAAAACTGAATTTTTTTGACAAAGTAAATCATTGGATGATGAGAAATTCAGTTTTGACAAAGAACACTGTTCATTACTGAAATGCTCTAATTGAGCTGTTAGAATTTCAGAAACAAACTTTCTGAGCTGAGAACTACATTTTGTGACAAAGTGCATCAGAGGATGATGAGAAATTCAGTTTTGACAAAGAACACTGTTCATTACTGAAATGCTATAAATGAGCTGTTAGAATGTCAGAAACAAGCTTTCTGAGCTGAAAAACTGCATTTTGTGACAAAGGGCATCAGGATGATGAGAAATTCAGTTTTGACAAAGAAGACAGTTCATCACTGAAATGCTCTAATTGAGCTGTTAGAATGTCAGAAACAAGCTTTCTGAGCTGGAAACTGCATTTTGTGACAAAGTGCATCAGAGGATGATGAGAAATTCAATTTTGACAAAGAAGACAGTTCATCACTGAAATGCTCTAATTGAGGCTGTTAGAATGTCAGAAACAAGCTTTCTGAGCTGAAAACTGCATTTTGTGACAAAGTGCATCAGAGGATGATGAGAAACTCAGTTTTGACAAAGAACACTGTTCATTACTGAAATGCTCTAATTGAGCTGTTAGAATGTCAGAAACAAGCTTTCTGAGCTGAAAACTGCATTTTGTGACAAAGTGCAACAGAGGATGATGAGAAATTCAGTTTTGACAAAGAACACTGTTCATTACTTAAATGCTCTAATTGAGCTGTTAGAATGTCAGAAACAAGCTTTCTGAGCTGAAAACTGCATTTTGTGACAAAGTGCATCAGAGGATGATGAGAAATTCAGTTTTGACAAAGAACAATGTTCATTACTGAAATGCTCTAAATGAGCTGTTAGAATGTCAGAAACAAGCTTTCTGAGCTGAGAACTGCATTTTGTGACAAAGTGCA
Organism: Barbatula barbatula; assembly: GCF_947034865.1. Taxonomy (NCBI): domain Eukaryota; kingdom Metazoa; phylum Chordata; class Actinopteri; order Cypriniformes; family Nemacheilidae; genus Barbatula; species Barbatula barbatula. The sequence goes on from NC_136773.1 coordinate 6,701,914, forward strand.
TCAGAGGATGATGAGAAACTCAGTTTTGACAAAGAACACTGTTCATTACTGAAATGCTCTAAATGAGCTGTTAGAATGTCAGAAACAAGCTTTCTGAGCTGAAAACTGAATTTTGTGACAAAGTGCATCAGAGGCTGATGAGAAACTCAGTTTTGACAAAGAACACTGTTCATTACTGAAATGCTCGAAATGAGCTGTTAGAATGTCAGAAACAAGCTTTCTGAGCTGAAAACTGCATTTTGTGACAAAGTGCATCAGAGGATGATGAGAAACTCAGTTTTGACAAAGAACACTGTTCATTACTGAAATGCTCTAATTGAGCTGTTAGAATGTCAGAAACAAGCTTTCTGAGCTGAAAACTGCATTTTGTGACAAAGTGCATCAGAGGATGATGAGAAATTCAGTTTTGACAAAGAACACTGTTCATTACTGAAATGCTATAAATGAGCTGTTAGAATCTCAGAAACAAGCTTTCTGAGCTGAAAAACTGCATTTTGTGACAAAGGGCATCAGGATGATGAGAATTTCAGTTTTGACAAAGAACACTGTTCATTACTGAAATGCTCTAAATGAGCTGTTAGAATGTCAGAAACAAGCTTTCTGAGCTGAAAACTGCATTTTGTGACAAAGCGCATCAGAGGCTGATGAGAAACTCAGTTTTGACAAAGAACACTGTTCATTACTGAAATGCTCTAAATGAGCTGTTTGAATGTCAGAAACAAGCTTTCTGAGCTGAAAACTGCATTTTTTTGACAAAGTAAATCATTGGATGATGAGAAATTCAGTTTTGACAAAGAACACTGTTCATTACTGAAATGCTCTAATTGAGCTGTTAGAATTTCAGAAACAAGCTTTCTGAGCTGAGAACTGCATTTTGTGACAAAGTGCATCAGAGGATGATGAGAAATTCAGTTTTGACAAAGAACACTGTTCATTACTGAAATGCTATAAATTAGCTGTTAGAATGTCAGAAACAAGCTTTCTGAGCTGAAAAACTGCATTTTGTGACAAAGGGCATCAGGATGATGAGAAATTCAGTTTTGACAAAGAAGACAGTTCATCACTGAAATGCTCTAATTGAGCTGTTAGAATGTCAGAAACAAGCTTTCTGAGCTGGAAACTGCATTTTGTGACAAAGTGCATCAGAGGATGATGAGAAATTCAATTTTGACAAAGAACACTGTTCATTACTGAAATGCTCTAATTGAGGCTGTTAGAATGTCAGAAACAAGCTTTCTGAGCTGAGAACTGCATTTTGTGACAAAGTGCATCAGAGGATGATGAGAAACTCAGTTTTGACAAAGAACACTGTTCATTACTGAAATGCTCTAATTGAGCTGTTAGAATGTCAGAAACAAGCTTTCTGAGCTGAAAACTGCATTTTGTGACAAAGTGCATCAGAGGATGATGAGAAACTCAGTTTTGACAAAGAACACTGTTCATTACTGAAATGCTCTAATTGAGCTGTTAGAATGTCAGAAACAAGCTTTCTGAGCTGAAAACTGCATTTTGTGACAAAGTGCATCAGAGGATGATGAGAAATTCAGTTTTGACAAAGAATACAGTTCATCACTGAAATGCTCTAAATTGAGCTGTTAGAATGTCAGAAACAAGCTTTCTGAGCTGAAAACTGAATTTTTTTGACAAAGTGCATCATTGGATGATGAGAAATTCAGTTTTGACAAAGAACACTGTTCATTACTGAAATGCTCCAATTGAGCTGTTAGAATGTCAGAAACAAGCTTTCTGAGCTGAGAACTGCATTTTGTGAGAAAGTGCATCAGAGGATGATGAGAATTTCAGTTTTGACAAAGAACACTGTTCATTACTGAAATGCTCTAAATGAGCTGTTAGAATGTCAGAAACAAGCTTTCTGAGCTGAAAACTGCATTTTGTGACAAAGTGCATCAGAGGATGATGAGAAACTCAGTTTTGACAAAGAACACTGTTCATTACTGAAATGCTCTAATTGAGCTGTTAGAATGTCAGAAACAAGCTTTCTGAGCTGGAAACTGCATTTTGTGACAAAGTGCATCAGAGGATGATGAGAAATTCAATTTTGACAAAGAAGACAGTTCATCACTGAAATGCTCTAATTGAGGCTGTTAGAATGTCAGAAACAAGCTTTCTGAGCTGAAAACTGCATTTTGTGACAAAGTGCATCAGAGGATGATGAGAAATTCAGTTTTGACAAAGAACACTGTTCATTACTGAAATGCTCTAAATGAGCTGTTAGAATGTCAGAAACAAGCTTTCTGAGCTGAGAACTGCATTTTGTGACAAAGTGCATCAGAGGATGATGAGAAACTCAGTTTTGACAAAGAACACTGTTCATTACTGAAATGCTCTAATTGAGCTGTTAGAATGTCAGAAACAAGCTTTCTGAGCTGAAAACTGCATTTTGTGACAAAGTGCATCAGAGGATGATGAGAAACTCAGTTTTGACAAAGAACACTGTTCATTACTGAAATGCTCTAATTGAGCTGTTAGAATGTCAGAAACAAGCTTTCTGAGCTGAAAACTGCATTTTGTGACAAAGTGCATCAGAGGATGATGAGAAATTCAGTTTTGACAAAGAATACAGTTCATCACTGAAATGCTCTAAATTGAGCTGTTAGAATGTCAGAAACAAGCTTTCTGAGCTGAAAACTGAATTTTTTTGACAAAGTGCATCATTGGATGATGAGAAATTCAGTTTTGACAAAGAACACTGTTCATTACTGAAATGCTCCAATTGAGCTGTTAGAATGTCATAAACAAGCTTTCTGAGCTGAGAACTGCATTTTGTGAGAAAGTGCATCAGAGGATGATGAGAAATTCAGTTTTGACAAAGAACACTGTTCATTAGTGAAATGCTCTAAATGAGCTGTTAGAATGTTAGAAACAAGCTTTCTGAGCTGAGAACTGCATTTTGTGACAAAGTGCATCAGAGGATGATGAGAAACTCAGTTTTGACAAAGAACACTGTTCATTACTGAAATGCTCTAATTGAGCTGTTAGAATGTCAGAAACAAGCTTTCTGAGCTGAAAACTGCATTTTGTGACAAAGTGGATCAGAGGATGATGAGAAACTCAGTTTTGACAAAGAACACTGTTCATTACTGAAGTGCTCTAAATGAGCTGTTAGAATGTCAGAAACAAGCTTTCTGAGCTGAAAACTGCATTTTGTGACAAAGTGCATCAGAGGATGATGAGAAACTCAGTTTTGACAAAGAACACTGTTCATTACTGAAATGCTCTAATTGAGCTGTTAGAATGTCAAAAACAAGCTTTCTGAGCTGAAAACTGCATTTTGTGACAAAGTGCATCAGAGGATGATGAGAAATTCAGTTTTGACAAAGAATACAGTTCATCACTGAAATGCTCTAAATGAGCTGTTAGAATGTCAGAAACAAGCTTTCTGAGCTGAAAACTTCATTTTGTGACAAAGTGCATAAGAGGATGATGAGAAACTCAGTTTTGACAAAGAACACTGTTCATTGCTGAAATGCTCTAAATGAGCTGTTAGAATGTCAGAAACAAGCTTTCTGAGCTGAAAACTGCATTTTGTGACAAAGTGCATCAGAGGATGATGAGAAATTCAGTTTTGACAAAGAACACTGTTCATTAGTGAAATGCTCTAAATGAGCTGTTAGAATGTCAGAAACAAGCTTTCTGAGCTGAGAACTGCATTTTGCGAGAAAATGCATCAGAGGATGATGAGAAATTCAGTATTGAGTAAGAAGACAGTTCATCACTGAAATGCTCTAATTGAGGTGTTAGAATGTCAGAAACAAGCTTTCTGAGCTGAAAACTGCATTTTGTGACAAAGTGCATCAGAGGATGATGAGAAATTCAGTTTTGACAAAGAACACTGTTCATTACTGAAATGCTCTAAATGAGCTGTTAGAATGTCAGAAACAAGCTTTCTGAGCTGAGAACTGCATTTTGTGACAAAGTGCATCAGAGGATGATGAGAAACTCAGTTTTGACAAAGAACATTGTTCATTACTGAAATGCTCTAATTGAGCTGTTAGAATGTCAGAAACAAGCTTTCTGAGCTGAAAACTGCATTTTGTGACAAAGTGCATCAGAGGATGATGAGAAACTCAGTTTTGACAAAGAACACTGTTCATTACTGAAATGCTCTAATTGAGCTGTTAGAATGTTAGAAACAAGCTTTCTGAGCTGAAAACTGCATTTTGTGACAAAGGGCATCAGAGGATGATGAGAAATTCAGTTTTGACAAAGAACACTGTTCATTACTGAAATGCTATAAATGAGCTGTTAGAATCTCAGAAACAAGCTTTCTGAGCTGAAAAACTGCATTTTGTGACAAAGGGCATCAGGATGATGAGAAATTCAGTTTTGACAAAGAAGACAGTTCATCACTGAAATGCTCTAAATGAGCTGTTAGAATGTCAGAAACAAGCTTTCTGAGCTGGAAACTGCATTTTGTGACAAAGTGCATCAGAGGATGATGAGAAATTCAATTTTGACAAAGAAGACAGTTCATCACTGAAATGCTCTAATTGAGGCTGTTAGAATGTCAGAAACAAGCTTTCTGAGCTAAAAACTGCATTTTGTGACAAAGTGCATCAGTGGATGATGAGAAATTCAGTTTTGACAAAGAACACTGTTCATTACTGAAATGCTCCAATTGAGCTGTTAGAATGTCAGAAACAAGCTTTCTGAGCTGAGAACTGCATTTTGTGAGAAAGTGCATCAGAGGATGATGAGAAATTCAGTATTGAGTAAGAAGACAGTTCATCACTGAAATGCTCTAATTGAGGTGTTAGAATGTCAGAAACAAGCTTTCTGAGCTGAGAACTGCATTTTGTGACAAAGTGCATCAGAGGATGATGAGAAACTCAGTTTTGACAAAGAACACTGTTCATTACTGAAATGCTCCAATTGAGCTGTTAGAATGTCAGAAACAAGCTTTCTGAGCTGAGAACTGCATTTTGTGAGAAAGTGCATCAGAGGATGATGAGAAATTCAGTATTGAGTAAGAAGACAGTTCATCACTGAAATGCTCTAATTGAGCTGTTAGAATGTCAGAAACAAGCTTTCTGAGCTGAGAACTGCATTTTGTGACAAAGGGCATCAGGATGATGAGAAATTCAGTTTTGACAAAGAACACTGTTCATTACTGAAATGCTCTAATTGAGCTGTTAGAATGTCAGAAACAAGCTTTCTGAGCTGAAAACTACATTTTGTGACAAAGTGCATCAGAGGATGATGAGAAATTCAGTTTTGACAAAGAACACTGTTCATTACTGAAATGCTCTAAATGAGCTGTTAGAATGTCAGAAACAAGCTTTCTGAGCTGAAAACTGCATTTTGTGACAAAGCGCATCAGAGGCTGATGAGAAACTCAGTTTTGACAAAGAACACTGTTCATTACTGAAATGCTCTAAATGAGCTGTTAGAATGTCAGAAACAAGCTTTCTGAGCTGAAAACTGCATTTTGTGACAAAGCGCATTAGAGGCTGATGAGAAACTCAGTTTTGACAAAGAACACTGTTCATTACTGAAATGCTCTAATTGAGCTGTTAGAATGTCAGAAACAAGCTTTCTGAGCTGAAAACTGCATTTTTTTGACAAAGTAAATCATTGGATGATGAGAAATTCAGTTTTGACAAAGAACACTGTTCATTACTGAAATGCTCTAATTGAGCTGTTAGAATTTCAGAAACAAGCTTTCTGAGCTGAGAACTGCATTTTGTGACAAAGTGCATCAGAGGATGATGAGAAATTCAGTTTTGACAAAGAACACTGTTCATTACTGAAATGCTCCAATTGAGCTGTTAGAATGTCAGAAACAAGCTTTCTGAACTGAAAAACTGCATTTTGTGACAAAGTGCATCAGAGGATGATGAGAAATTCAATTTTGACAAAGAAGACAGTTCATCACTGAAATGCTCTAATTGAGGCTGTTAGAATGTCAGAAACAAGCTTTCTGAGCTGAAAACTGCATTTTGTGACAAAGTGCATCAGAGGATGATGAGAAATTCAGTTTTGACAAAGAACACTGTTCATTACTGAAATGCTCTAAATGAGCTGTTAGAATGTCAGAAACAAGCTTTCTGAGCTGAGAACTGCATTTTGTGACAAAGTGCATCAGAGGATGATGAGAAACTCAGTTTTGACAAAGAACACTGTTCATTACTGAAATGCTCTAATTGAGCTGTTAGAATGTCAGAAACAAGCTTTCTGAGCTGAAAACTGCATTTTGTGACAAAGTGCATCAGAGGATGATGAGAAACTCAGTTTTGACAAAGAACACTGTTCATTACTGAAATGCTCTAATTGAGCTGTTAGAATGTCAGAAACAAGCTTTCTGAGCTGAAAACTGCATTTTGTGACAAAGTGCATCAGAGGATGATGAGAAATTCAGTTTTGACAAAGAATACAGTTCATCACTGAAATGCTCTAAATTGAGCTGTTAGAATGTCAGAAACAAGCTTTCTGAGCTGAAAACTGATTTTTTTTGACAAAGTGCATCATTGGATGATGAGAAATTCAGTTTTGACAAAGAACACTGTTCATTACTGAAATGCTCCAATTGAGCTGTTAGAATGTCATAAACAAGCTTTCTGAGCTGAGAACTGCATTTTGTGAGAAAGTGCATCAGAGGATGATGAGAAATTCAGTTTTGACAAAGAACACTGTTCATTAGTGAAATGCTCTAAATGAGCTGTTAGAATGTTAGAAACAAGCTTTCTGAGCTGAGAACTGCATTTTGTGACAAAGTGCATCGGAGGATGATGAGAAACTCAGTTTTGACAAAGAACACTGTTCATTACTGAAATGCTCTAATTGAGCTGTTAGAATGTCAGAAACAAGCTTTCTGAGCTGAAAACTGCATTTTGTGACAAACTGCATCAGAGGATGATGAGAAACTCAGTTTTGACAAAGAACACTGTTCATTACTGAAGTGCTCTAAATGAGCTGTTAGAATGTCAGAAACAAGCTTTCTGAGCTGAAAACTGCATTTTGTGACAAAGTGCATCAGAGGATGATGAGAAACTCAGTTTTGACAAAGAACACTGTTCATTACTGAAATGCTCTAATTGAGCTGTTAGAATGTCAAAAACAAGCTTTCTGAGCTGAAAACTGCATTTTGTGACAAAGTGCATCAGAGGATGATGAGAAATTCAGTTTTGACAAAGAATACAGTTCATCACTGAAATGCTCTAAATGAGCTGTTAGAATGTCAGAAACAAGCTTTCTGAGCTGAAAACTTCATTTTGTGACAAAGTGCATAAGAGGATGATGAGAAACTCAGTTTTGACAAAGAACACTGTTCATTGCTGAAATGCTCTAAATGAGCTGTTAGAATGTCAGAAACAAGCTTTCTGAGCTGAAAACTGCATTTTGTGACAAAGTGCATCAGAGGATGATGAGAAATTCAGTTTTGACAAAGAACACTGTTCATTAGTGAAATGCTCTAAATGAGCTGTTAGAATGTCAGAAACAAGCTTTCTGAGCTGAGAACTGCATTTTGTGAGAAAGTGCATCAGAGGATGATGAGAAATTCAGTATTGAGTAAGAAGACAGTTCATCACTGAAATGCTCTAATTGAGGTGTTAGAATGTCAGAAACAAGCTTTCTGAGCTGAAAACTGCATTTTGTGACAAAGTGCATCAGAGGATGATGAGAAATTCAGTTTTGACAAAGAACACTGGTCATTACTGAAATGCTCTAAATGAGCTGTTAGAATGTCAGAAACAAGCTTTCTGAGCTGAGAACTGCATTTTGTGACAAAGTGCATCAGAGGATGATGAGAAACTCAGTTTTGACAAAGAACATTGTTCATTACTGAAATGCTCTAATTGAGCTGTTAGAATGTCAGAAACAAGCTTTCTGAGCTGAAAACTGCATTTTGTGACAAAGTGCATCAGAGGATGATGAGAAACTCAGTTTTGACAAAGAACACTGTTCATTACTGAAATGCTCTAATTGAGCTGTTAGAATGTTAGAAACAAGCTTTCTGAGCTGAAAACTGCATTTTGTGACAAAGGGCATCAGAGGATGATGAGAAATTCAGTTTTGACAAAGAACACTGTTCATTACTGAAATGCTATAAATGAGCTGTTAGAATCTCAGAAACAAGCTTTCTGAGCTGAAAAACTGCATTTTGTGACAAAGGGCATCAGGATGATGAGAAATTCAGTTTTGACAAAGAAGACAGTTCATCACTGAAATGCTCTAAATGAGCTGTTAGAATGTCAGAAACAAGCTTTCTGAGCTGGAAACTGCATTTTGTGACAAAGTGCATCAGAGGATGATGAGAAATTCAATTTTGACAAAGAAGACAGTTCATCACTGAAATGCTCTAATTGAGGCTGTTAGAATGTCAGAAACAAGCTTTCTGAGCTAAAAACTGCATTTTGTGACAAAGTGCATCAGTGGATGATGAGAAATTCAGTTTTGACAAAGAACACTGTTCATTACTGAAATGCTCCAATTGAGCTGTTAGAATGTCAGAAACAAGCTTTCTGAGCTGAGAACTGCATTTTGTGAGAAAGTGCATCAGAGGATGATGAGAAATTCAGTATTGAGTAAGAAGACAGTTCATCACTGAAATGCTCTAATTGAGGTGTTAGAATGTCAGAAACAAGCTTTCTGAGCTGAGAACTGCATTTTGTGACAAAGTGCATTAGAGGATGATGAGAAACTCAGTTTTGACAAAGAACACTGTTCATTACTGAAATGCTCCAATTGAGCTGTTAGAATGTCAGAAACAAGCTTTCTGAACTGAAAAACTGCATTTTGTGACAAAGGGCATCAGGATGATGAGAAATTCAGTTTTGACAAAGAAGACAGTTCATCACTGAAATGCTCTAATTGAGCTGTTAGAATGTCAGAAACAAGCTTTCTGAGCTGGAAACTGGATTTTGTGACAAAGTGCATCAGAGGATGATGAGAAATTCAGTTTTGACAAAGAACACTGTTCATTACTGAAATGCTCTAAATGAGCTGTTAGAATGTCAGAAACAAGCTTTCTGAGCTGAGAACTGCATTTTGTGACAAAGTGCATCAGAGGATGATGAGAAACTCAGTTTTGACAAAGAACACTGTTCATTACTGAAATGCTCTAATTGAGCTGTTAGAATGTCAGAAACAAGCTTTCAGAGCTGAAAACTGCATTTTGTGACAAAGTGCATCAGAGGATGATGAGAAACTCCGTTTTGACAAAGAACACTGTTCATTATTGAAATGCTCTAATTGAGCTGTTAGAATGTCAGAAACAAGCTTTCTGAGCTGAAAACTGCATTTTGTGACAAAGTGCATCAGAGGATGATGAGAAATTCAGTTTTGACAAAGAATACAGTTCATCACTGAAATGCTCTAAATTGAGCTGTTAGAATGTCAGAAACAAGCTTTCTGAGCTGAAAACTGAATTTTTTTGACAAAGTGCATCATTGGATGATGAGAAATTCAGTTTTGACAAAGAACACTGTTCATTACTGAAATGCTCCAATTGAGCTGTTAGAATGTCAGAAACAAGCTTTCTGAGCTGAGAACTGCATTTTGTGAGAAAGTGCATCAGAGGATGATGAGAAATTCAGTATTGAATAAGAAGACAGTTCATCACTGAAATGCTCCAATTGAGGTGTTAGAATGTCAGAAACAAGCTTTCTGAGCTGAAAACTGCATTTTGTGACAAAGTGCATCAGAGGATGATGAGAAATTCAGTTTTGACAAAGAACACTGTTCATTAGTGAAATGCTCTAAATGAGCTGTTAGAATGTCAGAAACAAGCTTTCTGAGCTGGGAACTGCATTTTGTGACAAAGTGCATCAGAGGATGATGAGAAACTCAGTTTTGACAAAGAACACTGTTCATTACTGAAATGCTCTAATTGAGCTGTTAGAATGTCAGAAACAAGCTTTCTGAGCTGAAAACTGCATTTTGTGACAAAGTGCATCAGAGGATGATGAGAAACTCAGTTTTGACAAAGAACACTGTTCATTACTGAAGTGCTCTAAATGAGCTGTTAGAATGTCAGAAACAAGCTTTCTGAGCTGAAAACTGCATTTTGTGACAAAGTGCATCAGAGGATGATGAGAAACTCAGTTTTGACAAAGAACACTGTTCATTACTGAAATGCTCTAATTGAGCTGTTAGAATGTCAAAAACAAGCTTTCTGAGCTGAAAACTGCATTTTGTGACAAAGTGCATCAGAGGATGATGAGAAATTCAGTTTTGACAAAGAATACAGTTCATCACTGAAATGCTCTAAATGAGCTGTTAGAATGTCAGAAACAAGCTTTCTGAGCTGAAAACTTCATTTTGTGACAAAGTGCATAAGAGGATGATGAGAAACTCAGTTTTGACAAAGAACACTGTTCATTGCTGAAATGCTCTAAATGAGCTGTTAGAATGTCAGAAACAAGCTTTCTGAGCTGAAAACTGCATTTTGTGACAAAGAGCATCAGAGGATGATGAGAAATTCAGTTTTGACAAAGAACACTGTTCATCACTGAAATATTCTAATTAAGCTGTTAGAATGTCAGAAACAAGCTTTCTGAGCTGAAAACTGCATTTTTTGACAAAGTGCATCAGTGGATGATGAGAAATTCAGTTTTGACAAAGAACACTGTTCATTACTGAAATGCTCCAATTGAGCTGTTAGAATGTCAGAAACAAGCTTTCTGAGCTGAAAACTGCATTTTGTGACAAAGTGCATCAGAGGATGATGAGAAATTCAGTTTTGACAAAGAATACAGTTCATCACTGAAATGCTCTAAATGAGCTGTTAGAATGTCAAAAACAAGCTTTCTGAGCTGAAAACTTCATTTTGTGACAAAGTGCATAAGAGGATGATGAGAAACTCAGTTTTGACAAAGAACACTGTTCATTACTGAAATGCTCCAATTGAGCTGTTAGAATGTCAGAAACAAGCTTTCTGAGCTGAGAACTGCATTTTGTGAGAAAATGCATCAGAGGATGATGAGAAATTCAGTTTTGACAAAGAATACAGTTCATCACTGAAATGCTCTAAATTGAGCTGTTAGAATGTCAGAAACAAGCTTTCTGAGCTGAAAACTGCATTTTGTGACAAAGTGCATCAGAGGATGATGAGAAACTCAGTTTTGACAAAGAACACTGTTCATTACTAAAATGCTCTAATTGAGCTGTTAGAATGTCAGAAACAAGCTTTCTGAGCTGAAAACTGCATTTTGTGACAAAGTGCCTCAGAGGATGATGAGAAACTCAGTTTTGACAAAGAACACTGTTCATTACTGAAATGCTCTAATTGAGCTGTTAGAATGTTAGAAACAAGCTTTCTGAGCTGAAAACTGCATTTTGTGACAAAGGGCATCAGAGGATGATGAGAAATTCAGTTTTGACAAAGAACACTGTTCATTACTGAAATGCTATAAATGAGATGTTAGAATCTCAGAAACAAGCTTTCTGAGCTGAAAAACTGCATTTTGTGACAAAGGGCATCAGGATGATGAGAAATTCAGTTTTGACAAAGAAGACAGTTCATCACTGAAATGCTCTAAATGAGCTGTTAGAATGTCAGAAACAAGCTTTCTGAGCTGGAAACTGCATTTTGTGACAAAGTGCATCAGAGGATGATGAGAAATTCAATTTTGACAAAGAAGACAGTTCATCACTGAAATGCTCTAATTGAGGCTGTTAGAATGTCAGAAACAAGCTTTCTGAGCTAAAAACTGCATTTTGTGACAAAGTGCATCAGTGGATGATGAGAAATTCAGTTTTGACAAAGAATACTGTTCATTACTGAAATGCTCCAATTGAGCTGTTAGAATGTCAGAAACAAGCTTTCTGAGCTGAGAACTGCATTTTGTGAGAAAGTGCATCAGAGGATGATGAGAAATTCAGTATTGAGTAAGAAGACAGTTCATCACTGAAATGCTCTAATTGAGGTGTTAGAATGTCAGAAACAAGCTTTCTGAGCTGAGAACTGCATTTTGTGACAAAGTGCATCAGAGGATGATGAGAAACTCAGTTTTGACAAAGAACACTGTTCATTACTGAAATGCTCTAATTGAGCTGTTAGAATGTCAGAAACAAGCTTTCTGAGCTGAGAACTGCATTTTGTGACAAAGGGCATCAGGATGATGAGAAATTCAGTTTTGACAAAGAAGACAGTTCATCACTGAAATGCTCTAATTGAGCTGTTAGAATGTCAGAAACAAGCTTTCTGAGCTGAAAACTGCATTTTGTGACAAAGTGCATCAGAGGATGATGAGAAATTCAGTTTTGACAAAGTACACTGTTCATTACTGAAATGCTCTAAATGAGCTGTTAGAATGTCAGAAACAAGCTTTCTGAGCTGAAAACTGCATTTTGTGACAAAGCGCATCAGAGGCTGATGAGAAACTCAGTTTTGACAAAGAACACTGTTCATTACTGAAATAGTCTAAATGAGCTGTTAGAATGTCAGAAACAAGCTTTCTGAGCTGAAAACTGCATTTTGTGACAAAGTGCATCAGAGGATGATGAGAAACTCAGTTTTGACAAAGAACACTGTTCATTACTGAAATGCTCTAATTGAGCTGTTAGAATGTCAGAAACAAGCTTTCTGAGCTGAAAACTGCATTTTGTGACAAAGTGCATCAGAGGATGATGAGAAACTCAGTTTTGACAAAGAACACTGTTCATTACTGAAATGCTCTAATTGAGCTGTTAGAATGTCAGAAACAAGCTTTCTGAGCTGAAAACTGCATTTTGTGACAAAGTGCATCAGAGGATGATGAGAAACTCAGTTTTGACAAAGAACACTGTTCATTACTGAAATGCTCTAATTGAGCTGTTAGAATGTCAGAAACAAGCTTTCTGAGCTGAAAACTGCATTTTTTTTGACAAAGTAAATCATTGGATGATGAGAAATTCAGTTTTGACAAAGAACACTGTTCATTACTGAAATGCTCTAATTGAGCTGTTAGAATTTCAGAAAAAAGCTTTCTGAGCTGAGAACTGCATTTTGTGACAAAGTGCATCAGAGGATGATGAGAAATTCAATTTTGACAAAGAAGACAGTTCATCACTGAAATGCTCTAATTGAGGCTGTTAGAATGTCAGAAACAAGCTTTCTGAGCTGAAAACTGCATTTTGTGACAAAGTGCATCAGTGGATGATGAGAAACTCAGTTTTGACAAAGAACACTGTTCATTACTGAAATGCTCTAATTGAGCTGTTAGAATGTCAGAAACAAGCTTTCTGAGCTGAAAACTGCATTTTGTGACAAAGTGCATCAGAGGATGATGAGAAACTCAGTTTTGACAAAGAACACTGTTCATTACTGAAGTGCTCTAAATGAGCTGTTAGAATGTCAAAAACAAGCTTTCTGAGCTGAAAACTGCATTTTGTGACAAAGTGCATCAGAGGATGATGAGAAATTCAGTTTTGACAAAGAATACAGTTCATCACTGAAATGCTCTAAATGAGCTGTTAGAATGTCAGAAACAAGCTTTCTGAGCTGAAAACTTCCTTTTTTGACAAAGTGCATAAGAGGATGATGAGAAACTCAGTTTTGACGAAGAACACTGTTCATTGCTGAAATGCTCTAAATGAGCTGTTAGAATGTCAGAAACAAGCTTTCTGAGCTGAAAACTGCATTTTGTGACAAAGAGCATCAGTGGATGATGAGAAATTCAGTTTTGACAAAGAACACTGTTCATTACTGAAATGCTCTAATTGAGGTGTTAGAATGTCAGAAACAAGCTTTCTGAGCTGAAAACTGCATTTTGTGACAAAGTGCATCAGTGGATGATGAGAAATTCAGTTTTGACAAAGAACACTGTTCATTACTGAAATGCTCTAATTGAGGTGTTAGAATGTCAGAAACAAGCTTTCTGAGCTGAAAACTGCATTTTGTGACAAAGTGCATCAGAGGATGATGAGAAATTCAGTTTTGACAAAGAACACTGTTCATTACTGAAATGCTCTAAATGAGCTGTTAGAATGTCAGAAACAAGCTTTCTGAGCTGAGAACTGCATTTTGTGACAAAGTGCATCAGAGGATGATGAGAAACTCAGTTTTGACAAAGAACACTGTTCATTACTGAAATGCTCTAATTGAGCTGTTAGAATGTCAGAAACAAGCTTTCTGAGCTGAAAACTGCATTTTGTGACAAAGTGCATCAGAGGATGATGAGAAACTCAGTTTTGACAAAGAACACTGTTCATTACTGGAATGCTCTAATTGAGCTGTTAGAATGTCAGAAACAAGCTTTCTGAGCTGAAAACTGCATTTTGTGACAAAGTGCATCAGAGGATGATGAGAAATTCAGTTTTGACAAAGAATACAGTTCATCACTGAAATGCTCTAAATTGAGCTATTAGAATGTCAGAAACAAGCTTTCTGAGCTGAAAACTGAATTTTTTTGACAAAGTGCATCATTGGATGATGAGAAATTCAGTTTTGACAAAGAACACTGTTCATTACTGAAATGCTCCAATTGAGCTGTTAGAATGTCAGAAACAAGCTTTCTGAGCTGAGAACTGCATTTTGTGAGAAAGTGCATCAGAGGATGATGAGAAATTCAGTATTGAATAAGAAGACAGTTCATCACTGAAATGCTCTAATTGAGGTGTTAGAATGTCAGAAACAAGCTTTCTGAGCTGAAAACTGCATTTTGTGACAAAGTGCATCAGAGGATGATGAGAAACTCAGTTTTGACAAAGAACACTGTTCATTACTGAAATGCTCTAATTGAGCTGTTAGAATGTCAGAAACAAGCTTTCTGAGCTGAAAACTGCATTTTGTGACAAAGTGCATCAGAGGATGATGAGAAACTCAGTTTTGACAAAGAACACTGTTCATTACTGAAATGCTCTAATTGAGCTGTTAGAATGTCAGAAACAAGCTTTCTGAGCTGAAAACTGCATTTTGTGACAAAGTGCATCAGAGGATGATGAGAAATTCAATTTTGACAAAGAAGACAGTTCATCACTGAAATGCTCTAATTGAGCTGTTAGAATGTCAGAAACAAGCTTTCTGAGCTGAGAACTGCATTTTGTGACAAAGTGCATCAGAGGATGATGAGAAATTCAGTTTTGACAAAGAACACTGTTCATTACTGAAATGCTCTAAATGAGCTGTTAGAATGTCAGAAACAAGCTTTCTGAGCTGAAAACTGCATTTTGTGACAAAGCGCATCAGAGGCTGATGAGAAACTCAGTTTTGACAAAGAACACTGTTCATTACTGAAATGCTCTAAATGAGCTGTTAGAATGTCAGAAACAAGCTTTCTGAGCTGAAAACTGCATTTTGTGACAAAGTGCATCTAAGGATGATGAGAAACTCAGTTTTGACAAAGAACACTGTTCATTACTGAAATGCTCTAATTGAGCTGTTAGAATGTCAGAAACAAGCTTTCTTAGCTGAAAACTGCATTTTTTTGACAAAGTAAATCATTGGATGATGAGAAATTCAGTTTTGACAAAGAACACTGTTCATTACTGAAATGCTCTAATTGAGCTGTTAGAATTTCAGAAACAAGCTTTCTGAGCTGAGAACTGCATTTTGTGACAAAGTGCATCAGAGTATGATGAGAAATTCAGTTTTGACAAAGAACACTGTTCATTACTGAAATGCTATAAATGAGCTGTTAGAATTTCAGAAACAAGCTTTCTGAGCTAAGAACTGCATTTTGTGACAAATTGCATCAGAGGATGATGAGAAATTCAGTTTTGACAAAGAACACTGTTCATTAATGAAATGCTATAAATGAGCTGTTAGAATGTCAGAAATAAGCTTTCTGAGCTGAAAAACTGCATTTTGTGACAAAGGGCATCAGGATGATGAGAAATTCAGTTTTGACAAAGAAGACAGTTCATCACTGAAATGCTCTAATTGAGCTGTTAGAATGTCAGAAACAAGCTTTCTGAGCTGAAAACTGCATTTTGTGACAAAGTGCATCAGAGGATGATGAGAAACTCAGTTTTGACAAAGAAGACAGTCCATCACTGAAATGCTCTAATTGTGCTGTTAGAATGTCAGAAACAAGCTTTCTGAGCTGAAAACTGCATTTTGTGACAAAGTGCATCAGTGGATGATGAGAAATTCAATTTTGACAAAGAAGACAGTTCATCACTGAAATGCTCTAATTGAGGCTGTTAGAATGTCAGAAACAAGCTTTCTGAGCTGAAAACTGCATTTTGTGACAAAGTGCATCAGTGGATGATGAGAAATTCAGTTTTGACAAAGAACACTGTTCATTACTGAAATGCTCCAATTGAGCTGTTAGAATGTCAGAAACAAGCTTTCTGAGCTGAGAACTGCATTTTGTGAGAAAGTGCATCAGAGGATGATGAGAAATTCAGTATTGAGTAAGAAGACAGTTCATCACTGAAATGCTCTAATTGAGGTGTTAGAATGTCAGAAACAAGCTTTCTGAGCTGAAAACTGCATTTTGTGACAAAGTGCATCAGAGGATGATGAGAAATTCAGTTTTGACAAAGAACACTGTTCATTAGTGAAATGCTCTAAATGAGCTGTTAGAATGTCAGAAACAAGCTTTCTGAGCTGAGAACTGCATTTTGTGACAAAGTGCATCAGAGGATGATGAGAAACGTCTCAGGTTACGACTGTAACCGTAGTTCCCTGAGACAGGGAACGAGACACTGCGTCAATGTTGACACTTTGGGGAACGCCAGCAGCGTGACGCATCTGAATACGTTGTGTGAAACTAATCTCGCGACTTATCGACGCGCGGCACCGGAAGGTATAAATAGGAAGCGGACGCAATGCAAATCAGCTTCTGCAAAAATTATTGAAGCAAATGCTCCAGGCACAGGGAGTTATGGCACAACGACGCAGTGTCTCGTTCCCTGTCTCAGGGAACTACGGTTACAGTCGTAACCTGAGACGTTCCCTTTCGAGGGAACTCTACACTGCGTCAATGTTGACACTTTGGGGAACGAAATGCCCACTACGCTATAATGCATTGTGTCTGTCCAAGTGTGAAGGTGTCCACGCACATCTCAGGACAAAAGTGCCTGGGTTCCAGGTAAAGAAAAGAGGTCCAGTTTGTAGTACCATATAAACATCCTGCATAGACGCCCGACAGAAGGGCCCGCGAGGAAGCCATACTCCGAGTTGAATGTGCCCTTACTAGCAGAGGTGAAGGTATTCCACGCACCTCGTAAGCTAAAGAATTTGCCTCTACCATCCATTTACAAATGGGCTGCTTAGAGGTTGGTTGACCTCTGTTACGAGGTCCAAAACAGACCAACAGTCTGTGAGAATTTTGTCATAAAGAAGACCTGCGCACATATTCTTCTAACGCCCAGACAGGGCATGACAATTATTACCTTCGGTATCCGCTATCTCGTGAGGTGGAGGATGAAAAGCCTGGAGCTAACTCCAAACCAGATTGAGAAGCTGATAAAGCTTGAAGGTCGCCTACCCTCCAAAGAGAGGTAATGACTACCAGACAGGCTAGCTTGAGGGATAAATGAATGTCCCAGCTAGAGTCAATGGCCTTAAAAAGCATCTGGGAAAGCCCTTCTAGAATCACAGTCTAGAGCAGGAACTTTCACCTGAGATGAAGGCCTCATCCTCATGGTTCCATGCAGGAACCGAACAGCTAAGGGATGTCTCCCCAGAGAACCCTCGGGTATAGGGGGTGACAGGCCGAGATAGCTGCCACATACACTTTAATGTATGTCGGACTCTTTCTAGAAGTCCTGGGAGCAGAGCGATCGGAGGGAAAGCTTACAGATGCCGTTGTGGCAATGTCTGTACCAGGGCGTCCAGTCCCAACGGAGCTGGGCGTGTAAATGAAGACCACAGAGGACAATGAAACGTCTCTTGGGACGCAAACAGGTCGATGGAGTCTCCTCTCCCCCGGGCCTCAGCCCCTGCCTTGACAGCTTGTCTGCTCCCACATTCTGGACTCCAGGGATGTACACTGCCCTGAGCGATGTAAACTTCTCCTGGGCCCATAGGAGAACCTAGTGCGCCAGTCTGTAGAGAGGGCGTAGTCTCAGGCCCCCTTGAAGATTTATGTAAGAGAACTGTCGTATTCTGTTGATAAGAACATGATGGCCTCTAAGGACTGGAAGGAAGTACCTCAGTACTTGTAGTACAGCTAATCTCCAGGCAATATTTGTGCAGTTGGTGATGCTGCACTCCAATTTCAACCCTTGATTGAGAAACCAAGGATTCTTCCATATAACCAGGAAACGAAGGCATCTGCGCGTTAACCTGATCATACAGAACGGGTTACCTCTCGAGGAAAACCTTTTGCCTTTTAGCCACCACTGTAAAGATCTCATGTGCAGGAGGCCAAAGGAATCACGTTGGACGCTGCCGCCATTAGACCAAAAAAATTCACAGAAATGCTTGACAGTGTAAGCATGACCTTACTTGATCCTGGACACCGCTGTCAGGATCTATTCGACACGTGCAGGGGACAATCGTGCCTGCATCGTGACCGAATCCTATACTACCTCTATTGAGGAGTTTAGTTACTCTTTCTGGCATTGAGCCGTAACCCCCCACGCTTCATATGGTCGAGAACGAGATCTCAATGTCGAATCGCCATATTGTGAAACTGAACTAATATTAACCAGTTGTCTATGTAATTTAGTATATGGATCCCTTGAAGTCTCAAAGGAGCAAGGGCTGAATCCATGCATTTTGTAAAGGTGCGTGAGGAAAGAACAAGGCCGTATGGAAGAACTCGATATAGGTAAGCTTTGCCCCCGAAAGCAAACCTGAGAAACTTCCGATATTGAGGAAGGATAAGAGTGTGGAAGTATGCAAATTTCAGCACTATTGTGGTTAACCAGTCTTCTGATCTGATTCCGGCCACAATAATAGGGACAGTGAGTATCTTGAGCTTGTATCTCTTCAGATTTGTTGAGATTTCTCAGATATAAAAATGGGCCTCAGCCCTCCATCCTTCTTCCGACTGTGAAGTACCGGCTGTTTAAAGCCGATCTGACTCTCATGGGGGGGAACATATTCTATGGCCCCTTTCACCAAGAGAGACAACTCTTACCCTTCTACTACCCCATTAGAATTTGTAAAGCTTTCTCCACTCGTGGAGAAAGGTATGCTAAGGGGTCAACCTCTCGACATTGATGTCGGTTGTGTGAAGCCCGATGCCCTGAAGCGGCTGACCGGCAGGGAATGGTCGGACTGTTGATTTTATTTGCAGATTCACTAGGTCTACATCATCTTCGGGTAGACTCTGATGATTCCATGTAATAGAAACTAACGTGCCCCGAAACGTCTTGGACGGCAGGGTTAACGTAAAGATTTTCTGAGGACTTCTTGGAAGGATCGAACTTTTCAGTCCTCCAAGAGGAGCCGCCCTCGGATGTCCTGAAAACCCATCAGGACCTCTTTGCAGCAGCCTTCCGGTTTGAGACGATGACTGTCCTCAGATCCGGCTTCGCCTGCCTAGCAGGTTTAGGAGGTTGCTGCCTCGACCCCCAAGCTCTCTGAGGGGGGGTTCGAGTAGCTACACTCTGTTTCTGCTGCTGCCTATATGAGGAGCTTGTAGATGGCTGGGGCTGTCCTTGGACTGCAGACCCCTGGGGATAAGAGCGGAGAGGTAAATACTTATGAAACGCAGCAGCCTGGCGTTTTGTCTCCTGGAAACGGTCAACAACTGTCTCGACCGCACCACCAAAGAGGCCTTCCGAGGAGAGAGGTGCATCAAGCAGCACAGTTTTATCTCTCTCCTTAATGCCTGACAGATTTACCCACAGGTGTCTCTCTGTGGCTACCAGTGCTGACATGGAGCGCCCAACAGCTTGGGCTGTCTCCTTAGTGGCCCGAAGAGTAAGATCTGCTGCTGTTCTCAACTCGTTGAGCAGACTTGGATCTATTACCTCGCCCTCTTTAATATCCACCAGCAAGTCGGCCTGGTATGCCTGCAATAGACCCATGGTGTGTAGGCATGATCCAGCCCGACCTGAAGCCATATATGCCTTGCCTACCAAATTAGATGTCACTCTACATGGTTTGGAGGGCAATGTCGGGGACTTCAAAGATGATGCCGAATCTGGTGAAAGATACACGGCCAACGTATCTTCTACCCTTGGCATCATGCCATACCCCTTATCTCTAGCCCCTAACACATTCGAAAAATTCGTGGATGTGGAAGAAATGCGAGAAGAGTATGGTTTTTTCCACGATTTGGACACCTCTGAGTGTAAATCGGGGAAAAAAGGCAACCCCCGACGCTGAGGTTGTACCCGCTTTTCCAAGAATCTTTCATCCAATTTACTGACAGACAAAACTTCTTGTTGCTCTGTGGGCCAGTCAATGCCAAGTCTGGCTACCGCCCGGCCAACAACCTCTAACAGCTCCTCATACCCAGGGGAAAGGGGAATTTCATTGGGCTCATCTAGGTCCCGTGCATGAAAACCAACACTCTCTAACTCCTCAGAGCTAGAGCAGTGCGTTGGGCTTCTGGATGGGGCGGGAGAAGCCGCCATGCGGGCTCCCGTATCCCTTCCAGAGGCAATGGAACTGGGGGGTTGAGAAAAGGCCGAAGCCGTCTCAACACCCTCATAAACATCCATCTGCGAGCCCCACGAACGGAGACGCCGCGCTGCCTCGGCAGTAGCGGGTCCCGATCCGTGAGGCTGGCGAATTTTGCCTGACTCATCAAACAAAGCAGCACGAGAGTTGAGTGTTTTTAGTGATAGACACAAACAATGTTCACAGGGATCCCCCTTAAGAGCTGCCTTAGCATGCTCAAATCCCAAACACTCAACACAGAGTTCATGTGTATCCCCACCCGTAATAAAACGAGGACAAGGGGAAACACATGGCTTAAAGATCTTTTGTCTACTCATTTCTAATAAAGTTTTCAATAAACAATCTAGACAACGTCGTAAACAAACAGACAATAAACTTCACACACACAGAGCGCTTTGCTGAAATGGCAGAAGCTGATTTGCATTGCGTCCGCTTCCTATTTATACCTTCCGGTGCCGCGCGTCACTCGTGACGTCATAGTGACGTCATCGCGGCGCGACGATAAATTGCGGCGCGACGATAAGTCGCGAGATTAGTTTCACACAACGTATTCAGATGCGTCACGCTGCTGGCGTTCCCCAAAGTGTCAACATTGACGCAGTGTAGAGTTCCCTCGAAAGGGAACTCAGTTTTGACAAAGAACACTGTTCATTACTGAAATGCTCTAATTGAGCTGTTAGAATGACAGAAACAAGCTTTCTGAGCTGAAAACTGCATTTTGTGACAAAGTGCATCAGAGGATGATGAGAAACTCAGTTTTGACAAAGAACACTGTTCATTACTGAAGTGCTCTAAATGAGCTGTTAGAATGTCAGAAACAAGCTTTCTGAGCTGAAAACTGCATTTTGTGACAAAGTGCATCAGAGGATGATGAGAAATTCAGTTTTGACAAAGAATACAGTTCATCAATGAAATGCTCTAAATGAGCTGTTAGAATGTCAGAAACAAGCTTTCTGAGCTGAAAACTTCATTTTGTGACAAAGTGCATTAGAGGATTATGAGAAACTCAGTTTTGACAAAGAACACTGTTCATTGCTGAAATGCTCTAAATGAGCTGTTAGAATGTCAGAAACAAGCTTTCTGAGCTGAAAACTGCATTTTGTGACAAAGAGCATCAGAGGATGATGAGAAATTCAATTTTGACAAAGAAGACAGTTCATCACTGAAATGCTCTAATTAAGCTGTTAGAATGTCAGAAACAAGCTTTCTGAGCTGAAAACTGCATTTTGTGACAAATTGCATCAGAGGATGATGAGAAATTCAGTTTTGACAAAGAACACTGTTCATTAATGAAATGCTATAAATGAGCTGTTAGAATGTCAGAAATAAGCTTTCTGAGCTGAAAAACTGCATTTTGTGACAAAGGGCATCAGGATGATGAGAAATTCAGTTTTGACAAAGAAGACAGTTCATCACTGAAATGCTCTAATTGAGCTGTTAGAATGTCAGAAACAAGCTTTCTGAGCTGAAAACTGCATTTTGTGACAAAGTGCATCAGAGGATGATGAGAAACTCAGTTTTGACAAAGAAGACAGTCCATCACTGAAATGCTCTAATTGTGCTGTTAGAATGTCAGAAACAAGCTTTCTGAGCTGAAAACTGCATTTTGTGACAAAGTGCATCAGTGGATGATGAGAAATTCAATTTTGACAAAGAAGACAGTTCATCACTGAAATGCTCTAATTGAGGCTGTTAGAATGTCAGAAACAAGCTTTCTGAGCTGAAAACTGCATTTTGTGACAAAGTGCATCAGTGGATGATGAGAAATTCAGTTTTGACAAAGAACACTGTTCATTACTGAAATGCTCCAATTGAGCTGTTAGAATGTCAGAAACAAGCTTTCTGAGCTGAGAACTGCATTTTGTGAGAAAGTGCATCAGAGGATGATGAGAAATTCAGTATTGAGTAAGAAGACAGTTCATCACTGAAATGCTCTAATTGAGGTGTTAGAATGTCAGAAACAAGCTTTCTGAGCTGAAAACTGCATTTTGTGACACAGTGCATCAGAGGATGATGAGAAATTCAGTTTTGACAAAGAACACTGTTCATTAGTGAAATGCTCTAAATGAGCTGTTAGAATGTCAGAAACAAGCTTTCTGAGCTGAGAACTGCATTTTGTGACAAAGTGCATCAGAGGATGATGAGAAACTCAGTTTTGACAAAGAACACTGTTCATTACTGAAATGCTCTAATTGAGCTGTTAGAATGACAGAAACAAGCTTTCTGAGCTGAAAACTGCATTTTGTGACAAAGTGCATCAGAGGATGATGAGAAACTCAGTTTTGACAAAGAACACTGTTCATTACTGAAGTGCTCTAAATGAGCTGTTAGAATGTCAGAAACAAGCTTTCTGAGCTGAAAACTGCATTTTGTGACAAAGTGCATCAGAGGATGATGAGAAACTCAGTTTTGACAAAGAACACTGTTCATTACTGAAATGCTCTAATTGAGCTGTTAGAATGTCAAAAACAAGCTTTCTGAGCTGAAAACTGCATTTTGTGACAAAGTGCATCAGAGGATGATGAGAAATTCAGTTTTGACAAAGAATACAGTTCATCAATGAAATGCTCTAAATGAGCTGTTAGAATGTCAGAAACAAGCTTTCTGAGCTGAAAACTTCATTTTGTGACAAAGTGCATAAGAGGATTATGAGAAACTCAGTTTTGACAAAGAACACTGTTCATTGCTGAAATGCTCTAAATGAGCTGTTAGAATGTCAGAAACAAGCTTTCTGAGCTGAAAACTGCATTTTGTGACAAAGAGCATCAGAGGATGATGAGAAATTCAATTTTGACAAAGAAGACAGTTCATCACTGAAATGCTCTAATTAAGCTGTTAGAATGTCAGAAACAAGCTTTCTGAGCTGAAAACTGCATTTTGTGAAAAAAGTGCATCAGTGGATGATGAGAAATTCAGTTTTGACAAAGAACACTGCTCATTACTGAAATGCTCCAATTGAGCTGTTAGAATGTCAGAAACAAGCTTTCTGAGCTGAGAACTGCATTTTGTGAGAAAATGCATCAGAGGATGATGAGAAATTCAGTATTGAGTAAGAAGACAGTTCATCACTGAAATGCTCTAATTGAGGTCTTAGAATGTCAGAAATAAGCTTTCTGAGCTGAAAACTGCATTTTGTGACAAAGTGCATCAGAGGATGATGAGAAATTCAGTTTTGACAAAGAACACTGTTCATTACTGAAATGCTCTAAATGAGCTGTTAGAATGTCAGAAACAAGCTTTCTGAGCTGAGAACTGCATTTTGTGACAAAGTGCATCAGAGGATGATGAGAAACTCAGTTTTGACAAAGAACACTGTTCATTACTGAAATGCTCTAATTGAGCTGTTAGAATGTCAGAAACAAGCTTTCTGAGCTGAAAACTGCATTTTGTGACAAAGTGCATCAGAGGCTGATGAGAAACTCAGTTTTGACAAAGAACACTGTTCATAACTGAAATGCTCTAAATGAGCTGTTAGAATGTCAGAAACAAGCTTTCTGAGCTGAAAACTGCATTTTGTGACAAAGTGCACCAGAGGATGATGAGAAACTCAGTTTTGACAAAGAACACTGTTCATTACTGAAATGCTCTAATTGAGCTGTTAGAATGTCAGAAACAAGCTTTCTGAGCTGAAAACTGCATTTTGTGACAAAGTGCATCAGAGGATGATGAGAAACTCAGTTTTGACAAAGAACACTGTTCATTACTGAAGTGCTCTAAATGAGCTGTTAGAATGTCAGAAACAAGCTTTCTGAGCTGAAAACTGCATTTTGTGACAAAGTGCATCAGAGGATGATGAGAAACTCAGTTTTGACAAAGAACACTGTTCATTGCTGAAATGCTCTAAATGAGCTGTTAGAATGTCAGAAACAAGCTTTCTGAGCTGAAAACTGCATTTTGTGACAAAGAGCATCAGAGGATGATGAGAAATTCAATTTTGACAAAGAAGACAGTTCATCACTGAAATGCTCTAATTGAGCTGTTAGAATGTCAGAAACAAGCTTTCTGAGCTGAAAACTGAATTTTGTGAGAAAGTGCATCAGAGAATGATGAGAAACTCAGGTTTAACAAAGAAAATTGTTCATTATTGAAATGCTCTAATTAAGCTATTAGAATGTCAGAAACAAGCTTTATGAGCTGAAAACTGCATTTTGTGACAAAGTGCATCAGAGGATGATGAGAAATTCAATTTTGACAAAGACAGTTCATCACTGAAATGCTCTAATTGAGGCTGTTAGAATGTCAGAAACAAGCTTTCTGAGCTGAAAACTGCATTTTGTGACAAAGTGCATCAGTGGATGATGAGAAATTCAGTTTTGACAAATAACGCTGTTCATTACTGAAATGCTCTAATTGAGCTGTTAGAATGTCAGAAACAAGCTTTCTGAGCTGAGAACTACATTTTGTGACAAAGTGCATCAGAGGATGATGAGAAATTCAATTTTGACAAAGAAGACAGTTCATCACTAAAATGCTCTAATTGAGCTGTAAGAAAGTCAGAAACAAGCTTTCTGAGCTGAAAACTGAATTTTTTTTGACAAAGTGCATCATTGGATGATGAGAAATTCAGTTTTGACAAAGAACACTGTTCATTACTGAAATGCTCTAATTGAGCTGTTAGAATGTCAGAAACAAGCTTTCTGAGCTGAGAACTGCATTTTGTGACAAAGTAGATCAGAGGATGATGAGAAACTCAGTTTTGACAAAGAACACTGTTATTACTGAAATGATATAAATGAGCTGTTAGAATGTCAGAAACAAGCTTTCTGAGCTGAAAAACTGCATTTTGTGACAAAGGGCATCAGGATGATGAGAAATTCAGTTTTGACAAAGAAGACAGTTCATCACTGAAATGCTCTAATTGAGGCTGTTAGAATGTCAGAAACAAGCTTTCTGAGCTGTAAACTGCATTTTGTGACAAAGTGCATCAGAGGATGATGAGAAATTCAGTTTTGACAAAGAAGACAGTTCATCACTGAAATGCTCTAATTGAGGCTGTTAGAATGTCAGAAACAAGCTTTCTGAGCTGAAAACTGCATTTTGTGACAAAGTGCATCAGTGGATGATGAGAAATTCAGTTTTGACAAAGAAGACAGTTCATCACTGAAATGCTCTAATTGAGGCTGTTAGAATGTCAGAAACAAGCTTTCTGAGCTGGAAACTGCATTTTGTGACAAAGTGCATCAGAGGATGATGAGAAATTCAATTTTGACAAAGAAGACAGTTCATCACTGAAATGCTCTAATTGAGGCTGTTAGAATGTCAGAAACAAGCTTTCTGAGCTGAAAACTGCATTTTGTGACAAAGTGCATCAGTGGATGATGAGAAATTCAGTTTTGACAAAGAACACTGTTCATTACTGAAATGCTCCAATTGAGCTGTTAGAATGTCAGAAACAAGCTTTCTGAGCTGAGAACTGCATTTTGTGACAAAGTGCATCAGAGGATGATGAGAAATTCAGTTTTGACAAAGAACACTGTTCATTACTGAAATGCTCTAAATGAGCTGTTAGAATGTCAGAAACAAGCTTTCTGAGCTGAAAACTGCATTTTGTGACAAAGTGCATCAGAGGATGATGAGAAACTCAGTTTTGACAAAGAACACTGTTCATTGCTGAAATGCTCTAATTGAGCTGTTAGAATGTCACAAACAAGCTTTCTGAGCTGAGAACTGCATTTTGTGACAAAGTGCATCAGAGGATGATGAGAAACTCAGTTTTGACAAAGAACACTGTTCATTACTGAAATGCTCTAAATGAGCTGTTAGAATGTCAGAAACAAGCTTTCTGAGCTGAAAACTGCATTTTGTGACAAAGTGCATCAGAGGATGATGAGAAACTCAGTTTTGACAAAGAACACTGTTCATTACTGAAATGCTCTAATTGAGCTGTTAGAATGTCAGAAACAAGCTTTCTGAGCTGAAAACTGCATTTTGTGACAAAGTGCATCAGAGGATGAGAAACTCAGTTTTGACAAAGAACACTGTTCATTACTGAAATGCTCTAATTGAGCTGTTAGAATGTCAGAAACAAGTTTTATGAGCTGAGAACTGCATTTTGTGACAAAGTGCATCAGAGGATGATGAGAAATTCAATTTTGACAAAGAAGACAGTTCATCACTGAAATGCTCGAATTGAGCTGTTAGAATGTCAGAAACAAGCTTTCTGAGCTGAGAACTGCATTTTGTGACAAAGTGCATCAGAGGATGATGAGAAACTCAGTTTTGACAAAGAACACTGTTCATTACTGAAATGCTATAAATGAGCTGTTAGAATGTCAGAAACAAGCTTTCTGAGCTGAAAAACTGCATTTTGTGACAAAGGGCATCAGGATGATGAGAAATTCAGTTTTGACAAAGAAGACAGTTGATCACTGAAATGCTCTAATTGAGCTGTTAGAATGTCAGAAACAAGCTTTCTGAGCTGAAAACTGCATTTTGTGACAAAGTGCATCAGTGGATAATGAGAAATTCAGTTTTGACAAATAACACTGTTCATAACTGAAATGCTCTAATTGAGCTGTTAGAATGTCAGAAACAAGTTTTATGAGCTGAAAACTGCATTTTGTGACAAGGTGCATCAGAGGATGATGAGAAATTCAATTTTGACAAAGACAGTTCATCACTAAAATGCTCTAATTGAGCTGTTAGAATGTCAGAAACAAGCTTTCTGAGCTGAGAACTGCATTTTGTGACAAAGTGCATCAGAGGATGATGAGAAACTCAGTTTTGACAAAGAACACTGTTCATTACTGAAATGCTATAAATGAGCTGTTAGAATGTCAGAAACAAGCTTTCTGAGCTGAAAAACTGCATTTTGTGACAAAGGGCATCAGGATGATGAGAAATTCAGTTTTGACAAAGAAAACAGTTGATCACTGAAATGCTCTAATTAAGCTGTTAGAATGTCAGAAACAAGCTTTCTGAGCTGAAAACTGCATTTTGTGACAAAGTGCATCAGTGGATAATGAGAAATTCAGTTTTGACAAAGAACACTGCTCATAACTGAAATGCTCTAATTGAGCTGTTAGAATGTCAGAAACAAGTTTTATGAGCTGAGAACTGCATTTTGTGACAAAGTGCATCAGAGGATGATGAGAAATTCAATTTTGACAAAGAAGACAGTTCATCACTGAAATGCTCGAATTGAGCTGTTAGAATGTCAGAAACAAGCTTTCTGAGCTGAAAACTGCATTTTGTGACAAAGTAAATCATTGGATGATGAGAAATTCAGTTTTGACAAAGAACACTGTTCATTACTGAAATGCTCTAAATGAGCTGTTAGAATGTCAGAAACAAGCTTTCTGAGCTGAGAACTGCATTTTGTGACAAAGTGCATCAGAGGATGATGAGAAACTCAGCTTTGACAAAGAACACTGTTCATTACTGAAATGCCCTAAATGAGCTGTTAGAATGTCAGAAACAAGCTTTCTGAGCTGAAAACTGCATTTTGTGACAAAGTGCATCAGAGGATAATGAGAAACTCAGTTTTGACAAAGAACACTGTTCATTACTGAAATGCTCTAAATGAGCTGTCAGAATGTCAGAAACAAGCTTTCTGAGCTGAAATCTGCATTTTGTGACAAAGTGCATCAGAGGATGATGAGAAATTCAGTTTTGACAAAGAAGACAGTTCATCGCTGAAATGCTCTAATTGAGCTGTTAGAATGTCAGAAACAAGCTTGCTGAGCTGAAAACTGCATTTTGTGACAAAGTGCATCAGAGGATGATGAGAAATTCAGTTTTGAAAGAAGACATTTCATCACTGAAATGCTCTAATTGAGGCTGTTAGAATGTCAGAAACAAGCTTTCTGAGCTGAAAACTGCATTTTGTGACAAAGTGCATCAGTGGATGATGAGAAATTCAGTTTTGACAAAGAACACTGTTCATTACTGAAATGCTCTAATTGAGCTGTTAGAATGTCAGAAACAAGCTTTCTGAGCTGAAAACTGCATTTTGTGACAAAGTGCATCAGTGGATGATGAGAAATTCAGTTTTGACAAAGAATACTGTTCATCACTGAAATGCTCTAATTGAGCTGTTAGAATGTCATAAACAAGCTTTCTGAGCTGAAAACTGCATTTTGTGACAAAGTGCATCAGATGATGATGAGAAACTTAGTTTTGACAAAGAACACTGTTCATTACTGAAATGCTCCATTTGAGCTGTTAGAATGCCAGAAACAAGCTTTCTGAGCTGAAAACTTCATTTTGTGAGAAAGTGCATCAGATGATGATGAGAAATTCAGTTTTGAGTAAGAAGACAGTTCATCACTGAAATGCTCTAATTGAGGTGTTAGAATGTCAGAAACAAGCTTTCTGAGCTGAAAACTGCATTTTGTGACAAAGTGCATCAGAGGATGATGAGAAATTCAATTTTGACAAAGAAGACAGTTCATCACTAAAATGCTCTAATTGAGCTGTTAGAATGTCAGAAACAAGCTTTCTGAGCTGAAAACTGCATTTTGTGACAAAGTGCATCAGAGGATGATGAGAAATTCAATTTTGACAAAGACAGTTCGTTACTGAAATGCTCTAATTGAGCTGTTAGAATGTCAGAAACAAGCTTTCTGAGCTGAGAACTGCATTTTGTGACAAAGTGCATCAGAGGATGATGAGAAACTCAGTTTTGACAAAGAACACTGATCATTACTGAAATGCTATAAATGAGCTGTTAGAATGTCAGAAACAAGCTTTCTGAGCTGAAAAACTGCATTTTGTGACAAAGGGCATCAGGATGTTGAGAAATTCAGTTTTGACAAAGAACACTGTTCATAACTGAAATGCTCTAATTGAGCTGTTAGAATGTCAGAAACAAGTTTTATGAGCTGAGAACTGCATTTTGTGACAAAGTGCATCAGAGGATGATGAGAAATTCAGTTTTGACAAAGAACACTGTTCATTACTGAAATGCTCTAATTGAGCTGTTAGAATGTCAGAAACAAGCTTTCTGAGCTGAAAACTGCATTTTGTGACAAAGTGCATCAGTGGATAATGAGAAATTCAGTTTTGACAAAGAACACTGTTCATAACTGAAATGCTCTAATTGAGCTGTTAGAATGTCAGAAACAAGTTTTATGAGCTGAGAACTGCAATTTGTGACAAAGTGCATCAGAGGATGATGAGAAATTCAATTTTGACAAAGACAGTTCATCACTGAAATGCTCGAATTGAGCTGTTAGAATGTCAGAAACAAGCTTTCTGAGCTGAAAACTGCATTTTGTGACAAAGTAAATCATTGGATGATGAGAAATTTAGTTTTGACAAAGAACACTGTTCATTACTGAAATGCTGTAATTGAGCTGTTAGAATGTCAGAAACAAGCTTTCTGAGCTGAGAACTGCATTTTGTGAGAAGGTGCATCAGAGGATGATGAGAAGTGTTCATTTCAGATGATTTTGACAAAGAAGACAGTTGTCATTTCTCATCATCAATGAATGATGAGAAATTCAGTTTTGACAAAGAACACTGTTCATTACTGAAATGCTCTAAATGAGCTGTTAGAATGTCAGAAACAAGCTTTCTGAGCTGAAAACTGCATTTTGTGACAAAGGGCATCAGGATGATGAGAAATTCAGTTTTGACAAAGAAGACAGTTCACCACTGAAATGCTCTATTTGAGCTGTTAGAATGTCAGAAACAAGCTTTCTGAGCTGGAAACTGCATTTTGTGAAAAAGTGAATCAGAGGATGATGAGAAATTCAATTTTGACAAAGAAGACAGTTCATCACTGAAATGCTCTAATTGAGGCTGTTAGAATGTCAGAAACAAGCTTTCTGAGATGAAATCTGCATTTTGTGACAAAGTGCATCAGTGGATGATGAGAAATTCAGTTTTGACAAAGAACACTGTTCATTACTGAAATGCTCTAATTGAGCTGTTAGAATGTCAGAAACAAGTTTTATGAGCTGAGAACTGCATTTTGTGACAAAGTGCATCAGAGAATGATGAGAAACTCAGCTTTGACAAAGAACACTGTTCATTACTGAAATGCCCTAAATGAGCTGTTAGAATGTCAGAAACAAGCTTTCTGAGCTGAAAACTGCATTTTGTGACAAAGTGCATCAGAGGATAATGAGAAACTCAGTTTTGACGAAGAACACTGTTCATTACTGAAATGCTCTAATTGAGGTGTTATAATGTCAGAAACAAGCTTTCTGAGCTGAAATCTGCATTTTGTGACAAAGTGCATCAGAGGATGATGAGAAATTCAGTTTTGACAAAGAAGACAGTTCATCGCTGAAATGCTCTAATTGAGCTGTTAGAATGTCAGAAACAAGCTTGCTGAGCTGAAAACTGCATTTTGTGACAAAGTGCATCAGAGGATGATGAGAAATTCAGTTTTGAAAGAAGACATTTCATCACTGAAATGCTCTAATTGAGGCTGTTAGAATGTCATAAACAAGCTTTCTGAGCTGAAAACTGCATTTTGTGACAAAGTGCATCAGATGATGATGAGAAACTTAGTTTTGACAAAGAACACTGTTCATTACTGAAATGCTCCATTTGAGCTGTTAGAATGCCAGAAACAAGCTTTCTGAGCTGAAAACTTCATTTTGTGAGAAAGTGCATCAGAGGATGATGAGAAATTTCAATTTTGAGTAAGAAGACAGTTCATCACTGAAATGCTCTAATTGAGGTGTTAGAATGTCAGAAACAAGCTTTCTGAGCTGAAAACTGCATTTTGTGACAAAGTGCATCAGAGGATGATGAGAAATTCAATTTTGACAAAGAAGACAGTTCATCACTAAAATGCTCTAATTGAGCTGTTAGAATGTCAGAAACAAGCTTTTTGAGCTGAAAACTGCATTTTGTGACAAAGTGCATCAGATGATGATGAGAAACTTAGTTTTGACAAAGAACACTGTTCATTACTGAAATGCTCCATTTGAGCTGTTAGAATGCCAGAAACAAGCTTTCTGAGCTGAAAACTTCATTTTGTGAGAAAGTGCAT
The DNA here is from genome assembly GCF_947034865.1 of Barbatula barbatula. Lineage (NCBI taxonomy): Eukaryota > Metazoa > Chordata > Actinopteri > Cypriniformes > Nemacheilidae > Barbatula > Barbatula barbatula. The sequence continues at coordinate 6,733,332 of NC_136773.1, forward strand.
CAGAGGATGATGAGAAATTCAGTTTTGAGTAAGAAGACAGTTCATCACTGAAATGCTCTAATTGAGGTGTTAGAATGTCAGAAACAAGCTTTCTGAGCTGAAAACTGCATTTTGTGACAAAGTGCATCAGAGGATGATGAGAAATTCAATTTTGACAAAGAAGACAGTTCATCACTAAAATGCTCTAATTGAGCTGTTAGAATGTCAGAAACAAGCTTTCTGAGCTGAAAACTGCATTTTGTGACAAAGTGCATCAGAGGATGATGAGAAATTCAATTTTGACAAAGACAGTTCGTTACTGAAATGCTCTAATTGAGCTGTTAGAATGTCAGAAACAAGCTTTCTGAGCTGAGAACTGCATTTTGTGACAAAGTGCATCAGAGGATGATGAGAAACTCAGTTTTGACAAAGAACACTGATCATTACTGAAATGCTATAAATGAGCTGTTAGAATGTCAGAAACAAGCTTTCTGAGCTGAAAAACTGCATTTTGTGACAAAGGGCATCAGGATGTTGAGAAATTCAGTTTTGACAAAGAACACTGTTCATAACTGAAATGCTCTAATTGAGCTGTTAGAATGTCAGAAACAAGTTTTATGAGCTGAGAACTGCATTTTGTGACAAAGTGCATCAGAGGATGATGAGAAATTCAATTTTGACAAAGAAGACAGTTGATCACTGAAATGCTCTAATTGAGCTGTTAGAATGTCAGAAACAAGCTTTCTGAGCTGAAAACTGCATTTTGTGACAAAGTGCATCAGTGGATAATGAGAAATTCAGTTTTGACAAAGAACACTGTTCATAACTGAAATGCTCTAATTGAGCTGTTAGAATGTCAGAAACAAGTTTTATGAGCTGAGAACTGCATTTTGTGACAAAGTGCATCAGAGGATGATGAGAAATTCAATTTTGACAAAGACAGTTCATCACTGAAATGCTCTAATTGAGCTGTTAGAATGTCAGAAACAAGCTTTCTGAGCTGAGAACTGCATTTTGTGAGAAGGTGCATCAGAGGATGATGAGAAGTGTTCATTTCAGATGATTTTGACAAAGAAGACAGTTGTCATTTCTCATCATCAATGAATGATGAGAAATTCAGTTTTGACAAAGAACACTGTTCATTACTGAAATGCTCTAAATGAGCTGTTAGAATGTCAGAAACAAGCTTTCTGAGCTGAAAACTGCATTTTGTGACAAAGGGCATCAGGATGATGAGAAATTCAGTTTTGACAAAGAAGACAGTTCACCACTGAAATGCTCTAATTGAGCTGTTAGAATGTCAGAAACAAGCTTTCTGAGCTGGAAACTGCATTTTGTGAAAAAGTGAATCAGAGGATGATGAGAAATTCAATTTTGACAAAGAAGACAGTTCATCACTGAAATGCTCTAATTGAGGCTGTTAGAATGTCAGAAACAAGCTTTCTGAGCTGAAATCTGCATTTTGTGACAAAGTGCATCAGTGGATGATGAGAAATTCAGTTTTGACAAAGAACACTGTTCATTACTGAAATGCTCTAATTGAGCTGTTAGAATGTCAGAAACAAGTTTTATGAGCTGAGAACTGCATTTTGTGACAAAGTGCATCAGAGAATGATGAGAAACTCAGCTTTGACAAAGAACACTGTTCATTACTGAAATGCCCTAAATGAGCTGTTAGAATGTCAGAAACAAGCTTTCTGAGCTGAAAACTGCATTTTGTGACAAAGTGCATCAGAGGATAATGAGAAACTCAGTTTTGACGAAGAACACTGTTCATTACTGAAATGCTCTAATTGAGGTGTTAGAATGTCAGAAACAAGCTTTCTGCGCTGAAATCTGCATTTTGTGACAAAGTGCATCAGAGGATGATGAGAAATTCAGTTTTGACAAAGAAGACAGTTCATCGCTGAAATGCTCTAATTGAGCTGTTAGAATGTCAGAAACAAGCTTGCTGAGCTGAAAACTGCATTTTGTGACAAAGTGCATCAGAGGATGATGAGAAATTCAGTTTTGAAAGAAGACATTTCATCACTGAAATGCTCTAATTGAGGCTGTTAGAATGTCAGAAACAAGCTTTCTGAGCTGAAAACTGCATTTTGTGACAAAGTGCATCAGTGGATGATGAGAAATTCAGTTTTGACAAAGAATACTGTTCATCACTGAAATGCTCTAATTGAGCTGTTAGAATGTCATAAACAAGCTTTCTGAGCTGAAAACTGCATTTTGTGACAAAGTGCATCAGATGATGATGAGAAACTTAGTTTTGACAAAGAACACTGTTCATTACTGAAATGCTCCATTTGAGCTGTTAGAATGCCAGAAACAAGCTTTCTGAGCTGAAAACTTCATTTTGTGAGAAAGTGCATCAGAGGATGATGAGAAATTCAGTTTTGAGTAAGAAGACAGTTCATCACTGAAATGCTCTAATTGAGGTGTTAGAATGTCAGAAACAAGCTTTCTGAGCTGAAAACTGCATTTTGTGACAAAGGGCATCAGGATGTTGAGAAATTCAGTTTTGACAAAGAACACTGTTCATAAATGAAATGCTCTAATTGAGCTGTTAGAATGTCAGAAACAAGTTTTATGAGCTGAGAACTGCATTTTGTGACAAAGTGCATCAGAGGATGATGAGAAATTCAATTTTGACAAAGAAGACAGTTGATCACTGAAATGCTCTAATTGAGCTGTTAGAATGTCAGAAACAAGCTTTCTGAGCTGAAAACTGCATTTTGTGACAAAGTGCATCAGTGGATAATGAGAAATTCAGTTTTGACAAAGAACACTGTTCATAACTGAAATGCTCTAATTGAGCAATTAGAATGTCAGAAACAAGTTTTATGAGCTGAGAACTGCATTTTGTGACAAAGTGCATCAGAGGATGATGAGAAATTCAATTTTGACAAAGAAGACAGTTCATCACTGAAATGCTCGAATTGAGCTGTTAGAATGTCAGAAACAAGCTTTCTGAGCTGAAAACTGCATTTTGTGACAAAGTAAATCATTGGATGATGAGAAATTCAGTTTTGACAAAGAACACTGTTCATTACTGAAATGCTCTAATTGAGCTGTTAGAATGACAGAAACAAGCTTTCTGAGCTGAGAACTGCATTTTGTGAGAAGGTGCATCAGAGGATGATGAGAAGTGTTCATTTCAGATGATTTTGACAAAGAAGACAGTTGTCATTTCTCATCATCAATGAATGATGAGAAATTCAGTTTTGACAAAGAACACTGTTCATTACTGAAATGCTCTAAATGAGCTGTTAGAATGTCAGAAACAAGCTTTCTGAGCTGAAAACTGCATTTTGTGACAAAGGGCATCAGGATGATGAGAAATTCAGTTTTGACAAAGAAGACAGTTCACCACTGAAATGCTCTAATTGAGCTGTTAGAATGTCAGAAACAAGCTTTCTGAGCTGGAAACTGCATTTTGTGAAAAAGTGAATCAGAGGATGATGAGAAATTCAATTTTGACAAAGAAGACAGTTCATCACTGAAATGCTCTAATTGAGGCTGTTAGAATGTCAGAAACAAGCTTTCTGAGCTGAAATCTGCATTTTGTGACAAAGTGCATCAGTGGATGATGAGAAATTCAGTTTTGACAAAGAACACTGTTCATTACTGAAATGCTCTAATTGAGCTGTTAGAATGTCAGAAACAAGTTTTATGAGCTGAGAACTGCATTTTGTGACAAAGTGCATCAGAGAATGATGAGAAACTCAGCTTTGACAAAGAACACTGTTCATTACTGAAATGCCCTAAATGAGCTGTTAGAATGTCAGAAACAAGCTTTCTGAGCTGAAAACTGCATTTTGTGACAAAGTGCATCAGAGGATAATGAGAAACTCAGTTTTGACGAAGAACACTGTTCATTACTGAAATGCTCTAATTGAGGTGTTAGAATGTCAGAAACAAGCTTTCTGAGCTGAAATCTGCATTTTGTGACAAAGTGCATCAGAGGATGATGAGAAATTCAGTTTTGAGTAAGAAGACAGTTCATCGCTGAAATGCTCTAATTGAGCTGTTAGAATGTCAGAAACAAGCTTTCTGAGCTGAAAACTGCATTTTGTGACAAAGTGCATCAGAGGATGATGAGAAATTCAATTTTGACAAAGAAGACAGTTCATCACTGAAATGCTCTAATTGAGGCTGTTAGAATGTCAGAAACAAGCTTTCTGAGCTAAAAACTGCATTTTGTGACAAAGTGCATCAGTGGATGATGAGAAATTCAGTTTTGACAAAGAACACTGTTCATTACTGAAATGCTCTAATTGAGCTGTTAGAATGTCAGAAACAAGCTTTCTGAGCTGAGAACTGCATTTTGTGACAAAGGGCATCAGGATGATGAGAAATTCAGTTTTGACAAAGAAGACAGTTCATCACTGAAATGCTCTAATTGAGCTGTTAGAATGTCAGAAACAAGCTTTCTGAGCTGAAAACTGCATTTTGTGACAAAGTGCATCAGAGGATGATGAGCATTTCAGTTTTGACAAAGAACACTGTTCATTACTGAAATGCTCTAAATGAGCTGTTAGAATGTCAGAAACAAGCTTTCTGAGCTGAAAACTGCATTTTGTGACAAAGCGCATCAGAGGCTGATGAGAAACTCAGTTTTGACAAAGAACACTGTTCATTACTGAAATGCTCTAAATGAGCTGTTTGAATGTCAGAAACAAGCTTTCTGAGCTGAAAACTGCATTTTGTGACAAAGTGCATCAGAGGATGATGAGAAACTCAGTTTTGACAAAGAACACTGTTCATTACTCAAATGCTCTAATTGAGCTGTTAGAATGTCAGAAACAAGCTTTCTGAGCTGAAAACTGCATTTTGTGACAAAGTGCATCAGAGGATGATGAGAAACTAAGTTTTGACAAAGAACACTGTTCATTACTGAAATGCTCTAATTGAGCTGTTAGAATGTCAGAAACAAGCTTTCTGAGCTGAAAACTGCATTTTTTTGACAAAGTAAATCATTGGATGATGAGAAATTCAGTTTTGACAAAGAACACTGTTCATTACTGAAATGCTCTAATTGAGCTGTTAGAATTTCAGAAACAAGCTTTCTGAGCTGAGAACTGCATTTTGTGACAAAGTGCATCAGAGGATGATGAGAAATTCAGTTTTGACAAAGAAAACTGTTCATTACTGAAATGCTATAAATGAGCTGTTAGAATGTCAGAAACAAGCTTTCTGAGCTGAAAAACTGCATTTTGTGACAAAGGGCATCAGGATGATGAGAAATTCAGTTTTGACAAAGAAGACAGTTCATCACTGAAATGCTCTAATTGAGCTGTTAGAATGTCAGAAACAAGCTTTCTGAGCTGGAAACTGCATTTTGTGACAAAGTGCATCAGAGGATGATGAGAAATTCAATTTTGACGAAGAAGACAGTTCATCACTGAAATGCTCTAATTGAGGCTGTTAGAATGTCAGAAACAAGCTTTCTGGGCTGAAAACTGCATTTTGTGACAAAGTGCATCAGAGGATGATGAGAAATTCAGTTTTGACAAAGAACACTGTTCATTACTGAAATGCTCAAAATGAGCTGTTAGAATGTCAGAAACAAGCTTTCTGAGCTGAGAACTGCATTTTGTGACAAAGTGCATCAGAGGATGATGGGAAACTCAGTTTTGACAAAGAACACTGTTCATTACTGAAATGCTCTAATTGAGCTGTTAGAATGTCAGAAACAAGCTTTCTGAGCTGAAAACTGCATTTTGTGACAAAGTGCATCAGAGGATGATGGGAAACTCAGTTTTGACAAAGAACACTGTTCATTACTGAAATGCTCTAATTGAGCTGTTAGAATGTCAGAAACAAGCTTTCTGAGCTGAAAACTGCATTTTGTGACAAAGTGCATCAGAGGATGATGAGAAATTCAGTTTTGACAAAGAATACAGTTCATCACTGAAATGCTCTAAATTGAGCTGTTAGAATGTCAGAAACAAGCTTTCTGAGCTGAGAACTGCATTTTGTGACAAACTGCATCAGAGGATGATGAGAAACTCAGTTTCGACAAAGATCACTGTTCATTACTGAAATGCTCTAATTGAGCTGTTAGAATGTCAGAAACAAGCTTTCTGAGCTGAGAACTGCATTTTGTGAGAAGGTGCATCAGAGGATGATGAGAAGTGTTCATTTCAGATGATTTTGACAAAGAAGACAGTTGTCATTTCTCATCATCAATGAATGATGAGAAATTCAGTTTTGACAAAGAACACTGTTCATTACTGAAATGCTCTAAATGAGCTGTTAGAATGTCAGAAACAAGCTTTCTGAGCTGAAAACTGCATTTTGTGACAAAGGGCATCAGGATGATGAGAAATTCAGTTTTGACAAAGAAGACAGTTCACCACTGAAATGCTCTAATTGAGCTGTTAGAATGTCAGAAACAAGCTTTCTGAGCTGGAAACTGCATTTTGTGACAAAGTGCATCAGAGGATGATGAGAAATTCAGTTTTGACAAAGAACAATGTTCATTACTGAAATGCTCTAAATGAGCTGTTAGAATGTCAGAAACAAGCTTTCTGAGCTGAGAACTGCATTTTGTGAGAAAGTGCATCAGAGGATGATGAGAAATTCAGTATTGAATAAGAAGACAGTTCATCACTGAAATGCTCTAATTGAGGTGTTAGAATGTCAGAAACAAGCTTTCTGAGCTGAAAACTGCATTTTGTGACAAAGTGCATCAGAGGATGATGAGAAATTCAGTTTTGACAAAGAACACTGTTCATTATTGAAATGCTCTAAATGAGCTGTTAGAATGTCAGAAACAAGCTTTCTGAGCTGAGAACTGCATTTTGTGACAAAGTGCATCAGAGGATGATGAGAAACTCAGTTTTGACAAAGAACACTGTTCATTACTGAAATGCTCTAATTGAGCTGTTAGAATGTCAGAAACAAGCTGTCTGAGCTGAAAACTGCATTTTGTGACAAAGTGCATCAGAGGATGATGAGAAACTCAGTTTTGACAAAGAACACTGTTCATTACTGAAGTGCTCTAAATGAGCTGTTAGAATGTCAGAAACAAGCTTTCTGAGCTGAAAACTGCATTTTGTGACAAAGTGCATCAGAGGATGATGAGAAACTCAGTTTTGACAAAGAACACTGTTCATTACTTAAATGCTCTAATTGAGCTGTTAGAATGACAGAAACAAGCTTTCTGAGCTGAAAACTGCATTTTGTGACAAAGTTCATCAGAGGATGATGAGAAATTCAGTTTTGACAAAGAACAATGTTCATTACTGAAATGCTCTAAATGAGCTGTTAGAATGTCAGAAACAAGCTTTCTGAGCTGAGAACTGCATTTTGTGACAAAGTGCATCAGAGGATGATGAGAAACTCAGTTTTGACAAAGAACACTGTTCATTACTGAAATGCTCTAAAAGAGCTGTTAGAATGTCAGAAACAAGCTTTCTGAGCTGAGAACTGCATTTTGTGACAAAGTGCATCAGAGGATGATGAGAAACTCAGTTTTGACAAAGAACACTGTTCATTACTGAAATGCTCTAATTGAGCTGTTAGAATGTCAGAAACAAGCTTTCTGAGCTGAAAACTGCATTTTGTGACAAAGTGCATCAGAGGATGATGAGAAACTCAGTTTTGACAAAGAACACTGTTCATTACTGAAGTGCTCTAAATGAGCTGTTAGAATGTCAGAAACAAGCTTTCTGAGCTGAAAACTGCATTTTGTGACAAAGTGCATCAGAGGATGATGAGAAACTCAGTTTTGACAAAGAACACTGTTCATTACTTAAATGCTCTAATTGAGCTGTTAGAATGACAGAAACAAGCTTTCTGAGCTGAAAACTGCATTTTGTGACAAAGTGCATCAGAGGATGATGAGAAATTCAGTTTTGACAAAGAACAATGTTCATTACTGAAATGCTCTAAATGAGCTGTTAGAATGTCAGAAACAAGCTTTCTGAGCTGAGAACTGCATTTTGTGACAAAGTGCATCAGAGGATGATGAGAAACTCAGTTTTGACAAAGAACACTGTTCATTACTGAAATGCTCTAAATGAGCTGTTAGAATGTCAGAAACAAGCTTTCTGAGCTGAAAACTGCATTTTGTGACAAAGTGCATCAGAGGCTGATGAGAAACTCAGTTTTGACAAAGAACACTGTTCATTACTGAAATGCTCTAATTGAGCTGTTAGAATGTCAGAAACAAGCTTTCTGAGCTGAGAACTGCATTTTGTGAAAAAGGGCATCAGGATGATGAGAAATTCAGTTTTGACAAAGAACACTGTTCATTACTGAAATGCTCTAATTGAGCTGTTAGAATGTCAGAAACAAGCTTTCTGAGCTGAGAACTGCATTTTGTGACAAAGGGCATCAGGATGATGAGAAATTCAGTTTTGACAAAGAACACTGTTCATTACTGAAATGCTCTAATTGAGCTGTTAGAATGTCAGAAACAAGCTTTCTGAGCTGAAAACTGCATTTTGTGACAAAGTGCATCAGAGGATGATGAGAAATTCAGTTTTGACAAAGAACACTGTTCATTACTGAAATGCTCTAAATGAGCTGTTAGAATGTCAGAAACAAGCTTTCTGAGCTGAGATCTGCATTTTGTGACAAAGTGCATCAGAGGATGATGAGAAACTCAGTTTTGACAAAGAACACTGTTCATTACTGAAATGCTCTAAATGAGCTGTTAGAATGTCAGAAACAAGCTTTCTGAGCTGAAAACTGCATTTTGTGACAAAGTGCATCAGAGGATGATGAGAAACTCAGTTTTGACAAAGAACACTGTTCATTACTGAAATGCTCTAATTGAGCTGTTAGAATGTCAGAAACAAGCTTTCTGAGCTGAAAACTGCATTTTGTGACAAAGTGCATCAAAGGATGATGAGAAACTCAGTTTTGACAAAGAACACTGTTCATTACTGAAATGCTCTAATTGAGCTGTTAGAATGTCAGAAACAAGCTTTCTGAGCTGAAAACTGCATTTTGTGACAAAGTGCATCAGAGGATGATGAGAAATTCAGTTTTGACAAAGAATACAGTTCATCACTGAAATGCTCTAATTGAGCTGTTAGAATGTCAGAAACAAGCTTTCTGAGCTGAAAACTGCATTTTTTTGACAAAGTAAATCATTGGATGATGAGAAATTCAGTTTTGACAAAGAACACTGTTCATTACTGAAATGCTCTAATTGAGCTGTTAGAATGTCAGAAACAAGCTTTCTGAGCTGAGAACTGCATTTTGTGACAAAGTGCATCAGAGGATGATGAGAAACTCAGTTTTGACAAAGAACACTGTTCATTACTGAAATGCTCTAATTGAGCTGTTAGAATGTCAGAAACAAGCTTTCAGAGCTGAAAACTGCATTTTGTGACAAAGTGCAACAGAGGATGATGAGAAATTCAGTTTTGACAAAGAATACAGTTCATCACTGAAATGCTCTAATTGAGCTGTTAGAATGTCAGAAACAAGCTTTCTGAGCTGAAAACTGCATTTTGTGACAAAGTGCATCAGAGGATGATGAGAAACTCAGTTTTGACAAAGAACACTGTCCATTACTGAAATGCTCCAATTGAGCTGTTAGAATGTCATAAACAAGCTTTCTGAGCTGAGAACTGCATTTTGTGAGAAAGTGCATCAGAGGATGATGAGAAATTCAGTATTGAATAAGAAGACAGTTAATCAGTGAAATGCTCTAATTGAGGTGTTAGAATGTCAGAAACAAGCTTTCTGAGCTGAAAACTGCATTTTGTGACAAAGTGCATCAGAGGATGATGAGAAATTCAGTTTTGACAAAGAACACTGTTCATTAGTGAAATGCTCTAAATGAGCTGTTAGAATGTCAGAAACAAGCTTTCTGAGCTGAGAACTGCATTTTGTGACAAAGTGCATCAGAGGATGATGAGAAACTCAGTTTTGACAAAGAACACTGTTCATTACTGAAATGCTCTAATTGAGCTGAAAGAATGTCAGAAACAAGCTTTCTGAGCTGAAAACTGCATTTTGTGACAAAGTGCATCAGAGGATGATGAGAAACTCAGTTTTGACAAAGAACACTGTTCATTACTGAAGTGCTCTAAATGAGCTGTTAGAATGTCAGAAACAAGCTTTCTGAGCTGAAAACTGCATTTTGTGACAAAGTGCATCAGAGGATGATGAGAAACTCAGTTTTGACAAAGAACACTGTTCATTACTGAAATGCTCTAATTGAGCTGTTAGAATGTCAAAAACAAGCTTTCTGAGCTGAAAACTGCATTTTGTGACTAAGTGCATCAGAGGATGATGAGAAACTCAGTTTTGACAAAGGACACTGTTCATTACTGAAATGCTCTAAATGAGCTGTTAGAATGTCAAAAACAAGCTTTCTGAGCTGAAAACTGCATTTTGTGACAAAGTGCATCAGAGGATGATGAGAAATTCAGTTTTGACAAAGAACAATGTTCATTACTGAAATGCTCTAAATGAGCTGTTAGAATGTCAGAAACAAGCTTTCTGAGCTGAGAACTGCATTTTGTGACAAAGTGCATCAGAGGATGATGAGAAACTCAGTTTTGACAAAGAACACTGTTCATTACTGAAATGCTCTAAATGAGCTGTTAGAATGTCAGAAACAAGCTTTCTGAGCTGAAAACTGCATTTTGTGACAAAGTGCATCAGAGGCTGATGAGAAACTCAGTTTTGACAAAGAACACTGTTCATTACTGAAATGCTCTAAATGAGCTGTTAGAATGTCAGAAACAAGCTTTCTGAGCTGAAAACTGCATTTTGTGACAAAGTGCATCAGAGGATGATGAGAAACTCAGTTTTGACAAAGAAAACTGTTCATTACTGAAATGCTCTAATTGAGCTTTTAGAATGTCAGAAACAAGCTTTCTGAGCTGAAAACTGCATTTTGTGACAAAGTGCATCAGTGGATGATGAGAAACTCAGTTTTGACAAAGAACACTGTTCATTACTGAAATGCTCTAAATGAGCTGTTTGAATGTCAGAAACAAGCTTTCTGAGCTGAAAACTGCATTTTGTGACAAAGTGCATCAGAGGATGATGAGAAACTCAGTTTTGACAAAGAACACTGTTCATTACTGAAATGCTCTAATTGAGCTGTTAGAATGTCAGAAACAAGCTTTCTGAGCTGAAAACTGCATTTTGTGACAAAGTGCATCAGAGGATGATGAGAAATTCAGTTTTGACAAAGAATACTGTTCATTACTGACATGCTCTAATTGAGCTGTTAGAATGTCAGAAACAAGCTTTCTGAGCTGAAAACTGCATTTTGTGACAAAGTGCAACAGAGGATGATGAGAAATTCAGTTTTGACAAAGAACACTGTTCATTACTGAAATGCTCTAATTGAGCTGTTAGAATGTCAGAAACAAGCTTTCTGAGCTGAAAACTGCATTTTGTGACAAAGTGCATCAGAGGATGATGAGAAACTCAGTTTTGACAAAGAACACTGTTCATTACTGAAATGCTCTAAATGAGCTGTTAGAATGTCAGAAACAAGCTTTCTTGAGCTGAAAACTGCATTTTGTGACTAAGTGCATCAGAGGATGATGAGAAACTCAGTTTTGACAAAGAACACTGTTCATTACTTAAATGCTCTAATTGAGCTGTTAGAATGTCAGAAACAAGCTTTCTGAGCTGAAAACTGCATTTTGTGACAAAGTGCATCAGAGGATGATGAGAAATTCAGTTTTGACAAAGAACACTGTTCATTACTGAAATGCTATAAATGAGCTGTTAGAATGTCAGAAACAAGCTTTCTGAGCTGAAAAACTGCATTTTGTGACAAAGTGCATCAGAGGATGATGAGAAATTCAATTTTGACAAAGAAGACAGTTCATCACTGAAATGCTCTAATTGAGGCTGTTAGAATGTCAGAAACAAGCTTTCTGAGCTGAAAACTGCATTTTGTGACAAAGTGCATCAGTGGATGATGAGAAACTCAGTTTTGACAAAGAACACTGTTCATTACTGAAATTCTCTAATTGAGCTGTTAGAATGTCAGAAACAAGCTTTCTGAGCTGAGAACTGCATTTTGTGACAAAGTGCATCAGAGGATGATGAGAAACTCAGTTTTGACAAAGAATACAGTTCATCACTGAAATGCTCTAAATTGAGCTGTTAGAATGTCAGAAACAAGCTTTCTGAGCTGAAAACTGAATTTTTTTGACAAAGTGCATCATTGGATGATGAGAAATTCAGTTTTGACAAAGAACACTGTTCATTACTGAAATGCTCCAATTGAGCTGTTAGAATGTCAGAAACAAGCTTTCTGAGCTGAGAACTGCATTTTGTGAGAAAGTGCATCAGAGGATGATGAGAATTTCAGTTTTGATAAAGAACACTGTTCATTACTGAAATGCTCTAAATGAGCTGTTAGAATGTCAGAAACAAGCTTTCTGAGCTGAAAACTGCATTTTGTGACAAAGTGCATCAGAGGCTGATGAGAAACTCAGTTTTGACAAAGAACACTGTTCATTACTGAAATGCTCTAAATGAGCTGTTTGAATGTCAGAAACAAGCTTTCTGAGCTGAAAACTGCATTTTGTGACAAAGTGCATCAGAGGATGATGAGAAACTCAGTTTTGACAAAGAACACTGTTCATTACTGAAATGCTCTAATTGAGCTGTTAGAATTTCAGAAACAAGCTTTCTGAGCTGAAAACTGCATTTTGTGACAAAGTGCATCAGAGGATGATGAGAAACTCAGTTTTGACAAAGAACACTGTTCATTACTGAAATGCTCTAATTGAGCTGTTAGAATGTCAGAAACAAGCTTTCTGAGCTGAGAACTGCATTTTGTGACAAAGGGCATCAGGATGATGAGAAATTCAGTTTTGACAAAGAAGACAGTTCATCACTGAAATGCTCTAATTGAGCTGTTAGAATGTCAGAAACAAGCTTTCTGAGCTGAAAACTGCATTTTGTGACAAAGTGCATCAGAGGATGATGAGCATTTCAGTTTTGACAAAGAACACTGTTCATTACTGAAATGCTCTAAATGAGCTGTTAGAATGTCAGAAACAAGCTTTCTGAGCTGAAAACTGCATTTTGTGACAAAGTGCATCAGAGGATGATGAGAAACTCAGTTTTGACAAAGAACACTGTTCATTACTGAAATGCTCTAATTGAGCTGTTAGAATGTCAGAAACAAGCTTTCTGAGCTGAAAACTGCATTTTGTGACAAAGTGCATCAGAGGATGATGAGAAACTAAGTTTTGACAAAGAACACTGTTCATTACTGAAATGCTCTAATTGAGCTGTTAGAATGTCAGAAACAAGCTTTCTGAGCTGAAAACTGCATTTTTTTGACAAAGTAAATCATTGGATGATGAGAAATTCAGTTTTGACAAAGAACACTGTTCATTACTGAAATGCTCTAATTGAGCTGTTAGAATTTCAGAAACAAGCTTTCTGAGCTGAGAACTGCATTTTGTGACAAAGTGCATCAGAGGATGATGAGAAATTCAGTTTTGACAAAGAACACTGTTCATTACTGAAATGCTATAAATGAGCTGTTAGAATGTCAGAAACAAGCTTTCTGAGCTGAAAAACTGCATTTTGTGACAAAGGGCATCAGGATGATGAGAAATTCAGTTTTGACAAATAAGACAGTTCATCACTGAAATGCTCTAATTGAGCTGTTAGAATGTCAGAAACAAGCTTTCTGAGCTGGAAACTGCATTTTGTGACAAAGTGCATCAGAGGATGATGAGAAATTCAATTTTGACAAAGAAGACAGTTCATCACTGAAATGCTCTAATTGAGGCTGTTAGAATGTCAGAAACAAGCTTTCTGAGCTGAAAACTGCATTTTGTGACAAAGTGCATCAGAGGATGATGAGAAATTCAGTTTTGACAAAGAACACTGTTCATTACTGAAATGCTCTAAATGAGCTGTTAGAATGTCAGAAACAAGCTTTCTGAGCTGAGAACTGCATTTTGTGACAAAGTGCATCAGAGGATGATGAGAAACTCAGTTTTGACAAAGAACACTGTTCATTACTGAAATGCTCTAATTGAGCTGTTAGAATGTCAGAAACAAGCTTTCTGAGCTGAAAACTGCATTTTGTGACAAAGTGCATCAGAGGATGATGAGAAATTCAGTTTTGACAAAGAACACTGTTCATTACTGAAATGCTCTAATTGAGCTGTTAGAATGTCAGAAACAAGCTTTCTGAGCTGAAAACTGCATTTTGTGACAAAGTGCATCAGAGGATGATGAGAAACTCAGTTTTGACAAAGAACACTGTTCATTACTGAAATGCTCTAATTGAGCTGTTAGAATGTCAGAAACAAGCTTTCTGAGCTGAAAACTGCATTTTGTGACAAAGTGCATCAGAGGATGATGAGAAATTCAGTTTTGACAAAGAATACAGTTCATCACTGAAATGCTCTAAATTGAGCTGTTAGAATGTCAGAAACAAGCTTTCTGAGCTGAAAACTGAATTTTTTTGACAAAGTGCATCATTGGATGATGAGAAATTCAGTTTTGACAAACAACACTGTTCATTACTGAAATGCTCCAATTGAGCTGTTAGAATGTCAGAAACAAGCTTTCTGAGCTGAGAACTGCATTTTGTGAGAAAGTGCATCAGAGGATGATGAGAAATTCAGTATTGAATAAGAAGACAGTTAATCAGTGAAATGCTCTAATTGAGGTGTTAGAATGTCAAAAACAAGCTTTCTGAGCTGAAAACTGCATTTTGTGACAAAGTGCATCAGAGGATGATGAGAAATTCAGTTTTGACAAAGAACAATGTTCATTACTGAAATGCTCTAAATGAGCTGTTAGAATGTCAGAAACAAGCTTTCTGAGCTGAGAACTGCATTTTGTGACAAAGTGCATCAGAGGATGATGAGAAACTCAGTTTTGACAAAGAACACTGTTCATTACTGAAATGCTCTAAATGAGCTGTTAGAATGTCAGAAACAAGCTTTCTGAGCTGAAAACTGCATTTTGTGACAAAGTGCATCAGAGGCTGATGAGAAACTCAGTTTTGACAAAGAACACTGTTCATTACTGAAATGCTCTAAATGAGCTGTTAGAATGTCAGAAACAAGCTTTCTGAGCTGAAAACTGCATTTTGTGACAAAGTGCATCAGAGGATGATGAGAAACTCAGTTTTGACAAAGAAAACTGTTCATTACTGAAATGCTCTAATTGAGCTTTTAGAATGTCAGAAACAAGCTTTCTGAGCTGAAAACTGCATTTTGTGACAAAGTGCATCAGTGGATGATGAGAAACTCAGTTTTGACAAAGAACACTGTTCATTACTGAAATGCTCTAAATGAGCTGTTTGAATGTCAGAAACAAGCTTTCTGAGCTGAAAACTGCATTTTGTGACAAAGTGCATCAGAGGATGATGAGAAACTCAGTTTTGACAAAGAACACTGTTCATTACTGAAATGCTCTAATTGAGCTGTTAGAATGTCAGAAACAAGCTTTCTGAGCTGAAAACTGCATTTTGTGACAAAGTGCATCAGAGGATGATGAGAAATTCAGTTTTGACAAAGAATACTGTTCATTACTGACATGCTCTAATTGAGCTGTTAGAATGTCAGAAACAAGCTTTCTGAGCTGAAAACTGCATTTTGTGACAAAGTGCAACAGAGGATGATGAGAAATTCAGTTTTGACAAAGAACACTGTTCATTACTGAAATGCTCTAATTGAGCTGTTAGAATGTCAGAAACAAGCTTTCTGAGCTGAAAACTGCATTTTGTGACAAAGTGCATCAGAGGATGATGAGAAACTCAGTTTTGACAAAGAACACTGTTCATTACTGAAATGCTCTAAATGAGCTGTTAGAATGTCAGAAACAAGCTTTCTTGAGCTGAAAACTGCATTTTGTGACTAAGTGCATCAGAGGATGATGAGAAACTCAGTTTTGACAAAGAACACTGTTCATTACTTAAATGCTCTAATTGAGCTGTTAGAATGTCAGAAACAAGCTTTCTGAGCTGAAAACTGCATTTTGTGACAAAGTGCATCAGAGGATGATGAGAAATTCAGTTTTGACAAAGAACACTGTTCATTACTGAAATGCTATAAATGAGCTGTTAGAATGTCAGAAACAAGCTTTCTGAGCTGAAAAACTGCATTTTGTGACAAAGTGCATCAGAGGATGATGAGAAATTCAATTTTGACAAAGAAGACAGTTCATCACTGAAATGCTCTAATTGAGGCTGTTAGAATGTCAGAAACAAGCTTTCTGAGCTGAAAACTGCATTTTGTGACAAAGTGCATCAGTGGATGATGAGAAACTCAGTTTTGACAAAGAACACTGTTCATTACTGAAATTCTCTAATTGAGCTGTTAGAATGTCAGAAACAAGCTTTCTGAGCTGAGAACTGCATTTTGTGACAAAGTGCATCAGAGGATGATGAGAAACTCAGTTTTGACAAAGAATACAGTTCATCACTGAAATGCTCTAAATTGAGCTGTTAGAATGTCAGAAACAAGCTTTCTGAGCTGAAAACTGAATTTTTTTGACAAAGTGCATCATTGGATGATGAGAAATTCAGTTTTGACAAAGAACACTGTTCATTACTGAAATGCTCCAATTGAGCTGTTAGAATGTCAGAAACAAGCTTTCTGAGCTGAGAACTGCATTTTGTGAGAAAGTGCATCAGAGGATGATGAGAATTTCAGTTTTGACAAAGAACACTGTTCATTACTGAAATGCTCTAAATGAGCTGTTAGAATGTCAGAAACAAGCTTTCTGAGCTGAAAACTGCATTTTGTGACAAAGTGCATCAGAGGCTGATGAGAAACTCAGTTTTGACAAAGAACACTGTTCATTACTGAAATGCTCTAAATGAGCTGTTTGAATGTCAGAAACAAGCTTTCTGAGCTGAAAACTGCATTTTGTGACAAAGTGCATCAGAGGATGATGAGAAACTCAGTTTTGACAAAGAACACTGTTCATTACTGAAATGCTCTAATTGAGCTGTTAGAATTTCAGAAACAAGCTTTCTGAGCTGAAAACTGCATTTTGTGACAAAGTGCATCAGAGGATGATGAGAAACTCAGTTTTGACAAAGAACACTGTTCATTACTGAAATGCTCTAATTGAGCTGTTAGAATGTCAGAAACAAGCTTTCTGAGCTGAAAACTGCATTTTTTTGACAAAGTAAATCATTGGATGATGAGAAATTCAGTTTTGACAAAGAACACTGTTCATTACTGAAATGCTCTAATTGAGCTGTTAGAATTTCAGAAACAAGCTTTCTGAGCTGAGAACTGCATTTTGTGACAAAGTGCATCAGAGGATGATGAGAAATTCAGTTTTGACAAAGAACACTGTTCATTACTGAAATGCTATAAATGAGCTGTTAGAATGTCAGAAACAAGCTTTCTGAGCTGAAAAACTGCATTTTGTGACAAAGTGCATCAGAGGATGATGAGAAATTCAATTTTGACAAAGAAGACAGTTCATCACTGAAATGCTCTAATTGAGGCTGTTAGAATGTCAGAAACAAGCTTTCTGAGCTGAAAACTGCATTTTGTGACAAAGTGCATCAGTGGATGATGAGAAACTCAGTTTTGACAAAGAACACTGTTCATTACTGAAATGCTCTAATTGAGCTGTTAGAATGTCAGAAACAAGCTTTCTGAGCTGAAAACTGCATTTTGTGACAAAGTGCATCAGAGGATGATGAGAAATTCAGTTTTGACAAAGAAGACTGTTCATTACTGAAATGCTCTAAATGAGCTGTTAGAATGTCAGAAACAAGCTTTCTGAGCTGAAAACTGCATTTTGTGACAAAGTGCATCAGAGGATGATGAGAAACTCAGTTTTGACAAAGAACACTGTTCATTACTGAAATTCTCTAATTGAGCTGTTAGAATGTCAGAAACAAGCTTTCTGAGCTGAAAACTGCATTTTTTTTGACAAAGTAAATCATTGGATGATGAGAAATTCAGTTTTGACAAAGAACACTGTTCATTACTAAAATGCTCTAATTGAGCTGTTAGAATTTCAGAAAAAAGCTTTCTGAGCTGAGAACTGCATTTTGTGACAAAGTGCATCAGAGGATGATGAGAAATTCAATTTTGACAAAGAAGACAGTTCATCACTGAAATGCTCTAATTGAGGCTGTTAGAATGTCAGAAACAAGCTTTCTGAGCTGAAAACTGCATTTTGTGACAAAGTGCATCAGAGGATGATGAGAAATTCAGTTTTGACAAAGAATACAGTTCATCACTGAAATGCTCTAAATGAGCTGTTAGAATGTCAGAAACAAGCTTTCTGAGCTGAAAACTTCATTTTGTGACAAAGTGCATAAGAGGATGATGAGAAACTCAGTTTTGACAAAGAACACTGTTCATTACTGAAATGCTCCAATTGAGCTGTTAGAATGTCAGAAACAAGCTTTCTGAGCTGAGAACTGCATTTTGTGAGAAAATGCATCAGAGGATGATGAGAAATTCAGTTTTGACAAAGAATACAGTTCATCACTGAAATACTCTAAATTGAGCTGTTAGAATGTCAGAAACAAGCTTTCTGAGCTGAAAACTGCATTTTGTGACAAAGTGCATCAGAGGATGATGAGAAACTCAGTTTTGACAAAGAACACTGTTCATTACTAAAATGCTCTAATTGAGCTGTTAGAATGTCAGAAACAAGCTTTCTGAGCTGAAAACTGCATTTTGTGACAAAGGGCATCAGAGGATGATGAGAAATTCAGTTTTGACAAAGAACACTGTTCATTACTGAAATGCTATAAATGAGATGTTAGAATCTCAGAAACAAGCTTTCTGAGCTGAAAAACTGCATTTTGTGACAAAGGGCATCAGGATGATGAGAAATTCAGTTTTGACAAAGAAGACAGTTCATCACTGAAATGCTCTAAATGAGCTGTTAGAATGTCAGAAACAAGCTTTCTGAGCTGGAAACTGCATTTTGTGACAAAGTGCATCAGAGGATGATGAGAAATTCAATTTTGACAAAGAAGACAGTTCATCACTGAAATGCTCTAATTGAGGCTGTTAGAATGTCAGAAACAAGCTTTCTGAGCAAAAAAATGCATTTTGTGACAAAGTGCATCAGTGGATGATTAGAAATTCAGTTTTGACAAAGAACACTGTTCATTACTGAAATGCTCCAATTGAGCTGTTAGAATGTCAGAAACAAGCTTTCTGAGCTGAGAACTGAATTTGTGAGAAAGTGCATCAGAGGATGATGAGAAATTCAGTATTGAGTAAGAAGACAGTTCATCACTGAAATGCTCTAATTGAGGTGTTAGAATGTCAGAAACAAGCTTTCTGAGCTGAGAACTGCATTTTGTGACAAAGTGCATCAGAGGATGATGAGAAACTCAGTTTTGACAAAGAACACTGTTCATTACTGAAATGCTCTAATTGAGCTGTTAGAATGTCAGAAACAAGCTTTCTGATCTGAAAACTGCATTTTGTGACAAAGTGCATCAGAGGATGATGAGAAACTCAGTTTTGACAAAGAACACTGTTCATTACTGAAATGCTCTAATTGAGCTGTTAGAATGTCAGAAACAAGCTTTCTGAGCTGAAAACTGCATTTTTTTGACAAAGTAAATCATTGGATGATGAGAAATTCAGTTTTGACACAGAACACTGTTCATTACTGAAATGCTCTAATTGAGCTGTTAGAATTTCAGAAAAAAGCTTTCTGAGCTGAGAACTGCATTTTGTGACAAAGTGCATCAGAGGATGATGAGAAATTCAATTTTGACAAAGAAGACAGTTCATCACTGAAATGCTCTAATTGAGGCTGTTAGAATGTCAGAAACAAGCTTTCTGAGCTGAAAACTGCATTTTGTGACAAAGTGCATCAGTGGATGATGAGAAACTCAGTTTTGACAAAGAACACTGTTCATTACTGAAATGCTCTAATTGAGCTGTTAGAATGTCAGAAACAAGCTTTCTGAGCTGAAAACTGCATTTTGTGACAAAGTGCATCAGAGGATGATGAGAAATTCAGTTTTGACAAAGAACACTGTTCATTACTGAAATGCTCTAAATGAGCTGTTAGAATGTCAGAAACAAGCTTTCTGAGCTGAAAACTGCATTTTGTGACAAAGCGCATCAGAGGCTGATGAGAAACTCAGTTTTGACAAAGAACACTGTTCATTACTGAAATGCTCTAAATGAGCTGTTAGAATGTCAGAAACAAGCTTTCTGAGCTGAAAAGTGCATTTTGTGACAAAGTGCATCAGAGGATGATGAGAAACTCAGTTTTGACAAAGAACACTGTTCATTACTGAAATGCTCTAATTGAGCTGTTAGAATGTCAGAAACAAGCTTTCTGAGCTGAAAACTGCATTTTGTGACAAAGTGCATCTAAGGATGATGAGAAACTCAGTTTTGACAAAGAACACTGTTCATTACTGAAATGCTCTAATTGAGCTGTTAGAATGTCAGAAACAAGCTTTCTGAGCTGAAAACTGCATTTTTTTGACAAAGTAAATCATTGGATGATGAGAAATTCAGTTTTGACAAAGAACACTGTTCATTACTGAAATGCTCTAATTGAGCTGTTAGAATTTCAGAAACAAGCTTTCTGAGCTGAGAACTGCATTTTGTGACAAAGTGCATCAGAGGATGATGAGAAATTCAGTTTTGACAAAGAACACTGTTCATTACTGAAATGCTATAAATGAGCTGTTAGAATGTCAGAAACAAGCTTTCTGAGTTGAAAACTGAATTTTTTTGACAAAGGGCATCAGGATGATGAGAAATTCAGTTTTGACAAAGAACACTGTTCATTACTGAAATGCTCCAATTGAGCTGTTAGAATGTCAGAAACAAGCTTTCTGAGCTGAAAACTGCATTTTGTGACAAAGAGCATCAGAGGATGATGAGAAATTAAATTTTGACAAAGAAGACAGTTCATCACTGAAATGCTCTAATTAAGCTGTTAGAATGTCAGAAACAAGCTTTCTGAGCTGAAAACTGCATTTTGTGACAAAGTGCATCAGAGGATGATGAGAAACTCAGTTTTGACAAAGAACACTGTTCATTACTGAAATGCTCTAATTGAGCTGTTAGAATGTCAGAAACAAAGTTTCTGAGCTAAAAACTGCATTTTGTGAGAAAATGCATCAGAGGATGATGAGAAACTCAGTTTTGACAAAGAACACTGTTCATTACTGAAATGCTCTAATTGAGCTGTTAGAATGTCAGAAACAAGCTTTCTGAGCTGAAAACTGCATTTTTTTGACAAAGTAAGTCATTGGATGATGAGAAATTCAGTTTTGACAAAGAACACTGTTCATTACTGAAATGCTCTAATTGAGCTGTTAGAATTTCAGAAACAAGCTTTCTGAGCTGAGAACTGCATTTTGTGACAAAGTGCATAAGAGGATGATGAGAAACTCAGTTTTGACAAAGAACACTGTTCATTACTGAAATGCTCCAATTGAGCTGTTAGAATGTCAGAAACAAGCTTTCTGAGCTGAGAACTGCATTTTGTGAGAAAATGCATCAGAGGATGATGAGAAATTCAGTTTTGACAAAGAATACAGTTCATCACTGAAATGCTCTAAATTGAGCTGTTAGAATGTCAGAAACAAGCTTTCTGAGCTGAAAACTGCATTTTGTGACAAAGTGCCTCAGAGGATGATGAGAAACTCAGTTTTGACAAAGAACACTGTTCATTACTGAAATGCTATAAATGAGATGTTAGAATCTCAGAAACAAGCTTTCTGAGCTGAAAAACTGCATTTTGTGACAAAGGGCACCAGGATGATGAGAAATTCAGTTTTGACAAAGACAGTTCATCACTGAAATGCTCTAAATGAGCTGTTAGAATGTCAGAAACAAGCTTTCTGAGCTGGAAACTGCATTTTGTGACAAAGTGCATCAGAGGATGATGAGAAATTCAATTTTGACAAAGAAGACAGTTCATCACTGAAATGCTCTAATTGAGGCTGTTAGAATGTCAGAAACAAGCTTTCTGAGCAAAAAAATGCATTTTGTGACAAAGTGCATCAGTGGATGATTAGAAATTCAGTTTTGACAAAGAACACTGTTCATTACTGAAATGCTCCAATTGAGCTGTTATAATGTCAGAAATAAGCTTTCTGAGCTGAGAACTGCATTTTGTGAGAAAGTGCATCAGAGGATGATGAGAAATTCAGTATTGAGTAAGAAGACAGTTCATCACTGAAATGCTCTAATTAAGGTGTTAGAATGTCAGAAACAAGCTTTCTGAGCTGAGAACTGCATTTTGTGACAAAGTGCATCAGAGGATGATGAGAAACTCAGTTTTGACAAAGAACACTGTTCATTACTGAAATGCTCTAATTGAGCTGTTAGAATGTCAGAAACAAGCTTTCTGAGCTGAGAACTGCATTTTGTGACAAAGGGCATCAGGATGATGAGAAATTCAGTTTTGACAAAGAAGACAGTTCATCACTGAAATGCTCTAATTGAGCTGTTAGAATGTCAGAAACAAGCTTTCTGAGCTGAAAACTGCATTTTGTGACAAAGTGCATCAGAGGATGATGAGAAATTCAGTTTTGACAAAGAACACTGTTCATTACTGAAATAGTCTAAATGAGCTGTTAGAATGTCAGAAACAAGCTTTCTGAGCTGAAAACTGCATTTTGTGACAAAGTGCATCAGAGGATGATGAGAAACTCAGTTTTGACAAAGAACACTGTTCATTACTGAAATGCTCTAATTGAGCTGTTAGAATGTCAGAAACAAGCTTTCTGAGCTGAAAACTGCATTTTTTTGACAAAGTAAATCATTGGATGATGAGAAATTCAGTTTTGACACAGAACACTGTTCATTACTGAAATGCTCTAATTGAGCTGTTAGAATTTCAGAAAAAAGCTTTCTGAGCTGAGAACTGCATTTTGTGACAAAGTGCATCAGAGGATGATGAGAAATTCAATTTTGACAAAGAAGACAGTTCATCACTGAAATGCTCTAATTGAGGCTGTTAGAATGTCAGAAACAAGTTTTCTGAGCTGAAAACTGCATTTTGTGACAGAGTGCATCAGTGGATGATGAGAAACTCAGTTTTGACAAAGAACACTGTTCATTACTGAAATGCTCTAATTGAGCTGTTAGAATGTCAGAAACAAGCTTTCTGAGCTGAAAACTGCATTTTGTGACAAAGTGCATCAGAGGATGATGAGAAATTCAGTTTTGACAAAGAACACTGTTCATTACTGAAATGCTCTAAATGAGCTGTTAGAATGTCAGAAACAAGCTTTCTGAGCTGAAAACTGCATTTTGTGACAAAGCGCATCAGAGGCTGATGAGAAACTCAGTTTTGACAAAGAACACTGTTCATTACTGAAATGCTCTAAATGAGCTGTTAGAATGTCAGAAACAAGCTTTCTGAGCTGAAAACTGCATTTTGTGACAAAGTGCATCAGAGGATGATGAGAAACTCAGTTTTGACAAAGAACACTGTTCATTACTGAAATGCTCTAATTGAGCTGTTAGAATGTCAGAAACAAGCTTTCTGAGCTGAAAACTGCATTTTGTGACAAAGTGCATCAGAGGATGATGAGAAACTCAGTTTTGACAAAGAACACTGTTCATTACTGAAATGCTCTAATTGAGCTGTTAGAATGTCAGAAACAAGCTTTCTGAGCTGAAAACTGCATTTTTTTTGACAAAGTAAATCATTGGATGATGAGAAATTCAGTTTTGACAAAGAACACTGTTCATTACTGAAATGCTCTAATTGAGCTGTTAGAATTTCAGAAAAAAGCTTTCTGAGCTGAGAACTGCATTTTGTGACAAAGTGCATCAGAGGATGATGAGAAATTCAATTTTGACAAAGAAGACAGTTCATCACTGAAATGCTCTAATTGAGGCTGTTAGAATGTCAGAAACAAGCTTTCTGAGCTGAAAACTGCATTTTGTGACAAAGTGCATCAGTGGATGATGAGAAACTCAGTTTTGACAAAGAACAGTGTTCATTACTGAAATGCTCTAATTGAGCTGTTAGAATGTCAGAAACAAGCTTTCTGAGCTGAAAACTGCATTTTGTGACAAAGTGCATCAGAGGATGATGAGAAACTCAGTTTTGACAAAGAACACTGTTCATTACTGAAGTGCTCTAAATGAGCTGTTAGAATGTCAGAAACAAGCTTTCTGAGCTGAAAACTGCATTTTGTGACAAAGTGCATCAGAGGATGATGAGAAACTCAGTTTTGACAAAGAACACTGTTCATTACTGAAATGCTCTAATTGAGCTGTTAGAATGTCAAAAACAAGCTTTCTGAGCTGAAAACTGCATTTTGTGACAAAGTGCATCAGAGGATGATGAGAAATTCAGTTTTGACAAAGAATACAGTTCATCACTGAAATGCTCTAAATGAGCTGTTAGAATGTCAGAAACAAGCTTTCTGAGCTGAAAACTTGATTTTGTGACAAAGTGCATAAGAGGATGATGAGAAACTCAGTTTTGACGAAGAACACTGTTCATTGCTGAAATGCTCTAAATGAGCTGTTAGAATGTCAGAAACAAGCTTTCTGAGCTGAAAACTGCATTTTGTGACAAAGAGCATCAGTGGATGATGAGAAATTCAGTTTTGACAAAGAACACTGTTCATTACTGAAATGCTCTAATTGAGGTGTTAGAATGTCAGAAACAAGCTTTCTGAGCTGAAAACTGCATTTTGTGACAAAGTGCATCAGTGGATGATGAGAAATTCAGTTTTGACAAAGAACACTGTTCATTACTGAAATGCTCTAATTGAGGTGTTAGAATGTCAGAAACAAGCTTTCTGAGCTGAAAACTGAATTTTGTGACAAAGTGCATCAGAGGATGATGAGAAATTCAGTTTTGACAAAGAACACTGTTCATTACTGAAATGCTCTAAATGAGCTGTTAGAATGTCAGAAACAAGCTTTCTGAGCTGAGAACTGCATTTTGTGACAAAGTGCATCAGAGGATGATGAGAAACTCAGTTTTGACAAAGAACACTGTTCATTACTGAAATGCTCTAATTGAGCTGTTAGAATGTCAGAAACAAGCTTTCTGAGCTGAAAACTGCATTTTGTGACAAAGTGCATCAGAGGATGATGAGAAACTCAGTTTTGACAAAGAACACTGTTCATTACTGGAACGCTCTAATTGAGCTGTTAGAATGTCAGAAACAAGCTTTCTGAGCTGAAAACTGCATTTTGTGACAAAGTGCATCAGAGGATGATGAGAAATTCAGTTTTGACAAAGAATACAGTTCATCACTGAAATGCTCTAAATTGAGCTGTTAGAATGTCAGAAACAAGCTTTCTGAGCTGAAAACTGAATTTTTTTGACAAAGTGCATCATTGGATGATGAGAAATTCAGTTTTGACAAAGAACACTGTTCATTACTGAAATGCTCCAATTGAGCTGTTAGAATGTCAGAAACAAGCTTTCTGAGCTGAAAACTGCATTTTGTGACAAAGCGCATCAGAGGCTGATGAGAAACTCAGTTTTGACAAAGAACACTGTTCATTACTGAAATGCTCTAAATGAGCTGTTAGAATGTCAGAAACAAGCTTTCTGAGCTGAAAAGTGCATTTTGTGACAAAGTGCATCAGAGGATGATGAGAAACTCAGTTTTGACAAAGAACACTGTTCATTACTGAAATGCTCTAATTGAGCTGTTAGAATGTCAGAAACAAGCTTTCTGAGCTGAAAACTGCATTTTGTGACAAAGTGCATCTAAGGATGATGAGAAACTCAGTTTTGACAAAGAACACTGTTCATTACTGAAATGCTCTAATTGAGCTGTTAGAATGTCAGAAACAAGCTTTCTGAGCTGAAAACTGCATTTTTTTGACAAAGTAAATCATTGGATGATGAGAAATTCAGTTTTGACAAAGAACACTGTTCATTACTGAAATGCTCTAATTGAGCTGTTAGAATTTCAGAAACAAGCTTTCTGAGCTGAGAACTGCATTTTGTGACAAAGTGCATCAGAGGATGATGAGAAATTCAGTTTTGACAAAGAACACTGTTCATTACTGAAATGCTATAAATGAGCTGTTAGAATTTCAGAAACAAGCTTTCTGAGCTGAGAACTGCATTTTGTGACAAAGTGCATCAGAGGATGATGAGAAATTCAGTTTTGACAAAGAACACTGTTCATTACTGAAATGCTCCAATTGAGCTGTTAGAATGTCAGAAACAAGCTTTCTGAGCTGAAAAACTGCATTTTGTGACAAAGAGCATCAGAGGATGATGAGAAATTCAATTTTGACAAAGAAGACAGTTCATCACTGAAATGCTCTAATTAAGCTGTTAGAATGTCAGAAACAAGCTTTCTGAGCTGAAAACTGCATTTTGTGACAAAGTGCATCAGAGGATGATGAGAAACTCAGTTTTGACAAAGAACACTGTTCATTACTGAAATGCTCTAATTGAGCTGTTAGAATGTCAGAAACAAAGTTTCTGAGCTAAAAACTGCATTTTGTGAGAAAATGCATCAGAGGATGATGAGAAACTCAGTTTTGACAAAGAACACTGTTCATTACTGAAATGCTCTAATTGAGCTGTTAGAATGTCAGAAACAAGCTTTCTGAGCTGAAAACTGCATTTTTTTGACAAAGTAAGTCATTGGATGATGAGAAATTCAGTTTTGACAAAGAACACTGTTCATTACTGAAATGCTCTAATTGAGCTGTTAGAATTTCAGAAACAAGCTTTCTGAGCTGAGAACTGCATTTTGTGACAAATTGCATCAGAGGATGATGAGAAATTCAGTTTTGACAAAGAACACTGTTCATTAATGAAATGCTCGAATTGAGCTGTTAGAATGTCAGAAACAAGCTTTCTGAGCTGAAAACTGCATTTTGTGACAAAGTGCATCAGTGGATGATGAGAAACTCAGTTTTGACAAAGAAGACAGTCCATCACTGAAATGCTCTAATTGTGCTGTTAGAATGTCAGAAACAAGCTTTCTGAGCTGAAAACTGCATTTTGTGACAAAGTGCATCAGTGGATGATGAGAAATTCAGTTTTGACAAAGAACACTGTTCATTACTGAAATGCTCCAATTGAGCTGTTAGAATGTCAGAAACAAGCTTTCTGAGCTGAGAACTGCATTTTGTGAGAAAGTGCATCAGAGGATGATGAGAAATTCAGTATTGAGTAAGAAGACAGTTCATCACTGAAATGCTCTAATTGAGGTGTTAGAATGTCAGAAACAAGCTTTCTGAGCTGAAAACTGCATTTTGTGACAAAGTGCATCAGAGGATGATGAGAAATTCAGTTTTGACAAAGAACACTGTTCATTAGTGAAATGCTCTAAATGAGCTGTTAGAATGTCAGAAACAAGCTTTCTGAGCTGAGAACTGCATTTTGTGACAAAGTGCATCAGTGGATGATGAGAAACTCAGTTTTGACAAAGAACACTGTTCATTACTGAAATGCTCTAATTGAGCTGTTAGAATGACAGAAACAAGCTTTCTGAGCTGAAAACTGCATTTTGTGACAAAGTGCATCAGAGGATGATGAGAAACTCAGTTTTGACAAAGAACACTGTTCATTACTGAAGTGCTCTAAATGAGCTGTTAGAATGTCAGAAACAAGCTTTCTGAGCTGAAAACTGCATTTTGTGACAAAGTGCATCAGAGGATGATGAGAAACTCAGTTTTGACAAAGAACACTGTTCATTACTGAAATGCTCTAATTGAGCTGTTAGAATGTCAAAAACAAGCTTTCTGAGCTGAAAACTGCATTTTGTGACAAAGTGCATCAGAGGATGATGAGAAATTCAGTTTTGACAAAGAATACAGTTCATCAATGAAATGCTCTAAATGAGCTGTTAGAATGTCAGAAACAAGCTTTCTGAGCTGAAAACTTCATTTTGTGACAAAGTGCATAAGAGGGTTATGAGAAACTCAGTTTTGACAAAGAACACTGTTCATTGCTGAAATGCTCTAAATGAGCTGTTAGAATGTCAGAAACAAGCTTTCTGAGCTGAAAACTGCATTTTGTGACAAAGAGCATCAGAGGATGATGAGAAATTCAATTTTGACAAAGAAGACAGTTCATCACTGAAATGCTCTAATTAAGCTGTTAGAATGTCAGAAACAAGCTTTCTGAGCTGAAAACTGCATTTTGTGACAAAGTGCATCAGAGGATGATGAGAAACTCAGGTTTAACAAAGAACATTGTTCATTATTGAAATGCTCTAATTAAGCTGTTAGAATGTCAGAAACAAGCTTTATGAGCTGAAAACTGCATTTTGTGACAAAGTGCATCAGAGGATGATGAGAAATTCAATTTTGACAAAGACAGTTCATCACTGAAATGCTCTAATTGAGGCTGTTAGAATGTCAGAAACAAGCTTTCTGAGCTGAAAACTGCATTTTGTGACAAAGTGCATCAGTGGATGATGAGAAATTCAGTTTTGACAAATAACGCTGTTCATTACTGAAATGCTCTAATTGAGCTGTTAGAATGTCAGAAACAAGCTTTCTGAGCTGAGAACTACATTTTGTGACAAAGTGCATCAGAGGATGATGAGAAATTCAATTTTGACAAAGAAGACAGTTCATCACTAAAATGCTCTAATTGAGCTGTAAGAAAGTCAGAAACAAGCTTTCTGAGCTGAAAACTGCATTTTTTTGACAAAGTGCATCATTGGATGATGAGAAATTCAGTTTTGACAAAGAACACTGTTCATTACTGAAATGCTCTAATTGAGCTGTTAGAATGTCAGAAACAAGCTTTCTGAGCTGAGAACTGCATTTTGTGACAAAGTGCATCAGAGGATGATGAGAAACTCAGTTTTGACAAAGAACACTGTTCATTACTGAAATGATATAAATGAGCTGTTAGAATGTCAGAAACAAGCTTTCTGAGCTGAAAAACTGCATTTTGTGACAAAGGGCATCAGGATGATGGGAAATTCAGTTTTGACAAAGAAGACAGTTCATCACTGAAATGCTCTAATTGAGGCTGTTAGAATGTCAGAAACAAGCTTTCTGAGCTGGAAACTGCATTTTGTGACAAAGTGCATCAGAGGATGATGAGAAATTCAATTTTGACAAAGAAGACAGTTCATCACTGAAATGCTCTAATTGAGGCTGTTAGAATGTCAGAAACAAGCTTTCTGAGCTGAAAACTGCATTTTGTGACAAAGTGCATCAGTGGATGATGAGAAATTCAGTTTTGACAAAGAACACTGTTCATTACTGAAATGCTCCAATTGAGCTGTTAGAATGTCAGAAACAAGCTTTCTGAGCTGAGAACTGCATTTTGTGACAAAGTGCATCAGAGGATGATGAGAAACTCAGGTTTAACAAAGAACATTGTTCATTATTGAAATGCTCTAATTAAGCTGTTAGAATGTCAGAAACAAGCTTTATGAGCTGAAAACTGCATTTTGTGACAAAGTGCATCAGAGGATGATGAGAAATTCAATTTTGACAAAGACAGTTCATCACTGAAATGCTCTAATTGAGGCTGTTAGAATGTCAGAAACAAGCTTTCTGAGCTGAAAACTGCATTTTGTGACAAAGTGCATCAGTGGATGATGAGAAATTCAGTTTTGACAAATAACGCTGTTCATTACTGAAATGCTCTAATTGAGCTGTTAGAATGTCAGAAACAAGCTTTCTGAGCTGAGAACTACATTTTGTGACAAAGTGCATCAGAGGATGATGAGAAATTCAATTTTGACAAAGAAGACAGTTCATCACTAAAATGCTCTAATTGAGCTGTAAGAAAGTCAGAAACAAGCTTTCTGAGCTGAAATCTGCATTTTTTTGACAAAGTGCATCATTGGATGATGAGAAATTCAGTTTTGACAAAGAACACTGTTCATTACTGAAATGCTCTAATTGAGCTGTTAGAATGTCAGAAACAAGCTTTCTGAGCTGAGAACTGCATTTTGTGACAAAGTGCATCAGAGGATGATGAGAAACTCAGTTTTGACAAAGAACACTGTTCATTACTGAAATGATATAAATGAGCTGTTAGAATGTCAGAAACAAGCTTTCTGAGCTGAAAAACTGCATTTTGTGACAAAGGGCATCAGGATGATGAGAAATTCAGTTTTGACAAAGACAGTTCATCACTGAAATGCTCTAATTGAGGCTGTTAGAATGTCAGAAACAAGCTTTCTGAGCTGGAAACTGCATTTTGTGACAAAGTGCATCAGAGGATGATGAGAAATTCAATTTTGACAAAGAAGACAGTTCATCACTGAAATGCTCTAATTGAGGCTGTTAGAATGTCAGAAACAAGCTTTCTGAGCTGAAAACTGCATTTTGTGACAAAGTGCATCAGTGGATGATGAGAAATTCAGTTTTGACAAAGAACACTGTTCATTACTGAAATGCTCCAATTGAGCTGTTAGAATGTCAGAAACAAGCTTTCTGAGCTGAGAACTGCATTTTGTGACAAAGTGCATCAGAGGATGATGAGAAATTCAGTTTTGACAAAGAACACTGTTCATTACTGAAATGCTCTAAATGAGCTGTTAGAATGTCACAAACAAGCTTTCTGAGCTGAGAACTGCATTTTGTGACAAAGTGCATCAGAGGATGATGAGAAACTCAGTTTTGACAAAGAACACTGTTCATTACTGAAATGCTCTAAATGAGCTGTTAGAATGTCAGAAACAAGCTTTCTGAGCTGAAAACTGCATTTTGTGACAAAGTGCATCAGAGGATGATGAGAAACTCAGTTTTGACAAAGAACACTGTTCATTACTGAAATGCTCTAATTGAGCTGTTAGAATGTCAGAAACAAGCTTTCTGAGCTGAAAACTGCATTTTGTGACAAAGTGCATCAGAGGATGAGAAACTCAGTTTTGACAAAGAACACTGTTCATTACTGAAATGCTCTAATTGAGCTGTTAGAATGTCAGAAACAAGTTTTATGAGCTGAGAACTGCATTTTGTGACAAAGTGCATCAGAGGATGATGAGAAATTCAATTTTGACAAAGAAGACAGTTCATCACTGAAATGCTCGAATTGAGCTGTTAGAATGTCAGAAACAAGCTTTCTGAGCTGAAAACTGCATTTTGTGACAAAGTAAATCATTGGATGATGAGAAATTCAGTTTTGACAAAGAACACTGTTCATTACTGAAATGCTCTAATTGAGGTGTTAGAATGTCAGAAACAAGCTTTCTGAGCTGAAAACTGCATTTTGTGACAAAGTGCATCAGAGGATGATGAGAAATTCAATTTTGACAAAGAAGACAGTTCATCACTAAAATGCTCTAATTGAGCTGTTAGAATGTCAGAAACAAGCTTTCTGAGCTGAAAACTGCATTTTGTGACAAAGTGCATCAGAGGATGATGAGAAATTCAATTTTGACAAAGAAGACAGTTCGTTTCTGAAATGCTCTAATTGAGCTGTTAGAATGTCAGAAACAAGCTTTCTGAGCTGAGAACTGCATTTTGTGACAAAGTGCATCAGAGGATGATGAGAAACTCAGTTTTGACAAAGAACACTGTTCATTACTGAAATGCTATAAATGAGCTGTTAGAATGTCAGAAACAAGCTTTCTGAGCTGAAAAACTGCATTTTGTGACAAAGGGCATCAGGATGATGAGAAATTCAGTTTTGACAAAGAAGACAGTTGATCACTGAAATGCTCTAATTGAGCTGTTAGAATGTCAGAAACAAGCTTTCTGAGCTGAAAACTGCATTTTGTGACAAAGTGCATCAGAGGATGATGAGAAATTCAATTTTGACAAAGAAGACAGTTCGTTTCTGAAATGCTCTAATTGAGCTGTTAGAATGTCAGAAACAAGCTTTCTGAGCTGAGAACTGCATTTTGTGACAAAGTGCATCAGAGGATGATGAGAAACTCAGTTTTGACTAAGAACACTGTTCATTACTGAAATGCTATAAACGAGGTGTTAGAATGTCAGAAACAAGCTTTCTGAGCTGAAAACTGCATTTTGTGACAAAGTGCATCAGAGGATGATGAGAAATTCAATTTTGACAAAGAAGACAGTTCATCACTAAAATGCTCTAATTGAGCTGTTAGAATGTCAGAAACAAGCTTTCTGAGCTGAAAACTGCATTTTGTGACAAAGTGCATCAGAGGATGATGAGAAATTCAATTTTGACAAAGAAGACAGTTCGTTTCTGAAATGCTCTAATTGAGCTGTTAGAATGTCAGAAACAAGCTTTCTGAGCTGAGAACTGCATTTTGTGACAAAGTGCATCAGAGGATGATGAGAAACTCAGTTTTGACAAAGAACACTGTTCATTACTGAAATGCTATAAATGAGCTGTTAGAATGTAAGAAACAAGCTTTCTGAGCTGAAAAACTGCATTTTGTGACAAACGGCATCAGGATGATGAGAAATTCAGTTTTGACAAAGAAGACAGTTGATCACTGAAATGCTCTAATTGAGCTGTTAGAATGTCAGAAACAAGCTTTCTGAGCTGAAAACTGCATTTTGTGACAAAGTGCATCAGTGGATAATGAGAAATTCAGTTTTGACAAAGAACACTGTTCATAACTGAAATGCTCTAATTGAGCTGTTAGAATGTCAGAAACAAGTTTTATGAGCTGAAAACTGCATTTTGTGACAAGGTGCATCAGAGGATGATGAGAAATTCAATTTTGACAAAGAAGACAGTTCATCACTAAAATGCTCTAATTGAGCTGTTAGAATGTCAGAAACAAGCTTTCTGAGCTGAGAACTGCATTTTGTGACAAAGTGCATCAGTGGATAATGAGAAATTCAGTTTTGACAAAGAACACTGTTCATAACTGAAATGCTCTAATTGAGCTGTTAGAATGTCAGAAACAAGCTTTCTGAGCTGAAAACTGCATTTTGTGACAAAGTGCATCAGTGGATAATGAGAAATTCAGTTTTGACAAAGAACACTGTTCATAACTTAAATGCTCTAATTGAGCTGTTAGAATGTCAGAAACAAGTTTTATGAGCTGAGAACTGCATTTTGTGACAAAGTGCATCAGAGGATGATGAGAAATTCAATTTTGACAAAGAAGACAGTTCATCACTGAAATGCTCGAATTGAGCTGTTAGAATGTCAGAAACAAGCTTTCTGAGCTGAAAACTGCATTTTGTGACAAAGTAAATCATTGGATGATGAGAAATTCAGTTTTGACAAAGAACACTGTTCATTACTGAAATGCCCTTAATGAGCTGTTAGAATGTCAGAAACAAGCTTTCTGAGCTGAAAACTGCATTTTGTGACAAAGTGCATCAGAGGATAATGAGAAACTCAGTTTTGACAAAGAACACTGTTCATTACTGAAATGCTCTAAATGAGCTGTCAGAATGTCAGAAACAAGCTTTCTGAGCTGAAATCTGCATTTTGTGACAAAGTGCATCAGAGGATGATGAGAAATTCAGTTTTGACAAAGAAGACACTTCATCGCTGAAATGCTCTAATTGAGCTGTTAGAATGTCAGAAACAAGCTTGCTGAGCTGAAAACTGCATTTTGTGACAAAATGCATCAGAGGATGATGAGAAACTCAGTTTTGACAAAGAACACTGTTCATTACTGAAATGCTCTAATTGAGCTGTTAGAATGTCAGAAACAAGCTTTCTGAGCTGAAAACTGCATTTTGTGACAAAGTGCATCAGTGGATGATGAGAAATTCAGTTTTGACAAAGAACACTGTTCATTACTGAAATGCTCCATTTGAGCTGTTAGAATGCCAGAAACAAGCTTTCTGAGCTGAAAACTTCATTTTGTGAGAAAGTGCATCAGAGGATGATGAGAAATTCAGTTTTGAGTAAGAAGACAGTTCATCACTGAAATGCTCTAATTGAGGTGTTAGAATGTCAGAAACAAGCTTTCTGAGCTGAAAACTGCATTTTGTGACAAAGTGCATCAGAGGATGATGAGAAATTCAATTTTGACAAAGAAGACAGTTCATCACTAAAATGCTCTAATTGAGCTGTTAGAATGTCAGAAACAAGCTTTCTGAGCTGAAAACTGCATTTTGTGACAAAGTGCATCAGAGGATGATGAGAAATTCAATTTTGACAAAGACAGTTCGTTACTGAAATGCTCTAATTGAGCTGTTAGAATGTCAGAAACAAGCTTTCTGAGCTGAGAACTGCATTTTGTGACAAAGTGCATCAGAGGATGATGAGAAACGCAGTTTTGACAAAGAACACTGATCATTACTGAAATGCTATAAATGAGCTGTTAGAATGTCAGAAACAAGCTTTCTGAGCTGAAAAACTGCATTTTGTGACAAAGGGCATCAGGATGTTGAGAAATTCAGTTTTGACAAAGAACACTGTTCATAACTGAAATGCTCTAATTGAGCTGTTAGAATGTCAGAAACAAGTTTTATGAGCTGAGAACTGCATTTTGTGACAAAGTGCATCAGAGGATGATGAGAAATTCAATTTTGACAAAGAAGACAGTTGATCACTGAAATGCTCTAATTGAGCTGTTAGAATGTCAGAAACAAGCTGTCTGAGCTGAAAACTGCATTTTGTGACAAAGTGCATCAGTGGATAATGAGAAATTCAGTTTTGACAAAGAACACTGTTCATAACTGAAATGCTCTAATTGAGCTGTTAGAATGTCAGAAACAAGTTTTATGAGCTGAGAACTGCATTTTGTGACAAAGTGCATCAGAGGATGATGAGAAATTCAATTTTGACAAAGACAGTTCATCACTGAAATGCTCGAATTGAGCTGTTAGAATGTCAGAAACAAGCTTTCTGAGCTGAAAACAGCATTTTGTGACAAAGTAAATCATTGGATGATGAGAAATTCAGTTTTGACAAAGAACACTGTTCATTACTGAAATGCTCTAATTGAGCTGTTAGAATGTCAGAAACAAGCTTTCTGAGCTGAGAACTGCATTTTGTGAGAAGGTGCATCAGAGGATGATGAGAAGTGTTCATTTCAGATGATTTTGACAAAGAAGACAGTTGTCATTTCTCATCATCAATGAATGATGAGAAATTCAGTTTTGACAAAGAACACTGTTCATTACTGAAATGCTCTAAATGAGCTGTTAGAATGTCAGAAACAAGCTTTCTGAGCTGAAAACTGCATTTTGTGACAAAGGGCATCAGGATGATGAGAAATTCAGTTGTGACAAAGAAGACAGTTCACCACTGAAATGCTCTAATTGAGCTGTTAGAATGTCAGAAACAAGCTTTCTGAGCTGGAAACTGCATTTTGTGAAAAAGTGAATCAGAGGATGATGAGAAATTCAATTTTGACAAAGAAGACAGTTCATCACTGAAATGCTCTAATTGAGGCTGTTAGAATGTCAGAAACAAGCTTTCTGAGATGAAATCTGCATTTTGTGACAAAGTGCATCAGTGGATGATGAGAAATTCAGTTTTGACAAAGAACACTGTTCATTACTGAAATGCTCTAATTGAGCTGTTAGAATGTCAGAAACAAGTTTTATGAGCTGAGAACTGCATTTTGTGACAAAGTGCATCAGAGAATGATGAGAAACTCAGCTTTGACAAAGAACACTGTTCATTACTGAAATGCCCTAAATGAGCTGTTAGAATGTCAGAAACAAGCTTTCTGAGCTGAAAACTGCATTTTGTGACAAAGTGCATCAGAGGATAATGAGAAACTCAGTTTTGACGAAGAACACTGTTCATTACTGAAATGCTCTAATTGAGGTGTTAGAATGTCAGAAACAAGCTTTCTGAGCTGAAATCTGCATTTTGTGACAAAGTGCATCAGAGGATGATGAGAAATTCAGTTTTGACAAAGAAGACAGTTCATCGCTGAAATGCTCTAATTGAGCTGTTAGAATGTCAGAAACAAGCTTGCTGAGCTGAAAACTGCATTTTGTGACAAAGTGCATCAGAGGATGATGAGAAATTCAGTTTTGAAAGAAGACATTTCATCACTGAAATGCTCTAATTGAGGCTGTTAGAATGTCAGAAACAAGCTTTCTGAGCTGAAAACTGCATTTTGTGACAAAGTGCATCAGTGGATGATGAGAAATTCAGTTTTGACAAAGAATACTGTTCATCACTGAAATGCTCTAATTGAGCTGTTAGAATGTCATAAACAAGCTTTCTGAGCTGAAAACTGCATTTTGTGACAAAGTGCATCAGATGATGATGAGAAACTTAGTTTTGACAAAGAACACTGTTCATTACTGAAATGCTCCATTTGAGCTGTTAGAATGCCAGAAACAAGCTTTCTGAGCTGAAAACTTCATTTTGTGAGAAAGTGCATCAGAGGATGATGAGAAATTCAGTTTTGAGTAAGAAGACAGTTCATCACTGAAATGCTCTAATTGAGGTGTTAGAATGTCAGAAACAAGCTTTCTGAGCTGAAAACTGCATTTTGTGACAAAGTGCATCAGAGGATGATGAGAAATTCAATTTTGACAAAGAAGACAGTTCATCACTAAAATGCTCTAATTGAGCTGTTAGAATGTCAGAAACAAGCTTTCTGAGCTGAAAACTGCATTTTGTGACAAAGTGCATCAGATGATGATGAGAAACTTAGTTTTGACAAAGAACACTGTTCATTACTGAAATGCTCCATTTGAGCTGTTAGAATGCCAGAAACAAGCTTTCTGAGCTGAAAACTTCATTTTGTGAGAAAGTGCATCAGAGGATGATGAGAAATTCAGTTTTGAGTAAGAAGACAGTTCATCACTGAAATGCTCTAATTGAGGTGTTAGAATGTCAGAAACAAGCTTTCTGAGCTGAAAACTGCATTTTGTGACAAAGTGCATCAGAGGATGATGAGAAATTCAATTTTGATAAAGAAGACAGTTCGTTACTGAAATGCTCTAATTGAGCTGTTAGAATGTCAGAAACAAGCTTTCTGAGCTGAGAACTGCATTTTGTGACAAAGTGCATCAGAGGATGATGAGAAACTCAGTTTTGACAAAGAACACTGATCATTACTGAAATGCTATAAATGAGCTGTTAGAATGTCAGAAACAAGCTTTCTGAGCTGAAAAACTGCATTTTGTGACAAAGGGCATCAGGATGTTGAGAAATTCAGTTTTGACAAAGAAGACAGTTCATAACTGAAATGCTCTAATTGAGCTGTTAGAATGTCAGAAACAAGTTTTATGAGCTGAGAACTGCATTTTGTGACAAAGTGCATCAGAGGATGATGAGAAATTCAATTTTGACAAAGACAGTTGATCACTGAAATGCTCTAATTGAGCTGTTAGAATGTCAGAAACAAGCTTTCTGAGCTGAAAACTGCATTTTGTGACAAAGTGCATCAGTGGATAATGAGAAATTCAGTTTTGACAAAGAACACTGTTCATAACTGAAATGCTCTAATTGAGCTGTTAGAATGTCAGAAACAAGTTTTATGAGCTGAGAACTGCATTTTGTGACAAAGTGCATCAGAGGATGATGAGAAATTCAATTTTGACAAAGACAGTTCATCACTGAAATGCTCGAATTGAGCTGTTAGAATGTCAGAAACAAGCTTTCTGAGCTGAAAACTGCATTTTGTGACAAAGTAAATCATTGGATGATGAGAAATTCAGTTTTGACAAAGAACACTGTTCATTACTGAAATGCTCTAATTGAGCTGTTAGAATGTCAGAAACAAGCTTTCTGAGCTGAGAACTGCATTTTGTGAGAAGGTGCATCAGAGGATGATGAGAAGTGTTCATTTCAGATGATTTTGACAAAGAAGACAGTTGTCATTTCTCATCATCAATGAATGATGAGAAATTCAGTTTTGACAAAGAACACTGTTCATTACTGAAATGCTCCAAATGAGCTGTTAGAATGTCAGAAACAAGCTTTCTGAGCTGAAAACTGCATTTTGTGACAAAGGGCATCAGGATGATGAGAAATTCAGTTTTGACAAAGAAGACAGTTCACCACTGAAATGCTCTAATTGAGCTGTTAGAATGTCAGAAACAAGCTTTCTGAGCTGGAAACTGCATTTTGTGAAAAAGTGAATCAGAGGATGATGAGAAATTCAATTTTGACAAAGAAGACAGTTCATCACTGAAATGCTCTAATTGAGGCTGTTAGAATGTCAGAAACAAGCTTTCTGAGCTGAAATCTGCATTTTGTGACAAAGTGCATCAGTGGATGATGAGAAATTCAGTTTTGACAAAGAACACTGTTCATTACTGAAATGCTCTAATTGAGCTGTTAGAATGTCAGAAACAAGTTTTATGAGCTGAGAACTGCATTTTGTGACAAAGTGCATCAGAGAATGATGAGAAACTCAGCTTTGACAAAGAACACTGTTCATTACTGAAATGCCCTAAATGAGCTGTTAGAATGTCAGAAACAAGCTTTCTGAGCTGAAAACTGCATTTTGTGACAAAGTGCATCAGAGGATAATGAGAAACTCAGTTTTGACGAAGAACACTGTTCATTACTGAAATGCTCTAATTGAGGTGTTAGAATGTCAGAAACAAGCTTTCTGAGCTGAAATCTGCATTTTGTGACATAGTGCATCAGAGGATGATGAGAAATTCAGTTTTGACAAAGAAGACAGTTCATCGCTGAAATGCTCTAATTGAGCTGTTAGAATGTCAGAAACAAGCTTGCTGAGCTGAAAACTGCATTTTGTGACAAAGTGCATCAGAGGATGATGAGAAATTCAGTTTTGAAAGAAGACATTTCATCACTGAAATGCTCTAATTGAGGCTGTTAGAATGTCAGAAACAAGTTTTATGAGCTGAGAACTGCATTTTGTGACAAAGTGCATCAGAGAATGATGAGAAACTCAGCTTTGACAAAGAACACTGTTCATTACTGAAATGCCCTAAATGAGCTGTTAGAATGTCAGAAACAAGCTTTCTGAGCTGAAATCTGCATTTTGTGACAAAGTGCATCAGAGGATGATGAGAAATTCAGTTTTGAGTAAGAAGACAGTTCATCTCTGAAATGCTCTAATTGAGCTGTTAGAATGTCAGAAACAAGCTTTCTGAGCTGAAAACTGCATTTTGTGACAAAGTGCATCAGAGGATGATGAGAAATTCAATTTTGACAAAGACAGTTCGTTACTGAAATGCTCTAATTGAGCTGTTAGAATGTCAGAAACAAGCTTTCTGAGCTGAGAACTGCATTTTGTGACAAAGTGCATCAGAGGATGATGAGAAACTCAGTTTTGACAAAGAACACTGATCATTACTGAAATGCTATAAATGAGCTGTTAGAATGTCAGAAACAAGCTTTCTGAGCTGAAAAACTGCATTTTGTGACAAAGGGCATCAGGATGTTGAGAAATTCAGTTTTGACAAAGAACACTGTTCATAACTGAAATGCTCTAATTGAGCTGTTAGAATGTCAGAAACAAGTTTTATGAGCTGAGAACTGCATTTTGTGACAAAGTGCATCAGAGGATGATGAGAAATTCAATTTTGACAAAGAAGACAGTTGATCACTGAAATGCTCTAATTGAGCTGTTAGAATGTCAGAAACAAGCTTTCTGAGCTGAAAACTGCATTTTGTGACAAAGTGCATCAGTGGATAATGAGAAATTCAGTTTTGACAAAGAACACTGTTCATAACTGAAATGCTCTAATTGAGCTGTTAGAATGTCAGAAACAAGTTTTATGAGCTGAGAACTGCATTTTGTGACAAAGTGCATCAGAGGATGATGAGAAATTCAATTTTGACAAAGACAGTTCATCACTGAAATGCTCGAATTGAGCTGTTAGAATGTCAGAAACAAGCTTTCTGAGCTGAAAACTGCATTTTGTGACAAAGTAAATCATTGGATGATGAGAAATTCAGTTTTGACAAAGAACACTGTTCATTACTGAAATGCTCTAATTGAGCTGTTAGAATGTCAGAAACAAGCTTTCTGAGCTGAGAACTGCATTTTGTGAGAAGGTGCATCAGAGGATGATGAGAAGTGTTCATTTCAGATGATTTTGACAAAGACAGTTGTCATTTCTCATCATCAATGAATGATGAGAAATTCAGTTTTGACAAAGAACACTGTTCATTACTGAAATGCTCTAAATGAGCTGTTAGAATGTCAGAAACAAGCTTTCTGAGCTGAAAACTGCATTTTGTGACAAAGGGCATCAGGATGATGAGAAATTCAGTTTTGACAAAGAAGACAGTTCACCACTGAAATGCTCTAATTGAG
This sequence comes from Barbatula barbatula, assembly GCF_947034865.1. Lineage (NCBI taxonomy): Eukaryota > Metazoa > Chordata > Actinopteri > Cypriniformes > Nemacheilidae > Barbatula > Barbatula barbatula. The sequence continues at coordinate 6,773,275 of NC_136773.1, forward strand.
CTGTTAGAATGTCAGAAACAAGCTTTCTGAGCTGGAAACTGCATTTTGTGAAAAAGTGAATCAGAGGATGATGAGAAATTCAATTTTGACAAAGAAGACAGTTCATCACTGAAATGTTCTAATTGAGGCTGTTAGAATGTCAGAAACAAGCTTTCTGAGCTGAAATCTGCATTTTGTGACAAAGTGCATCAGTGGATGATGAGAAATTCAGTTTTGACAAAGAACACTGTTCATTACTGAAATGCTCTAATTGAGCTGTTAGAATGTCAGAAACAAGTTTTATGAGCTGAGAACTGCATTTTGTGACAAAGTGCATCAGAGAATGATGAGAAACTCAGCTTTGACAAAAAACACTGTTCATTACTGAAATGCCCTAAATGAGCTGTTAGAATGTCAGAAACAAGCTTTCTGAGCTGAAAACTGCATTTTGTGACAAAGTGCATCAGAGGATAATGAGAAACTCAGTTTTGACGAAGAACACTGTTCATTACTGAAATGCTCTAATTGAGGTGTTAGAATGTCAGAAACAAGCTTTCTGAGCTGAAATCTGCATTTTGTGACAAAGTGCATCAGAGGATGATGAGAAATTCAGTTTTGAGTAAGAAGACAGTTCATCGCTGAAATGCTCTAATTGAGCTGTTAGAATGTCAGAAACAAGCTTTCTGAGCTGAAAACTGCATTTTGTGACAAAGTGCATCAGAGGATGATGAGAAATTCAATTTTGACAAAGACAGTTCGTTACTGAAATGCTCTAATTGAGCTGTTAGAATGTCAGAAACAAGCTTTCTGAGCTGAGAACTGCATTTTGTGACAAAGTGCATCAGAGGATGATGAGAAACTCAGTTTTGACAAAGAACACTGATCATTACTGAAATGCTATAAATGAGCTGTTAGAATGTCAGAAACAAGCTTTCTGAGCTGAAAAACTGCATTTTGTGACAAAGGGCATCAGGATGTTGAGAAATTCAGTTTTGACAAAGAACACTGTTCATAACTGAAATGCTCTAATTGAGCTGTTAGAATGTCAGAAACAAGTTTTATGAGCTGAGAACTGCATTTTGTGACAAAGTGCATCAGAGGATGATGAGAAATTCAATTTTGACAAAGAAGACAGTTGATCACTGAAATGCTCTAATTGAGCTGTTAGAATGTCAGAAACAAGCTTTCTGAGCTGAAAACTGCATTTTGTGACAAAGTGCATCAGTGGATAATGAGAAATTCAGTTTTGACAAAGAACACTGTTCATAACTGAAATGCTCTAATTGAGCTGTTAGAATGTCAGAAACAAGTTTTATGAGCTGAGAACTGCATTTTGTGACAAAGTGCATCAGAGGATGATGAGAAATTCAATTTTGACAAAGACAGTTCATCACTGAAATGCTCGAATTGAGCTGTTAGAATGTCAGAAACAAGCTTTCTGAGCTGAAAACTGCATTTTGTGACAAAGTAAATCATTGGATGATGAGAAATTCAGTTTTGACAAAGAACACTGTTCATTACTGAAATGCTCTAATTGAGCTGTTAGAATGTCAGAAACAAGCTTTCTGAGCTGAGAACTGCATTTTGTGAGAAGGTGCATCAGAGGATGATGAGAAGTGTTCATTTCAGATGATTTTGACAAAGAAGACAGTTGTCATTTCTCATCATCAATGAATGATGAGAAATTCAGTTTTGACAAAGAACACTGTTCATTACTGAAATGCTCTAAATGAGCTGTTAGAATGTCAGAAACAAGCTTTCTGAGCTGAAAACTGCATTTTGTGACAAAGTGAATCAGAGGATGATGAGAAATTCAATTTTGACAAAGAAGACAGTTCATCACTGAAATGCTCGAATTGAGCTGTTAGAATGTCAGAAACAAGCTTTCTGAGCTGAAAACTGCATTTTGTGACAAAGTAAATCATTGGATGATGAGAAATTCAGTTTTGACAAAGAACACTGTTCATTACTGAAATGCTCTAATTGAGCTGTTAGAATGTCAGAAACAAGCTTTCTGAGCTGAGAACTGCATTTTGTGAGAAGGTGCATCAGAGGATGATGAGAAGTGTTCATTTCAGATGATTTTGACAAAGAAGACAGTTGTCATTTCTCATCATCAATGAATGATGAGAAATTCAGTTTTGACAAAGAACACTGTTCATTACTGAAATGCTCTAAATGAGCTGTTAGAATGTCAGAAACAAGCTTTCTGAGCTGAAAACTGCATTTTGTGACAAAGTGCATCAGAGGATGATGAGAAATTCAGTTTTGACAAAGAAGACAGTTCACCACTGAAATGCTCTAATTGAGCTGTTAGAATGTCAGAAACAAGCTTTCTGAGCTGGAAACTGCATTTTGTGAAAAAGTGAATCAGAGGATGATGAGAAATTCAATTTTGACAAAGAAGACAGTTCATCACTGAAATGCTCTAATTGAGGCTGTTAGAATGTCAGAAACAAGCTTTCTGAGCTGAAATCTGCATTTTGTGACAAAGTGCATCAGTGGATGATGAGAAATTCAGTTTTGACAAAGAACACTGTTCATTACTGAAATGCTCTAATTGAGCTGTTAGAATGTCAGGAACAAGTTTTATGAGCTGAGAACTGCATTTTGTGACAAAGTGCATCAGAGAATGATGAGAAACTCAGCTTTGACAAAGAACACTGTTCATTACTGAAATGCCCTAAATGAGCTGTTAGAATGTCAGAAACAAGCTTTCTGAGCTGAAAACTGCATTTTGTGACAAAGTGCATCAGAGGATAATGAGAAACTCAGTTTTGACGAAGAACACTGTTAATTACTGAAATGCTCTAATTGAGGTGTTAGAATGTCAGAAACAAGCTTTCTGAGCTGAAATCTGCATTTTGTGACAAAGTGCATCAGAGGATGATGAGAAATTCAGTTTTGACAAAGAAGACAGTTCATCGCTGAAATGCTCTAATTGAGCTGTTAGAATGTCAGAAACAAGCTTGCTGAGCTGAAAACTGCATTTTGTGACAAAGTGCATCAGAGGATGATGAGAAATTCAGTTTTGAAAGAAGACATTTCATCACTGAAATGCTCTAATTGAGGCTGTTAGAATGTCAGAAACAAGCTTTCTGAGCTGAAAACTGCATTTTGTGACAAAGTGCATCAGTGGATGATGAGAAATTCAGTTTTGACAAAGAATACTGTTCATTACTGAAATGCTCCATTTGAGCTGTTAGAATGCCAGAAACAAGCTTTCTGAGCTGAAAACTTCATTTTGTGAGAAAGTGCATCAGAGGATGATGAGAAATTCAGTTTTGAGTAAGAAGACAGTTCATCACTGAAATGCTCTAATTGAGGTGTTAGAATGTCAGAAACAAGCTTTCTGAGCTGAAAACTGCATTTTGTGACAAAGGGCATCAGGATGTTGAGAAATTCAGTTTTGACAAAGAACACTGTTCATAAATGAAATGCTCTAATTGAGCTGTTAGAATGTCAGAAACAAGTTTTATGAGCTGAGAACTGCATTTTGTGACAAAGTACATCAGAGGATGATGAGAAATTCAATTTTGACAAAGACAGTTGATCACTGAAATGCTCTAATTGAGCTGTTAGAATGTCAGAAACAAGCTTTCTGAGCTGAAAACTGCATTTTGTGACAAAGTGCATCAGTGGATAATGAGAAATTCAGTTTTGACAAAGAACACTGTTCATAACTGAAATGCTCTAATTGAGCAATTAGAATGTCAGAAACAAGTTTTATGAGCTGAGAACTGCATTTTGTGACAAAGTGCATCAGAGGATGATGAGAAATTCAATTTTGACAAAGAAGACAGTTCATCACTGAAATGCTCGAATTGAGCTGTTAGAATGTCAGAAACAAGCTTTCTGAGCTGAAAACTGCATTTTGTGACAAAGTAAATCATTGGATGATGAGAAATTCAGTTTTGACAAAGAACACTGTTCATCACTGAAATGCTCTAATTGAGCTGTTAGAATGTCAGAAACAAGCTTTCTGAGCTGAGAACTGCATTTTGTGAGAAGGTGCATCAGAGGATGATGAGAAGTGTTCATTTCAGATGATTTTGACAAAGAAGACAGTTGTCATTTCTCATCATCAATGAATGATGAGAAATTCAGTTTTGACAAAGAACACTGTTCATTACTGAAATGCTCTAAATGAGCTGTTAGAATGTCAGAAACAAGCTTTCTGAGCTGAAAACTGCATTTTGTGACAAAGGGCATCAGGATGATGAGAAATTCAGTTTTGACAAAGAAGACAGTTCACCACTGAAATGCTCTAATTGAGCTGTTAGAATGTCAGAAACAAGCTTTCTGAGCTGAAATCTGCATTTTGTGACAAAGTGCATCAGTGGATGATGAGAAATTCAGTTTTGACAAAGAACACTGTTCATTACTGAAATGCTCTAATTGAGCTGTTAGAATGTCAGAAACAAGTTTTATGAGCTGAGAACTGCATTTTGTGACAAAGTGCATCAGAGAATGATGAGAAACTCAGCTTTGACAAAGAACACTGTTCATTACTGAAATGCCCTAAATGAGCTGTTAGAATGTCAGAAACAAGCTTTCTGAGCTGAAAACTGCATTTTGTGACAAAGTGCATCAGAGGATAATGAGAAACTCAGTTTTGACGAAGAACACTGTTCATTACTGAAATGCTCTAATTGAGGTGTTAGAATGTCAGAAACAAGCTTTCTGAGCTGAAATCTGCATTTTGTGACAAAGTGCATCAGAGGATGATGAGAAATTCAGTTTTGACAAAGAAGACAGTTCATCGCTGAAATGCTCTAATTGAGCTGTTAGAATGTCAGAAACAAGCTTGCTGAGCTGAAAACTGCATTTTGTGACAAAGTGCATCAGAGGATGATGAGAAATTCAGTTTTGAAAGAAGACATTTCATCACTGAAATGCTCTAATTGAGGCTGTTAGAATGTCAGAAACAAGCTTTCTGAGCTGAAAACTGCATTTTGTGACAAAGTGCATCAGTGGATGATGAGAAATTCAGTTTTGACAAAGAATACTGTTCATCACTGAAATGCTCTAATTGAGCTGTTAGAATGTCAGAAACAAGCTTTCTGAGCTGAAAACTGCATTTTGTGACAAAGTAAATCATTGGATGATGAGAAATTCAGTTTTGACAAAGAATACTGTTCATTACTGAAATGCTCTAATTGAGCTGTTAGAATGTCAGAAACAAGCTTTCTGAGCTGAGAACTGCATTTTGTGAGAAGGTGCATCAGAGGATGATGAGAAGTGTTCATTTCAGATGATTTTGACAAAGAAGACAGTTGTCATTTCTCATCATCAATGAATGATGAGAAATTCAGTTTTGACAAAGAACACTGTTCATTACTGAAATGCTCTAAATGAGCTGTTAGAATGTCAGAAACAAGCTTTCTGAGCTGAAAACTGCATTTTGTGAAAAAGTGAATCAGAGGATGATGAGAAATTCAATTTTGACAAAGAAGACAGTTCATCACTGAAATGCTCTAATTGAGGCTGTTAGAATGTCAGAAACAAGCTTTCTGAGCTGAAATCTGCATTTTGTGACAAAGTGCATCAGTGGATGATGAGAAATTCAGTTTTGACAAAGAACACTGTTCATTACTGAAATGCTCTAATTGAGCTGTTAGAATGTCAGAAACAAGTTTTATGAGCTGAGAACTGCATTTTGTGACAAAGTGCATCAGAGAATGATGAGAAACTCAGCTTTGACAAAGAACACTGTTCATTACTGAAATGCCCTAAATGAGCTGTTAGAATGTCAGAAACAAGCTTTCTGAGCTGAAAACTGCATTTTGTGACAAAGTGCATCAGAGGATAATGAGAAACTCAGTTTTGACGAAGAACACTGTTCATTACTGAAATGCTCTAATTGAGCTGTTAGAATGTCAGAAACAAGTTTTATGAGCTGAGAACTGCATTTTGTGACAAAGTGCATCAGAGAATGATGAGAAACTCAGCTTTGACAAAGAACACTGTTCATTACTGAAATGCCCTAAATGAGCTGTTAGAATGTCAGAAACAAGCTTTCTGAGCTGAAAACTGCATTTTGTGACAAAGTGCATCAGAGGATAATGAGAAACTCAGTTTTGACGAAGAACACTGTTCATTACTGAAATGCTCTAATTGAGGTGTTAGAATGTCAGAAACAAGCTTTCTGAGCTGAAATCTGCATTTTGTGACAAAGTGCATCAGAGGATGATGAGAAATTCAGTTTTGACAAAGACAGTTCATCGCTGAAATGCTCTAATTGAGCTGTTAGAATGTCAGAAACAAGCTTGCTGAGCTGAAAACTGCATTTTGTGACAAAGTGCATCAGAGGATGATGAGAAATTCAGTTTTGAAAGAAGACATTTCATCACTGAAATGCTCTAATTGAGGCTGTTAGAATGTCAGAAACAAGCTTTCTGAGCTGAGAACTGCATTTTGTGACAAAGTGCATCAGAGGATGATGAGAAATTCAGTTTTGACAAAGACATTTAATCACTGAAATGCTCGAATTGAGCTGTTAGAATGTCAGAAACAAGCTTTCTGAGCTGAAAACTGCATTTTGTGACAAAGTAAATCATTGGATGATGAGAAATTCAGTTTTGACAAAGACATTTAATCACTGAAATGCTCTAATTGAGCTGTTAGAATGTCAGAAACAAGCTTTCTGAGCTGAGAACTGCATTTTGTGAGAAGGTGCATCAGAGGATGATGAGAAGTGTTCATTTCAGATGATTTTGACAAAGAAGACAGTTGTCATTTCTCATCATCAATGAATGATGAGAAATTCAGTTTTGACAAAGAACACTGTTCATTACTGAAATGCTCTAAATGAGCTGTTAGAATGTCAGAAACAAGCTTTCTGAGCTGAAAACTGCATTTTGTGAAAAAAGTGAATCAGAGGATGATGAGAAATTCAATTTTGACAAAGAAGACAGTTCATCACTGAAATGCTCTAATTGAGGCTGTTAGAATGTCAGAAACAAGCTTTCTGAGCTGAAATCTGCATTTTGTGACAAAGTGCATCAGTGGATGATGAGAAATTCAGTTTTGACAAAGAACACTGTTCATTACTGAAATGCTCTAATTGAGCTGTTAGAATGTCAGAAACAAGTTTTATGAGCTGAGAACTGCATTTTGTGACAAAGTGCATCAGAGAATGATGAGAAACTCAGCTTTGACAAAGAACACTGTTCATTACTGAAATGCCCTAAATGAGCTGTTAGAATGTCAGAAACAAGCTTTCTGAGCTGAAAACTGCATTTTGTGACAAAGTGCATCAGAGGATGATGAGAAATTCAGTTTTGAAAGAAGACATTTCATCACTGAAATGCTCTAATTGAGGCTGTTAGAATGTCAGAAACAAGCTTTCTGAGCTGGAAACTGCATTTTGTGACAAAGTGCATCAGTGGATGATGAGAAATTCAGTTTTGACAAAGAATACTGTTCATCACTGAAATGCTCTAATTGAGCTGTTAGAATGTCAGAAACAAGCTTTCTGAGCTGAAAACTGCATTTTGTGACAAAGTGCATCAGATGATGATGAGAAACTTAGTTTTGACAAAGAACACTGTTCATTACTGAAATGCTCCATTTGAGCTGTTAGAATGCCAGAAACAAGCTTTCTGAGCTGAAAACTTCATTTTGTGAGAAAGTGCATCAGAGGATGATGAGAAATTCAGTTTTGAGTAAGAAGACAGTTCATCACTGAAATGCTCTAATTGAGGTGTTAGAATGTCAGAAACAAGCTTTCTGAGCTGAAAACTGCATTTTGTGACAAAGTGCATCAGAGGATGATGAGAAATTCAATTTTGACAAAGAAGACAGTTCATCACTAAAATGCTCTAATTGAGCTGTTAGAATGTCAGAAACAAGCTTTCTGAGCTGAAAACTGCATTTTGTGACAAAGTGCATCAGAGGATGATGAGAAATTCAATTTTGACAAAGACAGTTCGTTACTGAAATGCTCTAATTGAGCTGTTAGAATGTCAGAAACAAGCTTTCTGAGCTGAAAACTGCATTTTGTGACAAAGTGCATCAGTGGATAATGAGAAATTCAGTTTTGACAAAGAACACTGTTCATAACTGAAATGCTCTAATTGAGCAATTAGAATGTCAGAAACAAGTTTTATGAGCTGAGAACTGCATTTTGTGACAAAGTGCATCAGAGGATGATGAGAAATTCAATTTTGACAAAGACAGTTCATCACTGAAATGCTCGAATTGAGCTGTTAGAATGTCAGAAACAAGCTTTCTGAGCTGAAAACTGCATTTTGTGACAAAGTAAATCATTGGATGATGAGAAATTCAGTTTTGACAAAGAACACTGTTCATTACTGAAATGCTCTAATTGAGCTGTTAGAATGTCAGAAACAAGCTTTCTGAGCTGAGAACTGCATTTTGTGAGAAGGTGCATCAGAGGATGATGAGAAGTGTTCATTTCAGATGATTTTGACAAAGAAGACAGTTGTCATTTCTCATCATCAATGAATGATGAGAAATTCAGTTTTGACAAAGAACACTGTTCATTACTGAAATGCTCTAAATGAGCTGTTAGAATGTCAGAAACAAGCTTTCTGAGCTGGAAACTGCATTTTGTGAAAAAGTGAATCAGAGGATGATGAGAAATTCAATTTTGACAAAGAAGACAGTTCATTACTGAAATGCTCTAAATGAGCTGTTAGAATGTCAGAAACAAGCTTTCTGAGCTGAAATCTGCATTTTGTGACAAAGTGCATCAGTGGATGATGAGAAATTCAGTTTTGACAAAGAACACTGTTCATTACTGACATGCTCTAATTGAGCTGTTAGAATGTCAGAAACAAGTTTTATGAGCTGAGAACTGCATTTTGTGACAAAGTGCATCAGAGAATGATGAGAAACTCAGCTTTGACAAAGAACACTGTTCATTACTGAAATGCCCTAAATGAGCTGTTAGAATGTCAGAAACAAGCTTTCTGAGCTGAAAACTGCATTTTGTGACAAAGTGCATCAGAGGATAATGAGAAACTCAGTTTTGACGAAGAACACTGTTCATTACTGAAATGCTCTAATTGAGGTGTTAGAATGTCAGAAACAAGCTTTCTGAGCTGAAATCTGCATTTTGTGACAAAGTGCATCAGAGGATGATGAGAAATTCAGTTTTGACAAAGAAGACAGTTCATCGCTGAAATGCTCTAATTGAGCTGTTAGAATGTCAGAAACAAGCTTGCTGAGCTGAAAACTGCATTTTGTGACAAAGTGCATCAGAGGATGATGAGAAATTCAGTTTTGAAAGAAGACATTTCATCACTGAAATGCTCTAATTGAGGCTGTTAGAATGTCAGAAACAAGCTTTCTGAGCTGAAAACTGCATTTTGTGACAAAGTGCATCAGTGGATGATGAGAAATTCAGTTTTGACAAAGAACACTGTTCATTACTGAAATGCTCTAATTGAGCTGTTAGAATGTCAGAAACAAGCTTTCTGAGCTGAAAACTGCATTTTGTGACAAAGTGCATCAGTGGATGATGAGAAATTCAGTTTTGACAAAGAATACTGTTCATCACTGAAATGCTCTAATTGAGCTGTTAGAATGTCATAAACAAGCTTTCTGAGCTGAAAACTGCATTTTGTGACAAAGTGCATCAGATGATGATGAGAAACTCAGTTTTGACAGATAACACTGTTCATTACTGAAATGCTCTAATTGAGCTGTTAGAATGTCAGAAACAAGCTTTCTGAGCTGAAAACTGCATTTTGTGACAAAGTGCATCAGTGGATGATGAGAAATTCAGTTTTGACAAAGAATACTGTTCATCACTGAAATGCTCTAATTGAGTTGTTAGAATGTCATAAACAAGCTTTCTGAGCTGAAAACTGCATTTTGTGACAAAGTGCATCAGAGGATGATGAGAAATTCAATTTTGACAAAGACAGTTCGTTACTGAAATGCTATAAATTAGCTGTTAGAATGTCAGAAACAAGCTTTCTGAGCTGAAAACTGCATTTTGTGACAAAGGGCATCAGGATGTTGAGAAATTCAGTTTTGACAAAGACAGTTCATCACTGAAATGCTCTAATTGAGCAGTTAGAATGTCAGAAATAAGCTTGCTGAGCTGAAAACTGCATTTTGTGACAAAGTGCATCAGAGGATGATGAGAAATTCAGTTGTGACAAAGACAGTTCATCGCTGAAATGCTCTAATTGAGCTGTTAGAATGTCAGAAACAAGCTTTCTGAGCTGAAAACTGCATTTTGTGACAAAGTGCATCAGAGGATGATGAGAAACTCAGTTTTGACAAAGACAGTTCATCACTGAAATGCTCAAATTGAGCTGTTAGAATGTCAGAAACAAGCTTGCGGAGCTGAAAACTGCATTTTGTGACAAAGTGCATCAGAGGATGATGAGAAATTCAGTTTTGACAAAGACATTTAATCACTGAAATGCTCTAATTGAGCTGTTAGAATGTCAGAAACAAGCTTTCTTGTCACGGTGTGTGGACAGAACCCAAACGCAGGCAGCAGAGTTAAATAACAAAAACTTTATTTAAACAAAAGACCCTCGATGGGGAGAACATGATCTAAAACAAGACAAAAATGTAAACTAAAACTTTCCACAAGGGGAACAAAACAAACAAAGTCCTTTGAATAATAAATCAACAAAATCCACAAACTTAGAACAGGAACAAACACGATAATCCATAGACAGGAATAATCCAACAAGGTGACGTGAGGAGGTACGATAATGACAAAATGACAGTGAATCGACCAGGGACAGAGGGAAAACTGGGGCTTGATAAAGGGAAAACACTAACAAGGACTGATGACACAGGGAGAGTGGCCACAGGTGACAAGGATGAAACACTAAGGGAAAGCTAACAGGAGGATTGCACGAGGCAGGTGAGGGGACTGAAACACTAAGGGAAGGATGGATCAGGGCTGGAGACAAGACTAACACTAATGGACTGCTAACAGGGAAACAAGGGGGCGGGGCTAAAGGACGTGACACCGGAGAGAGAGCATGGCTTCTCAAACCAAAACAATGCTCTTTCTCCACACAAAACACATGGGACTGACATGATCCTGCCACAAGACTCGAAAACCAAGACAAGGAGAGGCAGGATCATGACATTTCTGAGCTGAAAACTGCATTTTGTGACAAAGTGCATCAGAGGATAATGAGAAACTCAGTTTTGACAAAGAACACTGTTCATTACTGAAATGCTCTAATTGAGGTGTTAGAATGTCAGAAACAAGCTTTCTGAGCTGAAATCTGCATTTTGTGACAAAGTGCATCAGAGGATGATGAGAAATTCAGTTTTGACAAAGAAGACAGTTCATCGCTGAAATGCTCTAATTGAGCTGTTAGAATGTCAGAAACAAGCTTTCTGAGCTGAAAACTTCATTTTGTGAGAAAGTGCATCAGAGGATGATGAGAAATTCAGTTTTGAGTAAGAAGACAGTTCATCACTGAAATGCTCTAATTGAGGTGTTAGAATGTCAGAAACAAGCTTTCTGAGCTGAAATCTGCATTTTGTGACAAAGTGCATCAGAGGATGATGAGAAATTCAATTTTGACAAAGAAGACAGTTCATCACTAAAATGCTCTAATTGAGCTGTTAGAATGTCAGAAACAAGCTTTCTGAGCTGAAAACTGCATTTTGTGACAAAGTGCATCAGAGGATGATGAGAAATTCAATTTTGACAAAGACAGTTCGTTACTGAAATGCTCTAATTGAGCTGTTAGAATGTCAGAAACAAGCTTTCTGAGCTGAAAACTGCATTTTGTGACAAAGTGCATCAGTGGATAATGAGAAATTCAGTTTTGACAAAGAACACTGTTCATAACTGAAATGCTCTAATTGAGCAATTAGAATGTCAGAAACAAGTTTTATGAGCTGAGAACTGCATTTTGTGACAAAGTGCATCAGAGGATGATGAGAAATTCAATTTTGACAAAGAAGACAGTTCATCACTGAAATGCTCGAATTGAGCTGTTAGAATGTCAGAAACAAGCTTTCTGAGCTGAAAACTGCATTTTGTGACAAAGTAAATCATTGGATGATGAGAAATTCAGTTTTGACAAAGAAGACAGTTCACCACTGAAATGCTCTAATTGAGCTGTTAGAATGTCAGAAACAAGCTTTCTGAGCTGAGAACTGCATTTTGTGAGAAGGTGCATCAGAGGATGATGAGAAGTGTTCATTTCAGATGATTTTGACGAAGAAGACAGTTGTCATTTCTAATCATCAATGAATGATGAGAAATTCAGTTTTGACAAAGAACACTGTTCATTACTGAAATGCTCTAAATGAGCTGTTAGAATGTCAGAAACAAGCTTTCTGAGCTGAAAACTGCATTTTGTGACAAAGGGCATCAGGATGATGAGAAATTCAGTTTTGACAAAGAAGACAGTTCACCACTGAAATGCTCTAATTGAGCTGTTAGAATGTCAGAAACAAGCTTTCTGAGCTGGAAACTGCATTTTGTGAAAAAGTGAATCAGAGGATGATGAGAAATTCAATTTTGACAAAGAAGACAGTTCATCACTGAAATGCTCTAATTGAGCTGTTAGAATGTCAGAAACAAGCTTTCTGAGCTGAAAACTGCATTTTGTGACAAAGTGCATCAGAGGATGATGAGAAACTCAGTTTTGACAAAGAACACTGTTCATTACTGAAATGCTCTAAATGAGCTTTTAGAATGTCAGAAACAAGCTTTCTGAGCTGCAAACTGCATTTTGTGACAAAGTGCATCAGTGGATGATGAGAAACTCAGTTTTGATAAAGAACACTGTTCATTACTGAAATGCTCTAATTGAGGTGTTAGAATGTCAGAAACAAGCTTTCTGAGCTGAAATCTGCATTTTGTGACAAAGTGCATCAGAGGATGATGAGAAATTCAGTTTTGACAAAGAAGACAGTTCATCACTGAAATGCTCAAATTGAGCTGTTAGAATGTCAGAAACAAGCTTGCTGAGCTGAAAACTGCATTTTCTGACAAAGTGCATCAGAGGATGATGAGAAATTCAGTTTTGACAAAGAAGACATTTCATCACTGAAATGCTCTAATTGAGCTGTTAGAATGTCAGAAACAAGCTTTCTGAGCTGAAAACTGCATTTTGTGACAAAGTGCATCAGAGGATAACGAGAAACTCAGTTTTGACAAAGAACACTGTTCATTACTGAAATGCTCTAATTGAGGTGTTAGAATGTCAGAAACAAGCTTTTTGAGCTGAAATCTGCATTTTGTGACAAAGTGCATCAGAGGATGATGAGAAATTCAGTTTTGACAAAGAAGACAGTTCATTGCTGAAATGCTCTAATTGAGCTGTTAGAATGTCAGAAACAAGCTTGCTGAGCTGAAAACTGCATTTTGTGACAAAGTGCATCAGAGGATGATGAGAAATTCAGTTTTGACAAAGAAGACAGTTCATCACTGAAATGCTCTAATTGAGCTGTTAGAATGTCAGAAACAAGCTTTCTGAGCTGAAAACTGCATTTTGTGACAAAGTGCATCAGAGGATGATGAGAAATTCAGTTTTGACAAAGAAGACAGTTCATCACTGAAATGCTCTAATTGAGCTGTTAGAATGTCAGAAACAAGCTTTCTGAGCTGAAAACTGCATTTTGTGACAAAGTGCATCAGTGGATGATGAGAAATTCAGTTTTGACAAAGAATACTGTTCATCACTGAAATGCTTTAATTAAGCTGTTAGAATGTCATAAACAAGCTTTCTGAGCTGAAAACTGCATTTTGTGAGAAAGTGCATCAGATGATGATGATGAGAAACTCAGTTTTGACAGAGAACACTGTTCATTACTGAAATGCTCTAATTGAGCTGTTAGAATGTCAGAAACAAGCTTGCTGAGCTGAAAACTGCATTTTTTGACAAAGTGCATCAGAGGATGATGAGAAATTCAGTTTTGACAAAGAAGACAGTTCATCACTGAAATGCTCTAATTGAGCTGTTAGAATGTCAGAAACAAGCTTTCTGAGCTGAAAACTGCATTTTGTGACAAAGTGCATCAGATGATGATGAGAAATTCAGTTTTGACAAAGAATACAGTTCATCACTGAAATGCTCTAATTGAGCTGTTAGAATGTCATAAACAAGCTTTCTGAGCTGAAAACTGCATTTTGTGACAAAGTGCATCAGAGGATGATGAGAAACTCAGTTTTGACAGAGACAATGTTCTGTCATGAATCTGCCTTCATGTCATGTCTATTCTTGGTCTTGAGGCAGATTCATGACAAAGCCTTGTGTTTTATGTGAGAGAGAGATGTTGGCTATCGGCTTTCTATGCTCTCTCTCTGGTCCGTGTCTTTGTTCCCGCCATCTCGTTTCCTCGTTAACCTTCCCTGAGTGTGTCATTACCCGCACCTGACCCTTGTCAATTATCCTCTGTTTGTTTCCCCTATAAAACATCCTCGTGTTCATTGTCCTGTGCTCGTTCATTGTATACTGTACCCTATAGTTTGTACCTTGTGCGTATATGCTGTGTCTAGTTAATGCCAAATATCTTGTTCTTGTTCATTGTAGTTTGGTGAGTCAGTCTAGTCTTGTCCTTAGTGTTTTGTTTTCCTAGGTTAGTTAGTCCGTGTCCTGTTTGTAATTATTAGTTATCTTGTCTTGTTTTACCCCCTTGTGGGTTTTTGTTTTTAGTTATTAATAAATCTTTGTTAACCCCATCATCCCCGTGTTTTGCTGCCTGCAATTGGGTTCTCCTTCCACGCCTCCTGACAGAATGAACGAGCCCGAACAGAACCCAGCAGGCAGCTTGGAGGTAAGACGAGCAACCCAGGCTCATCGCCTCCTCCGTTTACGCCAGGGGCACTCAGATGTCCTGGAGTTTGCGGACCGTTTTTTTGAGACTGCAGGGGAGATGGTCCACAATGAGCAGGAGCAGATGGTCCTGTTCAATGGCGGCCTCAACCAACCTCTAGCGGGGTGGGAGATGAAGATGCTGAGACTGCTGGGCTTCACTGACTTGATCAGGTATGCCATGAATCGTCCGGAGCCCAGTGTCTCAGCTCAACCCAGTCTTTCCCCCCGCTGGCCGCCATCCCCGAGGGCCGTACCCTACAAATCGGGGTTGTGGGCCTCTCCTCACCCTCTGCACCCTTCGACTCGTCCAGCACGGAGCTAGTCATGCTCCCCACCGCTTCTCCGCAACCGGCTACACCCACCGTGAGCCGGTCGAAGAAGAAGAAGAAGCCGAGGAGGGGTGTAATCTCCAGCCCGAACTTCCAGCCGGAAGAGAACACCGGGACTCAGCCCAAATATTTTTTGGGGGGGCGTCATACGGGCAGGAGGGCCCCGTCCAGCGGGCCTCCTGATGTCCCGTCGAGTCCGGTGGTCCCGTCGAGTCCGGTGGTCCCGTCGAGTCCGGTGGTCCCGAGTCCGGTGGTCCCGAGTCCGGTGGTCCCGAGTCCGGTGGTCCCGAGTCCGGTGGTCCCGAGTCCGGTGGTCCCGAGTCCGGTGGTCCCGAGTCCGGTGGTCCCGAGTCCGGTGGTCCCAAGTCCGGTGGTCCCAAGTCCGGTGGTCCCAAGTCCGGTGGTCCCAAGTCCACCCACCCCAGTTTCAAGTCCTGCCCAGCCGGCCTTCCAGCCGGCGTCAAGTCCTGCCCAGCCGGCCTTCCAGCCGGCGTCAAGTCCTGCCCTGCCGGCCTTCCAGCCGGCGTCAAGTCCTGCCCTGCCGGCCTTCCAGCCGGCGTCAAGTCCTGCCCTGCCGGCCTTCCAGCCGGCGCCAAGTCCTGCACCAAGTCCTGCCCTGCCGGCCTTCCAGCCGGTGGCTCAGCCGGCCTTCCAGCCGGTCTTCCAGCCGGTGGCTCATCCGGCCTTCCAGCCGGCGCCAAGTCCTGCACCAAGTCCTGCCCTGCCGGCCTTCCAGCCGGTGGCTCAGCCGGCCTTCCAGCCGGTGGCTCATCCGGCCTTCCAGCCGGCCTTCCAGCATGTGGCTCAGCCGGCCTTCCAGCCGGTACCCAGTCCGGCACTTATGCCGGGAACAAGAACAGTTCTCCCGAGGACTTCTTCCATCAAGTCCCCGGGGACTCCACGCTCTCGAGCGCCCCCGGGAACTAGGACTGTTCCCCCTTGTCCCACTGGACTTCCCCCCATGAACTTTGTTGTTCCCCCTCCCCCCCTCCCTTGTTTGTTTTTATTATTTCATCCCAACCCTTTTGTAATGTATTCGTGTCTGCCCTTGATCTTGTTTAGTATGTTTTGCCTTGTCTTGTGTTCCCAGTCTGCCTTGTCTTGTTAGTCTACCCCTTGATGAACACCTGGAGGTGTTCATTAAAGGGGGGGCTTCTGTCATGAATCTGCCTTCATGTCATGTCTATTCTTGGTCTTGAGGCAGATTCATGACAAAGCCTTGTGTTTTATGTGAGAGAGAGATGTTGGCTATCGGCTTTCTATGCTCTCTCTCTGGTCCGTGTCTTTGTTCCCGCCATCTCGTTTCCTCGTTAACCTTCCCTGAGTGTGTCATTACCCGCACCTGACCCTTGTCAATTATCCTCTGTTTGTTTCCCCTATAAAACATCCTCGTGTTCATTGTCCTGTGCTCGTTCATTGTATACTGTACCCTATAGTTTGTACCTTGTGCGTATATGCTGTGTCTAGTTAATGCCAAATATCTTGTTCTTGTTCATTGTAGTTTGGTGAGTCAGTCTAGTCTTGTCCTTAGTGTTTTGTTTTCCTAGGTTAGTTAGTCCGTGTCCTGTTTGTAATTATTAGTTATCTTGTCTTGTTTTACCCCCTTGTGGGTTTTTGTTTTTAGTTATTAATAAATCTTTGTTAACCCCATCATCCCCGTGTTTTGCTGCCTGCAATTGGGTTCTCCTTCCACGCCTCCTGACAATGTTCATTACTGAAATGCTCTAATTGAGGTGTTAAAATGTCAGAAACAAGCTTTCTGAGCTGAAATCTGCATTTTGTGACAAAGTACATCAGAGGATGATGAGAAATTCAGTTTTGACAAAGAAGACAGTTCATCACTGAAAAGCTCTAATTGAGCTGTTAGAATGTCAGAAACAAGCTTTCTGAGCTGAAAACTGCATTTTGTGACAAAGTGCATCAGTGGATGATGAGAAATTCAATTTTGACAAAGAACACTGTTCATTACTGAAATGCTCTAATTGAGCTGTTAGAATGTCAGAAACAAGCTTTCTGAGCTGAAAACTGCATTTTGTGACAAAGTGCATCAGAGGAAGATGAGAAACTCAGTTTTGACAGAGAACACTGTTCATTACTGAAATGCTCTAATTGAGGTGTTAGAATGTCAGAAACAAGCTTTCTGAGCTGAAATCTGCATTTTGTGACAAAGTGCATCAGAGGATGATGAGAAATTCAGTTTTGACAAAGAAGACAGTTCATCACTGAAATGCTCTAATTGAGCTGTTAGAATGTCAGAAACAAGCTTTCTGAGCTGAAAACTGCATTTTGTGACAAAGTGCATCAGTGGATGATGAGAAATTCAGTTTTGACAAAGAATACTGTTCATCGCTGAAATGCTCTAATTGAGCTGTTAGAATGTCATATACAAGCTTTCTGAGCTGAAAACTGCATTTTGTGACAAAGTGCATCAGAGGATGATGAGAAACTCAGTTTTGACAGAGACAATGTTCATTACTGAAATGCTCTAATTGAGGTGTTAAAATGTCAGAAACAAGCTTTCTGAGCTGAAATCTGCATTTTGTGACAAAGTGCATCAGAGGATGATGAGAAATTCAGTTTTGACAAAGAAGACAGTTCATCACTGAAATGCTCTAATTGAGCTGTTAGAATGTCAGAAACAAGCTTTCTGAGCTGAAAACTGCATTTTGTGACAAAGTGCATCAGTGGATGATGAGAAATTCAGTTTTGACAAAGAATACTGTTCATCACTGAAATGCTCTAATTGAGCTGTTAGAATGTCATAAACAAGCTTTCTGAGCTGAAAACTGCATTTTGTGACAAAGTGCATCAGATGATGATGATGAGAAACTCAGTTTTGACAGAGAACACTGTTCATTACTGAAATGCTCTAATTGAGCTGTTAGAATGTCAGAAACAAGCTTGCTGAGCTGAAAACTGCATTTTTTGACAAAGTGCATCAGAGGATGATGAGAAATTCAGTTTTGACAAAGAAGACAGTTCATCACTGAAATGCTCTAATTGAGCTGTTAGAATGTCAGAAACATGCTTTCTGAGCTGAAAACTGCATTTTGTGACAAAGTGCATCAGATGATGATGAGAAATTCAGTTTTGACAAAGAATACAGTTCATCACTGAAATGCTCTAATTGAGCTGTTAGAATGTCATAAACAAGCTTTCTGAGCTGAAAACTGCATTTTGTGACAAAGTGCATCAGAGGATGATGAGAAACTCACTTTTGACAGAGACAATGTTCATTACTGAAATGCTCTAATTGAGGTGTTAAAATTTCAGAAACAAGCTTTCTGAGCTGAAATCTGCATTTTGTGACAAAGTGCATCAGAGGATGATGAGAAATTCAGTTTTGACAAAGAAGACAGTTCATCACTGAAATGCTCTAATTGAGCTGTTAGAATGTCAGAAACAAGCTTTCTGAGCTGAAAACTGCATTTTGTGAAAAAAGTGCATCAGTGGATGATGAGAAATTCAGTTTTGACAAAGAATACTGTTCATCACTGAAATGCTTTAATTGAGCTGTTAGAATGTCATAAACAAGCTTTCTGAGCTGAAAACTGCATTTTGTGACAAAGTGCATCAGATGATGATGATGAGAAACTCAGTTTTGACAGAGAACACTGTTCATTACTGAAATGCTCTAATTGAGCTGTTAGAATGTCAGAAACAAGCTTGCTGAGCTGAAAACTGCATTTTTTGACAAAGTGCATCAGAGGATGATGAGAAATTCAGTTTTGACAAAGAAGACAGTTCATCACTGAAATGCTCTAATTGAGCTGTTAGAATGTCAGAAACATGCTTTCTGAGCTGAAAACTGCATTTTGTGACAAAGTGCATCAGATGATGATGAGAAATTCAGTTTTGACAAAGAATACAGTTCATCACTGAAATGCTCTAATTGAGCTGTTAGAATGTCATAAACAAGCTTTCTGAGCTGAAAACTGCATTTTGTGACAAAGTGCATCAGAGGATGATGAGAAACTCAGTTTTGACAGAGACAATGTTCATTACTGAAATGCTCTAATTGAGGTGTTAAAATGTCAGAAACAAGCTTTCTGAGCTGAAATCTGCATTTTGTGACAAAGTACATCAGAGGATGATGAGAAATTCAGTTTTGACAAAGAAGACAGTTCATCACTGAAAAGCTCTAATTGAGCTGTTAGAATGTCAGAAACAAGCTTTCTGAGCTGAAAACTGCATTTTGTGACAAAGTGCATCAGTGGATGATGAGAAATTCAATTTTGACAAAGAACACTGTTCATTACTGAAATGCTCTAATTGAGCTGTTAGAATGTCAGAAACAAGCTTTCTGAGCTGAAAACTGCATTTTGTGACAAAGTGCATCAGAGGATGATGAGAAACTCAGTTTTGACAGAGAACACTGTTCATTACTGAAATGCTCTAATTGAGGTGTTAGAATGTCAGAAACAAGCTTTCTGAGCTGAAATCTGCATTTTGTGACAAAGTGCATCAGAGGATGATGAGAAATTCAGTTTTGACAAAGAAGACAGTTCATCACTGAAATGCTCTAATTGAGCTGTTAGAATGTCAGAAACAAGCTTTCTGAGCTGAAAACTGCATTTTGTGACAAAGTGCATCAGTGGATGATGAGAAATTCAGTTTTGACAAAGAATACTGTTCATCGCTGAAATGCTCTAATTGAGCTGTTAGAATGTCATATACAAGCTTTCTGAGCTGAAAACTGCATTTTGTGACAAAGTGCATCAGAGGATGATGAGAAACTCAGTTTTGACAGAGACAATGTTCATTACTGAAATGCTCTAATTGAGGTGTTAAAATGTCAGAAACAAGCTTTCTGAGCTGAAATCTGCATTTTGTGACAAAGTACATCAGAGGATGATGAGAAATTCAGTTGTGACAAAGAAGACAGTTCATCGCTGAAATGCTCTAATTGAGCTGTTAGAATGTCAGAAACAAGCTTTCTGAGCTGAAAACTGCATTTTGTGACAAAGTGCATCAGAGGATGATGAGAAATTCAGTTGTGACAAAGAAGACAGTTCATCGCTGAAATGCTCTAATTGAGCTGTTAGAATGTCAGAAACAAGCTTTCTGAGCTGAAAACTGCATTTTGTGACAAAGTGCATCAGAGGATGATGAGAAACTCAGGTTTGACAAAGAACACTGTTCATTACTGAAATGCTCTAATTTAGCTGTTAGAATGTCAGAAACAAGCTTTCTGAGCTGAAAACTGCATTTTGTGACAAAGTGCATCAGTGGATGATGAGAAATTCAGTTTTGACAAAGAATACAGTTCATCACTGAAATGCTGTAATTGAGCTTTTAGAATGTCATAAACAAGCTTTCTGAGCTGAAAACTGCATTTTGTGACAAAGTGCATCAGAGGATGATGAGAAACTCAGTTTTGACAGAGACAATGTTTATTACTGAAATGCTCTAATTGAGGTGTTAAAATGTCAGAAACAAGCTTTCTGAGCTGAAATCTGCATTTTTTGACAAAGTACATCAGAGGATGATGAGAAATTCAGTTTTGACAAAGAAGACAGTTCATCACTGAAAAGCTCTAATTGAGCTGTTAGAATGTCAGAAACAAGCTTTCTGAGCTGAAAACTGCATTTTGTGACAAAGTGCATCAGTGGATGATGAGAAATTCAATTTTGACAAAGAACACTGTTCATTACTGAAATGCTCTAATTGAGTTGTTAGAATGTCAGAAACAAGCTTTCTGAGCTGAAAACTGCATTTTGTGAGAAAGTGCATCAGAGGATGATGAGAAATTCAGTTTTGACAAAGAAGACAGTTCATCACTGAAATGCTCTAATTGAGCTGTTAGAATGTCAGAAACAAGCTTGCTGAGCTGAAAACTGCATTTTGTGACAAAGTGCATCAGAGGATGATGAGAAATTCAGTTTTGACAAAGACAGTTCATCACTGAAATGCTCTAATTGAGCTGTTAGAATGTCATAAACAAGCTTTCTGAGCTGAAAACTGCATTTTGTGACAAAGTGCATCAGTGGATGATGAGAAATTCAATTTTGACAAAGAACACTGTTCATTACTAAAATGCTCTAATTGAGCTGTTAGAATGTCAGAAACAAGCTTTCTGAGCTGAAAACTGCATTTTGTGACAAAGTGCATCAGAGGATGATGAGAAACTCAGTTTTGACAGAGAACACTGTTCATTACTGAAATGCTCTAATTGAGGTGTTAGAATGTCAGAAACAAGCTTTCTGAGCTGAAATCTGCATTTTGTGACAAAGTGCATCAGAGGATGATGAGAAATTCAGTTTTGACAAAGAAGACAGTTCATCACTGAAATGCTCTAATTGAGCTGTTAGAATGTCAGAAACAAGCTTTCTGAGCTGAAAACTGCATTTTGTGACAAAGTGCATCAGTGGATGATGAGAAATTCAGTTTTGACAAAGAATACTGTTCATCACTGAAATGCTTTAATTGAGCTGTTAGAATGTCATAAACAAGCTTTCTGAGCTGAAAACTGCATTTTGTGACAAAGTGCATCAGATGATGATGATGAGAAACTCAGTTTTGACAGAGAACACTGTTCATCGCTGAAATGCTCTAATTGAGCTGTTAGAATGTCATATACAAGCTTTCTGAGCTGAAAACTGCATTTTGTGACAAAGTGCATCAGAGGATGATGAGAAACTCAGTTTTGACAGAGACAATGTTCATTACTGAAATGCTCTAATTGAGGTGTTAAAATGTCAGAAACAAGCTTTCTGAGCTGAAATCTGCATTTTGTGACAAAGTACATCAGAGGATGATGAGAAATTCAGTTGTGACAAAGAAGACAGTTCATCGCTGAAATGCTCTAATTGAGCTGTTAGAATGTCAGAAACAAGCTTTCTGAGCTGAAAACTGCATTTTGTGACAAAGTGCATCAGAGGATGATGAGAAATTCAGTTGTGACAAAGAAGACAGTTCATCGCTGAAATGCTCTAATTGAGCTGTTAGAATGTCAGAAACAAGCTTTCTGAGCTGAAAACTGCATTTTGTGACAAAGTGCATCAGAGGATGATGAGAAATTCAGTTTTGACAGAGAACACTGTTCTTTACTGAAATGCTCTAATTGAGGTGTTAGAATGTCAGAAACAAGCTTTCTGAGCTGAAATCTGCATTTTGTGACAAAGTGCATCAGAGGATGATGAGAAATTCAGTTTTGACAAAGAAGACAGTTCATCACTGAAATGCTCTAATTGAGCTGTTAGAATGTCAGAAACAAGCTTTCTGAGCTGAAAACTGCATTTTGTGACAAAGTGCATCAGTGGATGATGAGAAATTCAGTTTTGACAAAGAATACTGTTCATCACTGAAATGCTTTAATTGAGCTGTTAGAATGTCATAAACAAGCTTTCTGAGCTGAAAACTGCATTTTGTGACAAAGTGCATCAGATGATGATGATGAGAAACTCAGTTTTGACAGAGAACACTGTTCATTACTGAAATGCTCTAATTGAGCTGTTAGAATGTCAGAAACAAGCTTTCTGAGCTGAAAACGTCTCGGTTACGTATGTAACCTCCGTTCCCTGATGGAGGGAACGAGACGTTGTGTCGACAGAATGGGGTTTGACTTGAGAACCTACCTTCTCTGACTGACTTGAACAGGCCAATGAAAATTGGCGAATGAAATTTGCATGCCGGACTCCGCCCCCGGATATCCGGGTATAAAAGGGAGCCGGCGTGCCGCATTCATTCACCTTTTGTGCTGAGGAGCCTGAGGATCTTGCCCCGACTGCTGCAGCGGGCGGCCAGCGTTGTGGCATGAAGGACACAACGTCTCGTTCCCTCCATCAGGGAACGGAGGTTACATACGTAACCGAGACGTTCCCTTTCTGTCGGTCTCTCGACGTTGTGTCGACAGAATGGGGTTCCTCGGAAAACGCCACAGCGCTGTGCCGCGTCACAATTCCTCGCGAAGCGACGTTGACTGGCCTGGGCGTGTCAAAACGTGGGCGCTAGCATGAATTGCAACCTTCCAGTGGAAGGGAAGGGGTCCAGAGCTTACCTACAAGATGGGAGCCCCTTCCTCCGGCCGTCACGGACGGCGGCCTAGTTCTCTTAACAGCGAGAAGCCGCCCGGCACCGTAAGGGCCACTGGGAAGCGTGATTCCCCCCTGAGGGAACGCGCTACGGAGACCACTTCCTACCGCAGGGAGGAGTTTAGTGGAGATTCACACACGGTCTCACCGGATAGGGGAGAGCACGTGGGAGACATGCAGACACGAGATGGTGTCGTGAGCAGGTGAAGTACACCTGGGAGAGGTCATGGGCCATCGATTGAGAGCCATTCATGAGAAGACATCAGACGGAACCGCCCTGTGGGGGGGTTACTACGTGTGGAGCACTAGGCCTTGTTTGAGTCATTGCTAGAACTCAGAAACAGGCCAAGGGAGGCAGGGCTGCTCCGCCGAGCCCGCCGCCGAGGAGTGCTTAGTGATGGATGGAATGCCTACTCTTCGCCCACGTGGGGGGAAGAGGGGAGGCTGGATAGCACCACGTCTCACCTGTGGAGGGGTGCTATCGCAGGCGTACGCCCACCGGCTGCCGGAACTTACCTGGCGGTGTCTCGTAAGACTCTGGCAAATACCGGTTCCACGCGGAGGCTGTAAAACCTCGCGAAGGTGCTGGGCGTAGCCCAACCCGCAGCTCTACATATGTCTGCCAGAGGGGCGCCCTGCGCCAGTGCCCACGAGGAGGCCACACCCCTGGTGGAGTGTGCCCTCACTGCAAGCGGGCACGGGAGATCCTGTGATCGGTAAGCCATAGTGATGGCGTCCACGATCCAGTGCGCCAACCTCTGTTTGGAGACAGCCCTCCCCTTGTGCTGACCTCCAAAACAGACAAAGAGCTGGTCAGAGCTCCTGAAGCTCTGTGTGCGGTCCAAGTAGAGGCGCAGCGCGCGTACTGGACACAACACGGAAGGGGCTGGGTCTTCCTCCCCAGAAGGGAGCGCCTGCAGGTTCACCACCTGGTCCCGGAAGGGAGTGGTGGGAACTTTGGGCACGTAGCCAGGCCGGGGTCTCAGGATAACGTGAGATTGACCAGGCCCGAACTCTAGGCAATCCGTGGCCACGGAAAATGCTTGTAGGTCCCCTACCCTCTTGATGGAAGCGAGCGCCACTAGGAGAGCCGTCTTCATCGAGAGATGAGAAAGAGCGGCATCTCCGAGGGGCTCGAAGGGGGGCCTCTGGAGGCCCGCCAGGACCACATTGAGGTCCCAAGAGGGAACGGAGCGCGGACGGGCTGGATTCAGCCTTCTCGCGCCCCTCAGGAACCTAATGACCAGGTCGTGCTGTCCCAGAGACTTCCCACTAACTGGTTCGTGATGAGCGGCAATTGCGGCTACATACACTTTCAGCGTGGAAGGGGAGAGATTGTTCTCGAGTCTCGACTGCAGGAAGGACAGCACGCTCCCGATCGAGCATATCCGTGGGTCTTCTCCACGAGAAGAACACCAGGACGAGAAGAGGCGCCACTTAAAAGCGTATAACCGCCTCGTGGCTGGGGCCCTAGCCTGAACAATGGTCTCTACCACCGCTGGGGGTAGACCACTCAGGATCTCCTCGTCCCGTCCAGGGGCCAGACATGGAGGTTCCAGAGGTCTGGTCTCGGATGCCACAACGTGCCCTTCCCCTGAGAAAGAAGGTCCTTCGTCAGGGGAATCGGCCAGGGGGGAGTTGTCGTCAGGAGCATTAGCTCCGAGAACCAAGTCCGGTTGGGCCAGTAAGGCGCAACTAGTAGCACTTGATGCTCCTCTTCCCTGACCTTGCACAGGACGTGTGCAATGAGGCTCACTGGGGGGAAGGCGTACTTCCGCTTGTCCCGCGGCCAGCTGTGCGCCAAAGCATCCGTGCCGAGGGGGGCCTCGGTCAGGGAGTACCAAAGCGGGCAATGGGTGGTGTCCAGGGAGGCGAACAGGTCCACCTGTGCCTGCCCGAACTGCACCCAAATGAGCTGGACTGCGCGGGGGTGGAGCCGCCACTCTCCACGGGGCGTCGACTGACGAGAGAGCGCATCGGCTGTCTGGTTCAGGTCGCCCGGGATGTGAGTGGCTAACAGGGACTTCGTCACCTGCTGGCTCCACAGGAGGAGGCGTCGGGCGAGTTGCGATAGCTGCCGTGAACGAATACCACCCTGTCGGTTGATATACGCCACAGCAGTCGTGCTGTCCGACCGGACCAGCACGTGCTTGTCCTGCACGAGGGGAAGGAACCTCCTCAGTGCAAGCAGCACCGCCAACAACTCTAGGCGATTGATATGCCAGCGCAGGCGGGGGCCCGTCCAGAGACCCGACACTGCGTGCCCGTTGCACACAGCACCCCAACCCTGCAGGGAGGCGTCGGTCGTCACCACGACGCGCCTCGAAACCTGCCCAAGAGGGACCCCTGTCCGTAAAAAGGTCATTGAAGACCATGGGGTTAGGGTGCGCCGGCAGAAGGGCGTGATCGGGACGCGCCTGCTGCCGGAGTGCCACGCACTCCAAGGAACTCTGCTCTGTAGCCAGTGCTGTAGCGGTCTCATGTGCATCAACCCGAGGGGGACCACCCCCGCCGAGGACGCCATGTGTCCCAGGAGCCTCTGAAAATGTTTCAGGGGAACCGCTGGCTGCTGCCTGAAGCTCCTCAGGCAGGTCAGCACCGACTGGGCACGCTCGGAAGAAAGACGTGCCAACATGGAGACAGAGTCGAGTTCCATACCGAGGAAAAGGATGCTCTGCACAGGGGAGAGCTTGCTCTTCTCTCGGGTGACCTGTAACCCCAAATGGTCTAGGTGCCGGAGCACCAGGTCCCTGTGTGTACACAACAGATCTCGCGAGTGCGCCAAGATGAGCCAGTCGTCGAGATAGTTGAGTATGCGCACCCCCTGCTCCCTGAGGGGAGTGAGGGCGGCCTCCACGACCTTCGTAAAGACTCGAGGAGACAGGGACAGACCAAATGGGAGGACGCGGTACTGATATGCCTGTCCCTCGAAAGCGAACCGTAGGAACGGCCGGTGACGAGGGAGGATGGACACATGGAAGTACGCGTCCTTCAGGTCGATCGCCATGAACCAATCCTGACGCCTGACGGACGTCAGAATGCGCTTCTGCGTTAACATCCTGAACGGCAGCTTGTGTAGGTGCTTGTTCAGGGTACGCAGGTCCAAGATGGGGCGCAGCCCGCCACTTTTCTTGGGGACAATGAAATACGGGCTGTAAAACCCGGAGTACATCTCGGCCAGAGGGACGAGCTCGACCGCCCCCTTCGCCAGAAGGGTAGCGACCTCGGCCCGAAGCACGGGAGCATCTACTCCCACTGATGTGAAGAGGATGCCCCGAAACTTGGGTGGGCGCTTGGCGAACTGAATCGCATAGCCGAGACGGATCGTTCGCTCTAGCCACCGTGCTGGTCTGGGAAGAGCCAACCAGGCTCCCAGGTACCGAGACAGGGGGACCAGAGGTTCGATCTGATTCATTGCCCCCGTGGGGGGTGGTTCGATGGCTGGCAGTACGGCTCCCTCGACGCGGGGGGGACCCCGGGGAGGAGAGCGGCTCTGCCGAGGTGCCTGTCGGGCGATATCGCGGCATACCGCACCGTCTGACTGAGGGTGCTGGTGGCCACTGAGAGTTATACCCAACCGTGTGTCTCGCCGAAACACAACGTGGGGTAGCCGAGCACCGTCCTGCGGAGGGTGAGAGCGGCTGTGAAAAAGACCCAGGGGGAGAGACAGCTCTTTTCGTGAGAATGTGGGCACCAGGCCCTGAAAAGGGCCCGGCTGGTGTTGCTGGGACGGGGCAGGCACCGTCCCAATCCGACCCTCCGGCGATGTAGTGGCCTGGGTCGGGCCCGGTGGACTCGATCTCCCTGGGTTCACCCCGTCAGGAACGCTTCTGCTTCCGCGGAGGTTGGTGACGGGATGGTGCTCTCCTCTTCGACGTCCTTCTCCGGGAGGCCGCCTGTGCAGGGGGCGCTGGGGCCGGAGTCTGAGTCGGAGAGGGGCGGGGCTGCTGGGAAGCAGACGCCGCGCGGGACCTCGACGGACGATAGGCGGCCGGGTCGCGGCGGGGCAGGATGTGTTTAATCGCCTCCGTCTGCTTCTTAACAGTCGAGAACTGCTGAGAGAAGTCCTCGACCGTATCACCAAACAGCCCACCCTGCGCGATGGGAGCGTCGAGAAAGCGAACCTTCTCAGCGTCCCGCATCTGCGCAAGGTTGAGCCAAAGATGTCTCTCCTGGACCACCAATGTGGACATCGTACGACCCAGGGCTCGCGCCGTCACCTTCGTCGCCCGGAGAGCGAGGTCAGTGGCAGTGCGGAGCTCCTGCATTAGCCCCGGGTCGGACTTTCCCTCGTGCAACTCCTTCAACGCCTTGGCCTGATGGACCTGCAGGATGGCCATGGCGTGAAGAGCCGAGGCAGCTTGACCCGCAGCGTTGTAAGCCTTCGACACCAGCGATGCCGAAAACTTACACGCCTTGGAAGGGAGCCTTGGTCGATCCCTCCAGGTGGCAGCTGTCTGCGGGCACAGGTGCACCGCGACTGCACGCTCCACCTGTGGGATGTCGACATAGCCCTTAGCTGCCCCGTCATCGAGGGAAGTCAGGGCGACCGAGCCAGTCTGACGTGCACGCGCCGAAAAGGGGGCGTTCCAAGTCCGACTGAGCTCCTCATGCACCTCCGGAAAAAATGGTACCGGGGCCGACCGTGGCTTAGAGTCACGGCCGGTCCCGAGATACCATGTATCCAACCGCGAGCGTTGGGGGAGAGGCGGTGCGGTGCACTGCAGCCCAATACTCGCGGCGGCCCGGGAAAGCATGGCTGACATCTCGACGTCCGCTTCATCCCGAGCTCGACCCCCCGGGGGAGGAAGCTCCAAGGACTCGTCGGGGTCGGATGCCAGGAGGTCGCCCTCCGATGCTGCGAGCGACATCTCATCGTCGTCACGCCCCGTGTCCGAGTGCGTGACGGAGGAACAAGGCGGCGTACCGCCTCTTCCGGGACGGTCAGACAAGCGAGGTGGGGCGTGAACGGTCCGCGAGCCGGTGGCTGACGGATTGAGGCTCACGGTAATTCCCAAATCACCCTCGGTGCTCGCCGAAGCGGACGGCAGGGCTGATGCCGCTGCTGCCGCAAAACGGGAAGCACTCGAGGTGGTGGCTGATTCTCGCAAGAACGCAGCCACCCGTGACCGCAATGTCTGAATCACCATCCGCCCGCAGTGCGGGCAAGATGTATCCACAAATGCCGCCTCAGCGTGCTGGAGTCCCAGACACCTGAGGCAGACATCGTGTCCGTCCCCTTCCTCGATGAGTGCGCCGCACCCACGAGCACAGCGGGACATGCCGCGCTGTAGAATGTCTTAAGCCCTGAAAAGGGCTCGCTCTTTAGAAAGATTCTTTGGCAGTTGCCGAGACGCCCAGGGGAAGTCACAGGAATCGGGACAGTCCGCTGCACCACGTCGTAAGACCAGCAACACGTAGAGATTTGTCTGCAGAGTCGTCAGCATGAGATGCGAAGGCTCCGAAGAACAAAAGGTGAATGAATGCGGCACGCCGGCTCCCTTTTATACCCGGATATCCGGGGGCGGAGTCCGGCATGCAAATTTCATTCGCCAATTTTCATTGGCCTGTTCAAGTCAGTCAGAGAAGGTAGGTTCTCAAGTCAAACCCCATTCTGTCGACACAACGTCGAGAGACCGACAGAAAGGGAACTGCATTTTGTGACAAAGTGCATCAGTGGATGATGAGAAATTCAGTTTTGACAAAGAATACTGTTCATCGCTGAAATGCTCTAATTGAGCTGTTAGAATGTCATATACAAGCTTTCTGAGCTGAAAACTGCATTTTGTGACAAAGTGCATCAGAGGATGATGAGAAACTCAGTTTTGACAGAGACAATGTTCATTACTGAAATGCTCTAATTGAGGTGTTAAAATGTCAGAAACAAGCTTTCTGAGCTGAAATCTGCATTTTGTGACAAAGTACATCAGAGGATGATGAGAAATTCAGTTGTAACAAAGAAGACAGTTCATCGCTGAAATGCTCTAATTGAGCTGTTAGAATGTCAGAAACAAGCTTTCTGAGCTGAAAACTGCATTTTGTGACAAAGTGCATCAGAGGATGATGAGAAATTCAGTTGTGACAAAGAAGACAGTTCATCGCTGAAATGCTCTAATTGAGCTGTTAGAATGTCAGAAACAAGCTTTCTGAGCTGAAAACTGCATTTTGTGACAAAGTGCATCAGAGGATGATGAGAAACTCAGTTTTGACAGAGAACACTGTTCATTACTGAAATGCTCTAATTGAGGTGTTAGAATGTCAGAAACAAGCTTTCTGAGCTGAAATCTGCATTTTGTGACAAAGTGCATCAGAGGATGATGAGAAATTCAGTTTTGACAAAGAAGACAGTTCATCGCTGAAATGCTCTAATTGAGCTGTTAGAATGTCAGAAACAAGCTTGCTGAGCTGAAAACTGCATTTTGTGACAAAGTGCATCAGAGGATGATGAGAAATTCAGTTTTGACAAAGAAGACAGTTCATCGCTGAAATGCTCTAATTGAGCTGTTAGAATGTCAGAAACAAGCTTTCTGAGCTGAAAACTGCATTTTGTGACAAAGTGCATCAGTGGATGATGAGAAATTCAATTTTGACAAAGAACACTGTTCATTACTGAAATGCTCTAATTGAGCTGTTAGAATGTCAGAAACAAGCTTTCTGAGCTGAAAACTGCATTTTGTGACAAAGTGCATCAGAGGATGATGAGAAACTCAGTTTTGACAAGGAACACTGTTCATTACTGAAATGCTCTAATTGAGGTGTTAGAATGTCAGAAACAAGCTTTCTGAGCTGAAATCTGCATTTTGTGACAAAGTGCATCAGAGGATGATGAGAAACTCAGTTTTGACAAAGAAGACAGTTCATCACTGAAATGCTCTAATTGAGCTGTTAGAATGTCAGAAACAAGCTTTCTGAGCTGAAATCTGCATTTTGTGACAAAGTGCATCAGAGGATGATGAGAAATTCAGTTTTGACAAAGAAGACAGTTCATCGCTGAAATGCTCTAATTGAGCTGTTAGAATGTCAGAAACAAGCTTGCTGAGCTGAAAACTGCATTTTGTGACAAAGTGCATCAGAGGATGATGAGAAACTCAGGTTTGACAAAGAAAACTGTTCATTACTGAAATGCTCTAATTGAGCTGTTAGAATGTCAGAAACAAGCTTTCTGAGCTGAAATCTGCATTTTGTGACAAAGTGCATCAGAGGATAACGAGAAACTCAGTTTTGACGAACACTGTTCATTACTGAAATGCTCTAATTGAGGTGTTAGAATGTCAGAAACAAGCTTTCTGAGCTGAAATCTGCATTTTGTGACAAAGTGCATCAGAGGATGATGAGAAATTCAGTTTTGACAAAGAAGACAGTTCATCGCTGAAATGCTCTAATTGAGATGTTAGAATGTCATAAACAAGCTTTCTGAGCTGAAAACTGCATTTTGTGACAAAGTACACCAGAGGATGATGAGAAATTCAGTTTTGACAAAGAAGACAGTTCATCACTGAAAAGCTCTAATTGAGCTGTTAGAATGTCAGAAACAAGCTTTCTGAGCTGAAAACTGCATTTTGTGACAAAGTGCATCAGTGGATGATGAGAAATTCAATTTTGACAAAGAACACTGTTCATTACTGAAATGCTCTAATTGAGCTGTTAGAATATCATAAACAAGCTTTCTGAGCTGAAAACTGCATTTTGTGACAAAGTGCATCAGAGGATGATGAGAAACTCAGGTTTGACAAAGAACACTGTTCATTACTGAAATGCTCTAATTGAGTTGTTAGAATGTCAGAAACAAGCTTTCTGAGCTGAAAACTGCATTTTGTGAGAAAGTGCATCAGAGGATGATGAGAAGTGTTCATTTCAGATGATTTTGACAAAGAAGACAGGTGTCATTTCTCATCATCAATGAATGATGAGAAATTCAGTTTTGACAAAGAACACTGTTCATTACTGAAATGCTCTAATTGAGGTGTTAGAATGTCAGAAACAAGCTTTCTGAGCTGAAATCTGCATTTTGTGACAAAGTACATCAGAGGATGATGAGAAACTCAGTTTTGACAAAGAAGACAGTTCATCACTGAAATGATCTAATTGAGCTGTTAGAATGTCAAAAACAAGCTTTCTGAGCTGAAAACTGCATTTTGTAACAAAGTGCATCAGAGGATGATGAGAAATTCAGTTTTGACAAAGAAGACAGTTCATCACTGAAATGCTCTAATTGAGCTGTTAGAATGTCAGAAACAAGCTTGCTGAGCTGAAAACTGCATTTTGTGACAAAGTGCATCAGTGGATGATGAGAAATTCAATTTTGACAAAGAACACTGTTCATTACTGAAATGCTCTAATTGAGGTGTTAGAATGTCAGAAACAAGCTTTCTGAGCTGAAAACTGCATTTTGTGACAAAGTGCATCAGAGGATGATGAGAAACTCAGTTTTGACAGAGAACACTGTTCATTACTGAAATGCTCTAATTGAGGTGTTAGAATGTCAGAAACAAGCTTTCTGAGCTGAAATCTGCATTTTGTGACAAAGTGCATCAGAGGATGATGAGAAATTCAGTTTTGACAAAGAAGACAGTTCATCACTGAAATGCTCTAATTGAGCTGTTAGAATGTCAGAAACAAGCTTTCTGAGCTGAAAACTGCATTTTGTGACAAAGTGCATCAGTGGATGATGAGAAATTCAGTTTTGACAAAGAATACTGTTCATCACTGAAATGCTTTAATTGAGCTGTTAGAATGTCATAAACAAGCTTTCTGAGCTGAAAACTGCATTTCGTGACAAAGTGCATCAGATGATGATGATGAGAAACTCAGTTTTGACAGAGAACACTGTTCATTACTGAAATGCTCTAATTGAGCTGTTAGAATGTCAGAAACAAGCTTTCTGAGCTGAAAACTGCATTTTGTTACAAAGTGCATCAGTGGATGATGAGAAATTCAGTTTTGACAAAGAATACTGTTCATCGCTGAAATGCTCTAATTGAGCTGTTAGAATGTCATAAACAAGCTTTCTGAGCTGAAAACTGCATTTTGTGACAAAGTGCATCAGAGGATGATGAGAAACTCAGTTTTGACAGAGACAATGTTCATTACTGAAATGCTCTAATTGAGGTGTTAAAATGTCAGAAACAAGCTTTCTGAGCTGAAATCTGCATTTTGTGACAAAGTACATCAGAGGATGATGAGAAATTCAGTTGTGACAAAGAAGACAGTTCCTCGCTGAAATGCTCTAATTGAGCTGTTAGAATGTCAGAAACAAGCTTTCTGAGCTGAAAACTGCATTTTGTGACAAAGTGCATCAGAGGATGATGAGAAATTCAGTTGTGACAAAGAAGACAGTTCATCGCTGAAATGCTCTAATTGAGCTGTTAGAATGTCAGAAACAAGCTTTCTGAGCTGAAAACTGCATTTTGTGACAAAGTGCATCAGAGGATGATGAGAAATTCAGTTTTGACAAAGAAGACAGTTCATCGCTGAAATGCTCTAATTGAGCTGTTAGAATGTCAGAAACAAGCTTGCTGAGCTGAAAACTGCATTTTGTGACAAAGTGCATCAGAGGATGATGAGAAATTCAGTTTTGACAAAGAAGACAGTTCATCACTGAAATGCTTTAATTGAGCTGTTAGAATGTCATAAACAAGCTTTCTGAGCTGAAAACTGCATTTTGTGACAAAGTGCATCAGATGATGATGAGAAACTCAGTTTTGACAGAGAACACTGTTCATTACTGAAATGCTCTAATTGAGGTGTTAAAAATTCAGAAACAAGCTTTCTGAGCTGAAATCTGCATTTTGTGACAAAGTGCATCAGAGGATGATGAGAAACTCAGGTTTGACAAAGAAAACTGTTCATTACTGAAATGCTCTAATTGAGCTGTTAGAATGTCAGAAACAAGCTTTCTGAGCTGAAATCTGCATTTTGTGACAAAGTGCATCAGAGGATAACGAGAAACTCAGTTTTGACGAACACTGTTCATTACTGAAATGCTCTAATTGAGGTGTTAGAATGTCAGAAACAAGCTTTCTGAGCTGAAATCTGCATTTTGTGACAAAGTGCATCAGAGGATGATGAGAAATTCAGTTTTGACAAAGAAGACAGTTCATCGCTGAAATGCTCTAATTGAGCTGTTAGAATGTCAGAAACAAGCTTTCTGAGCTGAAAACTGCATTTTGTGACAAAGTGCATCAGTGGATGATGAGAAATTCAGTTTTGACAAAGAATACTGTTCATCACTGAAATGCTTTAATTGAGCTGTTAGAATGTCATAAACAAGCTTTCTGAGCTGAAAACTGCATTTCGTGACAAAGTGCATCAGATGATGATGATGAGAAACTCAGTTTTGACATAGAACACTGTTCATTACTGAAATGCTCTAATTGAGCTGTTAGAATGTCAGAAACAAGCTTTCTGAGCTGAAAACTGCATTTTGTTACAAAGTGCATCAGTGGATGATGAGAAATTCAGTTTTGACAAAGAATACTGTTCATCGCTGAAATGCTCTAATTGAGCTGTTAGAATGTCATAAACAAGCTTTCTGAGCTGAAAACTGCATTTTGTGACAAAGTGCATCAGAGGATGATGAGAAACTCAGTTTTGACAGAGACAATGTTCATTACTGAAATGCTCTAATTGAGGTGTTAAAATGTCAGAAACAAGCTTTCTGAGCTGAAATCTGCATTTTGTGACAAAGTACATCAGAGGATGATGAGAAATTCAGTTTTGACAAAGAAGACAGTTCATCACTGAAAAGCTCTAATTGAGCTGTTAGAATGTCAGAAACAAGCTTTCTGAGCTGAAAACTGCATTTTGTGACAAAGTGCATCAGTGGATGATGAGAAATTCAATTTTGACAAAGAACACTGTTCATTACTGAAATGCTCTAATTGAGCTGTTAGAATGTCAGAAACAAGCTTTCTGAGCTGAAAACTGCATTTTGTGACAAAGTGCATCAGAGGATGATGAGAAACTCAGTTTTGACAGAGAACACTGTTCATTACTGAAATGCTCTAATTGAGGTGTTAGAATGTCAGAAACAAGCTTTCTGAGCTGAAATCTGCATTTTGTGACAAAGTGCATCAGAGGATGATGAGAAATTCAGTTTTGACAAAGAAGACAGTTCATCACTGAAATGCTCTAATTGAGCTGTTAGAATGTCAGAAACAAGCTTTCTGAGCTGAAAACTGCATTTTGTGACAAAGTGCATCAGTGGATGATGAGAAATTCAGTTTTGACAAAGAATACTGTTCATCGCTGAAATGCTCTAATTGAGCTGTTAGAATGTCATATACAAGCTTTCTGAGCTGAAAACTGCATTTTGTGACAAAGTGCATCAGAGGATGATGAGAAACTCAGTTTTGACAGAGACAATGTTCATTACTGAAATGCTCTAATTGAGGTGTTAAAATGTCAGAAACAAGCTTTCTGAGCTGAAATCTGCATTTTGTGACAAAGTACATCAGAGGATGATGAGAAATTCAGTTGTGACAAAGAAGACAGTTCATCGCTGAAATGCTCTAATTGAGCTGTTAGAATGTCAGAAACAAGCTTTCTGAGCTGAAAACTGCATTTTGTGACAAAGTGCATCAGAGGATGATGAGAAATTCAGTTGTGACAAAGAAGACAGTTCATCGCTGAAATGCTCTAATTGAGCTGTTAGAATGTCAGAAACAAGCTTTCTGAGCTGAAAACTGCATTTTGTGACAAAGTGCATCAGAGGATGATGAGAAACTCAGGTTTGACAAAGAACACTGTTCATTACTGAAATGCTCTAATTTAGCTGTTAGAATGTCAGAAACAAGCTTTCTGAGCTGAAAACTGCATTTTGTGACAAAGTGCATCAGTGGATGATGAGAAATTCAGTTTTGACAAAGAATACAGTTCATCACTGAAATGCTGTAATTGAGCTTTTAGAATGTCATAAACAAGCTTTCTGAGCTGAAAACTGCATTTTGTGACAAAGTGCATCAGAGGATGATGAGAAACTCAGTTTTGACAGAGACAATGTTCATTACTGAAATGCTCTAATTGAGGTGTTAAAATGTCAGAAACAAGCTTTCTGAGCTGAAATCTGCATTTTTTGACAAAGTACATCAGAGGATGATGAGAAATTCAGTTTTGACAAAGAAGACAGTTCATCACTGAAAAGCTCTAATTGAGCTGTTAGAATGTCAGAAACAAGCTTTCTGAGCTGAAAACTGCATTTTGTGACAAAGTGCATCAGTGGATGATGAGAAATTCAATTTTGACAAAGAACACTGTTCATTACTGAAATGCTCTAATTGAGTTGTTAGAATGTCAGAAACAAGCTTTCTGAGCTGAAAACTGCATTTTGTGAGAAAGTGCATCAGAGGATGATGAGAAATTCAGTTTTGACAAAGAAGACAGTTCATCACTGAAATGCTCTAATTGAGCTGTTAGAATGTCAGAAACAAGCTTGCTGAGCTGAAAACTGCATTTTGTGACAAAGTGCATCAGAGGATGATGAGAAATTCAGTTTTGACAAAGACAGTTCATCACTGAAATGCTCTAATTGAGCTGTTAGAATGTCATAAACAAGCTTTCTGAGCTGAAAACTGCATTTTGTGACAAAGTGCATCAGTGGATGATGAGAAATTCAATTTTGACAAAGAACACTGTTCATTACTAAAATGCTCTAATTGAGCTGTTAGAATGTCAGAAACAAGCTTTCTGAGCTGAAAACTGCATTTTGTGACAAAGTGCATCAGAGGATGATGAGAAACTCAGTTTTGACAGAGAACACTGTTCATTACTGAAATGCTCTAATTGAGGTGTTAGAATGTCAGAAACAAGCTTTCTGAGCTGAAATCTGCATTTTGTGACAAAGTGCATCAGAGGATGATGAGAAATTCAGTTTTGACAAAGAAGACAGTTCATCACTGAAATGCTCTAATTGAGCTGTTAGAATGTCAGAAACAAGCTTTCTGAGCTGAAAACTGCATTTTGTGACAAAGTGCATCAGTGGATGATGAGAAATTCAGTTTTGACAAAGAATACTGTTCATCACTGAAATGCTTTAATTGAGCTGTTAGAATGTCATAAACAAGCTTTCTGAGCTGAAAACTGCATTTTGTGACAAAGTGCATCAGATGATGATGATGAGAAACTCAGTTTTGACAGAGAACACTGTTCATCGCTGAAATGCTCTAATTGAGCTGTTAGAATGTCATATACAAGCTTTCTGAGCTGAAAACTGCATTTTGTGACAAAGTGCATCAGAGGATGATGAGAAACTCAGTTTTGACAGAGACAATGTTCATTACTGAAATGCTCTAATTGAGGTGTTAAAATGTCAGAAACAAGCTTTCTGAGCTGAAATCTGCATTTTGTGACAAAGTACATCAGAGGATGATGAGAAATTCAGTTGTGACAAAGAAGACAGTTCATCGCTGAAATGCTCTAATTGAGCTGTTAGAATGTCAGAAACAAGCTTTCTGAGCTGAAAACTGCATTTTGTGACAAAGTGCATCAGAGGATGATGAGAAATTCAGTTGTGACAAAGAAGACAGTTCATCGCTGAAATGCTCTAATTGAGCTGTTAGAATGTCAGAAACAAGCTTTCTGAGCTGAAAACTGCATTTTGTGACAAAGTGCATCAGAGGATGATGAGAAATTCAGTTTTGACAGAGAACACTGTTCTTTACTGAAATGCTCTAATTGAGGTGTTAGAATGTCAGAAACAAGCTTTCTGAGCTGAAATCTGCATTTTGTGACAAAGTGCATCAGAGGATGATGAGAAATTCAGTTTTGACAAAGAAGACAGTTCATCACTGAAATGCTCTAATTGAGCTGTTAGAATGTCAGAAACAAGCTTTCTGAGCTGAAAACTGCATTTTGTGACAAAGTGCATCAGTGGATGATGAGAAATTCAGTTTTGACAAAGAATACTGTTCATCACTGAAATGCTTTAATTGAGCTGTTAGAATGTCATAAACAAGCTTTCTGAGCTGAAAACTGCATTTTGTGACAAAGTGCATCAGATGATGATGATGAGAAACTCAGTTTTGACAGAGAACACTGTTCATTTCTGAAATGCTCTAATTGAGCTGTTAGAATGTCAGAAACAAGCTTTCTGAGCTGAAAACTGCATTTTGTGACAAAGTGCATCAGTGGATGATGAGAAATTCAGTTTTGACAAAGAATACTGTTCATCGCTGAAATGCTCTAATTGAGCTGTTAGAATGTCATATACAAGCTTTCTGAGCTGAAAACTGCATTTTGTGACAAAGTGCATCAGAGGATGATGAGAAACTCAGTTTTGACAGAGACAATGTTCATTACTGAAATGCTCTAATTGAGGTGTTAAAATGTCAGAAACAAGCTTTCTGAGCTGAAATCTGCATTTTGTGACAAAGTACATCAGAGGATGATGAGAAATTCAGTTGTAACAAAGAAGACAGTTCATCGCTGAAATGCTCTAATTGAGCTGTTAGAATGTCAGAAACAAGCTTTCTGAGCTGAAAACTGCATTTTGTGACAAAGTGCATCAGAGGATGATGAGAAATTCAGTTGTGACAAAGAAGACAGTTCATCGCTGAAATGCTCTAATTGAGCTGTTAGAATGTCAGAAACAAGCTTTCTGAGCTGAAAACTGCATTTTGTGACAAAGTGCATCAGAGGATGATGAGAAACTCAGTTTTGACAGAGAACACTGTTCATTACTGAAATGCTCTAATTGAGGTGTTAGAATGTCAGAAACAAGCTTTCTGAGCTGAAATCTGCATTTTGTGACAAAGTGCATCAGAGGATGATGAGAAATTCAGTTTTGACAAAGAAGACAGTTCATCGCTGAAATGCTCTAATTGAGCTGTTAGAATGTCAGAAACAAGCTTGCTGAGCTGAAAACTGCATTTTGTGACAAAGTGCATCAGAGGATGATGAGAAATTCAGTTTTGACAAAGAAGACAGTTCATCGCTGAAATGCTCTAATTGAGCTGTTAGAATGTCAGAAACAAGCTTTCTGAGCTGAAAACTGCATTTTGTGACAAAGTGCATCAGTGGATGATGAGAAATTCAATTTTGACAAAGAACACTGTTCATTACTGAAATGCTCTAATTGAGCTGTTAGAATGTCAGAAACAAGCTTTCTGAGCTGAAAACTGCATTTTGTGACAAAGTGCATCAGAGGATGATGAGAAACTCAGTTTTGACAAGGAACACTGTTCATTACTGAAATGCTCTAATTGAGGTGTTAGAATGTCAGAAACAAGCTTTCTGAGCTGAAATCTGCATTTTGTGACAAAGTGCATCAGAGGATGATGAGAAACTCAGTTTTGACAAAGAAGACAGTTCATCACTGAAATGCTCTAATTGAGCTGTTAGAATGTCAGAAACAAGCTTTCTGAGCTGAAATCTGCATTTTGTGACAAAGTGCATCAGAGGATGATGAGAAATTCAGTTTTGACAAAGAAGACAGTTCATCGCTGAAATGCTCTAATTGAGCTGTTAGAATGTCAGAAACAAGCTTGCTGAGCTGAAAACTGCATTTTGTGACAAAGTGCATCAGAGGATGATGAGAAACTCAGGTTTGACAAAGAAAACTATTCATTACTGAAATGCTCTAATTGAGCTGTTAGAATGTCAGAAACAAGCTTTCTGAGCTGAAATCTGCATTTTGTGACAAAGTGCATCAGAGGATAACGAGAAACTCAGTTTTGACGAACACTGTTCATTACTGAAATGCTCTAATTGAGGTGTTAGAATGTCAGAAACAAGCTTTCTGAGCTGAAATCTGCATTTTGTGACAAAGTGCATCAGAGGATGATGAGAAATTCAGTTTTGACAAAGAAGACAGTTCATCGCTGAAATGCTCTAATTGAGATGTTAGAATGTCATAAACAAGCTTTCTGAGCTGAAAACTGCATTTTGTGACAAAGTACATCAGAGGATGATGAGAAATTCAGTTTTGACAAAGAAGACAGTTCATCACTGAAAAGCTCTAATTGAGCTGTTAGAATGTCAGAAACAAGCTTTCTGAGCTGAAAACTGCATTTTGTGACAAAGTGCATCAGTGGATGATGAGAAATTCAATTTTGACAAAGAACACTGTTCATTACTGAAATGCTCTAATTGAGCTGTTAGAATATCATAAACAAGCTTTCTGAGCTGAAAACTGCATTTTGTGACAAAGTGCATCAGAGGATGATGAGAAACTCAGGTTTGACAAAGAACACTGTTCATTACTGAAATGCTCTAATTGAGTTGTTAGAATGTCAGAAACAAGCTTTCTGAGCTGAAAACTGCATTTTGTGAGAAAGTGCATCAGAGGATGATGAGAAGTGTTCATTTCAGATGATTTTGACAAAGAAGACAGGTGTCATTTCTCATCATCAATGAATGATGAGAAATTCAGTTTTGACAAAGAACACTGTTCATTACTGAAATGCTCTAATTGAGGTGTTAGAATGTCAGAAACAAGCTTTCTGAGCTGAAATCTGCATTTTGTGACAAAGTACATCAGAGGATGATGAGAAACTCAGTTTTGACAAAGAAGACAGTTCATCACTGAAATGATCTAATTGAGCTGTTAGAATGTCAAAAACAAGCTTTCTGAGCTGAAAACTGCATTTTGTGACAAAGTGCATCAGAGGATGATGAGAAATTCAGTTTTGACAAAGAAGACAGTTCATCACTGAAATGCTCTAATTGAGCTGTTAGAATGTCAGAAACAAGCTTGCTGAGCTGAAAACTGCATTTTGTGACAAAGTGCATCAGTGGATGATGAGAAATTCAATTTTGACAAAGAACACTGTTCATTACTGAAATGCTCTAATTGAGGTGTTAGAATGTCAGAAACAAGCTTTCTGAGCTGAAAACTGCATTTTGTGACAAAGTGCATCAGAGGATGATGAGAAACTCAGTTTTGACAGAGAACACTGTTCATTACTGAAATGCTCTAATTGAGGTGTTAGAATGTCAGAAACAAGCTTTCTGAGCTGAAATCTGCATTTTGTGACAAAGTGCATCAGAGGATGATGAGAAATTCAGTTTTGACAAAGAAGACAGTTCATCACTGAAATGCTCTAATTGAGCTGTTAGAATGTCAGAAACAAGCTTTCTGAGCTGAAAACTGCATTTTGTGACAAAGTGCATCAGTGGATGATGAGAAATTCAGTTTTGACAAAGAATACTGTTCATCACTGAAATGCTTTAATTGAGCTGTTAGAATGTCATAAACAAGCTTTCTGAGCTGAAAACTGCATTTCGTGACAAAGTGCATCAGATGATGATGATGAGAAACTCAGTTTTGACAGAGAACACTGTTCATTACTGAAATGCTCTAATTGAGCTGTTAGAATGTCAGAAACAAGCTTTCTGAGCTGAAAACTGCATTTTGTTACAAAGTGCATCAGTGGATAATGAGAAATTCAGTTTTGACAAAGAATACTGTTCATCGCTGAAATGCTCTAATTGAGCTGTTAGAATGTCATAAACAAGCTTTCTGAGCTGAAAACTGCATTTTGTGACAAAGTGCATCAGAGGATGATGAGAAACTCAGTTTTGACAGAGACAATGTTCATTACTGAAATGCTCTAATTGAGGTGTTAAAATGTCAGAAACAAGCTTTCTGAGCTGAAATCTGCATTTTGTGACAAAGTACATCAGAGGATGATGAGAAATTCAGTTGTGACAAAGAAGACAGTTCCTCGCTGAAATGCTCTAATTGAGCTGTTAGAATGTCAGAAACAAGCTTTCTGAGCTGAAAACTGCATTTTGTGACAAAGTGCATCAGAGGATGATGAGAAATTCAGTTGTGACAAAGAAGACAGTTCATCGCTGAAATGCTCTAATTGAGCTGTTAGAATGTCAGAAACAAGCTTTCTGAGCTGAAAACTGCATTTTGTGACAAAGTGCATCAGAGGATGATGAGAAATTCAGTTTTGACAAAGAAGACAGTTCATCGCTGAAATGCTCTAATTGAGCTGTTAGAATGTCAGAAACAAGCTTGCTGAGCTGAAAACTGCATTTTGTGACAAAGTGCATCAGAGGATGATGAGAAATTCAGTTTTGACAAAGAAGACAGTTCATCACTGAAATGCTTTAATTGAGCTGTTAGAATGTCATAAACAAGCTTTCTGAGCTGAAAACTGCATTTTGTGACAAAGTGCATCAGATGATGATGAGAAACTCAGTTTTGACAGAGAACACTGTTCATTACTGAAATGCTCTAATTGAGGTGTTAAAAATTCAGAAACAAGCTTTCTGAGCTGAAATCTGCATTTTGTGACAAAGTACATCAGAGGATGATGAGAAATTCAGTTGTGACAAAGAAGACAGTTCATCGCTGAAATGCTCTAATTGAGCTGTTAGAATGTCAAAAACAAGCTTTCTGAGCTGAAAACTGCATTTTGTGACAAAGTGCATCAGAGGATGATGAGAAACTCAGGTTTGACAAAGAAGACAGTTCATCGCTGAAATGCTCTAATTGAGCTGTTAGAATGTCAGAAACAAGCTTGCTGAGCTGAAAACTGCATTTTGTGACAAAGTGCATCAGAGGATGATGAGAAACTCAGGTTTGACAAAGAAAACTGTTCATTACTGAAATGCTCTAATTGAGCTGTTAGAATGTCAGAAACAAGCTTTCTGAGCTGAAATCTGCATTTTGTGACAAAGTGCATCAGAGGATAACGAGAAACTCAGTTTTGACGAACACTGTTCATTACTGAAATGCTCTAATTGAGGTGTTAGAATGTCAGAAACAAGCTTTCTGAGCTGAAATCTGCATTTTGTGACAAAGTGCATCAGAGGATGATGAGAAATTCAGTTTTGACAAAGAAGACAGTTCATCGCTGAAATGCTCTAATTGAGCTGTTAGAATGTCAGAAACAAGCTTTCTGAGCTGAAAACTGCATTTTGTGACAAAGTGCATCAGTGGATGATGAGAAATTCAGTTTTGACAAAGAATACTGTTCATCACTGAAATGCTTTAATTGAGCTGTTAGAATGTCATAAACAAGCTTTCTGAGCTGAAAACTGCATTTCGTGACAAAGTGCATCAGATGATGATGATGAGAAACTCAGTTTTGACAGAGAACACTGTTCATTACTGAAATGCTCTAATTGAGCTGTTAGAATGTCAGAAACAAGCTTTCTGAGCTGAAAACTGCATTTTGTTACAAAGTGCATCAGTGGATGATGAGAAATTCAGTTTTGACAAAGAATACTGTTCATCGCTGAAATGCTCTAATTGAGCTGTTAGAATGTCATAAACAAGCTTTCTGAGCTGAAAACTGCATTTTGTGACAAAGTGCATCAGAGGATGATGAGAAACTCAGTTTTGACAGAGACAATGTTCATTACTGAAATGCTCTAATTGAGGTGTTAAAATGTCAGAAACAAGCTTTCTGAGCTGAAATCTGCATTTTGTGACAAAGTACATCAGAGGATGATGAGAAATTCAGTTGTGACAAAGAAGACAGTTCCTCGCTGAAATGCTCTAATTGAGCTGTTAGAATGTCAGAAACAAGCTTTCTGAGCTGAAAACTGCATTTTGTGACAAAGTGCATCAGAGGATGATGAGAAATTCAGTTGTGACAAAGAAGACAGTTCATCGCTGAAATGCTCTAATTGAGCTGTTAGAATGTCAGAAACAAGCTTTCTGAGCTGAAAACTGCATTTTGTGACAAAGTGCATCAGAGGATGATGAGAAATTCAGTTTTGACAAAGAAGACAGTTCATCGCTGAAATGCTCTAATTGAGCTGTTAGAATGTCAGAAACAAGCTT
The DNA here is from genome assembly GCF_947034865.1 of Barbatula barbatula. Lineage (NCBI taxonomy): Eukaryota > Metazoa > Chordata > Actinopteri > Cypriniformes > Nemacheilidae > Barbatula > Barbatula barbatula. The sequence goes on from NC_136773.1 coordinate 6,816,140, forward strand.
GCTGAGCTGAAAACTGCATTGTGTGACAAAGTGCATCAGAGGATGATGAGAAATTCAGTTTTGACAAAGAAGACAGTTCATCACTGAAATGCTCTAATTGAGCTGTTAGAATGTCAGAAACAAGCTTTCTGAGCTGAAAACTGCATTTTGTGACAAAGTGCATCAGTGGATGATGAGAAATTCAATTTTGACAAAGAACACTGTTCATTACTGAAATGCTCTAATTGAGCTGTTAGAATGTCAGAAACAAGCTTTCTGAGCTGAAAACTGCATTTTGCGACAAAGTGCATCAGAGGATGATGAGAAACTCAGTTTTGACAAGGAACACTGTTCATTACTGAAATGCTCTAATTGAGGTGTTAGAATGTCAGAAACAAGCTTTCTGAGCTGAAATCTGCATTTTGTGACAAAGTGCATCAGAGGATGATGAGAAACTCAGTTTTGACAAAGAAGACAGTTCATCACTGAAATGCTCTAATTGAGCTGTTAGAATGTCAGAAACAAGCTTTCTGAGCTGAAATCTGCATTTTGTGACAAAGTGCATCAGAGGATGATGAGAAATTCAGTTTTGACAAAGAAGACAGTTCATCGCTGAAATGCTCTAATTGAGCTGTTAGAATGTCAGAAACAAGCTTGCTGAGCTGAAAACTGCATTTTGTGACAAAGTGCATCAGAGGATGATGAGAAATTCAGTTTTGACAAAGAAGACAGTTCATCACTGAAATGCTCTAATTGAGCTGTTAGAATGTCAGAAACAAGCTTTCTGAGCTGAAAACTGCATTTTGTGACAAAGTGCATCAGTGGATGATGAGAAATTCAGTTTTGACAAAGAATACTGTTCATCACTGAAATGCTCTAATTGAGCTGTTAGAATGTCATAAACAAGCTTTCTGAGCTGAAAACTGCATTTTTTGACAAAGTGCATCAGATGATGATGAGAAACTCAGTTTTGACAGAGAACACTGTTCATTACTGAAATTATCTAATTGAGCTGTTAGAATGTCAGAAACAAGCTTTCTGAGCCTAAATCTGCATTTTGTGACAAAGTGCATCAGAGGATGATGAGAAACTCAGGTTTGACAAAGAACACTGTTCATTACTGAAATGCTCTAATTGAGCTGTTAGAATGTCAGAAACAAGCTTTCTGAGCTGAAAACTGCATTTTGTGACAAAGTGCATCAGAGGATGATGAGAAACTCAGGTTTGACAAAGAAGACAGTTCATCGCTGAAATGCTCTAATTGAGCTGTTAGAATGTCAGAAACAAGCTTGCTGAGCTGAAAACTGCATTTTGTGACAAAGTGCATCAGAGGATGATGAGAAACTCAGGTTTGACAAAGAAAACTGTTCATTACTGAAATGCTCTAATTGAGCTGTTAGAATGTCAGAAACAAGCTTTCTGAGCTGAAATCTGCATTTTGTGACAAAGTGCATCAGAGGATAACGAGAAACTCAGTTTTGACGAACACTGTTCATTACTGAAATGCTCTAATTGAGGTGTTAGAATGTCAGAAACAAGCTTTCTGAGCTGAAATCTGCATTTTGTGACAAAGTGCATCAGAGGATGATGAGAAATTCAGTTTTGACAAAGAAGACAGTTCATCGCTGAAATGCTCTAATTGAGCTGTTAGAATGTCAGAAACAAGCTTTCTGAGCTGAAAACTGCATTTTGTGACAAAGTGCATCAGTGGATGATGAGAAATTCAGTTTTGACAAAGAATACTGTTCATCACTGAAATGCTTTAATTGAGCTGTTAGAATGTCATAAACAAGCTTTCTGAGCTGAAAACTGCATTTCGTGACAAAGTGCATCAGATGATGATGATGAGAAACTCAGTTTTGACAGAGAACACTGTTCATTACTGAAATGCTCTAATTGAGCTGTTAGAATGTCAGAAACAAGCTTTCTGAGCTGAAATCTGCATTTTGTTACAAAGTGCATCAGTGGATGATGAGAAATTCAGTTTTGACAAAGAATACTGTTCATCGCTGAAATGCTCTAATTGAGCTGTTAGAATGTCATAAACAAGCTTTCTGAGCTGAAAACTGCATTTTGTGACAAAGTGCATCAGAGGATGATGAGAAACTCAGTTTTGACAGAGACAATGTTCATTACTGAAATGCTCTAATTGAGGTGTTAAAATGTCAGAAACAAGCTTTCTGAGCTGAAATCTGCATTTTGTGACAAAGTACATCAGAGGATGATGAGAAATTCAGTTGTGACAAAGAAGACAGTTCCTCGCTGAAATGCTCTAATTGAGCTGTTAGAATGTCAGAAACAAGCTTTCTGAGCTGAAAACTGCATTTTGTGACAAAGTGCATCAGAGGATGATGAGAAATTCAGTTGTGACAAAGAAGACAGTTCATCGCTGAAATGCTCTAATTGAGCTGTTAGAATGTCAGAAACAAGCTTTCTGAGCTGAAAACTGCATTTTGTGACAAAGTGCATCAGAGGATGATGAGAAATTCAGTTTTGACAAAGAAGACAGTTCATCGCTGAAATGCTCTAATTGAGCTGTTAGAATGTCAGAAACAAGCTTGCTGAGCTGAAAACTGCATTGTGTGACAAAGTGCATCAGAGGATGATGAGAAATTCAGTTTTGACAAAGAAGACAGTTCATCACTGAAATGCTCTAATTGAGCTGTTAGAATGTCAGAAACAAGCTTTCTGAGCTGAAAACTGCATTTTGTGACAAAGTGCATCAGTGGATGATGAGAAATTCAATTTTGACAAAGAACACTGTTCATTACTGAAATGCTCTAATTGAGCTGTTAGAATGTCAGAAACAAGCTTTCTGAGCTGAAAACTGCATTTTGTGACAAAGTGCATCAGAGGATGATGAGAAACTCAGTTTTGACAAGGAACACTGTTCATTACTGAAATGCTCTAATTGAGGTGTTAGAATGTCAGAAACAAGCTTTCTGAGCTGAAATCTGCATTTTGTGACAAAGTGCATCAGAGGATGATGAGAAACTCAGTTTTGACAAAGAAGACAGTTCATCACTGAAATGCTCTAATTGAGCTGTTAGAATGTCAGAAACAAGCTTTCTGAGCTGAAATCTGCATTTTGTGACAAAGTGCATCAGAGGATGATGAGAAATTCAGTTTTGACAAAGAAGACAGTTCATCGCTGAAATGCTCTAATTGAGCTGTTAGAATGTCAGAAACAAGCTTGCTGAGCTGAAAACTGCATTTTGTGACAAAGTGCATCAGAGGATGATGAGAAATTCAGTTTTGACAAAGAAGACAGTTCATCACTGAAATGCTCTAATTGAGCTGTTAGAATGTCAGAAACAAGCTTTCTGAGCTGAAAACTGCATTTTGTGACAAAGTGCATCAGTGGATGATGAGAAATTCAGTTTTGACAAAGAATACTGTTCATCACTGAAATGCTCTAATTGAGCTGTTAGAATGTCATAAACAAGCTTTCTGAGCTGAAAACTGCATTTTGTGACAAAGTGCATCAGATGATGATGAGAAACTCAGTTTTGACAGAGAACACTGTTCATTACTGAAATTATCTAATTGAGCTGTTAGAATGTCAGAAACAAGCTTTCTGAGCCTAAATCTGCATTTTGTGACAAAGTGCATCAGAGGATGATGAGAAACTCAGGTTTGACAAAGAACACTGTTCATTACTGAAATGCTCTAATTGAGCTGTTAGAATGTCAGAAACAAGCTTTCTGAGCTGAAAACTGCATTTTGTGACAAAGTGCATCAGTGGATGATGAGAAATTCAGTTTTGACAAAGAATACTGTTCATCACTGAAATGCTCTAATTGAGGTGTTAGAATGTCAGAAACAAGCTTTCTGAGCTAAAAAACTGCATTTTGTGACAAAGTGCATCAGAGGATGATGAGAAACTCAGTTTTGACAGAGACAATGTTCATTACTGAAATTCTCTAATTGAGGTGTTAAAATGTCAGAAACAAGCTTTCTGAGCTGAAATCTGCATTTTGTGACAAAGAACATCAGAGGATGATGAGAAACTCAGTTTTGACAAAGAAGACAGTTCATCACTGAAATGCTCTAATTGAGGTGTTAGAATGTCAGAAACAAGCTTTCTGAGCTGAAATCTGCATTTTGTGACAAAGTGCATCAGAGGATGATGAGAAATTCAGTTCACGAGTTCACCTGCGCAGATAACAGCGATGTTGATAGGGATAATAAAGCAAGAGCTTGGTTATGAAGGTTATGCGTATTTGGCGTGCTGTCCGGGAAGCGGGCTCCGAGCTCGCCAGATCTATCCGAACCCGAAACACTACACCTTGGTCAGGGTGAGTGCGCCGAGCTCGGAACCGGTTTGAGCCCAGAGCACACCCCCCGGGGCTCTTGCAAAAGAAAAGTGAGTTTGGGAGAGGAGCCGGGGTGGAGGAGGGATGCTTAATCTTAGGAGATCGAGCAGGTAAGATGGATTCTCTATTTATGAGCGAGCTCGCTATGGCTAATTGTGTATGTGCAGTGATTGCTGATTGTGGACCAGCCGGCTGATTATATGCTACGGCTCCTCCCGAACTTTGTTAATTAAACATCATTTCACGAGTTCACCTGCGCAGATAACAGCGATGTTGATAGGGATAATAAAGCAAGAGCTTGGTTATGAAGGTTATGCGTATTTGGCGTGCTGTCCGGGAAGCGGGCTCCGAGCTCGCCAGATCTATCCGAACCCGAAACACTACACCTTGGTCAGGGTGAGTGCGCCGAGCTCGGAACCGGTTTGAGCCCAGAGCACACCCCCCATAAAGCAAGAAGTTGGACAGCCGCCGGAATACGCATACCCCCCCAAAACGCGGTGCTGGACAGTATGGAGGCGTGGACTGCGTTCGGGTAAGGACAGGAGGATGGTGGCTCCTTAGAAGGTGTGGTTTGAGATGAGGCAAGACTGGGGCAGGGGTTCCTCCGAGGGTGGTCGAGACTGATATGGAGAGAGGATGCCTGCTGTCTTCGTGGGTGTCCCTGGATGAGGACTGATACTGGGAGGGGGCTACTGAAGGAGGGATCCAGCTGAAGTAGAGCACCTGATGGAGGTTCCTGCTGGGGAGAGAGCTGCTGTTGTGCTTGATCCTTAGAAAGTTGTAGATGGCAGAACACGAGATGGAAGCACTGGCCTCTGCGGAGGCGATCGCTGCGGCGACGCAGGCTTCGACGTCTTAGATGGAAGCACTGGCCTCTGCGGAGGCGATCGCTGCGGCGACGCTGGCTTCGACGTCTTGGATGGAAGCACTGGCCTCTGCGGAGGCGATCGCTGCGGCGACGCTGGCTTCGATGACTTGGATGGAAGCACTGGCCTCTGCGGAGGCGATCGCTGCGGCGACGCAGGCTTCGACGTCTTAGATGGAAGCACTGGCCTCTGCGGAGGCGATCGCTGCGGCGACGCTGGCTTCGACGTCTTGGATGGAAGCACTGGCCTCTGCGGAGGCGATCGCTGCGGCGACGCTGGCTTCGACGTCTTGGATGGAAGCACTGGCCTCTGAGGAGGCGATCGCTGCGGCGACCCTGGCTTCGACGTCTTGGATGGAAGCACTGGCCTCTGCGGAGGCGATCGCTGCGGCGACGCTGGCTTCGACGTCTTGGATGGAGGCTTCTGCTGAAGAGTCTGCTGTGGCAGAGCCCGTGACTTGGGCGATGGCCCCTGCAGGCGGGGTCTGAATCCCTGGTGATTGCTGAGGCGGTTGCAGTGGCAGTGAGATCTCCCGCTAGGGAGATGAAGGCTGAATAGTGGAGGTTCGAGCCCATGTGGGTGAAGGATGGATTCTTAGATGATTCGGGAAATGAGGGTTCGATGGGCTTCCCTGATGATTGAGAGATCTGACCTGATGTAGCTCTTAAAAGCTTCCGATGTCCAGCGCCCTAGTGCTTGGATTTGAGACTGCGATAGGCCTTTTTGGGCGGCTGTAGTTGCTGCGCCTATGCGGAAGGAGTGGCCGGAAAAGTGGTCTGCGGGAATGCCAGACAAGAGCAATACGGCTTTGAGGTGTTTTTGGAACCAGAAGCGTGTGGCTGGGCGGCTTGATTCGTCCACGAAGAGAGGGTCTGATGTGGTTTTGGTCTGAGATTTCCTGAAGTAAAGGTAGGCTAGAAGGGTCTGATAAGGCTGAATCGGTGACTGGAGGTTGAAGATGTAGATGAAATGTCCCCTCCTGGTTTGGTCCGTCTTGCTTTGTTTAATTAAGAATGAGATCGTCTCTGAATCGAGTACTGATAGGTCAGATAACGTTGGATGTATTACGGGGTTGAAGATGGACGTGGTGGAAATTTCAGAACATCTTAGAAAGCCGAAAAAGGCTAGGACAAACATGGAGTCGAGCGTGCGATCGACGTGCTTGGAGTGATATCCTTTACGGAGGGTGGACATGCATCTGGTCAGTATATCCAGGGTTATAGGTTGCCTGGCGTCTGGGCGAGCAGGCTGGGTTCTTTGAATGCCCTTGATGAGCATAGATGTTTGGGAGCTGGCTATGGCTGCGGATGGAGAGTTGAATATGAGCTTGTGGAAGAACTGGACCCCACTCATGTAACCTTTAATTGAGCTTGCTTGGAGGTTTTTTGACGAGTTTAGGAAGGAGATGAAGGAGGTGATGAAGATTACGGAAAATGAGGGAAAGGGAATGTTGAACGCGTGGTGAAACGCCTTGAAGCTTTTCCATGCAGTGAGATAAGATTGGAGGGTCCTAAGGGAGACGGCTTGGATGATGGAGTTTCGAGATGCATCGAGGAGGGTTTTTAGCGGGTGGTTTACAGGAATATCAGCTCCGAATAGGGAGGTATCGGTGTTGGCAAGGGGTCTGCTTCGGGCGCCAGCTGCCTGAATTTCTGGAAGCGAAACGAGAAAGGGCATCAGCAGAGAAAGGGCTGAGATCCAGATGAGGCGTCTGAGGAACGGCATTAAAGCGGGGGAGTGAGAGCGGCCTTTGTTAATGCAATGAACCGTGGCCTCGTTATCGCAATGTACGATAATACTGGAAGCGGACCACTCTTTCCCCCATAGGGATGCTGCGACGACCAGTGGATACAGCTCGAAAAGTGCAGAGGATGCTAAGGCCTGCGGAATCTCTAAGAGCTGGGGGGGCCAAGAGGATGCAAACCAACGACCTTGGTAAAAGCCTCCGAAACCTACAGAAGGGGCGGCGTCAGTGAAAAGGTGAATATCGACGGGGGAGGAGGACATGTCACTGTAGAAAAATGACAAGCCATTCCATTGCTTGAGAAATTGTATCCATAAGCTCAGCTCGTCAAGGCAGGGGCTGGATATGGATAACATGCCCTCTAAAGCGTGCGCGGAGGACGCGAGAGAGAGGAGTTGTGAAACGAACGGGCGACCTTGCGGGATTATTCTCATCGCGAAATTCAGATGACCGAGAACGGACAGGAGCTCGCGTTTGGAGCAGCGGGGATTAGCTAACAGTGAGGAAGCGATGACGATTGTTCTGTCGATTTTCTCTTTTGGCAGTGAAGCCTGGAATTTAAGAGAGTCTAATTTTATTCCGAGAAATTCGATGGAAGTGCTCGGTCCTGAAGTTTTGTCTGGGGCAAGGGGGACGCCGAGATTTTCAAAAACCTGTTGGACTTTTGCTAGATGCGCAGCTGGAAACGAGTCGGGAGACGAGATGATTAAAAATCGTCTAGTAGGTGGATTAGGTAGGGAATTGCATAATTGTTAGAGAGAATCCAGCAAATTGCCTCTGACAACATGTCGAAGATTTTGGGGCTGCTTCTGCAGCCGAAAGTAAGGCGGACAGAAAAGTAAAATTTATTGCACCATTGAATGCCGAAAAGGTGCCAGAAGTCTGGGTGGATGGGCATGACTTTAAATGCGGATGTAATGTCGACTTTGGCTAGCCAAGCTCCACGACCTGCCTGTTTTATTAAAGTAATGGCTTGATCGATGTTGTGATAGTGCAGCGAAAATTCCTCAATTGGAATGAGGCTGTTGATGCTTGGAAAGGCCGAGCCGTGCGGTGACGCGAGATCGAAAATGAGGCGCTTTTTGCCAGAGAATTTACGCGTTGCTACGCCGATGGGGCTGATGCGAAATACGGAAAACGGGGGAGCTTCGAAAGGGCCGATAATGAATTTTGCGTCAATCTCCTTTTTAATAAGGAGATCGACTGACTCTGGTTCGGAAAGCGCGGACTGAAGGTTGGGGCAAATTAAGCTGCGTGATGGAAGACTGATAACGCCGGGGTCGAAGCCGTTCGAGAGACCGGTCAGAAGGTAGTCCGTGAACTGAATGTCGGGGTGCGAAGACAACTCGAAAGACAAACAAGAAACGTTCACGGGAGTCGAGAGGTAATTTTTTAGATTTTTATTTTGCATTTGGGACATCGGGCATACAATGCGAGCGTGCGCACCGCTGCAGAAAAGGCACACGTGCAGGAAGCGACAACACTGCCTGGAACATCTGCCAGAATTGAAATTCCTGCATGCCTCCAGACTGCTGGGTTGCCCGTGAGCTTGGTTGGCTGGGCGGTTTGGCAGGCGCGGAACAGAGGAAGTGGATTTGGGAGGCGTAACTGGGCATGAGGGAAGAGAGGGGGTGACTAGGGGACAGTCGATTGTAGAATGCGCTACTGAGCGACATACCGCGCAGGAAATATTGCGAACGCCTAAGAAAACCCTGTTATGCAGCTCAGTGTCCAGTGCGCCCCAGTAGGGGCACTGGTTCCACTGAGCCACCCGAATGGCACATTTGGCGGAAAAAAGTTTGTGGTAAGTGTAAAAATGCGCGCCCCCGTAGGAGAGAGCGAGCTCTGCCACGATGGCGAGGTAATCGCCCAGCTCGCGTCTCCTATGAGGGAACGCAGTGCAGATCACGTCAGTGTAACGGGAAAAAGCAACGGTAAATTCGGGGAAAGACAGTGTGCGGGTGTGGTTGGGTGACTGATTTTTAAATGTGAGCGATAGATCACGGTAAGTGATCTGCCGCTCGGTTGACGGGGGTGATAATGGTGAGAGGAGGAAATAAAGGTCTGTGTCCGCACCTGTCAAGATCTGCGCTCTTATGTTCCCCGAAACTGGAGGCGGTTCCAGGGCTGGTGCGTTGATTGGCACTGGCATAGCTGTCGCTGAGGCCAATGAGAAGCTCGATCGAGCCTGCGGAAGAGAGAGAAGGGGGGGAATGGCGGCCGCCTGAGCGGCTAGCGGAGTCATGCTCGCGCTAGCAGCGGCTACTAGGGTGGCTGGGAAATGGCTAGGGACCGGCGCCTGCATCGCTAGCTGAGGCAGCCTCGCGCTAGTGGTCGACGCAGGCGCCGTGGGCCAAGAGCCAGGGGCAGGAAATGGGCGGTAAAGCACCGGAGCTCCAGGTGCTGGTGAGCCAATGCTTCGAGGGCGGCTCGCTACTGCTGGCGGGGTGTTTGCAGGAGGCCGAAGCTGGCCAACGGCGAGAGGGACCGGTGGGTCCGTGGCGATACCTGCGCTCGCGGAAGCCCTGCTGTTCCGGCTTCCCCGCGGGCGGCCGCGACTAGCTGCGGAGGTGGATTGCCCGGGTCGGGAATACGGAGAACCGCGAGCCGTGCCCGGCTTGGTGGCGGAACCCCCCGTAGCGCCCTTCGGTGAGGCGGTGTCCGCCAGGGAAGAGGCGTAGAGGCCGTAAAGCTCCGCCTTGGTCATCCGCCTGTGGAAGTGGACGTCCGCGTTGGACAGAGCCAGGCGTAAGCCCAGGACGGTCCATTTCTGTATGGCGGGGATCGCGTTGTGAGCGGATGTGTAGGAAGAAGCCGGAGAAGCAGGTGGACGTCTCTTTGAGCCAGGAGACGATCTACCACCTGTGGATTTAGCCTTACGAGGTGTCGAACGGCGGAGCTGGCGGCCTCGTGATGAAGCCGGGGAATCGCTTGACGTATCCGATCCTGAGCTGGACTGATGAGCGCTCGGCGGCGCTGAAAGATTCTCGTCGATGACGGGGGTCTCAGACATCGCGTTGATGCTTAATCTTAGGAGATCGAGCAGGTAAGATGGATTCTCTATTTATGAGCGAGCTCGCTATGGCTAATTGTGTATGTGCAGTGATTGCTGATTGTGGACCAGCCGGCTGATTATATGCTACGGCTCCTCCCGAACTTTGTTAATTAAACATCATTTTTGACAAAGAAGACAGTTCATCGCTGAAATGCTCTAATTGAGCTGTTAGAATGTCAGAAACAAGCTTGCTGAGCTGAAAACTGCATTTTGTGACAAAGTGCATCAGAGGATGATGAGAAATTCAATTTTGACAAAGAAGACAGTTCATCACTGAAATGCTCTAATTGAGCTGTTAGAATGTCAGAAACAAGCTTTCTGAGCTGAAAACTGCATTTTGTGACAAAGTGCATCAGAGGATGATGAGAAACGTCTCGGGTTACTTGCTGTAACCCTGTTCCCTGAAAAAGCGGGAACGAGATGCTACGTTTCAAACGCTATGGGAGAACGTCTTTGTTCGACCGGTTGTGAAGCACGTGTGTCAAACACGCCAAAAATTATTTTGGCTTTAAATAACCTCGGCAGGTAATTTGGTTAATTACACCAACACCTGCAGGTTATAAATACGCATGGCGCGAACGCGTCTTCAGGTTCCAATTTTGTCTGAAAGGACGTCCGGCACGCCTACAGTGCGGCATTGAGGCGCAGCATCTCGTTCCCGCTTTTTCAGGGAACAGGGTTACAGCAAGTAACCCGAGACGTTCCCTATCAAAAGCTACACTTGATGCTGCGTTTCAAACGCTATGGGAACGAGAATACCAACGCCGCCGCACTGGAGGTGTCTGGACCCCCCAAGGTTGTGTGGTATGTGTGCACAAGCCAAGAGAAGGCATCAGACGTGACTCTGGGATGTAGACTCCAGGACTTGTGAGCCTGGAGTAGCGTGGACATCCAGACTATAAAATCTGACAAATGTGTGCGGAGAGGACCAGCCCGCCGCATCACACACTTGCTGCAAGGGGACACCTCTTGCTAAGGCCATAGAAGATGAAACCCCCCTTGTTGAATGGGCTCTGATACCCAGAGGTGAAGTTTGGCCTCGCGCCTCATAGGCCAGAGCAATAGCATCCCTTACCCAATGTGACATTGTTTGCCTGGTGGCAGCCGCCCCTTTGTTGCGGCTCCCATAACATATGAAAAGCTGCTCCGATTTACGCCACTGGCTAGTGCGGTGGATGTAATTCTGAAGAGCACGTACTGGACACAGTAGGTGTAATCGTTCCTGCTCCGACGTCGTGAACGGCGGAGGACAGAAGGCCTCAAGAACAACCGGATGCACGGTGGAGAACGGAACTTTAGGCAGATAACTCGGGTGAGGATGCAGAATATCTTTGACCATCCCAGGGGCAAATATTAAGCAGGACGGTGAGGTCGAGAGCGCCTGCAAATCTCCAATTCTCTTAAGAGAGGTGATTGCCATTAGAAAAACCATCTTAAAGGTCAGAAGCCTAATAGGTGCTGACTCCATAGGTTCAAAAGGGGCGCTAACCAGACCCTCGAGCACTATTGCTAAGTCCCATGATGGAACAGTTCGTCTAGAAGGAGGCATTAGCCACCTCGCTCCACGAATAAAGCGGGCGACTAAAGGGTGTTTTCCCACAGAAACCCCATCAATCGGGGCATGGCAAGCCGAAATAGCGGCCACATAAACCCCGAGAGTACCGGGGCTTGTCCCTGCGGACAGTTTCTCTTGCAGAAACTCCAGCACTGAAACAATCTGGCAGTGAATTGGGTCTGTATGGTGTACCATGCACCATCTTTCAAAAACGCTCCACCTAAGGGCGTAGCTCCTTCTAGTGGAGGGAGCCCTAGCACTTAAAATAGTCTCTATTACATCAGGCGGAAGCCCTGAACCTCTCAGCTGGTGCCCTTCAGGGGCCAGACATAGAGGTTCCACAGCTCGGGATGGGGATGAAACACCGTCCCTTGTGCCTGAGACAAAAGATCTCTCCTGACTGGGATCGCCCATGGCGTGTCGTTGAGGAGGGATATTAGGTCCGAAAACCAAATTCTGGTTGGCCAACGGGGAGCTATCAATAAGAGGCGACACCCCTGTTGACGGACCTTCGCTAGGACTCCCGGGAGCAGAGCTATCGGAGGATATGCGTAAAGACGCAGTCTGGGCCACGTGTGGGCCATCGCGTCCAGACCCAGGGGAGCTGGATGACTCAGAGAGAAGAAGAGGGGACATTGTGCTGTCTCCTGTGTAGCAAAGAGGTCCACCTCTGCTTCGTAAATCTTTCCCAGATTTGTCTCACTATCTCGGGGTGAAGTTTCCATTCCCCGTTCGTCACAGCTTGTCTGGACAGAAAGTCTGCTCCCACATTCATATGCCCCGGGATGTGAATCGCTCTGAGGGACAGGAATTTGCCCTCTGCCCAGAGCAGGATCTGCTGGGCCAATTTGTTCAGGTGGCGCGACCGCAGCCCACCCTGGTGATTTATGTACGAGACTACTGAAGTGTTGTCCACCCGCACTAGGACATGGTAGCCTCGTAACTGCCGGAGGAAGTATTTCAGGGCCAGAAATACAGCCATCATTTCTAGGCAATTTATGTGCCAATCGAGAAGATGACCTCTCCAGATCCCTTGGGCTGGACGGCCATCTAAAACCGCACCCCAACCCGTGAGGGAAGCGTCTGTCGTTAACATCCTGCGACGACAACACGGACCGAGAGTGGGACCTAGAGTCAGAAACCGAGGTCTGAACCACATAGAAAGGGTGCGAAGCCCCTGGCGCGTCACCCTTATTTGCCTCTGGGGGTTGGCCCTTGGATGAAACCCCCTGGCTCTGAGCCACAACTGAAACGGTCTCATATGCAGGAGGCCCAGAGGTATTACTGTGGAAGCCGCCGCCATGAGACTTAGAACTCTTTGAAAGTGATGATTTGTCACTCTCTGGCCTAACCTGATGCTCCTCAGGGTGTTCTGAATGGATTCGACACGTGCAGGTGACAGTTGTGCCTGCATTGCAATCGAGTCCCACATAACCCCCAGATACGTTGTATTCTGTGTAGGGGAAAGAACGCTCTTCTTGACGTTGAGTCTTAACCCGAGAGTCTCGAGATGAACTAGGACGACATCCCGATGTCGAAGCGCTAGCTCCCGAGACTGAGCTAAAATCAGCCAGTCGTCTATGTAATTCAAAATGCGGATGCCCTGGAGTCGCAGAGGAGACAGAGCTGCATCCATGCACTTTGTGTATGTGCGGGGTGACAAGGCTAGGCCGAATGGAAGAACCCGATACTGGTAAGCTTCGCCCCCGAAAGCGAACCTCAGGAATTTCCTGTGTTGTGGCAAGATCTCTATGTGAAAGTATGCGTCTTTGAGATCGATCGTCACGAACCAGTCGTGACACTGAATTTGAGACACAATCATCTTGATTGTCAACATTTTGAACTTGTGTGTCTTTAGGTAGCGGTTCATTCCGCGAAGATCTAGAATTGGACGCAACCCCCCATCCTTCTTGGGAACTAGAAAATACCGGCTGTAATAGCCTGACATTCTGTCTGATAGGGGAACACGTTCTATGGCCCCTTTGTACAGCAGAGCTTGTAACTCTTGTGTCAACAGATGTGCTCGCTCCGGTTGGACGGAAGTGGAGACCACTCCGTTGAAACGCGGAGGACGATATGCAAATTGAATTCTGTAGCCTTTGGCAATAGTTCTTTCCACCCATGGAGAGATACCTGGCAGTAGTTTCCACGCTGCCAGCTTCTCTGAAAGGGGTATAAGTGTTGACACTTCCTCTAGTTAGGGGGGAAGCCAGACGTTCGGCGTCCTGAATCATGGCAGGAGACGACCGAACATTTAGCATTTTTGAGACCGCCAATCCCTGAAATGCCGGTGGCGGCGGAGATTGCAAAGCGGCCCTGTGAGGGTGCCGAAGAGGAGCCTCTAATTTCTCTTGGAATTGTAAGCACCCCTCCCTGGGGGGGCACACCCCCACAGTCCCGGGCACACTCATCTCAGGACCTCTTCTTCTTAGAGGAGATGGTCAGGTCCGGCCTCCCCGAGGTGGCCTGAGGGGCACGGTGGGCCGTTCCCCTGCCTCTTTGAGGGGGGGCGCGACTCGCCACACTCTGCCTGACGATATCACGTCTCAGGTAGACCGGACCCACCCGAGACTGTGTGCCTGGCCGGGACTGGGGAACTGGTCCAGAGTGGGTGGCCGACACTCCAGACGCTTGAGCACGACGGGGGAGATACCTCACGAAAGCCTCCTCGTGGCGTCTCGACTCCCGGAAACCGGTGACTACAGTATTAACCGCATCACCAAACAGTCCAGAAGGCGAGATCGGGGCATCAAGGAGGAACGCACGGTCCCGGTCCCTGATGCCCGTGAGGTTCAACCACAGGTGTCTCTCCGTGGTTACCAACGCAGCCATAGAACGGCCGATGGCACGGGCCGTCTGCTTGGTCGCACGGAGAGACAAATCTGTGGCCCGGCGTAGTTCTGAGAACGCTGTTTCATCTATCACCCCGTCAGTGCTCACGTCATGCAGCAGGTCAGCCTGATATGCCTGCAGAACCGCCATGGTGTGCAGGGCAGCACCAGCCTGACCGGCTGCCTGAAAAGCCTTCCCCACTAGTGCAGATGTAACCCTGCAAGGCTTGGTAGGGAGAGAAGGCTTTTTCAATGATGCTGATGTCCCAGGGGAGAGATAACTTGCCAGTGTCTCTTCCACACGGGGCACCATCGTGTACCCTCGTGGTCTCGCGCCGACAATAGTCGAATAAATCGACGTTGACGGCACGAAAACACGGGAGAAATGAGGTCTCTGCCATGACCGAGAAATCTCGGCGTGGAGATCCTCAAAAAATGGGAGAGCCCGACTTTTGGGCTCCTCCCCTTGGCCACCCGACAGATATCTGTCGTCTAACTTTGAGTGTTTGGGGATCTCTTGTTCCTGCGGCCAGTCGAGCTTTAGACGGTCGACTGCATTTGTCACCGCCCCGAGCAGCTCATCTAACGCTTTTGCGTCGCGAGAGGAACGCCCCGAGGCGGCGCTCTCCAAGCCCGCAGAAACAAGAGATGCCTCGTCCTCCGCCCGATCCGAAGAAGTGCCGAGGCACGCTTCGGAAGCGGACGCGAGGACGTCGCGGCTCGGCGAGTGCACGGGAGAAACGGCTTCCGTCTCCCGTGCCTCGGCTAGATTGAACCGCGAACCCCAGCTCGGGGGAGAGACGGCTCGATCGCTCTTAAAGAATGAGCGCCGAGCACGGAGAACCTGGATGTCGAACACATCACAGAGTTCGCACTGTCCCTCCAGTCCCATGGTGGCATGATCAACCCCCAAACACTCAAAACAGAATTCATGTCTATCCAGTTCGTCCAGCTGCCTCTGACACGGAGGCACACATTTCCGTTCTGGACTAGACATGATCCGTTATTTCAATTCTTAACTTAAAGAAAACTTTGCTTTAGCTTTCGCTATGCTTTTTACTTAAGTTTCGCTTTTCTTTCACTTAAGTTTCGCTTTTCTTTCACTTAAGTTTCGCTTTGCTTTCACTTTAGTTTCTTTTTGCTCTCACACGCACACATGCATACAATGCGGTCCTTGAAGACAAAAGAACCTGAAGACGCGTTCGCGCCATGCGTATTTATAACCTGCAGGTGTTGGTGTAATTAACCAAATTACCTGCCGAGGTTTTTTAAAGCAAAAAGAATTTTTGGCGTGTTTGACACACGTGCTTCACAACCGGTCGAACAAAGACGTTCTCCCATAGCGTTTGAATCGCAGCATCAAGTGTAGCTTTTGATAGGGAACTCAGTTTTGACAAAGAACACTGTTCATTACTGAAATGCTCTAAATGAGCTGTTAGAATGTCAGAAACAAGCTTTCTGAGCTGCAAACTGCATTTTGTGACAAAGTGCATCAGTGGATGATGAGAAACTCAGTTTTGGTAAAGAACACTGTTCATTACTGAAATGCTCTAATTGAGGTGTTAGAATGTCAGAAACAAGCTTTCTGAGCTGAAATCTGCACTTTGTGACAAAGTGCATCAGAGGATGATGAGAAATTCAGTTTTGACAAAGAAGACAGTTCATCACTGAAATGCTCAAATTGAGCTGTTAGAATGTCAGAAACAAGCTTTCTGAGCTGAAAACTGCATTTTGTGACAAAGTGCATCAGTGGATGATGAGAAATTCAGTTTTGACAAAGAATACTGTTCATCACTGAAATGCTTTAATTGAGCTGTTAGAATGTCATAAACAAGCTTTCTGAGCTGAAAACTGCATTTTGTGACAAAGTGCATCAGATGATGATGAGAAACTCAGTTTTGACAGAGAACACTGTTCATTACTGAAATGCTCTAATTGAGGTGTTAAAAATTCAGAAACAAGCTTTCTGAGCTGAAATCTGCATTTTGTGACAAAGTACATCAGAGGATGATGAGAAATTCAGTTGTGACAAAGAAGACAGTTCATCGCTGAAATGCTCTAATTGAGCTGTTAGAATGTCAGAAACAAGCTTTCTGAGCTGAAAACTGCATTTTGTGACAAAGTGCATCAGAGGATGATGAGAAATTCAGTTGTGAAAAAGAAGACAGTTCATCGCTGAAATGCTCTAATTGAGCTGTTAGAATGTCAGAAACAAGCTTTCTGAGCTGAAAACTGCATTTTGTGACAAAGTGCATCAGAGGATGATGAGAAATTCAGTTTTGACAGAGAACACTGTTCATTACTGAAATGCTCTAATTGAGGTGTTAGAATGTCAGAAACAAGCTTTCTGAGCTGAAATCTGCACTTTGTGACAAAGTGCATGAGAGGATGATGAGAAATTCAGTTTTGACAAAGAAGACAGTTCATCACTGAAATGCTCAAATTGAGCTGTTAGAATGTCAGAAACAAGCTTTCTGAGCTGAAAACTGCATTTTGTGACAAAGTGCATCAGTGGATGATGAGAAATTCAGTTTTGACAAAGAATACTGTTCATCACTGAAATGCTTTAATTGAGCTGTTAGAATGTCATAAACAAGCTTTCTGAGCTGAAAACTGCATTTTGTGACAAAGTGCATCAGATGATGATGAGAAACTCAGTTTTGACAGAGAACACTGTTCATTACTGAAATGCTCTAATTGAGGTGTTAAAATGTCAGAAACAAGCTTTCTGAGCTGAAATCTGCATTTTGTGACAAAGTACATCAGAGGATGATGAGAAATTCAGTTGTGACAAAGAAGACAGTTCATCGCTGAAATGCTCTAATTGAGCTGTTAGAATGTCAGAAACAAGCTTTCTGAGCTGAAAACTGCATTTTGTGACAAAGTGCATCAGAGGATGATGAGAAATTCAGTTGTGAAAAAGAAGACAGTTCATCGCTGAAATGCTCTAATTGAGCTGTTAGAATGTCAGAAACAAGCTTTCTGAGCTGAAAACTGCATTTTGTGACAAAGTGCATCAGAGGATGATGAGAAATTCAGTTTTGACAGAGAACACTGTTCATTACTGAAATGCTCTAATTGAGGTGTTAGAATGTCAGAAACAAGCTTTCTGAGCTGAAATCTGCATTTTGTGACAAAGTGCATCAGAGGATGATGAGAAATTCAGTTTTGACAAAGAAGACAGTTCATCGCTGAAATGCTCTAATTGAGCTGTTAGAATGTCAGAAACAAGCTTGCTGAGCTGAAAACTGCATTTTGTGACAAAGTGCATAAGAGGATGATGAGAAATTCAGTTTTGACAAAGAAGACAGTTCATCACTGAAATGCTCTAATTGAGCTGTTAGAATGTCAGAAACAAGCTTTCTGAGCTGAAAACTGCATTTTGTGACAGTGCATCAGTGGATGATGAGAAATTCAATTTTGACAAAGAACACTGTTTATTACTGAAATGCTCTAATTGAGCTGTTAGAATGTCAGAAACAAGCTTTCTGAGCTGAAATCTGCATTTTGTGACAAAGTGCATCAGAGGATGATGAGAAATTCAGTTTTGACAAAGAAGACAGTTCATCGCTGAAATGCTCTAATTGAGCTGTTAGAATATCATAAACAAGCTTTCTGAGCTGAAAACTGCATTTTGTGACAAAGTGCATCAGAGGATGATGAGAAACTCAGTTTTGACAAAGAACACTGTTCATTACTGAAATGCTCTAATTGAGTTGTTAGAATGTCAGAAACAAGCTTTCTGAGCTGAAAACTGCATTTTGTGAGAAAGTGCATCAGAGGATAATGAGAAGTGTTCATTTCAGATGATTTTGACAAAGAAGACAGGTGTCATTTCTCATCATCAATGAATGATGAGAAATTCAGTTTTGACAAAGAACACTGTTCATTACTGAAATGCTCTAATTGAGGTGTTAGAATGTCAGAAACAAGCTTTCTGAGCTGAAATCTGCATTTTGTGACAAAGTACATCAGAGGATGATGAGAAACTCAGTTTTGACAAAGAAGACAGTTCATCGCTGAAATGCTCTAATTGAGCTGTTAGAATATCATAAACAAGCTTTCTGAGCTGAAAACTGCATTTTGTGACAAAGTGCATCAGAGGATGATGAGAAACTCAGTTTTGACAAAGAACACTGTTCATTACTGAAATGCTCTAATTGAGTTGTTAGAATGTCAGAAACAAGCTTTCTGAGCTGAAAACTGCATTTTGTGAGAAAGTGCATCAGAGGATAATGAGAAGTGTTCATTTCAGATGATTTTGACAAAGAAGACAGGTGTCATTTCTCATCATCAATGAATGATGAGAAATTCAGTTTTGACAAAGAACACTGTTCATTACTGAAATGCTCTAATTGAGGTGTTAGAATGTCAGAAACAAGCTTTCTGAGCTGAAATCTGCATTTTGTGACAAAGTGCATCAGATGATGATGAGAAACTCAGTTTTGACAAAGAACACTGTTCATTACTGAAATGCTCTAATTGAGGTGTTAGAATGTCAGAAACAAGCTTTCTGAGCTGAAATCTGCATTTTGTGACAAAGTGCATCAGATGATGATGAGAAACTCAGTTTTGACAGAAAACACTGTTCATTACTGAAATGATCTAATTGAGCTGTTAGAATGTCAGAAACAAGCTTGCTGAGCTGAAAACTGCATTTTGTGACAAAGTGCATCAGTGGATGCTGAGAAATTCAGTTTTGACAAAGAATACTGTTCATCTCTGAAATGCTCTAATTGAGTTGTTAGAATGTCATAAACAAGCTTTCTGAGCTAAAAAACTGCATTTTGTGACAAAGTGCATCAGAGGATGATGAGAAACTCAGTTTTGACAGAGACAATGTTCATTACTGAAATGCTCTAATTGAGGTGTTAAAATGTCAGAAACAAGCTTTCTGAGCTGAAATCTGCATTTTGTGACAAAGTACATCAGAGGATGATGAGAAACTCAGTTTTGACAAAGAAGACATTTCATCACTGAAATGCTCTAATTGAGCTGTTAGAATGTCAGAAACAAGCTTTCTGAGCTGAAAACTGCATTTTGTGACAAAGTGCATCAGTGGATGATGAGAAATTCAGTTTTGACAAAGAATACTGTTTCTTCGCTGAAATGCTCTAATTGAGCTGTTAGAATGTCATAAACAAGCTTTCTGAGCTGAAAACTGCATTTTGTGACAAAGTGCATTAGAGGATGATGAGAAACTCAGTTTTGACAGAGACAATGGTCATTACTGAAATGCTCTAATTGAGGTGTTAAAATGTCAGAAACAAGCTTTCTGAGCTGAAATCTGCATTTTGTGACAAAGTACATCAAAAGATGATGAGAAATTCAGTTGTGACAAAGAAGACAGTTCATCGCTGAAATGCTCTAATTGAGCTGTTAGAATGTCAGAAACAAGCTTTCTGAGCTGAAATCTGCATTTTGTGACAAAGTACATCAGAGGATGATGAGAAATTCAGTTGTGACAAAGAAGACAGTTCATCGCTGAAATGCTCTAATTGAGCTGTTAGAATGTCAGAAACAAGCTTTCTGAGCTGAAAACTGCATTTTGTGACAAAGTGCATCAGAGGATGATGAGAAATTCAGTTGTGAAAAAGAAGACAGTTCATCGCTGAAATGCTCTAATTGAGCTGTTAGAATGTCAGAAACAAGCTTTCTGAGCTGAAAACTGCATTTTGTGACAAAGTGCATCAGAGGATGATGAGAAATTCAGTTTTGACAGAGAACATTGTTCATTACTGAAATGCTCTAATTGAGGTGTTAGAATGTCAGAAACAAGCTTTCTGAGCTGAAATCTGCACTTTGTGACAAAGTGCATGAGAGGATGATGAGAAATTCAGTTTTGACAAAGAAGACAGTTCATCACTGAAATGCTCAAATTGAGCTGTTAGAATGTCAGAAACAAGCTTTCTGAGCTGAAATCTGCATTTTGTGACAAAGTACATCAGAGGATGATGAGAAATTCAGTTGTGACAAAGAAGACAGTTCATCGCTGAAATGCTCTAATTGAGCTGTTAGAATGTCAGAAACAAGCTTTCTGAGCTGAAAACTGCATTTTGTGACAAAGTGCATCAGAGGATGATGAGAAATTCAGTTGTGAAAAAGAAGACAGTTCATCGCTGAAATGCTCTAATTGAGCTGTTAGAATGTCAGAAACAAGCTTTCTGAGCTGAAAACTGCATTTTGTGACAAAGTGCATCAGAGGATGATGAGAAATTCAGTTTTGACAGAGAACACTGTTCATTACTGAAATGCTCTAATTGAGGTGTTAGAATGTCAGAAACAAGCTTTCTGAGCTGAAATCTGCATTTTGTGACAAAGTGCATCAGAGGATGATGAGAAATTCAGTTTTGACAAAGAAGACAGTTCATCGCTGAAATGCTCTAATTGAGCTGTTAGAATGTCAGAAACAAGCTTGCTGAGCTGAAAACTGCATTTTGTGACAAAGTGCATAAGAGGATGATGAGAAATTCAGTTTTGACAAAGAAGACAGTTCATCACTGAAATGCTCTAATTGAGCTGTTAGAATGTCAGAAACAAGCTTTCTGAGCTGAAAACTGCATTTTGTGACAGTGCATCAGTGGATGATGAGAAATTCAATTTTGACAAAGAACACTGTTTATTACTGAAATGCTCTAATTGAGCTGTTAGAATGTCAGAAACAAGCTTTCTGAGCTGAAATCTGCATTTTGTGACAAAGTGCATCAGAGGATGATGAGAAATTCAGTTTTGACAAAGAAGACAGTTCATCGCTGAAATGCTCTAATTGAGCTGTTAGAATATCATAAACAAGCTTTCTGAGCTGAAAACTGCATTTTGTGACAAAGTGCATCAGAGGATGATGAGAAACTCAGTTTTGACAAAGAACACTGTTCATTACTGAAATGCTCTAATTGAGTTGTTAGAATGTCAGAAACAAGCTTTCTGAGCTGAAAACTGCATTTTGTGAGAAAGTGCATCAGAGGATAATGAGAAGTGTTCATTTCAGATGATTTTGACAAAGAAGACAGGTGTCATTTCTCATCATCAATGAATGATGAGAAATTCAGTTTTGACAAAGAACACTGTTCATTACTGAAATGCTCTAATTGAGGTGTTAGAATGTCAGAAACAAGCTTTCTGAGCTGAAATCTGCATTTTGTGACAAAGTACATCAGAGGATGATGAGAAACTCAGTTTTGACAAAGAAGACAGTTCATCGCTGAAATGCTCTAATTGAGCTGTTAGAATATCATAAACAAGCTTTCTGAGCTGAAAACTGCATTTTGTGACAAAGTGCATCAGAGGATGATGAGAAACTCAGTTTTGACAAAGAACACTGTTCATTACTGAAATGCTCTAATTGAGTTGTTAGAATGTCAGAAACAAGCTTTCTGAGCTGAAAACTGCATTTTGTGAGAAAGTGCATCAGAGGATAATGAGAAGTGTTCATTTCAGATGATTTTGACAAAGAAGACAGGTGTCATTTCTCATCATCAATGAATGATGAGAAATTCAGTTTTGACAAAGAACACTGTTCATTACTGAAATGCTCTAATTGAGGTGTTAGAATGTCAGAAACAAGCTTTCTGAGCTGAAATCTGCATTTTGTGACAAAGTGCATCAGATGATGATGAGAAACTCAGTTTTGACAAAGAACACTGTTCATTACTGAAATGCTCTAATTGAGGTGTTAGAATGTCAGAAACAAGCTTTCTGAGCTGAAATCTGCATTTTGTGACAAAGTGCATCAGATGATGATGAGAAACTCAGTTTTGACAGAAAACACTGTTCATTACTGAAATGATCTAATTGAGCTGTTAGAATGTCAGAAACAAGCTTGCTGAGCTGAAAACTGCATTTTGTGACAAAGTGCATCAGTGGATGCTGAGAAATTCAGTTTTGACAAAGAATACTGTTCATCTCTGAAATGCTCTAATTGAGTTGTTAGAATGTCATAAACAAGCTTTCTGAGCTAAAAAACTGCATTTTGTGACAAAGTGCATCAGAGGATGATGAGAAACTCAGTTTTGACAGAGACAATGTTCATTACTGAAATGCTCTAATTGAGGTGTTAAAATGTCAGAAACAAGCTTTCTGAGCTGAAATCTGCATTTTGTGACAAAGTACATCAGAGGATGATGAGAAACTCAGTTTTGACAAAGAAGACATTTCATCACTGAAATGCTCTAATTGAGCTGTTAGAATGTCAGAAACAAGCTTTCTGAGCTGAAAACTGCATTTTGTGACAAAGTGCATCAGTGGATGATGAGAAATTCAGTTTTGACAAAGAATACTGTTTCTTCGCTGAAATGCTCTAATTGAGCTGTTAGAATGTCATAAACAAGCTTTCTGAGCTGAAAACTGCATTTTGTGACAAAGTGCATTAGAGGATGATGAGAAACTCAGTTTTGACAGAGACAATGGTCATTACTGAAATGCTCTAATTGAGGTGTTAAAATGTCAGAAACAAGCTTTCTGAGCTGAAATCTGCATTTTGTGACAAAGTACATCAAAAGATGATGAGAAATTCAGTTGTGACAAAGAAGACAGTTCATCGCTGAAATGCTCTAATTGAGCTGTTAGAATGTCAGAAACAAGCTTTCTGAGCTGAAAACTGCATTTTGTGACAAAGTGCATCAGAGGATGATGAGAAATTCAGTTGTGACAAAGAAGACAGTTCATCGCTGAAATGCTCTAATTGAGCTGTTAGAATGTCAGAAACAAGCTTTCTGAGCTGAAAACTGCATTTTGTGACAAAGTGCATCAGAGGATGATGAGAAACTCAGTTTTGACAGAGAACACTGTTCATTACTGAAATGCTCTAATTGAGGTGTTAGAATGTCAGAATCAAGCTTTCTGAGCTGAAATCTGCATTTTGTGACAAAGTGCATCAGAGGATGATGAGAAATTCAGTTTTGACAAAGAAGACAGTTCATTGCTGAAATGCTCTAATTGAGCTGTTAGAATGTCAGAAACAAGCTTGCTGAGCTGAAAACTGCATTTTGTGACAAAGTGCATCAGTGGATGATGAGAAATTTAGTTTTGACAAAGAATACTGTTCATCACTGAAATGCTCTAATTGAGCTGTTAGAATGTCATAAACAAGCTTTCTGAGCTGAAAACTGCATTTTGTGACAAAGTGCATCAGATGATGATGAGAAACTCAGTTTTGACAGAGACAATGTTCATTACTGAAATGCTCTAATTGAGGTGTAAAAATGTCAGAAACAAGCTTTCTGAGCTGAAATCTGCATTTTGTGACAAAGTACATCAGAGGATGATGAGAAACTCAGTTTTGACAAAGAAGACAGTTCATCACTGAAATGCTCTAATTGAGCTGTTAGAATGTCAGAAATAAGCTTGCTGAGCTGAAAACTGCATTTTGTGACAAAGTGCATCAGAGGATGATGAGAAATTGAGTTGTGACAAAGAAGACAGTTCATCGCTGAAATGCTCTAATTGAGCTGTTAGAATGTCAGAAACAAGCTTTCTGAGCTGAAAACTGCATTTTGTGACAAAGTGCATCAGAGGATGATGAGAAACTCAGTTTTGACAGAGAACACTGTTCATTACTGAAATGCTCTAATTGAGGTGTTAGAATGTCAGAAACAAGCTTTCTGAGCTGATATCTGCATTTTGTGACAAAGTGCTTCAGAGGATGATGAGAAATTCAGTTTTGACAAAGAATACTGTTCATCACTGAAATGCTCTAATTGAGCTGTTAGAATGTCATAAACAAGCTTTCTGAGCTGAAAACTGCATTTTGTGACAAAGTGCATCAGAGGATGATGAGAAACTCAGTTTTGACAAAGACAATGTTCATTACTGAAATGCTCTAATTGAGGTGTTAAAATGTCAGAAACAAGCTTTCTGAGCTGAAATCGGCATTTTGTGACAAAGTACATCAGAGGATGATGAGAAACTCAGTTTTGACAAAGAAGACAGTTCATCACTGAAATGCTCTAATTGAGCTGTTAGAATGTCAGAAACAAGCTTTCTGAGCTGAAATCTAGAATTTGTGACAAAGTACATCAGAGGATGATGAGAAACTCAGTTTTGACAAAGAATACTGTTCATCACTGAAATGCTCTAATTGAGCTGTTAGAATGTCATAAACAAGCTTTCTGAGCTGAAAACTGCATTTTGTGACAAAGTGCATCAGAGGATGATGAGAAACTCAGTTTTGACAGAGACAATGTTCATTAATGAAATGCTCTAATTGAGGTGTTAAAATGTCAGAAACAAGCTTTCTGAGCTGAAATCGGCATTTTGTGACAAAGTACATCAGAGGATGATGAGATACTCAGTTTTGACAAAGAAGACAGTTCGTCACTGAAATGCTCTAATTGAGCTGTTAGAATGTCGGAAACAAGCTTTCTGAGCTGAAATCTGCATTTTGTGACGAAGTGCATCAGATGATGATGAGAAACTCAGTTTTGACAAAAAATACTGTTCATCACTGAAATGCTCTAATTGAGCTGTTAGAATATCATAAACAAGCTTTCTGAGCTGAAAACTGCATTTTGTGACAAAGTGCATCAGAGGATGATGAGAAACTCAGTTTTGACAGAGACAATGTTCATTTCTGAAATGCTCTAATTGAGGTGTTAAAATGTCAGAAACAAGCTTTCTGAACTGAAAACTGCATTTTGTGACAAAGTGCATCAGAGGATGATGAGAAACTCAGTTTTGACAAAGAACACTGTTCATTACTGAAATGCTCTAATTGAGCTGTTAGAATGTCAGAAACAAGCTTTCTGAGCTGCAAACTGCATTTTGTGACAAAGTGCATCAGTGGATGATGAGAAATTCAATTTTGACAAAGAACACTGTTCATTTCTGAAATGCTCTAATTGAGCTGTTAGAATGTCATAAACAAGCTTTCTGAGCTGAAAACTGCATTTTGTGAGAAAGTGCATCAGAGGATGATGAGAAGTGTTCATTTCAGATGATTTTGACAAAGAAGACAGGTGTCATTTCTCATCATCAATGAGTGATAAGAAATTCAGTTTTGACAAAGAACACTGTTCATTACTGAAATGCTCTAATTGAGGTGTTAGAATGTCAGAAACAAGCTTTCTGAGCTGAAATCTGCATTTTGTGACAAAGTACATCAGAGGATGATGAGAAACTCAGTTTTGACAAAGACCACTGTTCATTACTGAAATGCTCTAAATGAGCTGTTAGAATGTCAAAAACAAGCTTTCCGAGCTGAAAACTGCATTTTGTGACAAAGTGCATCAGAGGATGATGAGAAATTCAGTTTTGACAAAGTAGACAGTTCATCATTGAAATGCTCTAATTGAGCTGTTAGAATGTCAGAAACAAGCTTTCTGAGCTGAAAACTGCATTTTGTGACAAAGTGCATCAGTGGATGATGAGAAATTCAATTTTGACAAAGAACACTGTTCATTACTGAAATGCTCTAATTGAGCTGTTAGAATGCCATAAACAAGCTTTCTGAGCTGAAAACTGCATTTTGTGACAAAGTGCATCAGTGGATGATGAGAAATTGAATTTTGACAAAGAACACTGTTCATTACTGAAATGCTCTTATTGAGCTGTTAGAATGTCAGAAACAAGCTTTCTGAGCTGAAATCTGCATTTTGTGACAAAGTACATCAGAGGATGATGAGAAACTCAGTTTTGACAAAGAACACTGTTCATTACTGAAATGCTCTAAATGAGCTGTTAGAATGTCAAAAACAAGCTTTCTGAGCTGAAAACTGCATTTTGTGACAAAGTGCATCAGAGGATGATGAGAAATTCAGTTTTGACAAAGTAGACAGTTCATCACTGAAATGCTCTAATTGAGCTGTTAGAATGTCAGAAACAAGCTTTCTGAGCTGAAAACTGCATTTTGTGACAAAGTGCATCAGTGGATGATGAGAAATTCAATTTTGACAAAGAACACTGTTTATACTGAAATGCTCTAATTGAGCTGTTAGAATGTCATAAACAAGCTTTCTGAGCTGAAAACTGCATTTTTTGACAAAGTGCATCAGTGGATGATGAGAAATTCAATTTTGACAAAGAACACTGTTCATTACTGAAATGCTCTAATTGAGCTGTTAGAATGTCAGAAACAAGCTTTCTGAGCTGAAAACTGCATTTCGTGACAAAGTGCATCAGAGGATGATGAGAAATTCAGTTTTGACAAAGAAGACAGTTCATCACTGAAATGCTCTAATTGAGCTGTTAGAATGTCAGAAACAAGCTTTCTGAGCTGAAATCTGCATTTTGTGACAAAGTGCATAAGAGGATGATGAGAAATTCAGTTTTGACAAAGAATACAGTTCATTGCTGAAATGCTCTAAATGAGCTGTTAGAATGTCAGAAACAAGCTTTCTGAGCTGAAAACTTCATTATGTGACAAAGTAAATAAGAGGATGATGAGAAACTCAGTTTTGACAAAGAACACTGTTCATTGCTGAAATGCTCTAAATGAGCTGTTAGAATGTCAGAAACAAGCTTTCTGAGCTGAAAACTTCATTTTGTGATAAAGTGCATCAGAGGATGATGAGAAACTCAGTTTTGACAAAGAACACTGTTCATAGGTGAAATTCTCTAAATGAGCTGTTAGAATGTCAGAAACAAGCTTTCTGAGCTGAAAACTGCATTTTGTGACAAAGTGCATCAGAGGATGATGAGAAATTCAATTTTGACAAAGAAGACAGTTCATCACTGAAATGCTCTAATTGAGGCTGTTAGAATGTCAGAAACAAGCTTTCTGAGCTGAAATCTGCATTTTGTGACAAAGTGCATAAGAGGATGATGAGAAATTCAGTTTTGACAAAGAATACAGTTCATCACTGAAATGCTCTAATTGAGCTGTTAGAATGTCAGAAATAAGCTTGCTGAGCTGAAAACTGCATTTTGTGACAAAGTGCATCAGAGGATGATGAGAAATTCAGTTTTGACAAAGAAGACAGTTCATCGCTGAAATGCTCTAATTGTGCTGTTAGAATGTCAGAAACAAGCTTTCTGAGCTGAAAACTGCATTTTGTGACAATGTGCATCAGAGGATGATGAGAAACTCAGTTTTGACAGAGAACACTGTTCATTACTGAAATGCTCTAATTGAGGTGTTAGAATGTCATAAACAAGCTTTCTGAGCTGAAAACTGCATTTTTTGACAAAGTGCATCAGTGGATGATGAGAAATTCAATTTTGACAAAGAACACTGTTCATTACTGAAATGCTCTAATTGAGCTGTAAGAATGTCAGAAACAAACTTGCTGAGCTGAAAACTGCATTTTGTGACAAAGTGCATCAGAGGATGATGAGAAATTCAGTTTTGACAAAGAAAACAGTTCATCACTGAAATGCTCTAATTGAGCTGTTAGAATGTCAGAAACAAGCTTTCTGAGCTGAAAACTGCATTTTGTGACAAAGTGCATCAGAGGATGATGAGAAACTTAGTTTTGACAAAGAACACTGTTCATTACTGAAATGCTCTAATTAAGCTGTTAGAATGTCAGAAACAAGCTTTCTGAGCTGAAAAACTTCATTTTGTGACAAAGTGCATAAGAGGATGATGAGAAACTCAGTTTTGACAAAGAACACTGTTCATTACTGAAATGCTCTAAATGAGCTGTTAGAATGTCAGAAACAAGCTTTCTGAGCTGAAAACTTCATTTTGTGACAAAGTGCATAAGAGGATGATGAGAAACTCAGTTTTGACTAAGAACACTGTTCATTGCTGAAATGCTCTAAATGAGCTGTTAGAATGTCAGAAACAAGCTTTCTGAGCTGAAAACTGAATCTTGTGAGAAAGTGCATCAGAGGATGATGAGAAACTCAGTTTTGACAAAGAACCCAGTTCATTACTGAAATGCTCTAATTGAGCTGTTAGAATGTCAGAAACAAGCTTTCTGAGCAGAAAACTGCATTTTGTGACAAAGTGCATCAGAGGATGATGAGAAATTCAATTTTGACAAAGAAGACAGTTCATCACTGAAATGCTCTAATTGAGGCTGTTAGAATGTCAGAAACAAGCTTTCTGAGCTGAAAACTGCATTTTGTGACAAAGTGCATAAGAGGATGATGAGAAACTCAGTTTTGACAAAGAACACTGTTCATTGCTGAAATGCTCTAATTGAGCTGTTAGAATGTCAGAAACAAGCTTTCTGAGCTGAAAACTTCATTTTGTGACAAAGTGCATCAGAGGATGACGAGAAACTCAGTTTTGACAAAGAACACTGTTCATTGCTGAAATGCTCTAAATGAGCTGTTAGAATGTCAGAAACAAGCTTTCTGAGCTGAAAACTTCATTTTGTGACAAAGTAAATAAGAGGATGATGAGAAACTCAGTTTTGACAAAGAACACTGTTCATTGCTGAAATGCTCTAAATGAGCTGTTAGAATGTCAGAAACAAGCTTTCTGAGCTGAAAACTTCATTTTGTGACAAAGTGCATCAGAGGATGATGAGAAATTCAGTTTTGACAAAGAACACTGTTCATTGCTGAAATGCTCTAAATGAGCTGTTAGAATGTCAGAAACAAGCTTTCTGAGCTGAAAAGTTCATTTTGTGAGAAGTTGCATCAGAGGATGATGAGAAGTGTTCATTTCAGATGATTTTGACAAAGAAGACAGGTGTCATTTATCATCATCAATGAATGATAAGAAATTCAGTTTTGACAAAGAACACTGTTCATTACTGAAATGCTCTAATTGAGGTGTTAAGAATGTCAGAAACAAGCTTTCTGAGCTGAAATCTGCATTTTGTGACAAAGTACATCAGAGGATGATGAGAAACTCAGTTTTGACAAAGAACACTGTTCATTACTGAAATGTTCTAAATGAGCTGTTAGAATGTCAAAAACAAGCTTTCTGAGCTGAAAACTGCATTTTGTGACAAAGTGCATAAGAGGATGATGAGAAATTCAGTTTTGACAAAGTAGACAGTTCATCACTGAAATGCTCTAATTGAGCTGTTAGAATGTCAGAAACAAGCTTTCTGAGCTGAAAACTGCATTTTGTGACAAAGTGCATCAGAGGATGATGAGAAATTCAGTTTTGACAAAGAAGACAGTTCATCACTGAAATGCTCTAATTGAGCTGTTAGAATGTCAGAAACAAGCTTTCTGAGCTGAAAACTGCATTTTGTGACAAAGTGCATCAGAGGATGATGAGAAACTCAGTTTTGACATAGAATACTGTTCATTACTGAAATGGTCTAATTGAGCTGTTAGAATGTCAGAAACAAGCTTTCTGAGCTGAAAACTGCATTTTGTGACAAAGTGCATCAGAGGATGATGAGAAACTCAGTTTTGACAGAGAACACTGTTCATTACTGAAATGCTCTAATTGAGGTGTTAGAATGTCAGAAACAAGCTTTCTGAGCGGAAATCTGCATTTTGTGACAAAGTGCATCAGAGGATGATGAGAAATTCAGTTTTGACAAAGAAGACAGTTCATCGCTGAAATGCTCTAATTGAGCTGTTAGAATGTCAGAAACAAGCTTGCTGAGCTGAAAACTGCATTTTGTGACAAAGTGCATCAGAGGATGATGAGAAATTCAGTTTTGACAAAGAAGACAGTTCATCACTGAAATGCTCTAATTGAGCTGTTAGAATGTCAGAAACAAGCTTTCTGAGCTGAAAACTTCATTTTGTGACAAAGTGCATCAGTGGATGATGAGAAATTCAGTTTCGACAAAGAATACTGTTCATCACTGAAATGCTCTAATTGAGCTGTTAGAATGTCATAAACAAGCTTTCTGAGCTGAAAACTGCATTTTGTGACAAAGTGCATCAGATGATGATGAGAAACGTACTCGGTTACTTACGTAACCTCGGTTCCCTGAGATACGGGAACGAGTACTGCGTAGCAGGACGCTATGGGGGAAAACTCCTTTTTCTCGGATGACTGAAGCAATTCAAAAGCGCAGTGAAACTGCACGGTGATTGGTTGGAAAAAAGCAGAGCTTTAAACCAATCGTAGCGGAGCTGCCGGACCAATGGCGATGGCACCCGCCAAAATGGGCGGGGCTTATGGCTATATAAGCAGACACATCGCCGTAGGGTCTTCAGGTTACTTCGACTGAAGCGACGACACAGCAGCTCGTAGCACGGCAAGGAACGCAGTACTCGTTCCCGTATCTCAGGGAACCGAGGTTACGTAAGTAACCGAGTACGTTCCCTATCGATACTTCACTCGTACTGCGTAGCAGGACGCTATGGGGAACCAGTATAATCACGCCGTGCTACAGATGGAACGAAAAACATAAATAGTCTCGGAGCCTTGGCTCGGAGACGGGGTAAAGCAGGGAAACCCTGAAAGCGGCGAAGGCCAAGCTAGAAGGTGGCCTAGACCGGTTATCGTCCCAAAGTAATTAAGTGCTGGCGTGGCTATAGCCATGGCTCAGCGACCTAATTCAAGCAGAAAGGACCCGGGCCTGAAGGGCCGGAACGTCCAGATTGTAAAATCTTGTAAAAGTGGACGGCGAAGCCCAGCAGGCCGCCGCACAGATATCTTTTATAGAGACACCGCTATACCATGCCCAGGAAGAGGCAACGCCTCTAGTGGAATGGGCTCTAACTCTCGTGGGACATTGAAGGCCCAAGGAAGAGTAAGCCAGCGATATAGCCTCAACTATCCACTTCGATAGTCTATGTTTCGAGACCGAGGACCCTTTGGTGCGGTCGACGAAGCACACAAAGAGCTGTTCCGACCGTCTGAATAGGGCGGAGCGCTCAATGTATATTTTTAATGCTCTGACTGGGCAGAGCAGACTAAGCTCTGGGTCCCGCTCGGAGGAGGGGAGAGCAGAGAGCGAAATGACCTGTGCTCTGAACGGAGTAGAGAGCACCTTAGGTACATAGCCATGCCTTGGTTTGAGGACGACTCTGGCGTCGTTCGGCCCAAATTCCAGACAGGGTGGGCTCACAGAGAGAGCCTGTAGGTCCCCCACACGCTTCACCGATGCTAAAAAGAGAAGCAGAGCGGTCTTGAGCGTTAATGAACGGAGGTCCGTAGATAGCAGAGGCTCAAAAGGAGGACCCTAGAGCCCTCAGGACCGTGGGCAGATCCCAAGTGGGAACTGTAAGAGGGCGAGGGGGGTGTAGCCGCCTGGAGCCCTTCAGGAAACGAACGATAAGATCGTTCTTGCCCACTCCTTGTCCTCCGATAAGGGTATGTGAGGCTGAAATAGCCGCCACATACACTTTGAGTGTGGAAGGGGCACGGCCGTTATCCAACAACTCTTGTAAGAATGACAGTATCAGCGATATGTCACAGGACACTGGGTCAGCGCCACGTGTTGCACACCAGGAGGCGAAGACAGACCATTTGAGGGCGTAGAGACGTCTAGTGGACGGGGCTCTAGCCTGTGATATGGTGTTCAGTACGCTCTCTGGGAGGTCCGTAGGCTCCCGTCGAGAGGCCAAAGGTGCAGAGCCCACAGCTCTGGCTGGGGGTGCCATATCGTGTTCCCTGCCTGAGAGAGGAGGTCCCGCCTCAGGGGAATGGGCCACGGGGCTGCTACTAGCAGCTGGGAGAGATCCGCGACCCAAGGCTGGTTCGTCCACAGAGGGGCTACCAATAGCACTCGGTGCGCTTGATCCCTGATTCTCCTGATCGTCTGCTGCAAGAGCGCGATCGGGGGTAAAGCATAGAGGAGCCGGTTGGGCCAAGCGTGGGCCAAGGCGTCCTTGCCCTTCGAGAAGTACGTCGGGCAATGAGTATTGTCTTCTGAGGCGAAAAGGTCGACTTCCGCCTTGCCGAAGATTTGCCAGATTCGCTGAACCGACATGGGGTGGAGCGTCCATTCGTCCGAAGGAACATTGCTCCGAGATAGCATATCTGCTCCCCGGTTCAGTTTGCCTGGAAGATGAGTTGCCCTCAGTGAGCACAGATTGGACTGGGCCCATTCCAAGAGGTGAGATACTAGGGAAAAAAGGCGTCTTGAGGAGAGGCCTCCCTGATGATTTATGTAAGATACCACCGTCATGCTGTCTGATCGGACTAAGACGTGACGATCTTTTAGCACCGGTAGGAAGTAGCGGAGAGCCAACCATACTGCCTGCATTTCCAGGTAGTTGATATGGAGGCTTCTTTCCTGGTTCGACCAGAGGCCGAAGGCCGGTTCGCCATCGCACAGAGCCCCCCAACCCGTGTTGGAGGCGTCTGTCGTGACCATTTTCCGGCTGGATGTGGAGCCCATGGGCATACCCTGCTCTAGCCAAAGGGGATCTTTCCACGAGGCTAGGGCGGTTACGCAGGCTTGATTCACCAGAACACGTAGTCGTCCAAGACGCCAAGCGTGTGGAGGAACTCTGGGCTTCAGCCAGTACTGGAGGGGGCGCATCCGGAGGATGCCCAGGCTCAGTACCTGAGATGCAGAGGCCATAAGGCCTAGCATTTTCTGAAAAACCCTGAGGGGGCGTGAAACCCCGGGTGTGAATGAGGCTGCAAGCCGTCGAATGACCAGAGCTCGTTCTGGCGATATTCTGGCGGTCATGTGTTTTGAGTCGAAGACTGTTCCCAGGAACAAAATACGTTGGCTGGGTGACAGTGCGCTCTTTACAAGATTGAACCTGAGTCCCAGGCACTCCAGGTGGCTGAGGAGGAGGGATCTGTGTGACCTTAGCTCGTCCTCCGACTGGGCTAGAACAAGCCAGTCGTCGAGGTAATTCAGAATGCGGATTCCCTTCTGTCTGAGAGGGGAAAGAGCCGCATCCATGCACTTCGTGAAAGTGCGGGGAGCTAGAGAGAGTCCGAATGGAAGGACCGTGTATTGATAAGCAATTCCCTCGTAGGCGAATCTCAAGAATCGCCTGTGACAAGGGGCTATCTGAATGTGGAAGTAAGCATCTTCCAGGTCCAGAGAGAAGAACCAGTCCTCTGGGCGAATTTGCGAGAGGATCTGCTTCATCGTGAGCATTCTGAAGCGCCGTTTCATAAGGGCGCGATTCAGATGTCTGAGATCGAGGATGGGGCGGAAGCCGCCGTCCTTCTTTGGTACGAGAAAGTACCGGCTGTAGAAGCCTGACTCGATTTGATCTGGGGGAACCATTTCTATGGCTCTTTTTCCCAGTAAATTCCTCAACTCCGTGCGCAGAACGTGAGAATTTGAGTCCTGCACTCGGGTGGGGACGACCCCGCGGAAGCGCGGGGGTCGACGAGCAAACTGGAGTGAATATCCACGGGATATTATTTCCAGAACCCAATCTGATACCCCGGGGATGGCCCTCCAGGCCTTGGCCCGGGCGGCAAGGGTTTGGGTGCAAAGAGGAGGTACGCCGCCTTTTGGGGGCTTGACTCCCAAGGATAATGGAAGAGGAAGCTTGCTCTTTTTTTGACAATGTTTGTGTTTAATAAAACATTTTGCAGAATGTGGTGTGGGCGTTAGAAAAGGCCCCGCACTTACAACATTGCACATTATCAACACATTTTTGCCGGCACCCGGAACTGAACAGGGTGACCTGGCAGACATGAGAGCAGTCTTTGAAGGAGGGCCGGCTGGAGCGGGCCCTGTAGCCTTCCTCTTCCTTGCATCGGGCTCAGGACGGGGCAGAAAGTGCCTCATGGCCTGCGAAGACTTCCGCGCTGCCGTGAAGCGTTCTGCTAAACCCTCCACCGCCGGTCCGAAGAGGCCGGTCGTGGAAATAGGAGCATCCAGGAAGGGGACCTTATCCGCATCCTTGATCTCAGTCAGCGTCAGCCATAGATGACGCTCGAGCACCACTAAACTGGCCATGGATCTGCCTATCGCCTGGGCCGTGGCCTTGGTGGCGTGTAGAGCAAGATCCATCGCGCTCCGTAGCTCTCTGAAGAGCGCAGGGTCAGGGTCGGACTCATCCATGCCTTGGAGGAGCTTCGCCTGGTAGACCTGGAGCACTGCCATGGAGTGAAGCGCTGAAGCCGCCTGGCCTGTGGACGAGTATGCGCGTCCAGCGAGGGCCGAGGTGGTTCTGCACGGCTTTGAAGGATGAGACGCTTTAGCCCTCCATCCGATGGCGGCGGGCGGACACAGATGTGCGGCCACAGACTCATCGAGGGGGGGTAGCTTCTCATACCCTTTTTCCTCTGCGCCGTCCACGGAGGTGAGCACAGAGGAGGAAGAAGGTCGAAGACGGGCCGAATAGGGGGCGCGCCACGACTTCGTGAGTTCGCCGTGAACTTCCGGGAAGAACGGTGCGTTTCTTTGACGAGGAGCCTGACGGCGCCCCGGCAAGAACCACTCGTCCAGGCGGCTGCGAGTGGGTTCCTCTGGGGGACACCACTCTAAACCCAGCTCGTTAACCACCATCGTGAGGACCCGGAAGAGCTCGGAGTCCGCACTGGGGGCGTGTCTGCCGGGTTCTGGAGACGGCGAGGGGGTGGGGTCATCCAACGAACCCGCTAACTCCTCCCCGTCTGAAGCAGCTAACGACATGGCGTCGTCATCCTCCGGTTCGTTTCCACCGAACGAGATCATGTCACAGGCGGCCGCCAGTGGACGCTGATCTGTTCGGGTGAAACAGACCGGGGAAACATCTCTCTGAGGGGAAGGCGAGGCACGGCGAGCCGGCGTGAGCTCGCGCTTCCCCGAGCGCTTTGCTCCTCTACCCCGCTGCTTCGCTCGCACAGTGTCCTGTGCGCGCAGAGGCGGGGGGGGAGGGGCGGAGTCGCTCTCTGAAAAGAAAGCTATCCGCGAGCGCAGAGAGGAGAGACTCATACTCTCGCAGTGAGAGCATTCCGTCTCTTTGAGCGCGTCCT
The DNA here is from genome assembly GCF_947034865.1 of Barbatula barbatula. Classification (NCBI taxonomy): domain Eukaryota; kingdom Metazoa; phylum Chordata; class Actinopteri; order Cypriniformes; family Nemacheilidae; genus Barbatula; species Barbatula barbatula. The sequence goes on from NC_136773.1 coordinate 6,851,172, forward strand.
CTGCGTGGGAGAGACCCAGACATGAGACGCACTCCTCGTGCCCGTCAGCGGCGTGTAGGAAAACCCCACACGAGCGACAGGTACGGCGCGGCATTGTAGCGCAGTGAAAACTGCACGTGAATGCCGCAGGAAATTTGCTCTAACACTCTCTGAAAAGAAAGTGTGTGTGAAAATATGCTCTTTCAGCGTCGCCGGATAGCGGCAGGGAAAAGACCGTGCTGATAGCGAGAACCGTTCGCTCGCGAATCCGCCCACAGAATCCGCCGGAGCGAAGCCGCTGACGAAGCCGCTGAAGCGAAGGCGCTGAGCAGGAGGTCGAATCCGCTGCAGGTGCTCTCTCGACGGCGAAGCAGTGAGTCTCGGGAAGCGAAGACGAGTCGTCGCTGAAGGAGAAGAGATCTGAAGACCCTACGGCGATGTGTCTGCTTATATAGCCATAAGCCCCGCCCATTTTGGCGGGTGCCATCGCCATTGGTCCGGCAGCTCCGCTACGATTGGTTTAAAGCTCTGCTTTTTTCCAACCAATCACCGTGCAGTTTCACTGCGCTTTTGAATTGCTTCAGTCATCGGAGAAAAAGGAGTTTCCCCCATAGCGTCCTGCTACGCAGTACGAGTGAAGTATCGATAGGGAACTCAGTTTTGACAGAGAACACTGTTCATTACTGAAATGATCTAATTGAGCTGTTAGAATGTCAGAAACAAGCTTTCTGAGCTGAAATCTGCATTTTGTGACAAAGTGCACCAGAGGATGATGAGAAACTCAGTTTTGATAAAGAACACTGTTCATTACTGAAATGCTCTAATTGAGCTGTTAGAATGTCAGAAACAAGCTTTCTGAGCTGAAAACTGCATTTTGTGACAAAGTGCATCAGAGGATGATGAGAAACTCAGTTTTGACAGAGACAATGTTCATTACTGAAATGCTCTAATTGAGGTGTTAAAATGTCAGAAACAAGCTTTCTGAGCTGAAATCTGCATTTTGTGACAAAGTACATCAGAGGATGATGAGAAACTCAGTTTTGACAAAGACAGTCCATCACTGAAATGCTCTAATTGAGCTGTTAGAATGTCAGAAACAAGCTTTCTGAGCTGAAAACTGCATTTTGTGACAAAGTGCATCAGAGGATGATGAGAAATTCAGTTTTGACAAAGAACGCTGTTCATCACTGAAATGCTCTAATTGAGCTGTTAGAATGTCAGAAACAAGCTTTCTGAGCTGAAAACTGCATTTTGTGACAAAGTGCATCAGTGGATGATGAGAAATTCAATTTTGACAAAGAACACTGTTCATTACTGAAATGCTCTAATTGTGTCACGATCGTGGTAGTGGAAGAACCCAATTGCAAGGCAGCGGAGATGAAGGGGTTAACGAACAGACTTTAATAATAAAACAGGAACAAAACATAAACACCCTCGATGGGGAAAACACTATTAAACAAGACACCAACTGAAAACCAAACAAGACCAGCAAACACTCAATAGACTATCAGGAAACATGAACACTCCAACAGGGCAGGACACAAGAATATGTACAACCAAAGAGCACAAGACAATAAACAAGAGGGTATTATATAGGGAGACTAACAAAGGGGATAACGATGGGCAGGTGTGGGTAATGCGACACAGGAGGAGAGCAATACTAGAAACGAGAGGGGCAGGGCCAAATGACGAGACAGGAGAGAACGCATATTATGTCCTGATTGACCATAATATGATCCTCTCCACATAAAACACGTGGGTCTGTCATGATTCTGCCCCTAGACCAGAAAATCAAGACAAGAGCAGGCACAATCATGACAAATTGAGCTGTTAGAATGTCATAAACAAGCTTTCTGAGCTGAAAACTGCATTTTGTGAGAAAGAGCATCAGAGGATGATGAGAAGTGTTCATTTCAGATGATTTTGACAAAGAAGACAGGTGTCATTTCTCATCATCAATGAATGATAAGAAATTCAGTTTTGACAAAGAACACTGTTCATTACTGAAATGCTCTAATTGAGGTGTTAGAATGTCAGAAACAAGCTTTCTGAGCTGAAATCTGCATTTTGTGACAAAGTACATCAGAGGATGATGAGAAACTCAGTTTTGACAAAGAAGACAGTTCATCACTGAAATGATCTAATTGAGCTGTTAGAATGTCATAACCAAGCTTTCTGAGCTGAAAACTGCATTTTGTGACAAAGTGCATCAGTGGATGATGAGAAATTCAATTTTGACAAAGAACACTGTTCATTACTGAAATGCTCTAATTGAGCTGTTAGAATGTCAGAAACAAGCTTTCTGATCTGAAAGCTGCATTTGTGACAAAGTGCATCAGTGGATGATGAGAAAGTCAGTTTTGACAAAGATAACAGTTCATTACTGAAATGGTCTAATTGACCTGTTAGAATGTCTGAAACAAGCTTTCTGAGCTGAAAACTGTTAAGTTCTGTGGAACTAACAGCAGATGGAAGCACTGAGCTTGAGGATCTGAGTGCCGTTTAGTTCTATCAATTTACCCGCTTTTCTTTGTCAAAAAAGAGAAAAGTAGACACAGAGTGTCAGATTTTTCAAGAAAAATATACCTCTTCCTATATGTTCACGGAGGTGAAAGGAAAACCCATGTGCCTGGTGTGCACGTACTGTGAGGGGGAGTTCGTCAAAAATTGCATGCTGAAGGCCAGCGAAATTGTGTGTCCTGAGAAGCGACAAGCTTTTGCCAATATTAACTTGACGAGAAATACCGTGGCAGACAGAATTTAAGAACTATCGGCAGATTTGGACAGCCAACCGAAACGCAAAGTGAAGTAATTTCTGGCATTTTCTGTTGCAATTGATGAGAGTAATGATATTACGGATGTCGCTCAACTGGCCATATTCATTTGTGGTATTAACTAAACTTTGACTGTCACAAAGGAGTTTCTTGAGTTGGTGCCTAAGACCGACACCACAACAGCTGAGGCAATTTTCCGCTCCGACGTTGGAGCGCTGGACAGAGTAGGGGCGGACTGGACCCGCGCTGTAAGCCTCAATAGCATCTGTTTGCAGACGAGATGCACTGTCAGACTCATGCACTCTCAGCAGCGCATGCACACTCGTCACATGCAAGCTCAGCCGCGCATGCGCACTAGTCACATGCACTCTCAGCACACGCTCAGCCGTGGTTGTCACATGCACGCTCTAACATATTTCACGAGGTGAAGATTCTATTAATAAAATGTAAAGGTTACTGCTTTTTAAGAGTACCGGGAATACTGGTGATTCGGGTCAAGGCCAGGTATTTATTATAATTATAGCTGAAATACATTACTGAACATCTACACTAATAATGAAAACACATTACTAAATAAAACCTTTTCTTTTACACGTATTCTTCTGGCCTAAAATTATAAACAAACACACATATAAACATAAATGACTCATTCTTCAATAAACAGGTGCTTGTTAATCAATGGTGTAATGAAGTTCGTTAGAAGGGAAGGAAGGAGGCGGGAACCAGCGAACATTCCGGGTTCCCTGACACGCTGTCGCTCGGTCCTCAGCCCAGCCGAGAGGCTCTTCCTCGCGGTGCAATGCGGTAGTGCTGGACGTCGGGGGGACGGCCGATCCTCCTCCGCCTCCTGGCGATGGCCCTCGGCGTGAGGGCAGACAGCAGCGGGTCCCCCGTTTCCTGTTCCTCACCCTCATGGTTGTTGGACACAGGATTCCGGCCTTCCGGCACATACTATATATATATATATAAAGAGCAGGACGGGTCACGTCTGTTTTTGCGAAATTGAGGCTTTCATATCAGTTTTCAATGCATATCTGGCATTGTGAAAAAATTTAACATAAAATCATTACACAAAACAAAAAATGGACAACCCTGTTCAATTTTGTACTCAACAAAAGACTCTAAGATGCATTTTGTCCACCACATTCTCTAAAAATGTATGCATGTCCTGCATAAAAGTAAAAACAAACATCAGAGGCTCTACACTATCATGTTCTCTGAAATCTGTACTGAAGAACTGTTCCAAGGCCTCTGCAGCTTCATCATCCTCCATGCACATATATCAATGGAAGCTGAACTGAGCCAAGAAGATCCCCAGAGTTCTCCAAGCACCACTGACTGGCAGTTTTAAGATCCGTCATGACAGGCTCCTAAGAAACAACAATGCAGAAGATGATAAATAAAAATATGCTGAACAATAATGGCCACAACCTCTCTAACAAAACCTACTTTTCGTGGAGACTGAACCACCTGCTTCTCCGGTGCAAACTCACAGATGAAAAGATTGGTTTCATCTACCTAAAAAGCAAATATTAATTTTAGTTACCTTTATGACTACCTTTTTAAGGTTACTGGTACTTTTCCTGAGGAGTTACCTGAGAAGTTACCTGTCCGTCAAAAGGCTCTTCCTGTTAGGAGAGAAAATACAGCACAAGTTTACCAAGTTAGTCATGACAACATGCCATTCTTTACCTTATGATTAGTATATGCTTTTACCTGAGAGATTTCTTCCAACTTCCATTTTGGCAACCTAAATACAGGCTGCTGATCACCTCTCAGGAAAGGCTTTGGACTCCTCTGTTTAGTGGGCAAACAATTTTCCATGCCTGGAAAATAGTGATTGAATGCTAGATAATTCCTTTCTCATAAAAGCTTTAAATATTCAAAATACAAAATTTCCATACCGGTCCAGTCCAAAGTTCTCAATTAACATGACGCACCACCATTTCCTCAGCTCTACCATGACCTGCTGCTCAAAACATGAAAGTCAATGCCCTATGTCTCAAAGTTATTGAAAACTGTACTAATACTTACAATAGTGTAGTCAAATGGGGCATCCAGCACAATGTACAATGCAGACTATAAATGAAAGAGACGTCAGTATTATGGCAAAAAAATATATTATTAACTACAAACATAATGTACATCTTACCATCAACATAAACACACCACAGTCGTTGCCATATGATTGTACTGGAAAACCTTTAAATATAATGAAAGGAGGGTCTAAGCTAAATTTTATAGAAAGATAGATACATAAGACTTAAAGAGATGGATGGGATAGATAAATGGACGATACGATACAGATAGATAGATTTGAATAGACGGACGGATATATGGATGGATAGATAGCCAACCTGCAAATCAAGGCCTGTTTTTTCAGTCCATTTTACGGGTTTTATCCTATGTGCAATGCCCCTGTCAAAAATGCACAAAACAAATACGTAAATAATAATTGCTGTGTAGAAATATACGGCTGTACAAGCTTATGTACTGTATGCACAAGGTTATTGAATATATAAATAATCTGAATCATCTGAATATTTATTTATCTCTAAATGTATTTATCATATCATTATTTACATACAAACATATAAAAACATACATATACCCAAGTTTTGGCGTAAGAACAACCTTTCTGCATACATCAATATCTACAACATGTGTCTCAAATGGGGGTCTGTTTATTAAATAGAGGACCCCAGTATGAGAAACCTGCTCTAGAAATGCTCACAAAAGAAACAAACTTTAAGGCTCAAGCAAACAACTGAACTCTCATTTCAACATAAACTTGCTGAAGAGAGACTGGTCAAAAGAAACGGACCAGCTCTAAACAGCAGAACCAGCATATACAGGGTGTCAAACTCAGTTCCTGGAGTTTTCAGACCTTAAGCAAAAGCTTGATGACACACCAGAGATTACAAAATAGTTCTGTAACACAAAGAAGGTCAGTTTGGAATTTGGAATGAGATGGTGCTGTGTGAATTATGAACATTGTTTTTTTTTGACAATACCTTTAAATATGAAAAAGAGTGGTCCTGATGCAAAAGGTCTAAGAAACCTGCTTTCTAACAGAAATAAGAACAGTTTCTATGCAATACATATAAAGAAATAATGAAACATTTAACATATGAACTTGAACAGAGAAAGGTCAAAAGAACGTGACCATCTCTAACAGTAAGGTCAAAAGAACGTGACCGTCTCTAAACAAGAGAACCTGCATTTAATGATTTATCTAAAGACCTCAACAGTGATTTGTATATCTGGGCACCAAATCCATGCAGTGTCTCGACACATTTAGAATCGAGATAGAGAATCATTGTCTGTGTTGGTTTCAAAACCTAAAGAAATTAATTTTAAATCAAACAATTAAACTGAAATTCACTCTATTAACATGTATTTCATAAATATGACAATGGTTTCATATAATTATAAAAATGGAAAAATATGTAACTTTCTGAACCATAAGGTTTTCATTACGCACACATAGCTGGTAGTGTCCTGGAGTCCATATGGGAATCACCACTGCATCTTTTAGGTGAGCATCATCCTAGAGCAGTAATGAAAGATTCTAAATCAAAACATGTGATTTGTGAGCATAACTTTGAAATGGAAAGTGTATTCTTACAGGGACATTTAACATTGGATCACAGTTGTTTGGTGGCAGCCAGCTTGGTACGATATACAAGTCAACAATATGAATGTCCTTTCCCTGCAGAATATTGTGTGTAGAATCATCCAAAAATCTGGCCAATATTCATTAGAAAATCAAATAGATGCCTTTGATAGATTAGAAAGTACCTTTGACCCTGCAATTTGGTCAATCAGTTGAAAGCAACCTTTTCCAATCTAGAGAATTACATATTCAATTTAAGAAATAATGCATTACTAGCTGCCAAGAATCACTTGAGCATTACAATCGTTTGATGCACAGCTATCCATGCAACACCTGCTAGCCAATCGGAATCAAGCATTCAGACAGTCCATGTAATTAAATTGAGAAAATACTTGTAACAATCCTAAAATTCATATATGTAAAACAACCAATAACTTACAGTAGACTCCATGTCTCTGTTTAAGCCCAAGGTCCAAAACTCAGCACGGGTCAGGCATGTCTTTGCTGTTCGAACCATCTGCTCATTCCCAGGCCTCTCTATGTCGAGTACGTAGCTAAGCTAATACAATTTCAATGTTTGGAAATCCAAAGTAAAACACAAACATATGCAATACTTTTGTATTGCTGATCTTATGAAACTTACCAGTTCTTTCTGAGCTGAATGGTATCTTAAGGACCAAGATGCTCTGCATGCAGTAACATTTTTGTAATTTGTGACTTCTTCGCATTGAGGTCCACACACTTCTGCATATTTAAAGACAAACAAAATTTAGTAAGAATTAGCAAAGAACAAAAACATTTAATAAAAACACTTACCGATGTCCCCAACTGCATGTGGTGAATGATTCAATTCTGACACATTATCAGGTCCTAACTCCAAGACAGAAACAATTTGCCTGTCAGTGGAACATGGGGCTAAAAAGGAAGGACGATGATGAAAAACAAGATTGGATCGGCAAACTTAACAACAATAGCAGTGATTTCAACTTACAGAGAGAGAATGTATACTCACTCACAATTGCTTGTCCAAAGTCAGAAAGGACCACATTTTCTATGCTGTGAGGTATGTGACCACGCTGTAGCTGTCTCTCCAACAGCTTCTGGTTTTGAAATTGGCATGTGTGGCCAAGCCTCTAGCAAAGTCATATATACTCACGTTAGGTAAGTGTTTCCATGACAAAAGCAGGTCCACAAAATCCCTTGGACTCTCTGCCCTCAAATTAAACTTCAAACTGTACACCACACCATGTGGACACAGGACAACAGACCACCCACCTAAAATATAACAGATTTTAAACACACCAAATCAGTCTATCTTACCCGATGCCCCCCAGACTTTCTAGAAAATGTTGTTGTACGACTGCCTGTTTTGCATCTCTGTTCTTAATCTTAATATTAGGTCCATGCGAGATCCCTTGGAGTCCACATTACAAGCCTTGCACAGCTTTCTGACAACACCAACCTGTTATGTAAATGATTCACGGATATTGCAAATCATACTGAATAACAGGGAAATGAAAAAAAGAGTTCTTCGAGACTTAAACTGTCTGTTTCATCAACTCGTCCATAAGACGATCCTCCGATACCGTGAGAACCTGAGCTTCGGATGATGTAACTTTTGGGGAGACAACTTTCTCATACTCTGCATTGAGTCCTGTGTTACCCATCCTTGTTTTTTTTCCAGTCCACGGAGCCCACTTTTCAAAACTTGGCTCCACAACAAATGGATTTTTTTTTTCGGCCTGAGAAGAAAAAGGGAAACACATTTACAAGCAATTTGATATTACCGACATTAAATAAACCATAGAATAACTATAAGACTATAGAATAACCAAGATATGTAGTTTGTATAGTTTTGAATTGGTAAAAAAATGCTACACTCAATATGGCAGCTCTATTTAAGGATCGGCCGCCTTAAGAATAAAAGAGCAAAACGCTACTCAGGTAGCCTGTTAACTGTGACTCGTCCCTTATACGGAACACCTAAGTTTGTGTCAATATTGTGCATGTAATTTCTAATGGAATCGTGACAAACTATATATCATTGGAAAGGTCTAAGACTCTAGAATACAGATTTAGGGTTAGGGTTAATTTAAATAATTTATGTAGGGAGAGTAATTGGTTCTTTTTTATAAATAGTGTGCTTAGATTTTTTTGACATCCTTTTGCGACCTGTTTTTTTATGTATTTTTAATCAAAGAAAAACTAAAAAAATGTCCTTTTTTTACAATAAACCTAACAACAAACCTTTAATATTTTTGTGTGTGTGTGATTTTTTCACACTGGACGCTGTGTGATAAGACACAGGGCTTGTTCAAATAGGACTGACGCGCCTTCTCCGGTACGGACACATTTTTTTATTATAATGGATTCAAATGCCAGAAAAAGCCTGCCTACTGGCTACAATTATTTACCGGAAAAAAGCCACGTGCAATCATCTCCAGATCCACTGATTGCCAAAACTCCTCAATGTTTACTTCCCCTTTAAACTCTGATGGCGGTTCTTTGAGGTCACTCACTGTATTGAAAAACTTTTATTACAAACTCCCTATAGGTTTTAAAAACGTAACTTAAGTTTGTATAAAGCACTATAATATAAGTGTTCTGAGTTTGTCACAGCATAGAAACATGTATTATTAATTACCACAATTACCCTTCCACGGACTTTAAAAATAAAAATTCACCCTTCCCTGCCATGCTGAACAGGGGGTGGTAACCACAGTTTACACAAGAATATGTGTAATCAATGTCTGTTAAAACAACGCTTTCACTTCAACTTAATATTGTATGAGAATAAATAAATTGAATAATGGAGGGGGTGATTTTTGGACATTTCATTGCATTTTGCATCAGGAGGCATTATTCTGCACGTCGTTAAAAATGTATCATGTCATGGAGGTGGTTGTTCGAACTGTTAATTTCATCCGAGCCAGAGGTCTCAATCCTCGTCAGTTTGACAGCCTTCTCAGTGACTGTAACATTACCCATGGTCTGCCATACCACACTGAAGTAAGATGGTTGAGCAGAGGTGCTGTGCTGAAGCGCTTCTTTGATCTACGTCGGGAAATCGGATATTTCATGGAGGGAAAAGGTAAACCTGTTAAGGAATTACAGTGCCCACTATGGCTGCAGGACCTTGCATTTATGGTTGATATTACAGAGCACTTGAATAATCTGAACAAAATGTTGCAAGGACACAAAATATTTTTAACCTCTTGTGGCCGTGGACACATTTGATCAGTATCTCCTGCCAGGCTATCCTAAATTAACAGCACTGGCTACAAAAATGTTGTGCATGTTTGGGACTACCTACATTTGTGAGCAAGTTTTCTCAGTAATGAACATTTATAAAACGAAACTGCGCTCAAAGCTCACACATAAGCACTTAAATGAGATTCTAAAAGTGGCTGCTACTCAGGACATGATGCACTGTGAAGTTTAAAATCTGCCAACTTTCAGGGGCAAATTAAAAAATTAATTACTTTACTTTTCAAAAACTCCAAAAACATACATATTATGTATAAATTAGCAAATTTTACAAAGATTTTCTTTTCAAAACAGCTCCCACTTAAGATTTTAAGTGTCTGGAGTCCATTTTGTGTTTAGAATTGCTTCCCAGAATTGGAAAATGGATTTTAAATCATTTCTTTATTTTGATGTTTGATTTATGTTAACATGCAGGATAGTGTTTTTAAGTTCCACAAAACTGTGACTAAATGTTTTGTGACATTGTACAATAACTGATATCAGTTTTTATGCATAATGCACTTAAATAAATGTTAAACTGAGTAATAGTGTTGTTGAAATTGCACATACTACGTAGGTTGTTCATAATATATTTTGTAAAAGAACAATTCATTTAATATAAAGATTTGTATAATCTACTTCTTCTTTGCACTTATACAAAGAAAAAAGTGGACTTGTTGTTAGTTCTATGTAATTTTGAGTTTACCGGTCTGGCCTGTAACAGATGGTTATTGTAACCCATTGAAAGATATCAGATATCGACTCGTTGCCAGGGTCTCGCTGGTAGGGGTGTTGGCATTAATTGCTCTGTCTTCTGCTGTGAATGCTTACAGCAGATGTCGCATCTCTCCACTAACTCTCTTATGTCTCTTATAACACCTGGCCACCATATAGATTGCTGTGCTCTTGCAATGCACTTCGTCATTCCTTGATGACCATGATGAAGTTTTTCAAGCATCTCTCTCTGCATGGGTTTTGGAATCAGAATCCGTTCTCCTTTCAGTAGAATCCCATTCGCTATATGGATGTCTGTTCTATGAGACCAGTATGGCATGAGATGTTCCGACACTGTTTTCTGATGTTCTGGCCAGCCTTTTTGTGTATACCGTTTTAGTTGTTGGCAAGTTAGATCGTCATTCTGCATTTCCTGAATCTGTTTCAGTTTTGTTTTTGTTGCAGGGATTTGTTGAACTACGAGATCCACAAATACTCTGCACTCATCCTCCAATGTTTCGTTTTCTGTAGATTTTTCGGGGTCCTGATGGCGCTCGTGACAACGCATCTGCAGTGACCAGTTGTTTTCCTGGGACATGAATGATGTTGTACTTATATCTGAGCAGCCTCAGTCTGGACCGAAGAATCCTTGGAGGTAAATCATCAATTGGTCTGTTGCCCAGCAGTGATATTAGGGGTTTGTGGTCGGTATGCACCGTAAATTCCAATCCAAGCAAATATGCACTGAGTCGCTCACATGCCCATGTTGTCGCAAGAGCTTCTTTTTCGATTTGTGCATATCGTGTCTCCGTGGGTGTTAGACTTCTTGAGATATATACGACAGGCCTCCACTCACCGTTTTCTTGTTTCTGCATAAGCACCCCGCCAAGACCATAGGATGAAGCATCGGCTGAAACTACAGTCTCGTTGTTCGGACTATACTGTGCCAGTATAGCTGGTGAGCTGAGTTCTGTCTTTACTTTAGCAAATGCTTCTTTCTGCTCTGCATCCCAACAGGTCTCTCAGTGGCTTTGTTAGAGTCGGCAGATGAGGTGAAAACTTCCCGACGTAGTTAACCATTCCCATGAAACGTCTCACTCCTTCCGCATTCTGTGGCTCAGGCATGTTGAGAATGGCTTTAATCTTGTCCTGGTCTGCTTCGATCCCTTGAGCGCTTATTATATGGCCTAGGAACTTCACTCTATCAACAGCAAAGACACACTTATCATTCAGCGTCAGTCCTGCTTCTTCAAACTTCTTCAGCACCTCACACAGTCTCTCATTGTGTTCTTTTTTTTCTTTTCCAAACACCAGGACATCGTCCGCATGGCAAAGAGCTCACGTCGTTCCTGAAATGATCTGTGAGATTCTGAGCTGGAAATGTTCTGGGGCTGAAGATATCCTAAAAGGAAGACGCCGGAAGCAGTATCTCCCAAATGGTGTAATGAATGTTGTTAGTGGCTCTGAGTCTTCGTGTAAGGGTATTTGCCAGAACCCAGATGTGGCATCTAATTTCGAGAACACAGCTGCTCCCTCTAGCTGCGCTAAAGTCTCATCCACAGCTGGCAGTATGTGTCTTTCTCTGCACACATTCTCATTCAACCTTTGAGATCGACGCAAATCCTGATATTGCCATTCGGTTTTGGCACGACAACCATTCCCGCGCACCAGGGAGTAGGCTCTTCGATCCGTCGAATGACTCCCAATTCTTCCATTCTTTGGAGCTCCAGTTTTACTTTCTCCACGAGCGGCAGTGGTATTCGTCGTGGGGCTGATAGTGCATACAGGGCGGCTCCTTCCGACAATTTGATTTTGTAGCTGCCCTCTAATTTTCCGAGTCCCGAGAAAACTTTGGGGAACATTGCTTTATACTGTTCTCCAGTTTCATGTATGTTGGCTACCTGTTGCAGTAACTGTAAGCTTTGGATTGCAGGCAGTCCAAGCAGCGGCATTACTAAATCTGCTACAACATATATATCTTGCCGGATTCTCTTTTTGTTTTTGTGCAAGCATGCGCTGAACGTACCCATCACTTTCAAAGGAGTACTATTAGGTCCCAAGATCGTCTTTTTCGGATCTTTGAGTTTCCCTTGCTTTTCAGCTGAATACATAAATGCTGGAATCGCTGTGACTGCTGCACCAGTATCTATTTTAAAGATGATTGGTTCTTTATTCACCAGGATTTTCTGTTGCCACATATTCTCTTGTTTTTGGGTCTGGATTGTTCCCAAGAAAGCAGACTCATATGAACTGTCAACTATTGCTTCAAGTCTTTGAATTGACCGACATACAGCAGCAAAATGTCCCTTCTTTCTACATTTTCTACATTCCGACTCTCTGGCTGGACAGGCTTTCCATGGGTGCTGTGGACTTTTCCCGCATCTCTTGCATGAATCCATCTGTCTTATTTTATGAGCTGCATCATAAAAACTGTGCGTTCTCTGAGCTGTCCCCTCTGCTTTCTGCGATGTCATCCTTGCTTTAGATGTTCTCTTTGTCACGACTGCATCAACGTTCACTTCTTTCACTTCGGACTTTTCTTGTCTTATTATTGGCTGCTGACGTTTTATTTCCTCATTTTGTCTGACTTGAAGTATCGTTTTATCCAATGTCAAATTTGGATCTAGTTGCAGTCTTTCGGAAAGCTTTGCATCTCTTATGCCCACTACAATACGGTCTCTGATCATTTCCTCATGGGGATTGCCATATCTGCAGTGTTCCGCGAGCTTATACACGTCCGTTATAAAACTCTCTGCTGATTCGCCAGGCTGTTGAAATCTGCTGTTGAATTTTGCTCTCTTGAAAATGACGTTATGTCTGCCGATAAAGTGCTCACTCAAAGCCTTCTTGACTTCTTCATAACTCTTTTTCTCTTCCTCACTTAGGGGTAAAGTATTTAATATATCGTCACTTTTCTCCCCCATAATATAAAGAAGAGAGTTTACCTGGTAGGTGGAGGGTTTTTCTGCAAGGCCCGATGCTACTCTGAATCGTTCAAAGCGGCGCATCCACTGTGGCCATGAATGGGGCTCTTCGAAATTGAAACTTCCCGGAGGTGTCAGCGAAAATATCTGATCCATATTTTAACTGTGTTCACTCACTCTTAATCTCGGGCGCTGCTCCAATTGTTCCTTTTATTTTATTTTCACAGGCCAGTCCTCATTTGCACTCTTGCACGGTTTCGATTTTTTTTTCTCTGCAGTCCGTGTGCAACATCGCATTCTTTTCTCCCTCGATTCCTTATTTCAGTCTTTTCGGGTTGTGAAAACCACTTCTGACACCATGTAACAGATGGTTATATCTTTAACTCTGAGGTGAACCATCAAGACACGCACACAGCTCAGTAACATGAACAATCCTTTATTCCAATTCCTCGCTATACATCCTTCTATACCTTACTGCACGGGAGTGCCCTCTAGTGTCTCGTTGGTTACACTACATGGCCCCCTTGAGATCAGATTAAGCTGTATGCGGACCCCAGACCAAAATGAGTTTGACCCCCCTGTCCTAGAGGTAGCATGTATAATGCGATGAGCAGAGGCCCTTAGACTGAGCCCTGTGGTACACCGTACTGAACTTGCGATTTGCGTGACACCTCATTGTTTATTGCTACATATTGAAAACGGTCGGATAAATAAGATCTAAGCCATTTCAAAACCATTCCCTTAATACCGACATCATTTTCGACTCTATGTAGGAGCTTGCTGTGGACAATAGTGTCGAATGAAGCACTAGGATCTAGCAGCACCAATAAGGAGTCAAGTCAAGTCAGCTGTATTAAATAGCTCTTTTTACAATTTTCATTGTTACAAAGCAGCTGTACAAGAAAACATTGACTATAAGCAAAACAAAAAAGGTTATGCAAGTCAAAACATAGGTCAAATATCAGACACACTATAAATTCCTATATGTAGTGTTAATTAAATAAGACTATAAAATTCTAGGAGAAACAACCTCGGTCAGACGCCATAAGCAGATCATGTGTAACTCTGATCAAAGCAGTCTCTGCTTCTCTTGCTTGGAACCAGAAACTTATATAAACTGTATTTTCCAGATTTATACTGGTTTCCACTACATTACGATATTGTTTTACAACATTTTATACTGATTGAGAAAGGAAATACTGCAGATTATTGGCTTAAAATGCCCTTTTATACTGTCATATGGTTAGTGAATATTGCCACACCAGTGTTATATAGGTTTGCAAGTCCAACAAAATGATGCTGTTTATAAAGAGGTTGCACTCATGATGAAGTGAAGGAATCAGAATGCATGACAGTCAAAATACAGAACATTTTAATTGTGCAAATTTTGCAAACAACTTGTAAACAATCCCCTTGCTTGTGAGTGAATTTAATATAACGTAAAACGAACCTCCAATTGCTATATGTGTTAACAGTCATCTGCTTTTCAGCCGTGCGGTGCGCGCTCCTATTGAGACTTTCACGAGTTCACCTGCACAGATAACAGTGATGTTGATAGGGATAATAAAGCAAGAGCTTGGTTATGAAGGTTATGCGTATTTGGCGTGCTGTCCGGGAAGCGGGCTCCGAGCTCGCCAGATCTATCCGAACCCGAAACACTACACCTTGGTCAGGGTGAGTGCGCCGAGCTCGGAACCGGTTTGAGCCCAGAGCACACCCCCCGGGGCTCTTGAAAGAAAATGAGTTTGGGAGAGGAGCCGGGATGGAGGAGGGATGCTTAATCTTAGGAGATCGAGCAGGTAAGATGGTTTCTCTATTTATGAGCGAGCTCGCTATGGCTGATTGTGTATGTGCGGTGATTGCTGATTGTGGACCAGCCGACTGATTATATGCTACGGCTCCTCCCGAACTTTGTTAATTAAACATCATTTAACGGAATATGTAACGTTACCGCTCATGCGCGAGACGCATGCCAACATCCAAACGAGCCCATTAGCTCACGTTAATATAGAAAAAAAAAGATACAGTAGTGCAGCGACGCATTCTGTTTAAATCGCCAGTCAGTGCAACAGTGACAAGGGATCCCGCGGATCAGTGCATGCATTTGTGGATGGCTCTGTGCATTTGTGGATTTTGAAACATTTCTAGCCTTAAGGCATGCTCACAATACACAAATAGGTGGACTCACAGCAACCCCAAAAGTAAATGATGTAGTAGGCCTACTAAAATTTGTGTTTTCGAACCTCACCATAGTAAATATTGGTATACAACTGCAAGTTAATCAATTTACTGTAGTTAATAATAAGGGCTCCACAGCAGAGCTCTCAGTATAGCGTTTTATACGATGTACGTCTCCATTTGTCCTCGTGCTAATTAAATCAATATTGTTGGGATATAATTATGTTACATATATTGCAGACTTTTTATTGACACACCACAGCTTTTAAATACTTTCTATTTAATTTATTTATTGGCAAATAAAAAACAACGGGGCAATAAGAAAGCAAATAAGAAAGCAAGGGAGGCAACAAAACTTCTCTCTTTTATGAAAAAAGTATGAGGCAAAATATAAACTTTCCACAAATGCGTGCAGCGATTCACAAATGCATGCAGCGATTCACAAGTGCACAGAAAGCGATCGACAAATGTGCAGAAAGTGATCTTAGCCATTAAAATAAATGTGTAAATAATTTTTATTTTGCAAATCTGATTGTATTTATTTGTCAAGTCAAGTCAGCTTTATTTATATAGCGCTTTTTACAATTTTCACTGTTACAAAGCAGCTGTACAAGAAAACATTGACTATAAGTAAAACATAAAAGGTTATGGAAGTCAAAACACAGGTCAAATATCAGACACACAATGAATTCCTATATGCAGAGTTAATTAAATAAGACTATCAAATTCTAGCAGCCCCCCCCCCGGCCAGGCAAACAGTGCAAAACAGTATGCAAACGGTGGCGAGGAACCCAAAACTCCATTGGAGGAGAAAAAAACCTCAGAGGGAGACCACGCCTAACCAGGGGATTCCAGTTCCCCTCTGGCAAAAACTGCTGCCTCTGCACAAGCTCGACAGTGCTTGCACAACAAGGCAAAACAAAAAACAAAGTTAGATTTAAAATTATCATTACAAAACTTCAGTCGCTATGAGATTATTAGAGTCGCCACGTCCTTCGTCCAGCATTTGTCAGGTCTGGGAATGGATTGCACCCTGCCGGCTCCGGTAACCTTGGACTGCGTCCTGCCCGCTCTGGTAACCTTGGAACAATGAGACAAGACTGGCTGAGAGTAGAGTACTGTTCTGCACTCTTTGATGCAACAAATGCATCAGTTGTTATTGGAAGTGTCCCTGGTTCCGGTTGATCTAACTAGTGCAGCCTAGATCTTTGAAATATATATATTATGATAGTGTAGTGTATGCAAGATTAAAAAGATGCGTCTTTAGTCTAGATTTAAACTGACAGAGTGTGTCTGCCTCCCGGACAGTGCAGGGCAGACTGTTCCAAAGTTTGCAGGGAAGACTGTTCCAAAGTTTAGGCGCTAGATAGGAAAAGGATCTGCCGCCTGCACTTGATTTTGAAATTCTAGGTATTACCAACTGACCTGACACCTGAGAGCGTAGTGCACGTGATGGACTATAATACGTTAGAAGTTCTCTCAAGTAGTGAGGAGCTTAACCATGCAAGGCTTTATAGGTAATAAGCAAGATTTTAAAGTTTATGCGATGCTTTACAGGTAACCAGTGCAAGGTTGACAGAACCGGGCCAATATGCTCATACTTTTTTGTACGCGTAAGAACTCGAGCTGCCGCATTTTGGACCAGTTGGAGTTTTTGTAATAGGCCTGCAGGGCAACCACCTAATAGTGCATTACAGTTATCTAGTCTTGATGTCATAAAGGCATGTATAAGCTTCTCTGCATCTGATGGTGACAGCATATGACGTAGTTTAGATATATTTTTAAGATGGAAAAACGCAATTTTACAGGTGTTGGCGACCTGGTTCTCAAATGACAGAGTACTATCGAATATAAAGCCAAGATTCTTAGTTAAAGAAGAGGGTTTTATGGAACCTCCATCAATAGTTAAGCAGTATTCTTGGTTGTTACGTAGGGCGGTTTTCGGTCCGATAAGTAACACTTCAGTTTTGTCCGAGTTCAGTAATAAAAAATTGCTACTCATCCACTTTTTTATATCGACTATGCATTCCACTATTCGATGGAATTGCTGTGTTTCATGAGGCTTCGATGAAATATAAAGTTGCGTATCATCAGCATAACAGTGAAAGCTTACTCCGTGTCGCTTTATTATATCTCCTAGAGGTAGCATGTATAATGCGAAGAGCATAGGCCCTAAGACTGAGCCCTGTGGTACACCGTACTGGACTTGCGATTTGCGTGATACCTCATTGTTTATTGCTACATATTGAAAAGGGTCGCATAAATAAGATCTAAGCCATTTCAAAGCTATTTCCTTAAGACCGACATCATTTTCAAGTCTATGTAGGAGCATGCTGTGGTCAATGGTGTCGAGTGCAGCACTAAGATCTAGCAGCACCAATAAGGAGATACAACCTCGGTCGGACGCCATAAGCAGATCATTTGTAACTCTAATCAGAGCAGTCTCTGTACTGTGATGTGCTCTAAATCCAGACTGGAAATCTTCATTTATCTCATTCCTTTGGAGGAAGGAGCATATTTGAATTGAGACTACCTTTCTTATCTAAAGTTCAGGAAAAAGTAGATTCGAAATAGGTCTGTAGTTAACTAGTTCTCCAGGGTCCAGATGGGGTTTTTTGACAAGGGGCCTTATAACAGCCACCTTATATGCTTTAGGCATATGTCCTAATGTCAGAGATGAGTTAATAATGCTAAGTAGAGGATCTATAATTTCTGGGAGCATCTCTTTCAGTAGATTTGTAGGTATAGGGTCTAACATGCATGAAGTTGATTTAGATGATCTAATGATTTTAGAGAGTTCATCGTGATCTTTAGTAGAAAATAAACGTAATTTCTCCTAAGAGGCGCTGTAGTTAGTCGTTTGTTCAGCGGGATTCACTTCTGGTTGCATAGTAATTTTTTCTCTAATATCTTGGATTTTATTTGTGAAATAGTTTTTCGATTTATTTTTGGTTAATTTAGCCACTGTATCAAATAAAAACCTAGGGTTATGCTGGTTTTCTTCTATTAGTGATGAAAGGTAGGCAGATCTCTATGTTTTTAGGGCTTTCCTGTATTTTTTAATACTATCCTTCCAGGCAGTACGAAATACCTCTAATTTAGTTTTCTTAAAGATGCGCTCCATTTTTCGTGCCGCTTTCTTTAGAGCCTGAGTGAGTTCATTATTCCACAGTGTCGGTCTGTCATTTTTAATCTTCTTTAAGCGCAGAGGAGCAACTATGTCTAGCGTTTCCGAGAAGGTGGCATTAATATTTTCAATGGTAAAGTCAAGATCTTCAACGTTATTACTCATGCTAGAGATTTGAGACAATTCAGGCAAATTATCAAGAAACGCATCTTTTGTAGTCAAAGTTAATGTTCTACAATATTTGTAACTTGGAGTTTGATTTGCCACCATTGGGTAGTGAAGCAAGCATGATACCAGATAATGATCCGAAATGTCTTCGCTCTGCTGAACAGGGCTCTAGACTAACTTTTTGCACTGGTTGCACTGGTGCGCCTAATTTTTTTTCTTAGGTGCACCAGCATAAAATTTGGGTGCACCCAAATTTTCGACCGGATCCCATTTAGGCGATATTGACTTGTTAATGATTAACTAACAATCTGGTAAAAATTTAGTTTTTTACCAAACAAAGGTAACTTACTGAAAAAGTATGCTTCACTGAACTGAAATACATTTCAGTTGGTTTAGATACATTTACAACATCTGTGTCTCCGTCGATTAGGAATGCCATGTACGGTGTCAGTACACGATCCGTTCCACCTGCACGATCCATTCTGAGCATGCACGTAATTACGTATTAGAAAACGTCATTGTTTTCCTACACTATTGGTACCGTGACGCAGGTGATGAAACATTTGACGGCCAGGCGGCACAACTGGCAGCATATTTTTTGTTTTGTAGGCTAACGTTACATAGTTTAACCGTTCACGGCGAGTCTGTTTTTAAATGTTGCTTACGTTACCATGATTACGATGTTTTTATGTGGTTGCCAATCCAAAATAATAGAGTTGTTACATGAACATGGATGATTTTGGTTACATGTGGAATAAAGTATTTTTATCGACTGCAAATCTTCAGTTTCCTCCAAACTCTATTTTGCGATTCATTACTGTATGGCATGTCTATTTACCTTACAGTGTTTCTATCTGCGGTCAGTAGTATTGTCAAAGACGGTTTGTGTCAGTTTTTTTAATTAAAATCTGATAATACTAGATAACTTTAAATGTAGTAATTGATTAGTATGGGACTATATAGGCTAATATAGCTATCCATTTAATCTAAACTAGTAAAATAATCCCTTCAATGGCGTTTACAGAAGCCAATAAGGAACATAACACATGTCTAACTAGACTATATTAATTTACATGAAGAAATAACTACAAAGTCAGGGGAAACATTACAGTATTTCAAACTGACTTGACAGAACGCATAGTGAAATGATACGAGGTGGACAGCAGCGAAGTAAAATGAGTATTGTATTTAATTTAACAGTAAAAATATAAACAAAGTAAAACAAAGCTGCGCAAGCGTGGAACAGATCGTGCCGTGTCGTAAATCATCCCACAACAAAATCATAATTTGCGCATGAGCGGTTTCTACAACATCGTTGTGCGCACGCGCGAACGGATCGTGCAGGTGGAACGGATCGTGTACTGACATACGGACTGTTCGCAACATGCACAGACGTATTTTTTTCAACGTATCTGCGATGACTCCTATAATTTGGCCGCGCGACATCATTGTATTAGAACCCGTCACAAATGCACTTTTGCCGGCCATGGTCTTCCCACACTCTTTACAGTAAATGCAGTGCATTATTTCATCAGCTTTGTATCTTAGCCAGGGAAACTTGTCGAGCCACTCTCTTCGAAATCTATACACTTTCGCTCTTTTCATTTCAGTCGGCTCGGACTCGATCGTATCTGGCTCATTATCGAATGCCGTCTTTGGACCAATGCTTGACATAACCTGGGAGGTTGATGGCTCCGTGTCAGAGCAATGTTTAAGATTATTGCAGTCTTATTGAAAAAGTTTTCAATCGTTCTTTTCATCTTTTCTACTCACCTCTATCTCTGTCTGATTGCACCACACGCGATTTCAAATGTAAACGCACGTACAGGAATATCTGGACCACGGCCAATCAGAGGGGGGTCCGCCCTACACTATCTCTAATTGGTTTAGACCACGTTACGGGACTTGTGTGACAGGGAGACTTGAGTCGCGGAGACTTTTTTTCTCCGTCGAACGGCTGGTCACACCGGTGCGACCTCAGATTTTTTTAAGTCGCACCACTGAGAATTTAGGTCGCATGTGCGACCAAATTAGTCGCACTCTAGAGCCCTGCTGAAGGATTTTTACGTCGCCCACGTTTATACCGCAAGACAATATTAAATCTAAAGTATGACTACGAAGGTGAGTAGGTCCCGACACATGTTGACTAACGCCCATGGAGTTAAGAGTGTCTTTAAAAGCCATTCCTAAAGCATCTGTATCATTATCTACATGAATGTTAAAGTCACCAACAACAAGGACTCTGTCTGCAGCCAGTACTAGTTCTGATAAGAACCCACCAAATTATTTAATAAAATCTGTGTGGTGCCCTGGAGGCCTATATACGATAGCCAGAATAAATTTTAAAGATGTTTTGTCCTTAGTATTAGGTATTGATGCATCAAGTACCATGACTTCAAAAGAATTGTATTTAGGATTAGACTTCTGAGAAATGCTAAAAGAGTTACGGTAAAGTGCAGCAACACCTCCCCCTCTGCCTTTTAGGCGAGGCTTGTGTTTATAATAATAATAATCTTGGGGGACAGACTCATTTAAAGCAATATAATCACCTGGGCCCAGTTTTTCAAAAGTAATCCACTAGGATTTTGGATAACGGATTGGATCAAATCTTGAAAATATGTTTTTCAAAAGAAAAAACGGATCACATAATCGGATTAGATCACGTAATCCAATCTTGGTTTTGATCCGGATCAAACCTTTAGTTTGGGTTTTTCTGAACTTTTTTGTAGGATTTGGATCACTTTGATCCAAAATATCAGGATTAAACTGATCCCATCAGAAGGGTGGATTCAGCGTGGATTTCATGCCCAAAATGTAATGAAAACTTAAAAAATTTATCAAATAATACTATATTTGGATCATGCAGTATCTTACAAGATATCCTATTAATTCATAAGGTTTTAATTGTATTTGTTCATCCATCAGGCTACAGTGATTAAACGTATTTGGCCTTTCAGTATAGGCCTAAAGCAAAGTAGAAAGAGTTTGGGGTCATAAAATAATTATCCAAACCAAAAACAATACATTTTATTCTGTCACTAATTGATATATATATTCATCACAATTTAAAATATTTTTGTTTTTAGAATATTTATTAGTGATGCATGCAAGGATTACAGAATAACCAAAAAAATGCAAAGAATGGCAATCACTGATTTTTGAAATCCAATACAAAACCAAATCAGAAATAGTGTCTAACTATTGTGTCCCTTGTTGCACGTCCTGTTTGCTCGTTCTGGCAGAGGAACAACTGACTCTGACCAAACTGCAGCAAACCAAGGCCAGACTTGAGATACGCCTCCGAAAGGCTACTCTCAGACAAGCTGGTCTCTCCACATCAGATGAGGAAGTCTGAAATTTTTGTGGAGTATTTGACATTAAGTCTTTTTTTAATTCAATATATCTATACTTGATGCTTGTTATAAATATCCTCAATGTACAGTGTTTGTGTTGTAGGTCTCAGATGAGCGGACTGCAGGAAGAGGATGGGGTGGGGTTTTTCTTGTTTTTAGTTTTTTTTTAAATGTGTGTGTTTTCATGTCAAATAAAAATAAACTTATATTGACCCCACATTGGCTATTCCACTTGTTGCTCTTTACATATCTATAGTTCTTCATTGTGATTTCCTATCCTGTTTGAGCACTGGTTATCCAGCACTGGTTATTCAGATTTGGTGATCCTGAAAAGTTCCTATCCGGATCAGATTTATCCAATCCGATGTTGCTTTAAAAAACTGGCTCCAAAAGTAAGATGGATCACGTGATCACGGATCGCAAAAAAAGGATTACTAAATCCGGATCAATTTTATCCGGATTAAACCTTTTGAAAAACCGGGCCCTGGCTTTAGCCATGTTTCTGTTAGACAGAGCATGTCTATTTTATGATCTGTTATCATATCGTTAATAAAAAGTGCTTTATTAGAGAGAGATCTAATATTTCGCAATCCGAGTCGAAACAGTTGATTATCTGTATTATGTTCATGTTTAGTTAGTTTAACGTTAATTAAATTACCTTTGAGAGGTTTACGCATTATTTTATGTTTGCTAATCCGGGGGACAGACACAGTCTCTATTTTATGATGTTTGGGAGAAAGTATTATCGCATGTTGTGTATTTAGTGTGTTCTGCAACGTGAGACGGCAAGCAGACCGTTGGTTAAGCCATTCTGTCTGCTCCCTGACCTGGGCCCCAGTGAGTCAAGTTTTAGCATTAAGACTATGTGCCATATTTCTAGACAGGAGAAAGGCACCAGCCCAGGAGGGGTGGAGACCATCACTTTTCAACAGGTCAGGTCTGCCCTCAAAACTCTTCCAGTTATTTATAAAACTATATCATTCTGCAGGCACCACTTAGACAACCAGCCATTTAGATATGATAATCTGCTATGCATCTCATCACCACGATAAGTGGGGAGGGGGCCAAAGAATATTACAGTGTCTGACATCGTGCTTGCGAGCTCACACACCTCTTTAATATTATCTTTTGTGATCTCCGATTGACGGAGTCGAACATCATTTGTGCCGACGTGAATAACAATCTTACTAAATTTACGATTAGCCTTAGCCAGCACATTTAAATTTGACTTGATGTCAGGCGCTCTGGCCCCCGGTAAACATTTGACTATGGTGGCTGGTGCCTCTATGTTAATGTTCCGAACAATAGAATCACCGATAACTAGGGCACTTTCAGCAGGTTTCTCAGTCGGTTCGTCACTGAGCGGGGCAAACCTGTTCGAGACTGTAGTCGGAACGGTTGAGTGATGTTTTGACCTGCGACTACACTGTCTCACAGTCACAAAGCTTCCCAGCTGCGGGGGTTGTTCAACCGGAACCGAACTGTGCGCGCTAATATTGCTCGCATCCAAAGTGTTTTCTAAGCTCCTTACATTCTTACTATCCTCAGATAAAGATTGGATGCGAGACTAATTGTGAGATCTTCTCTGTCAGCCTAGCTATTTCCCTGCATTTATCGCATGTAGGGCCTAAAGCCCTCGCCGCTGACAGAGAAGGCTAAGCTAAACATTTGACATTGCTGCAAGTGACAATAATAAGAGAAGAAGCCATAACTCACCGGGTTTGAAGAGTAATTCCAACTTACCAAGGCTGCTCGGTGATTCTTAGTATATACGCTTAAGCGAGAAACCGTTAGCACACAAGAAAACTAGAAGGCGAGATGATATTTAGCAGTGTAAACAGAAAGCCCGCTAGCATGCTTGTGCTATGCTAACGGCGCTGAGTGTTTTGGTTTAAGATCTTCAAGTAAATAACCAGGAGATGGTCATTGAGATATCAGGATAAGTTTAGCAACAGCAGTGATAAGTAACAATGTATGCTATTGTCAAGTTCTCCAGATGTTATAATTAGTTCAGCTCTGCCCAAACTTGAAAACGGCTTGCACAACACATAAAGGATACAAAGGGACAACTCAATTCCTTTTTAGTTATTTATTTTCCTTCCAGATGGTTTTTTAAAGGATTAAGGACTAAGGGATAGGGAATAGGTTGATAACCTTAAACAGAAAATAAACATACATTACTTTTTTTCACACTCAAAACACAGCAACAAAGCATGCTAACATTTCCATCAATAACTTTAACACATTATTGGGAAATATTCACAATAAAAAGTGTCACCCCTCCTAATACAATTAAACATAGATGCAACATAATAAATCATTAGAAACATAACATACCAGTTGCTTCTTTAGAGTTGAACATGAGCTGTGTTTTCTTATTTTTTAGATGGAGAGGAATTAAGTCAAAGCAAACACCAAACATTTTATACCCTGCCAGGTGCGCAGGTAAAACTAGTCCCTCAAGCAACGCTGGCTCAATTTTTTGTTCCAGTTTGGATTTTCTGCCCTCTTCAGGCCTTGAGTTCTTTAAAGGGAAAAATTGCTCGTGTCTTATGTTCTGTCCTGTGACTCGACAGCTATGAATAAAATACACTAATATGAAAGAAAGTACAAGTGCAGTGATACAACAAACCGATTTGTGAATGCCATTTCTTTTTGTGGAACGTCTAACATATACAGTGGAGCAAAAAAGTATTTAGTCAGCCACCAATTGTGCAAGTTCTCCCACATAAAAAGACGAGAGAGGCCTTCATCATAGGTACACTTCAACTATGAAGAGAGAATGAGAAAAAAAATCCAGAAAATCACATTGTCTGATTTTTAAAGAATTTATTTGCAAATTATCTTGGATAAGTATTTGGTCATTAACACAACAATAACAATAAAAAAATCTCAATACTCTGTTATATACCCTTTGTTGGCAATGACAGAGGTCAAACATTTTCTGTAAGTCTCCACAAGGTTTTTACACACTGTTGCTGGCAGTTTGGCCCATTCCTCCATGCAGATCTCCTCTAGAGCAGTGATGTTTTGGGGCTGTCGCTGGGTAACATAGATTTTCAACTCCCTCCAAAGATTTTCTATGGGGTTGAGATCTGGAGACTGGCTAGGCCACTCCAGGACCTTGAAATGCTTCTAACGAAGCCACTCCTTCGTGTTTAAATAAATGAAGATGTTGTTCATTGAGATGTTTGATGGTGGGTTGCCAGAAAAAAGTTGCCAGAAAACGTTTAAGCCGTTATTTCTGTTGATCGTAAATGTTTGGCACCCTGTGCTGCCATTGATTTCACTATTTTTACAGTGACTTATCTGTAAAGTTAAACTGTAAATAAAATTCACTTATACTTAAAAAACTTTCAAATTACTTTCCAAATTTTATCATTTTGTTTCTTCATTTATTTTATGTAATTCTTACATTTCAGTGTTTTGTTTAACATTATATGATATCATTTGCACATAACACATGTGACCCTTATTGTGTTTTGTGTTTATGTGTATGACACTGAGCACCATCTGTAGGTTTCTTTGTAATTTAAGAGTATTATACTATTGATTTTTTCCTTTACTGTTTTATAATGCAACAATTTTAATTTAGGGTTGATATGTGTTATTTCCTATTTTAATTTTACGGACAAATAATTTCATACTACAATGAAAACATGTTTTTTACTGTATGGAGGACAGGGAACCAACAGAGCCTGGGCCAGCCCTGATTACACTAACTAAAGTTGAAAAAGTAAAATTCCATCCAACCTCATCTTCAAGGGCAAATTTAATCATTTTAATGTGTTTGCAGCTATCAATCTGGTCAAATATACACTAAAATACAAAAAAGACCCCATTATAATGTAAATATATTAATACGTATCCTTGCCATTTTTTATATTTAAGAGTTGTATTTCAAATTATGCTAAAAATAATACAATCTAATCTTTCACTAATTGTACAACAGATAAAGTATAGATATATGCAGGTTCTATGTCTGTACTTACCCTGCTGCATAAAAGCAGTTGAAAGCCATTGAATCAATGTAAAATATTGTTGATTTGTCAATGTTAATTACACTAAATTGATATTAGTTTTGCACAAGCAATGTTGATTTTATTTCAACGGACAACTATTACTGTGATCAGTGTTTAGTTTAGTTAGGCCCTTAACTCTTTGGCCATCCAAATATGTTTTGTGTTCAAATATATACTGTATGTGTTTGTAAAGGAAACTGTAATATCCAAAGGGATCAGGTGATGTTGGTGAATTCTAAATGGTTACGTAATCATAATAAGGTTGCATGAATCATTTTTAAGCTTAATTCAATGGTTTTTCTTTGCATTGAGGATATCACTAGTATAAATATACATAAGCATCATTTAGTGATAATGAGAATGAGCTTACTAATTTGATATGATATAATATAATACAACAGTTACTTGGCTTCTTTAACATTTTTTATATTTCATCTCTAAAACTCAAACTGTGACACAAAAATGTTAATTTTGGTGATGTAACTCCTCAAAAGTTCTCCTCTCTCTAGTTCATTCATCTGAATCTCAACTTTCAGTGTGGTGGGACCCTGCACAGGACTAACCAGCAATAGTTCACCCGTCTGACGGTCAGAACGCTGTATGATGAAGTATCGGTGCCCACGGCTTCCCAGTATAGCAAACCGAAGTGTGTCTCCTATCATTCTGACAGCAGACACACGGAACATGACCTGCGGAGCTGAGAGATTGGACACTACAGACATGTAGTGGTAAGACACAGAGTTTGGTGCTTTAGAGCAGACTTTGTTCTCCACAAAGCAGGGGTTCCTCTCACAGCGCCTGCACAAAGTGTTGTTATTATTTTAAAAAAAGAAGAAATATAAAATGTAGATGTTTGGCATATTATTACTTACACTGGGGAGGTTTTGACGTAAGTAGCATTCCGTACACGTGGACACTGGACCTTAACACATTGAAAACCTCCATAGGTGTTAATACAGAGCTGATCCCTGGTGCAGTTATTCTGTCGGTTACTACATTCATCAATATCTTTACATAAAAAAACAGAAAAATGTCAGAACAGTGCAACTACATATACAATATTAATTTGTCTTATGCCCTGTAAAATTGCCTGAGGAATTTACAAGAAACAGCCAGCAAACGTCCAGTAAAACACCCGTTAATTATTGTGCATAATTTGCTATATAATACTGTAAAGCAATTTACAGTTAGTTGCTATTGATTAACAATGAACTGTATGAAGTTTGAGTTGAAGGTTTGTTGATTTGAATAAAGTTCACAATACTACACAGTTTTTTTACACAGTTTTTTTAAAACAGTGCATTTAAGCAACATTCAGCATAACACCAATGAATCTTT
Organism: Barbatula barbatula; assembly: GCF_947034865.1. NCBI lineage: Eukaryota > Metazoa > Chordata > Actinopteri > Cypriniformes > Nemacheilidae > Barbatula > Barbatula barbatula. The sequence continues at coordinate 6,878,611 of NC_136773.1, forward strand.
GCCCTTCTCTGACTTAAACACAAAAACTATTCTTCAACACACTGGCAACCCACAAAAAACACATGAATGAAACAGTAAAATGTTTTACAGTACATTGCTGGATGCAAATTTTACAGAACACTATACTAGCAACAGAATTGCCAATAACTTTCTGTTAATTGAATTGACAGTTTATTTCTCTGTAATTTGTAACTCTTTTGATTTACACCTTAATTTAAATGTAACTATGGCAGCAGTTTGATTGCTGTAAACTTAATATACAGTTTATTTTTGTTCAAATATTTTTATATATTATGGAGATAAGTGTTTGGTTATGTTGGGCCTTGACTTAATATTAGCTTTTTCTAGCTGCTTGAATTGTGTAAACAAAATGCATTTGTTATGGAAAAGAACCGTAAGAAAGAGCAGCATCATATAATGATTTATTTATTACACAACAATCAAACTGATTTATGTTTAGGTGTGTATATATTATTTGGTGGTCCTTATATTTGGTATATGGTGCAACAGCATGAGACCAAACAATACTGCAATAATTTCGACACTCACAAAGTCATCAAGAGTGTATGAATCTCAACAATGGTGACAATTGTTTGAAAATCTTAATGCTGCAATGCATGCTGGGTACCATCATGATACAACGCTCATCCATGATTCCCAGCATGCACTGCAGCATGAATAGATTATGCAGATGAACTGTATTACTGTTTTCTGCTTTTATCAGATTATTGTAATATTCGTGGTTCTCAAGCCATCACATCAGACACCTTGTATAATGAACACAAAAACATACATAGACACTAACACAGTCTGAAGAAAACTCCTTGTGTACTGACGATTTTCTTGGATGTTCTTTTAATAACAGATGACATACAATTAAAGCATAAAAAAACTAAACTTTAAAAATGGTCAAGAACCATTAAAATGTGAACTCTGAGTTGATTTTAACCAAGATGCGAAACTTTGAGTTTTTGGTTTTAGCTGATTTGAGTTAGTTCTATCAACTCTGGGTCGGCTTTCCTTGAGTTAAGTGCATGCACCACAACTACGACAAGCTATGATCAATATATTACAATATATTATTATATATCGCTCCGATATTACAATTGACCATGGCAACGGCACTAAAGAAAGAGTGACATGGCGGCAGAAAACTCTTGAGAGCGAGGCACACTTTCCTCTCTGCATATAGCGATTTACTAATGTGATGTAAATTTCCTAAATGTAAATAACCCAATCGATAAATGTACACATAAATTAATCAGTAAATTAACGAAAAAACTAAAATACCTGTAGCTCAATGGTAAGAGCGTGGAGCAAGGTTGTGTGTTTGATTCTAGGGGATTGCACATACTTAGCAACAAATGTATAGAATAATGGTATGTAGGTCGCTTTGGATAAAAGTGTCTGCCAAATTCATAAATGTAAATGTAAATCAGGCCTGGTTTGTATTCGTACATCCGAATGAATCATGACTTGATGCTATTTGATATCTACATGTTTGTCTCTACAATTCCTGATTGTTTATATATATTGTGGAAAATTAGGAACAAAGGACTTCTGCTGCCTCGCACACCTTGATGAGCCACGCGATCACGAGGCCCGGAACTTCAGCAGGACTGCATTCTGAAACTATTTTAACATTTCCAGCTCCCCAATCGGTGTTCAGATTGGTGTTCATGATTGTATTGGTGTTCAGAAATCGCTGCCATGCTCTCTCTCTCTCTCTCTTCCATTTCACTGGGTATTTATAGCATTTTGACTCCTGTTTTCGGAGCCAAGAACAACTTTTAGTGCTGTATAGCACAATTTTTTAGAGTGTATTGAATTGTTTTTGTGAAAAAAAATAATGATTTTAATGAGAAAGAAGAAAACACTCAAATGCAAACAATAAACTCAAATGCAAGATTGTAAACAATTTTTTTCACTCCAGTTGCCTGACGCTTTTATCCAAAGCGACTTACAAGTAGTATTTTAACAGTGGCACATTACTGCAGAGCAATCAGGGGTAAGGTGCCTTGCTCAAGGTCACTTCAGTCATGACCTACTGGCACTGAGATTCAAACCGGCAACCTTCTGATCTCAAGCCCAACTGTCTAACTTATTTAAATTAAACTATAAAATTCTAGCAGCCCCCCCGGCCAGGCAAACAGTGCGAAACAGTATGCAAATGGTGGCGAGGAACCCAAAACTCAATTGCAGCCTCTGTCCTTTGTCCAGCTCTATCATCACAGCATTTGTCAGGTCTAGTAACCTTGGAACATTGAGACAAGACCGTCTCAGAGTAGAGTACTGTTCTGCACTCTTTGATGCAGCAAATGCATCAGCTGTTATTGGAAGTGTTCCTGGTTTCCGGTCGATCTAACGGGTGTATCCTAAACCTTCGGAATATATTTATTATGATAGTGTAGTGTATGCAAGTTAGTATTTGTACTTTTGTTTTAAATTCTTGCAGTTGAGTTTATTGTTTTCATTATATATTTTTGTTAGTTTCCTAAAAGTTTGCACTCATTCTTATTGGCACAAAAACAATTCCATAAAAACTGACATAACATGCTATTTTGCATTTTCAGTCAGGGCCAAAAATGGTAAATCATCCCAAATTGATTTTATTAATAAATGACCTTTGCAGTTTAGACCATCACGGGTCACGTTGTAACCAGTGGGGCAAGTGCATCGATAACCTCCAGGAGTGTTAACACATGAGTGCAAACACAGACGGCCTGCCTGTCCATTGTGGAACAGCTTACACTCATCGATGTCTGAAAATAAACATGCATAAATCTAAACAAGCAAAAATAAAACTGAAGCAAGTGTCAATCAATGGCTGGTAAAAAACTTAAAAATGTATTATTCCTTGAGTATTTTTTTTAATAACGATTCTTAGGGAAACTCACCTGTGCATATGCTATTGTCTAGGCGAGAGATGGTGTAGCCTGGCTCACAGGTGCAGTAGGTGGTTCCCTGTACATTGCTGCATTTGGACTGACGGATGAAAGCAGATGTGTGAGTCAAGGGAAATGAGGCAGTAGCCTCAGCTCCAGTGCTGACAGACATGACAAAAACTGGTGGGAAAATGGAATGAATTGTAAGAGCAGATAAAAAGACAGGGCCTTATTACTTAATTACCAGTGTTAAAAATGACAGAGATTCACTAGGGTTCGCTATAGGAAGCCAATTTTATAATTTTAAATCCCAAATGCAGAAAATAGAAAAGTATGCAAGTCTCATACATAAAGTTGTGCTGAGACAATAACGTGGATGAAAGATTTAAGTTCCCTCTATAATCCCCTCTATAAATTCATGCCCTGGACTCTTATCTTTCACCGCAATTCTAGCTCTGCTAACAACAAAGTACAGGTGTTGTAAGTGTTCAAGGCCAAATTTTCATGCATTTACTTTCATTTAGATTTTGAACTGGTGCATAAGAACAGAGTTGAAATACAAAAATGCCACATTTGGATTGGACAAAAGTGACTGCCAAAAGCTAAAATTTAAGTTTACCATTCTCTTATCCTGTTATCCTGCATGTCATCTCACTGGTGAACAAAGACCAGATATGCTGAAGGTGTTAAAAGAAAGGACTGTGGATGATCTGAAGGATTTTTCTGGAGACCATTTAATGGGTGAAATCAAACATGTGCTGTCACCAAAAATCTGATGTATTTGCATATCGGATTGTTATCTAATTTTAATTATTGATTATAGTAACTGTAAAGATCTGATTTGTGCGTCGCATGGCACTCTCTCCATTTTGCAATATCTGATTTGGTTTCTATGGCGTTGCCGTTGAATTGACAGTACAAACATGTCTTTTTAATGAAAGATACTTAAAATAACACTAAATTTCAACATTTACTGCCTAAATGCAGTCTTACGCAAAGCATGCTGGGAACTGAAAATCCCCCTCAACCAGTCATGTTGAAGTAACTTGTTTATTTTAAGTAAACTCAACACCATTACACTATAAACAATTACTGTATAGATATTACACTGTGTTAAATTTATTGAGTATGCTTACAAAACATTAGTAAGAGATACATTTAGATTCATCATCAACAAATAACAACGTTATTAATGATCATTGAGTACTGTATTTATCCACTTATAATCCAATTAGTGCAACTCTCATTATTATTTTAATTATTACTATTATGTAACTCACTGTAATAAAGTTTGTTAGAAGTGAAGGAAGGAGGCGGGAACCGGCGAACATTTGAACAATAAAACTTTAATTAAATAAACAATAAACACGGAAGTAACCGGCAGCCACCTCACGGTAGACTGCCGGCCATAAAACATACACACAAACTTAACACAATGTCCGGGCCCGGTCCTCTCTCTTCAACAGTCCTGTTGGTCATCCTTTTAAGCTCCCAATCTCTTCCGTGATAGATGCGGGACCGGTGCGGGCACAGTTAATTGCAATTATCACTCACGCCACCGGCCCCGCGTCACGGCTCTCGTCCCGCCTTCCTCACCACATATTCCCATCACCCCTTACAGGCCGGGGGGCACCACCGAGACTGTACCTACTCCATCCCCTCCCCCCCCCCGGGGAGTCGGCGGTGCCTGGGGGCATGCACCGGCGAGACGAAAGTATGGAGATGGGAGCCCCCGGAGCGACAGGGACGAGAGAGGGGAGAGAGGAAAAGAGAAAAAAAAATTGTCCGGTTCCCTGACACACTGTCGCTCGGTCCTCAGCCCAGCCGAGAGGCTCTTCCTCGCAGTGCAATGTGGTAGTGCTGGACGTCGGGAGCCCGAACTCCTCCGCACCGTGATGCCCCTCGGCAGCGAGGGCTCTTCGACAGCATGCCCCTCCTTCCTCCCGGGTTTCGGCATTAGTGTAATAAAGTTCGTTAGAAGGGAAGGAAGGAGGCGGGAACCGGCGAACATTTGAATCTGCACAAGGTAAAATAAAAAATATTTGATTTAAGATTATCATTAATAATCTAGCGTCTGAAATTTTATAGAGTCGCCGCATCCTTTATCCAGCTCTATCATCACAGCTTTTGTCAGGTCTAGGCATGGACTGCGTCCTACCCACTCTGGTAACCTTGGAACAATGAGACAAGACTGGCTGAGAGTAGAGTACTGTTCTGCCCTCTTTAAAGCAACAAATACATCAGTTGTTATTGAAATTGTTTCCGGTTCCGGTTAGGTAGTAGTGCAAGTAGTGCAGCCTAAACCTTCTGAATATATATATTATGATAGTGTAGTGTATGCAAAATTAAAAAGATGCATCTTTAGTCTAGATTTAAAATGACAGAGTATATCTGGATCCCGGACAGTGCGGGGAAGCTCTTTGCACTACCTGCCATTACCTATCTTCTTTTACTTTCTTTAAATATCCCTGCTTTAAAAGTTATATTTTACATATATACAATAATCTGTATATATCTGTATTTTTTATTTATTCTGTGTATTGATATTTGTATGCACAATGGGTCTGAGAGTAACATAATTTCTGTCCTCAATATGTAGTATTGTACATGTGGCAGAATTTACAATAAAGCAGATTTTGACTTTTGACTAAAACAGACAAATTATTCAGTTAGACCACATTTTATAATAAATTTTTAACAAATTTATTTTCTAATTTACATTTTCAGTGTCAGTTCTCTGGTCCACACATCCCTGTCTCTCCTCTCATTTCTCTCCACTGATGTTTCCAAAACTCTCCTTTTTACCCATCCTATCTTCACTGTAACCCTTCTAATGTCATAAAGGCTATCCCCCTGTCACTTCTGCCTCAATTCACATACATGCTTACACATTCATTGGCTTGGAATGCTCCTGCTGCTAAAAAACAACACTTATAACAACAGTTATAGTTGTCTCAACGATATACGTTTTTTTATTGTAAACAAATTTCTGGCAACATCAACTACGATGATTTGTAAGAGCACACGGATTCTGATTTCTAGTTCTAATCTCCAGCATGCTTCACTTTTGACATTTTGAAAAAAAAAAATGTTTTATTTTGTGTGTTTTTGCTCAAGTTAATATGGGGATATCTTTTAGCGGTTACTGTTGTATTATTTAGAAAATTTGGTTTTCTGGGATTTTGGATTTACAATGGTCTTGAAGAGGATAGCCTGTGGATAGGATAATGATTGGCCATCCACCATTAAGAGTATATTTTACTTTAAGTAAAAAAAAATGACTAGGACTTTTCAGTGACTGTTCATTACGTGTTTTGATATGAGCAGGTGTGCTTATGTTATTGTAACCTAACTATATTTTAAAATATGAAATGTGTATTTTGTAAATTATGGTTAAGCATAAGTAATATGCAGAATATACAAACATATGGATATATGAGTAAATATATGTTCAGTATAACATATATGCTGTATATTCTAACGTGTATTACTGAATATAAAATTATTAAATACACTGTGTGAACAAAACATTTCTCAGTTAGCCTAAGCTACCTACCCTTTTTTGTAAGGACAGAAAAATTGAAGAAATACAAATAGAAGTCTGTAGTAATGAGTCAGGGGTTGACGGAAGAGATGTATTTTTAGCAGATTCTTAAAGATGGCTACATAATCTGCTGATCTTGGAGCAGTAGGCAGATCATTCCACAATTGTGGAACAGATCCAGAGAAAGTATGTGAGAATGATGTTCCCCTTTTTGGGATGGCACCACAAGACATTGTTCGATTGCAGAGCGCAGGGATTGGGGTGAGGAATGACATGTGCTCTCTTCGGCTCGTTGAAGACCACTCTTGCTGCTTCATTCTGGATCATCTGAAGAGGTCTGGTTGTACAAGCTGGAAGACTAGCTGTTAGGACTCTGTCCTTCCTGTCTCGAGCTTTCTAGCTCCCTGGGCAGAGTCATGACATTGCCACGTCTTTCGGGTTTCTGTTGTGTTATGTGTGGAGACAGGTGGCTTTATGTTGTTACTTAATGCCACGTGTCTTCCTGTTATGTCTCAGCCCCACCCTCCTATCTCCTGTAGTTTCATTCCCATCGTCTGTTTTGTAATTCACCTCGTTAGGGTTTCATTCCCATCAGCTGTCACCACTCTCCCCATGTAATCACTCCTCGTTAGTGTCTCCCTTTATATGGTCTCAGTTTCTCTCTGTTCAGTGTTGGTGCATTGTCTTTGTCTTATATTGGTTGTCTAATGTGGATGTCTATGTTGAGCTGTGACTGGGGATTACACGACTCCAGGCAAATAGTTTGTGGACTTATTATTTTATTATTAAGGACTTTGTTTCCTTTTGTCCCCCTCGTTGGAGGTGTTTGTTTTTTCTAGTGTTTTTGTTCATGTTTACCCCCTTGCGGGTGTTTTATTTAATAAACATTTTTTGTTATACCTTCGTCTGCCTGCATCTGGGTTCTGTCCAAAACCATTTCGTGACAGAATGCACCAACCCATAAGAACCCAGCAGGCGGCGATTTTCCCTGCAAGGCCTCGCCAGCCTGGTCCCCTCTCCAGCATTCGCCAGGGGAACTTGGACCGGGACGAGTACCTGGACAGGTTCCTGGAAGCCGCAGTGGAGGAGCTCTTCGGGGAGGAAGAGGTGACGGCGGCATTCAACAGCGGACTGAGGGTCCCCCTATCGCCTGCGGAGATGATGAGGCCGAGACCGCTTGGCTTCGAGGGTGTGCTCCAGTTCGCCATGAGCCGACCGGAGCCCAGTGTCTCCGTCTGTCCGAGGTTGTCTTCTCCGTTGGGCCCCATCCCCGAGGATCACACCCTGGAGCTTGGGGTGGTGACCACCACCGCACCATCAGCCTCGGACCCTGCAACCTCTTCACCACCTACCAGTCTTCAGGGCAAGCGTGGAAGGAGAGAGTCCTGGGGGTCCTCTTCGGAGGCCTCCAATGCGGAGCCAGCCCCGTCCTTCACCTCCTTCCTCCAGCCGACTACCAGGAGATTGGCTCGGCAGAAGAGGAAGAGGCAACGGAGGGGGGCACGTAACCCAGCCCAGCCGGCGCTCCTGTCGGTTCTCCAGCCGGGTTCACAGCCAGCGATCCAGCAGGCGTCCAGACCTGCCTCTCCGCAGGCGTCAGGACCTGCCTCTCCGCAGGCGTCAGGACCTGCCTCTCCGCAGGCGTCAGGACCTGCCTCTCCGCAGGCGGCCAGACCTGCCCTTCCGCAGGCATCAGGACCTGCCTTTCCGCAGGCTTCAGGACCTGCCTTTCCGCAGGCATCAGGACCTGCCTTTCCGCAGGCATCAGGACCTGCCTTTCCGCAGGCATCAGGACCTGCCTTTCCGCAGGCATCAGGACCTGCCTTTCCGCAGGCATCAGGACCTGCCTTTCCGCAGGCATCAGGACCTGCCTTTCCGCAGGCATCAGGACCTGCCTTTCCGCAGGCATCAGGACCTGCCTTTCCGCAGGCATCAGGACCTGCCCTTCCGCAGGCTTCAGGACCTGCCCATCAGCAGGCGTCCAGACCTGCCCATCAGCAGGCGTCCAGACCAGCCCATCCGCAGGCGTCCAGGCCTGTCCTTCCGCAGGCGGACTTCCAGCCGGTGCCTCAGCCGGACTTCCAGCCGGTGCCTCAGCCAGTTCCCCGGCCGGCATCACCTCAAACTTTTTTCCCCCTTGGACACACACCTCTCCCTAGCCTTTTCAAGTCCCCGCCGGTCTCGTCCGGTTGTTTCAAGTCCCCGCCGGTCTCGTCCGGTTGTTTCAAGTCCCCGCCGGTCTCGTCCGGTTGTTTCAAGTCCCCGCCGGTCTCGTCCGGTTGTTTCAAGTCCCCGCCGGTCTCGTCCGGTTGTTTCAAGTCCCCGCCGGTCTCGTCCGGTTGTTTCAAGTCCCCGCCGGTCTCGTCCGGTTGTTTCAAGTCCCCGCCGGTCTCGTCCGGTTGTTTCAAGTCTCCTCAACCTGTCCCACCCTTTTCTGGTGTCCCCAAGGTTTGGCCTCCCATTCCCCCACCCCCCCTCCCATGTTTGTTGTTTTTGTTGACCCACCCGAACCCCTTCATAGCCTCCCTTATGTTCCCCTTAGTTTGTTCTGTGTTGTGCTTGTGGTGTTTGTCTTTGTGCTTTGGTGTTTTGGCCCGCTGAAGTTTCTCCCTTGAGACGCCATGGGGCGTTTCTGGGGGCGGGGGTAATGTTAGGACTCTGTCCTTCCTGTCTCGAGCTTTCTAGCTCCCTGGGCAGAGTCATGACATTGCCACGTCTTTCGGGTTTCTGTTGTGTTATGTGTGGAGACAGGTGGCTTTATGTTGTTACTTAATGCCACGTGTCTTCCTGTTATGTCTCAGCCCCACCCTCCTATCTCCTGTAGTTTCATTCCCATCGTCTGTTTTGTAATTCACCTCGTTAGGGTTTCATTCCCATCAGCTGTCACCACTCTCCCCATGTAATCACTCCTCGTTAGTGTCTCCCTTTATATGGTCTCAGTTTCTCTCTGTTCAGTGTTGGTGCATTGTCTTTGTCTTATATTGGTTGTCTAATGTGGATGTCTATGTTGAGCTGTGACTGGGGATTACACGACTCCAGGCAAATAGTTTGTGGACTTATTATTTTATTATTAAGGACTTTGTTTCCTTTTGTCCCCCTCGTTGGAGGTGTTTGTTTTTTCTAGTGTTTTTGTTCATGTTTACCCCCTTGCGGGTGTTTTATTTAATAAACATTTTTTGTTATACCTTCGTCTGCCTGCATCTGGGTTCTGTCCAAAACCATTTCGTGACACTAGCCAGTAGAGCATTGCAATAGGACAGGTCAGGACAAGACCTTTGCATAGCATGCTCAGACAGGAAAGGTCTTATTCTACTAATTGTCACGGGAGGCGTGGTGGAAGAACCAAATTGCAGGCAGCGTTGGTGATGAAGGGGTTAAAAAGACTTCAATATATACACAAAACAGAAAACAAACACCCACGATGGGGTAACAAAACAAGAACAGGGAACACGATAAACTGATAAGAACTAAACACACTCGACAGGAACACTAACTACAAAATACCAGGACTAAACAGAATATACATTAAGACTATAAATAAACTTAAGTATCTTTAGGACAATGCTCGAAGGACAATTGACAAGGCTACCATGACGGGGTAACAAGTACATGGGCAGGTGTGGGTACTGAAACACTCAGGGAAGGTTAACGAGACAGAAGGGCGGGAAACACTGACGAGACACGAGAAAGCACATGGCAAGTCAGAATCAAAACAAAGCCATGTCTTTCTCACACAAAACCTAAGGCTATGCCATGACTCCGCTGTAAGACCAAGAATAAACATGACATGATAGCGGAATCATGACACTAATATTGTAGAAGAGGAATCTGATGTTATTTTCATTGTTAAACTTAGTTTTGGGAGCTAGTTATCATGTTTTGTTTTATTATTTTCTTACCTTTTGCACCACTCTTGCCCCTCACTTTTGTTGTCTTTAATTCAATATGTTTGTATATAATTAGGGTGACCAGACGTCCCGTTTTTCCCGGGACAGTCCCGTATTTCAACTCTAATTTTAGTGTCCCGACTTATTATGAAAAAAGCATGATTTGTCCCGTATTTCATTG